>NC_090383.1:43646830-44246830 GCF_036365525.1 Heterodontus francisci | reverse complement strand
CAAAACAAGAAATGCTTGATTCACTCAGCAGGTCTGGCAGCATCTGTGGAAAGAGAAGCAGAGTTAACGTTTCGGGTCAGTGACCCTTCTTCGGAACTGCGCGTTCGGGGAGGAGCCACTGCACACAGAGGCCACACATCAGCTCGGGGGCGGGGTCTATGTTCAGCTTGGCAGCCGCGTTCTCTCCAAACTCTTTTGTGATCTGTGGAAGAAAACATTTATTATTTTCGTTAAATTCTTATATTCAACATACTTTCCAAAGTGAATGTATAGATTCGTCCTTGTGTAGCTATTGGACATTGTAATCTGGTCTTAGTCCTAGTCAAATTGACTTCCATTTTATTTCAATTGGTAGTTATAGATAACATCAACCTCCTATCTGATTCAAATTTCCTTAGCTCTGCTAATCAATAAACCCCACTCTGAAGACTAGCGTATAAACTAAGATTTACAACTCTGTGTCAGGAGCGTCATTTTTGGGATGATGCATTAAACCAAAAGTTTATTTGTCTTGAGGATGTAAAAGATCCTATGAAATTATTCTAAGAAAATATGAAGGTCTTTGAGAGGGTGCAGAGGAGATTAACCAGAATGTTTCCAGGCAGGAGCAAATATAGCTTACATGGTCAGGTTGGAGAAGCTGGGGTTGTTCTTGAAACAAAGGAAATTGTGGGGAGATCTGATAGAGCTGTGCAATATTGTTAGCGGGAATGAATCTAGAAGAATCACTCGACGCTCAGGTCTGCTCCAATGTCAAACAGTTTATTTAGTTACATGAGCAGGTCACTGGGCTGTCCAGATGCCTCTCCCCTGAACAAAGGGGAATCATCCATACTTACACATTTTCAAACAGTTACTCAGCCCATCCTGGCCGGACATGGTCCAATCACAACGATTATCGATTATATACATTGATTATTAGAACCAATGGAAGCGGTTACTAAGCATAGAGGGGCTGCATGACCGGCCCATACACAGATAGGGGATTACTCATGATGTTTTCCATACCCCCTTATCTTCACCTCGTTACCGGCCCATACACAGAGAGGGGACTACTCATATAATAAAAGCAAAATACTGCGGATGCTGGAAATCTGAAACCAAAACAAGAAATGCTGGAATCACTCAGCAGGTCTGGCAGCATCTGTGGAAAGAGAAGCAGAGTTAACGTTTCGGGTCAGTGACCCTTCTTCGGAACTGACAAATATTAGAAAAGTCACAGATTATAAGCAAGTGAGGTGGGGGTGGGGCAAGAGATAACAAAGGAGAAGGTGCAGATTGGACCAGGCCACATAGCTGACCAAAAGGTCACGGAGCAAAGGCAAACAATATGTTAATGGTGTGTTGAAAGACAAAGCATTAGTACAGATTAGGTGTGAATACACTGAATATTGAACAGCAGCAAGTGTAAACCTGAAAAAAACAGTGGGTAAGCAAACTGAACAAACTAAGATGAAATGAAATAAATGCAAAAAAAGATTGTAAAAAATGTAAAAAAGAATGTAAAAAAAAAGGAAGAAAAAATAACTAAAAATTAAAGTAAAATGGGGGGCTGTCATGCTCTGAAATTATTGAATTCAATGTTCAGTCCGGCAGGCTGTAGTGTGCTTAATCGGTAGATGAGATGCTGTTCCTCGAGCTTGCGTTGATGTTCACTGGAACACTGCAGCAATCCCAGGACAGAGATGTGAGCATGAGAGCAGGGGGGAGTGTTGAAATGGCAAGCAACCGGAAGCTCAGGGTCCTGCTTGCGGACTGAGCGGAGATGTTCCGCAAAGCGGTCACCCAGTCTGCGCTTGGTCTCCCCAATGTAGAGGAGACCACACTGTGAGCAGCGAATACAGTATACTACATTGAAAGAAGTACAAGTAAATCGCTGCTTCACCTGAAAGGAGTGTTTGGGGCCTGGGATAGTGAGGAGAGAGGAGGTAAATGGGCAGGTATTACACCTCCTGCGATTGCAGGGGAAGGTGCCCTGGGACGGGGACGAGGTGGTGGGGGTAATGGAGGAGTGGACCAGGGTGTCACGGAGGGAACGATCCCTTCGGAATGCTGACGGGAAGGGAGGGGAAGATGCGACTGGTAGTGGCATCACGCTGGAGGTGGCGAAAATGGCGGAGGATGATCCTTTGGATATGGAGGCTGGTGGGATGAAAAGTGAGGACAAGGGGAACCCTGTCATGGTTCTGGGAGGGAGGGGTAGGGGTGAGGGTAGAGGTGCGGGGAATGGGTCGGACACGGTTGAGGGCCCTGTCAACCACAGTGGGGGGAAATCCTCGGTTGAGGAAAAAGGAGGTCATATCAGAAGCACCATCATGGAAGGTAGCATCATCAGAGCAGATGCGTCGGAGACGGAGAAACTGGGAGAATGGAATGGAGTCCTTACAGGAGGTAGGGTGTGAAGAAGTGTAGTCGAGGTAGCTGTGGGAGTCGGTGGGCTTATAATGGATATTAGTAGACAACCTATCCCCAGAGATGGAGACAGAGAAGTCGAGGAAGGGAAGTGTCAGATATGGACCATGTAAAGGTGAGAGAAGGGTGGAAATTGGAAGCAAAGTTGATAACGTTTTCTAGTTCGGTGCGGGAGCAGGAAACGGCACCGATACAGTCATCAATGCACCGGAAAAAGAGTTGGGGGAGGGGGCCTGAGTAGGACTGGAACAAAGAATGCTCGACATATCCCACAAAAAGACAGGCATAACTAGGACCCATGCGGGTACCCATAGCGACACCTTTTACTTGAAGGAAGTGCGTGGAGTTGAAGGAGAAGTTGTTCAATGTGAGAACAAGTTCAGCCAGGCGGAGGAGGGTGGTGGTGGATGGTGACTGGTTGGGCCTCTGTTCCAGGAAGAAGCGGAGAGCCCTCAAACCATCCTGGTGGGGGATGGAGGTGTAGAGCGATTGGACGTCCATAGTGAAGAGGAGGCAGTTGGGACCAGGAAACTGGAAATTGTCAAAATGACGTAGGGCGTCAGAAGAGTCACGGATGTAGGTGGGAAGAGACTGGACCAGCAGAGAAAAGATAGAGTCTAGATAGGAAGAAATAAGTTCAGTGGGGCAGGAGCAGGCTGACACAATGGGTCTGCTGGGACAGTCCCGTTTGTGGATTTTGGGAAGGAGGTAGAAGCGGGCTGTCCGGGATTGTGGGACTATGAGGTTGGAAGCCGCAGAGGGAAGATCTCCAGAGGAGATGAGGTCAGTGACAGTCCTTTGGATGGTGGCTTGATGTTCGGTGGTGGGGTCATGGTCCAGAGGGAGGTAGGAAGAGGTGTCTGTGAGTTGGCGTTGAGCTTCTGCAAGGTAGAGGTCGGTATGCCATACAACAACAGCACCACCCTTGTCTGCAGGTTTGATGACCATGTCAGGGTTAGACCTGAGAGAACGGAGTGCCTCAAGTTCAGAGGGGGACAGGTTAGAGTGAGTGAGGGGGGCAGAGAAATTGAGACGACCAATGTCTCGCCGACAGTTTTCGATGAAGAGATCAAGAGCGGGTAAGAGGCCAGGGGGAGGGGTCCAGGTAGAGGGAGAATGCTGGAGGCGGGTGAATGGGTCTGCTGGGGACTACTCATGATGTTTTCACCTCGTTACAGGCTAGCACCTTTGTCAGCATTCCACAAGGGTGTCTGCTTTTCATTTTAATTAGCCTTTTGTTTGAGATTGGATTACTCAGCTCCTGTGGAATGTGGTCAAGTTCACTGAGCCCCATGGTGCTTTGCAACCTCCTCACTGTTGACTAATATATGTTACTGGTTACTCAAATAATATTTAAACAGTATGATATGTACTGCAGGTGCCTCTGCGCTTGGGAATACCCTACAACAATATCATGACAGGTTTCAATAAGGTAGACAAAGAAAAGCTGTTCCCATTAGCTGATGGTACAAATACTAGGGGAAACAGGTTTTGAGCAAGAGTTACTGGGGGGTTGGCTGTGAGGAAGAACTTTTATGCAGTGAGTGGTAATGACCTGAAGCACTACATATGAAGGTGGTGGAAACAGCTGCTCAATTAATTCAAAAGGAAATTGGATAGGCACCTGAGGGGGAAAATGACTTGCAGTGCTATGGGGATAAAGTGTTGAAATGGGACTGACTACAGAGAGCCAGCATGGACTTCATGGGCCAAGTGGCCTCCTTCTGTGCTGTAATGACTGAAAAGCTGGAGAATTCTCCTGGTTCCTGGTTAACATTATTTTCGTCCGACACCACCACAAACAGGTTAACTGGTCTCTACTAAGAATCTTACATTTTTCTGTTTTCATTTAATCTCTATATTCTTAGTCATCCCTTTCCCTTAGGGAGTTCTAGCTTTGGATGCCATCCCTTTCGCCTTTCAGGGGTATGTGTCTACTCTACCTAAACTTTCTCCTCTTTGAAGGTCTCCCATTGTTCAATTACTGTTTTGACTACCAACTTTTGATTCCAATCCACCAGGGCCAGATATATTAATTATTTCTTACATGGAGTTCTTGTTGAGAGAAGCTGAGATGTCATTTTCAGTGCTGTTGGAAGGAAAGGGACTGAACCCACTAGCGTGACAATTTCATTTCCTACAATAGCTATTCTATTGAGTTGTCATTTCATTTGCCACAGGTTCTCAACCAATAGGAGCTGCATTGAGTTCAGGAGACAGGAAGGAATCAAGACAGGCTTGTTGAAAGTGCAGCTGGATAATAAAAATAGGAAATAAAAAAGGGAAGAAATTGTAGGTATAGAACATCTTATTTATTTTTTTATTTAGAGATACAGCACTGAAACAGGCCCTTCGGCCCACCGAGTCTGTGCCGACCATCAACCACCCATTTATACTAATCCTACATTAATCCCATATTCCTACCACATCCCCACCTTCCCTCAATTCCCCTACCACCTACCTATACTAGGGGCAATTTATAATGGCTAATTTACCTATCATCCTGCAAGTCTTTGGTTGTGGGAGGAAACCGGAGCACCCAGCGAAAACCCATGCAGTCACAGGGAGAACTTGCAAACTCCGCACAGGCAGTACCCAGAATTGAACCCGGGTCGCTGGAGCTGTGAGGTTTCAGTGCTAGCCATTGTGCTGCCCAAACAACCTCAGAACAACCAGACCATGTCAGTCAATTAATTACTTTTTGAAGTCACTGTTATGTAAATAAATGCAGCAGGCAATTTGTACACAGCCCTGAAAGCAAGTAAGATAAGTGATCAATTAGTCTACTTTTGGTGGTAATACTTGGTGGAGGAATGTTGGCCATGATATCAAGAGAGAACTCCATGTTCTTCAAATAACACCTTGGGATCTTTACTCTCGTCTTGAATGGGTAGAAGGGATTTTGGTTTAATATCTCACGTACAACACTCCGTCAGACTGAAGTGTCAGCTTGGATTATATGCTGCAAATAGTCCCAACGCTACAATCTTCTGTTTCAGCATGCTTGGAACGAAGCAAAACGAACACGAGAAAAACCTGGCTAGCTCAGAGGGTTGAGCTTCGATGAGCTGAATGGCCTTTTCATCCTTGCCTTCTCTGATTTCTCTTAAATTTGTATTTTTTGGGGACAGCCACTGTTGGAGAAAATCCAGTTAAAACCCAATGATTCAACAAATTCTCCGGACTCAGACTTTGAGAATTAACAGACTTTATTCATGATATCATGGAGAGCACACCTTACCTAAAAGCAGTCCAGTGTTACTCTCTGGAACAAAGGAAATTCACAACAGATATACAGTTACTCAGCCCATCCCGGCTGGACACAATCCAATCAGAATGGTTATTGATTACATACATTACACATAGTACCAATTAAATCACTGATTAGGCATCATGTGGCGACCTGACCAGCTTATGCCGGCCCTGATCATCAATTGATGAATCAGTTGTCCTGAAGTCTCCCAATTGTCACTTTAAATGGGCCTGCATTCCTGAAGGTGCCGGGCAGTCTGCAGATTCATTGATAAGAGGGGCCCTCTCTCGTTATCTGTGTTATGCTGTACCAAGCTCCAACTGTGAGCTCACTAAATCTGTCCCACAGTGCCTCGGGCTAAAACTCCATTTTGTATCAATATGTGGCTATACTTTCAACTCATGAGAGAATATGTGTATACGTTCTCACTAGGATTATATTAATCTATTTACAAAATAATAGGTATAGAAGCAAAACTCAGCAAAATTGCTCACACAGCCACCATCATTGGTGGTTGAGTTCTTATTTTCGCAATCTTTTTTAAACCATCAAAATAGGACCATAGAGTAGCATAGTGCAAAAGGAGGCCATTCGGCCCATGGAGTTTACACTGACTCTTTTGAAGAGCAATCCAATTAGTCCCACAAGCTCGCTCTTACCCAATATCCCTACAATTTCTTTCTCCTTCAAGTATTTATCCAATTCCCTTTTGAAAGTTAGTATTGAATCTGAATCTACCACACTATCTGGCGGTGCATTCCCAATCCTAACCACTTGTTGCGTAAAAAAGTTTTTGTCGCCTCTGATCCTTTAGCCAATCTTCTTAAATCTGCTCTTTCAGGTTATCGACCCTTTATCTATTGAAAATTTCTCTTTATTTACTCTTTCTAAACCCTTTTTGATTTGAAACACCAAATCTCCAATAATCCAAGGCATAAAACCCTCAGTAGTCCAAGAATAACCCCGGTTCAATAACCTAGAGATAACACCCCAATAACCCAGGGCCGAATCCCCGAGTAACCCAGGTGATTAAAACCCAATAACCCATTAGATAAAACCCCCCTAAATCCCAGGGATAAAACCTTGATAACAGAGGGATTAATCCCCAATAACCCAGTGCTAGTCTCAGTAATGGTGAAACTATCATCGATTGCTGTAAAAAAAAAAATCTGGTTCACTAATGCCCTTTAAGGAAGGAAATCTGCTGTCCTTATCTGGTCTGGCCTACATGTGACTCAACCCACACTAATGTGGTTGACTCTTAACTGTGCTCTCAAATGGATTACCAAGCAACTCAGTTCAAGGGCAGTTATGGATGGGCAACAAATGCTGGCCTGCCAGTGATGCCCACATCCCATGAAAAAATTAAAAGAAATGACCCGGGTGATAAAACCACCAATTACCCAGGGATAGAAGGCTCGATAAGCCAGGGATGAAACCCCCAACATCCCAGAGACTAAAACCCCCAATTACCCAAGGATAAAACACGCAGCAACCTGGGAAAGAATTGTTAAAACCGTGAAGCTCTGCCCACTGGCTGTATCATCAAGATGGCTGTGCATGCGCTATGCTCCATGCTCAACCAAGATGGCAGCTGTTAACCTGGGCCTGCTCCCGGGAAAAAGCCACGGAGCAGCAAACGCGGAATCTGGAGATTCTTATTCGGGGCTTGCAGCCTACACTGAAGCCTCCCCGCCAACCCTCTAGCTCCATTCCTCCCCTGTGCCCCACCAACTCTCACTCACTACAAAAGTGCCTCCAGCACTTTCGAGACTCTGATCAAAGTTTTATCCCCTGGATAATAACCCTGGGTTTTATACCTGGGCCATTGGAGTTTTTGCCCCTGGCTAATTGGGGATTCTGTCCCTGGGTTGTTCTGGATTCTATCACTGGGTTATTGTGGGTTTTATCCTTGGGTAATTGGGGGTTACTCGGAGGCCTGACCTCCAGATGCGTGGCATGCGGGCCCACCAATATCTGGTTCCGCTCTGGTGCCGAGAAACAGACCCCCAGCTATGAGTAAATAGCCTCACTGCCTTGTGGGTGTCTTGGGAGAGAAGGCGGCCTCGGGAGTAAACCCCGACAGAAAATCCAGAGTGGAGTCCTTTTACCTATCAGGAAGTTTTCCGCAAACTCCTGCAGCAGAGCTGATACCAAACAGTACTTTTCCCCTTTCAGATGGGCAATACTAGCAATGCCAACAGGGGGGTCCTGATGCTTGGACAACTCAGGGTCTCCATGCTATTTGCCTAGGCCAGCGCCCTGGAGAGGACACTCCAGCTTCGTGTTTAAATGTTGACACAACACGGGACAAAACAATTACTACTTATAAGCTCTCGCTCAATTGGTGTAGAGTTAGGGAGCCAGGGGTTACCTCTGACAGTGGGAGAGATCATCGTGTCTCATTGGATAGCTACCGCCCATCCCAAGCTGGGCAGCCCTCAGTCAGTTGTCCCACCACAAAGTGCTTGCTTCAATGGGTGCTTGGAGCTTAGAGAGTCGTCTCTCGACAGGCGGGTTGATAATCTATACACTAGGCAAGACAAACCTAACAAAAAAAGACACTAGTCCTCCGCATCACAAGCTGGAATGTAAGGACCATGCCTTACCAACGACCTTCCGCAGGTTGATGATGCAGGTAAGGCAGCTCTGATCAACAAAGAACTTACAAGGCTCAATGTGGATATTGCTGCACGCAAGAAACTTGGCTCGCTCAATGTGGTTCCCTTAAAGAGAAACACTACATGTTCTTCTGGCAGGGGAAAGCCCAAGAGTCAACACGTGAGCTTGGAGTGGGTTTTGCAGTAAAACACATACTGCTTGTGATGATTAAACCACTCTCACCCCCATCCCCCACCGAAGGCTGAGAGAGACTTCATACTCTTCGATTGTCCACAAGCATGGGCCCAGTTAATCTTGTCCATCTATACCCTGATACTCACCTCCACCCTCAGATGTCAAGGATCAGTTCTATGAGACACCTGATGCTGCCATCAGCAGAATTCCCAGCACCGAGGAACTATACCTTCTCGGGGACTTTATGTCCACATTGAGCCTTGTACGTTCTTTGTCGATCACAATTGTCTTGCATGCATCATCAACCTGCAGAAGGTTTTTAAACAAAAGTTGGAGCCTGCCGGGAAATCCCAAATCTGTCCGTAATTCAGAAACTGCTGTTCCCACTTCCAACACCTGCCAGCTATGAAACTGACCTGTGATTTTTTAAAATAAAACTGACCAACCGCAAAGCTGCTCTGCTGAGCATTCTTGCTCTCTGCAACTGTCAGAGGGACAGAGAAAGATGGTGAGAGAGACAGAGAGGGGAACCAGAGAGAAAGAGATGGGGACAGAAGGAGAGAGGAGGGGGCAGAGAGAGGGACAGAGAGCGAGGGGGGGGACAGACAGTGAGATGGGGGAGAGAGAGGGGGAGATGGACAGAGAGAGGGGGAGACAGAGAGCGATGGGGAGACAGAGAGAGAGATGGGGGGACAGAGAGAGAGATGGGGGGACAGAGAGAGAGATGGGGGGACAGAGAGAGAGATGGGGGGACAGAGAGAGAGATGGGGGGACAGAGAGAGAGAGAGGTGGGGGAGAGAGAGAGATGGGGGACAGAGAGAATGAGACTGGGGCAGAGAGAGAGGGGGGACGGAAAGCGAGGGGCGCACAGAGAGAGAGCAAGAGATCAAGATCACTCCTGACAGATGGATACCTATTCGGAGTACTCCGCAGTGATACAAGTGTGCGGGCAAACATTGACTACCTTTGCAAGCAAAAAAAATGCCTGGTATCTCACTGAATCAGTGTCCAACATCGTGATGAGAAAGTAGGTCAATAAATTAATCATCTCATTTAAAGCTTCTTCACAAAAATGCACATTTGTTGTTTTGATAAATAGTGTGACAGAAATCACGCCTGCCAAATGGAAACATATTAATTTTGCCATATGGGACACTACTTGAAACTTTTTTACTGGACGTTGCAAAGAATGTGTTTAAAAAAAAAAAGAACCAACCTACTGGTAAGACTGGGGCTTATTGAATTGTGCCTGAGAGAAAGGAACAGACTGCAATTTAAACACCAAGAAGATCTGTCTCTCTCTCCAGCAAAGTCCCAGGGAACCCATGGTGGCAGCGTAAACTTCAAGACTACAGACAAAGCCCCTCTTCAGCCTTCTGGTACCAAAGAAGCAGTCTGAAATTGTGCACCAGGCCCCAGCGAGAATACCTTCACTTCAATCAAGGACACGACCGCAAGGACACTAATAACAGTATCTGTATTCCATTTATTATGAACTCTACTTCAATTCCCCCCCCCACCCAATTCTTTCTCCCCCTCTGCATCTATTTGTGTGTGTGTGTGCATCTCGTATGCACGCAAGCGGGGTTGCGTCACGTTTTTTAGTAACTTTAACCGGGTGAGAGTGATGAGGCTAATAAACTTGCATCTTTCTTGTTTAAACCTAAGAAAACCTGTCTGATTGGTTCATTTTCAATTGTGACAAAAGTGAATTGAGCAAGGGCTCACTGAGGTGATAAGCTAAAATCACTGTTTTAAGAGATAAACCGTGTTATGGCCAAACCAAAGAAGGGGCAAGAGGGAAATCTGAGATGCCTTCCTCACCTGGTCTTAACAATAGTAAGGTAAATTTTTAATGCCTTTATCTTTCTGAAATTGTCTCAATGACCCCCTATATAAGACAAAAATTGTAATGTGGCCCCCCCACATGAAAAGGTTGAACAACCCTGAGCTACATCTCATCAGACATACCAGCCTCAACAGTGTCCTCATCACTCACAGCTATCACAGCACTGACTGTGAGACTGACCACACCCTGATGTGTAGCAAGGTCAGGTTTCAGCCAAGGAAGCGACACCACTCCAAGAAGAAAGGTCATCCTTGGAACAACACTTGCTGTACCACTGACCTAAAAAGGAGCCAGGAGTTCCTCAACATCCTCTTTCAGACAACAACACTCAAGGGCTGAGTGCGGTGTCAAAATGGGGTCATCTGCATCTCACCATCTATAACTCTGTATTCACTGCATATGGAAAAAGAGATCGGAGAAATGTTGAATGGTTTGAGGCATATTGGACTGAAATGGAGCCAGTTACTGCAACTAAGAGAAGAGCCCTCATGTACTACAAGCAAGTCTCCAGCAAACAAAACCTAAATGCTGTCAGAGCTGCTGGAAACAATTCTCAGCAGACATAAGAACATAAGAAATAGGAGCAGGAGAAGGCCATTCAGCCTCTCAAGCCTGCCCCGCCATTCAATAAGATCATGGCTGATCTGTCCAAGGCCTCAACTCCTCTTTCAGGCCTGCTCCGCCTAACCCTCGACTCCCCGAGATTTCAAAAATCTATCTACCTCCTCCTTTAATACATTTAGTGACCTAGCCTCCACAACTCTCTGAGGCAGGGAATTCCAGAGATTCACCACCCTCTGAGAGAAGAAATTCCTTTGCATCTCAGTTTTAAATGTGTGTCCCGTTATTCTGTAACTATGTCCCCTAGTTCAAGATTCCCCCACTAGTGGAAACATCTTCTCAACATCTACTCTGTCAAGCCCCCTTAAAATCTTATATGTTTCTATAAGATCACCTCTCATTCTTCTAAACTCCAATGAATAAAGGCCTAACCTGTTTGGCTATTCTTGATAAGACAACTCCTTCATCCCAGGAATCAGCCTAGTGAACTTTTTCTGAACTGCTTCCAATGCTAGTATATCCTTCTTTAAATACGGGGACCAAAACTGTACGCAGTACTCCAGGTGTGGTCTCACCAACACCCTGCACAGTTGTAACAAGACTTCCCTATTTTTAAACTCTAACCCCTAGCAATAAAGGCCAAAATTCCATTTGCCTTCCTAATTACTTGCTGCACCTGCATGCTAACCTTTTGTGTTTCATGCACAAGAACACCCAGATCCCTCTGTACTGCAATATTTTGTAGTCTTTCTCCATCTATATAATAATCTGCCTTTTTATTCCTCCTACCAAAGTGGATTACCTCACACTTTCCCACATTGAACACCATCTGCCAAGTTTTTGTCTACTCACTTAACCTATCTATATTCCTTTGTAGATTCTTTGTGTCCTCATCACAACATGCCTTCTCACCTATTTTTGTATCGTCAGCAAATTTGGATACACTCTGTCCCTTCCTCTAAGCCATTAATATAGATAGTAAATAGTTGAGGACCTAGGACCGATCCTTGTGGCACCCCACTAGTTATGGCTTTCCAACCTGAAAAAGACCAATTGATCCCGACTTTCTGCCTTCTGTGTGTTAGCCAGTCCTCAATCCATGCCAACACATTACCCCCAATACCCTGAGCTCTTATTTTGTGCAATAATCTTTTATGTGGCACCTTAACAAACGCCTTCTGAAAAAGACTGATTGGCACTGCGCCAATCAATACTGGTTGAAACTCTGCAACAGCATCTGATCTGCTGCTGAATCTGGGGATGCTAAAGGGATGCAAGAAGGAATTAAGAAAGCAATGGGGCCAGCAGTAACTAAATCAGCACCCTTGAAGGCAAAGACAAGGGTGATCATCGCTGAACCGAGCAAGCAGATGGACAGGTGGATCAAGCATTATCTCGAACTCTATGCAATGGAGAACCTTGTCACTGAAGTAGGTGTCAGTGCCATTTCAGACTACCCCGTCATGGAGGAGCGAGCCCACCATCATAGCTCAACAAAGCCATCAACCGTCTTGCTAGTGCTAAAGCATTGGGAAATGATGCCTGAAATCATCAAAATTGGAAAACTCACAGCTGCAGCATCTCCATGAACTTTTGTATGGTTGGAAGGAAAGATCTGTGCCTCAAGACATGTGTAATGTAAAAATAATGTGGATCACAGTGACTGCAACAACTACTGAGGCATCTCCTTACCCTGGCGTCACACATCTATCCTGAGTCTCAGTGCGGCCTCAGAGCTGGCAAATCGACAGTCAACATGATTTTCTCACTTCTGCAGTTATGGGAGAAAGAACAAAGAACAGTACAGCACAGGAACAGGCCATTCAGCCCTCCAAGCCTGCGCCGATCTTGATGCCTGCCTAAACTAACACCTTCTGCACTTCCGGGGCCCATATCCCTCTATTCCCTTCCTATTCATATATTTGTCAAGATGTCTCTTAAACGTTGCTATCGTATCTGCTTCCACCACCTTCCCTGGCAGCAAGTTCCAGGCACTCACCACCCTCTGTGTAAAAAAACTTGCCTCGCACATCCCCTCTAAACTTTGCCCCTCGCACCTTACTCTTCCAACCTGGGAAAAAGCTTCTGACTATCCACCCTGTCCAGGCCACTCATAACTTTGTAAACCTCTATCATGTCGCCCCTCCACCTCCGTCGTTCCAGTGAAAACAATCCGAGTTTATCCAACCTCTCCTTGTAGCTAATGCCCTCCAGACCAGGCAACATCCTGGTAAACCTCTTCTGTACCCTCTCCAAAGCCTCCACATCCTTCTGATAGTGTGGCGACCAGAATTGCACGCAATATTCTAAGTGTGGCCTAACTAACGTTCTGTACAGCTGCAACATGGCTTGCCTATTTTTATACTCTATGCCCCGACCGATGAAGGCAAGCATGCCGTATGCCTTCTTGACTACCTTATCCACCTGCGATGCCACTTTCAGTGACCTGTGGACCTGTATGCCCAGATCTCTCTGCCTGTCAATACTCCTAAGGGTTCTGCCATTTACTGTATACTTCCCACCTGTATTGGACCTTCCAAAATGCATTACCTCACTTTTGTCCGGATTAAACTCCATCTGCCATTTCTCCGCCCAAGTCTCCAACCGATCTATATCCTGCTGTATCCTCTGACAATCCTCATCACTGTCCGCAGCTCCACCAACCTTTGTGTCATCCGCAAACTTACTAATTAGACCAGTGGGAACTGGATAGAAAACACTAAATTTTCTAAACAGAAGCTTTCCCGGGGCAAACCTTCAATGCCCAAAAAGGAAATTCAATTATAATTGTCCATCATTGAAAGGAAGGATGTCAAACTGAAATTTGAACAAGAAATGGCTGTTACAGACAATGCCAGTTGTAGCAGTTCTAAGATTGAGGTGTGGGTGTCATGAGTGCAGAAGTTATGCAGTGGTGTGATTCTATACCTGCCTTCTTTCTTACTAAACCAAAAAACCAAACAACGTAAAAATGAAATCCAAGGAATTTCATATTTTCCCTTTTGGTGGAGGTGTCACGCTCACAAGACGTGCAACAATGAAAAAATACAGAACCAAAGTGAAGACTAATAAAAAATTGGAACAATTTGAAAGAGACTGATGTATATGCTGTCAAAAAATGGAAATGGAGGACAAGACACAAGACCCTCAGCATCTCTTGCCCTCAAATCCACATCCATATTTACTAAGAAATGCGATAGATAATCACCTGGATGTGAGCTATACTCAAACACAATAAGACAAGACCTTTCACGGACATCTTATCTCCGATTAACCTCCCCTACAATGGGAGTGTGGACCACCTTCATCTCCTCAGAATGGGGTCATCATCAAGGCCATTATATAGCCCAGCTAGGACTGAAACTTGAAGTCATATGGGTGAAGCCAACTCTTGTAAAAATTCAGCTTAAAAGGTAATCATTTTCAGGAACAAAGGGGGAGTTTTTCAGGACAGGACTAGAGCCAACATTAGTCAGGTCTGTCCTCAGCTCTCTCAGTACAATAACAAAAAAGCCATTTTGAATTCCAGCAAGGCTGAGAGAGAGAGAGAGAGAGAGAGAGAGAGAGAGAGAGAGAGAGAGAGAGAGATCATTTCCAGCCAATATAGTTGAATCCTGCTGAGACAAGTTGAAAGCTAGCTGTAGCAGAGACAAAGGAGTGCCTTTGCAAAAATGACTTCTCTACCAATGAGAATTGACCCAAGACATCAGCACCATCTTCAACCCAAACAGAACCAGCAAAAGACTGTAACAGCCCAACAAATACAAGACAACCAGCAAACAGGTCTGCAACCTCAAAAAATCACCTTCCGAGAAGAATTCCATATTATTCCTGAAACAACAAACTTTTATAACCTGAACTCTGAACACCTTTTACCCTGTACTTTTCTATCTATCTTCTATTGAGAGTGCATGTGAGAGTGAATGCATGCATTAGTGGTGTTGTGATCATTTCAGGATTAGTTAAAAAATAGTTTTTTTTACTCTATGAGAAAACTTGTCGCTCTCTGTTTATTTGACAAATAAAACCCAAGGTGTTAAATGCTAGTAACAAAAGCATTTACTTGTGGTCAGTTGAGAGGTGAACGGTGGGAACAAGCCACGCCATCACCCACGTGGCCAGAACAACAGAATCTTTTGGAACCTTCTGGCTTTGGTACCAGCACAGCCGGAGAACTCCAGCTACTTTGACTGAGTTCAGTTTTATCACTCTTTAGCATATATTGAAAGTCATTGACTTCAGCTAATTTATCAGGATTGAGTCGATAAGGGTTCTGTTTAATCGGCGTAGCTGCCCCTACATCAACCCCATGAATAGCCAGAGGAGTTCAACCTGGATTATTTGAACATACTGCTTTAAAGACTTTTAACAGCTCAGTTATATCCTTTTTATGTTGCTCAGAAAGATAGTGTAGAACTGTATCTAAATTTTCTAACACTTCTTTGTTTATCAGTTTCACTGCAGGGGCTTCAATTTGAGAGCTCTCTGTCTCTGCCTCTTCATCCAGTTCATTAAAAGTAATACTATGCTTATCCTCATTTGGCACACATTTACTGGCTGACAAGGTTCACGGTCATAGTACCTTTTCGACATATTCACATAACACACCCTTTGACATTTCCTTCTGTCTGGGCTACTAACCAAATAGTTCACCTCACCGAGTTTCCTCTTAATGAAGTAAGGTCCACTGAACTTAGCTTTCAATGGGTCCCCAGGCAAAGGGTACAAAACTAGAACCAAGTGGAAAACTCTGTGCCTTAGCTGTTCTATCCGCTTTGGTTTTCATCACTTGCTGAGAAACCTTGAGATGTTCTCTGGCCATCTCACAAGCTCTGAAGGGTCTCTCTCGAAACTCTGGCACATAATCTAAGAGGGTAGTTTCCTTTTCCTGTACTAAAAATCTCTCCTTCATGTGATTAAGGGGACCCCTAACCTCGTGTCCATAGACCAATTCAAATGGACTGAAACCAGTAGACTCAATTGGTGTGTCCCTGGTGGCAAATAAGAACAAAGAACAAAGAAAATTACAGCACAGGAACAGGCCCTTCGGCCCTCCAAGCCTGCACCGATCCAGATCCTCTATCTAAACATGTCGCCTATTTTCTAAGTGTCTGTATCTCTTTGCTTCCTGCCCATTCATGTATCTGTCTAGATACATCTTAAAAGATGCTATTGTGCCCGCGTCTACCACCTCCGCTGGCAACGCGTTCCAGGCACCCACCACCCTCTGCGTAAAGAACTTTCCACGCATATCCCCCCTAAACTTTTCCCCTCTCACTTTGAACTCATGACCCCTTGTAATTGAATCCCCCACTCTGGGAAAAAGCTTCTTGCTATCCACCCTGTCTATACCTCTCATGATTTTGTACACCTCAATCAGGTCCCCCCTCAACCTCCGTCTTTCTAATGAAAATAATCCTAATCTGCTCAACCTCTCTTCATAGCTAGCGCCCTCCATACCAGGCAACATCCTGGTGAACCTCCTCTGCACCCTCTCCAAAGCATCTACATCCTTTTGGTAATGTGGCGACCAGAACTGCACGCAGTATTCCAAATGTGGCCGAACCAAAGTCCTATACAACTGTAACATGACCTGCCAACCCTTGTACTCAATACCCCGTCCGATGAAAGAAAGCATGTCGTATGCCTTCTTGACCACTCTATTGACCTGCGTTGCCACCTTCAGGGAACAATGGACCTGAACACCCAAGTCTCTCTGTACATCAATTTTCCCCAGGACTTTTCCATTTACTGTATAATTCACTCTTGAATTGGATCTTCCAAAATGCATCACCTCGCATTTGCCCTGATTGAACTCCATCTGCCATTTCTCTGCCCAACTCTCCAATCTATTTATATTCTGCTGTATTCTCTGACAGTCCCCTTCACTATCTGCTACTCCACCAATCTTAGTGTCGTCTGCAAACTTGCTAATCAGACCACCTATACTTTCCTCCAAATCATTTATGTATATCACAAACAACAGTGGTCCCAGCACGGATCCCTGTGGAACACCACTGGTCACACGTCTCCATTTTGAGAAACTCCCTTCCACTGCTACTCTCTGTCTCCTGTTGCCCAGCCAGTTCTTTATCCATCTAGCTAGTACACCCTGGACCCCATGCGACTTCATTTTCTCCATCAGCCTACCATGGGGAACCTTATCAAACGCCTCACTGAAGTCCATGTCTATGACATCTACAGCCCTTCCCTCATCAATCAACTTTGTCACTTCCTCAAAGAATTCTATTAAGTTGGTAAGACATGACCTTCCCTGCACAAAACCATGTTGCCTATCACTGATAAGCCCATTTTCTTCCAAATGGGAATAGATCCTATCCCTCAGTATCTTCTCCAGCAGCTTCCCTACCACTGACGTCAGGCTCACCGGTCTATAATTACCTGGATTTTCCCTGCTACCCTTCTTAAACAAGGGGACAACATTAGCAATTCTCCAGTCCTCCGGGACCTCACCCGTGTTTAAGGATGTTGCAAAGATATCTGTTAAGGCCCCAGCTATTTCCTCTCTCGCTTCCCACAGTAACCTGGGATAGATCCCATCCGGACCTGGGGACTTGTCCACCTTAATGCCTTTTAGAATACCCAACACTTCCTCCCTCCTTATGCCGACTTGACCTAGAGTAATCAAACATCTGTCCCCAACCTCAACATCCGTCATGTCCCTCTCCTCGGTGAATACCGATGCAAAGTACTCATTTAGAATCTCACCCATTTTCTCTGACTCCACGCATAACTTTCCTCCTTTGTCCTTGAGTGGGCCAATCCTTTCTCTAGTTACCCTCTTGCTCCTTATATATGAATAAAAGGCCTTGGGATTTTCCTTAACCCTGTTTGCTAAAGATATTTCATGACCCCTTTTAGCCCTCTTAATTCCCCGTTTCAGATTGGTCCTACATTCCCGATATTCTTTCAAAGCTTCATCTTTCTTCAGCCTCCTAAACCTTATGTATGCTTCCTTTTTCCTCTTAGCTCGTCTCACAATTTCACCTGTCATCCATGGTTCCCTAATCTTGCCATTTCTATCCCTCATTTTCACAGGAACATAGTAAAAATGACATCCCCTTATCCCAATCTCAAAATAGTAGGCCTTAATCATGCTCTTTAGGGTTTGGTGATATCTTTCCAAAACACCTTGTGACTGCGGATGATAAGTGGACGATTTGATTTGCTTCACTCCCAAATTACACATGACCTCTTGAAATACCCCTAACATGAAATTTGACCCCTGGTCTCACTGAATTTCTTTTGGCAACCCATATTGAGTGAAAAACTGACAAGACCCCTCAATCACAACTTTCACTGTGATCTTTTTCAAGGGTATTGCCTCTGGAAACCAAATGGACAAATCCATGATGGTAGGAGAAACATGTGACCTGACTTAGTTGTGGGTAAGGGTCTGACACAATCCCTCAAAAGCAGGTATTGGAATTAATGGGCTGGCTTAATCAAAGGCAGAGGCTTCCCATCTATCTGACATATGTGACATGTCTTACAGAAGTCAACCACATCCGTCTGCAGCTTCAGCCAGTAAAAATGCATCATTACCCTAGCCTGTGTCTTCTGAATACCCAAATGACCTGCTACTGGAACCTCATGGGCAATTCTCAAAATTTCACCGTGGTACCCCGGGGAACAAGAACTTGATGAACTATACCCCAGTCATAATCAACGTGCCTCTGGGGAGGTCATCATCATAGATGTTAATTCTTAATGTTAATTCTCCACATGTGGAGGTCTCCACATTTTCATCAATATGCCATTTTTAACATAATAGCACTCAGGGATTTTCTCAGCCTCCCTCTCAGAATATGTTGTCTAAGATACTTTCTTTAAATTGGGGTCTGCCTGTTGTTCCTCCATCAACGATGATCTGCTAAGCAATTAAGCCTCGCTACCCAAATTCCTGAAAATGGTTACAGCCAGCCTGACATCCAGCTTGTCCTTTATAATCACTGAGTCCTTCTCACCTTGTTTAATCCTATGAGCCTAGGATCTTGTTGCAACACAATCTGGAAAGATTTTGGGAAATTCTTCCTGCAGAACATCAGTTTCAGCAACCTCAACTGGCTTTTCCAAAACTACTGGAGATGCCAATACCTTATCCCCAGCTAAGTTATTTCCTAGCAACAAATCCACACCTTCAATATGCAAATCAGGGATGACTCCCACTGTTACAGGACCAGTCACTAAATCACATTGTAAATTAACCTTATACAATGGAATGGATAAATAACATCCCTCAATGCCCCAGACTAGGACTTGTGCATTCATTGACCTATTTGGGGGATGCTACCATTAATGACTGGGTTGTCCTTGAATATCTAAGCAGAACAATTGATTTATCTGCTGCACTAGATGGATATGAGGACACCTTACCCTTCAACACAAAACTTCTAGAACCTTAAGTGACCTGATTTAATTCATCAGCGCACAGGGGAGAACACCCCTGCTCCTTATTCAAAATCACCAAACCCACTGGCTTGTCAGCAGCACCTCCGATTGAGACATCCTTTTCAGGACAGGATAAACCTACCACAGCTACTAGCTTGCCTTTTAACTTCCAGCATTCTGATTTTATATGCCCTCTTTTATTACAAAAATAATACGTTTGTCCTTTTGACTCAAGCCTAATCTGATTATCTTTCTTACTACTCTGAGGATTGCCTTTATCTACTCCTTTACTCTTTCTCTCACTAAAACCAGATCTCTTTTCATTAACAAACTCCCTGTCTCTCCAACCTCTCTGGAAACTTTCATACTGGGGCCTGTAACTACTGCCTTTGTGGGCCAATTCATAATCATCTGCTGTGGCATCCCTCATTTTACCAACTTTTGTTCTTCCAGTTAGGACCTTATTCCTGAAGGGACATTATTTTTAAATTCTTCCATTTGGACCACTTCCCTAAGGTTCTCAAAGTCATGCTTAATCTTCATTTACCTATACCAGCTATCAAACACCATCTTCTCTATAGAAAATTCCATAAATGTCTGGCTATGTTGCTTTTTTAAGTTCCTGAATTTTTATCTGAAAGTCTCTGGTACCAACTCATAGGCATTGAGAACAGCCATCTTAACCATTTCATAATCACTTGACTCTTCCTCTGAAAGTGTTGAATTTACCTCTAACACACTTTCCCCACTAACACACTTTTTGCAATAAAATTGCCCAACTTTTTTTTGGCCATTGCAACTTTGTAGCAATTTTTTCAAAGGACACAAAGTACATTTCAATTCCTTCCTCACTAAATTTAGGCAATAAGTGAATATTCCTTGCCAAATCAAAACCAGGAGTTAAATCAGATTCATCCTCAAACCTTCCTGCTGCACTCTGCATAATCTAAGCTTTTCTTTGTCTAGTGCAAATTTCATGACTTTGCTTTGTCTCTGTAAGTCTCTTTCTTTCCTTTCAAGTTCAAATTCCCTAATTTTAAATTCTAATGGTCTTTTTTCCTTTGCTTTTTTCAAGTTCCGGTTGCTTCATTTGTAATTGAATTCTAGGTGACTCAATCTGACTGCTACCAAGGTCACTCTTTTCTTCCTCAAGGTTAAAATGCTGAGCCAACAGTTCAACAATTTCTGCCTTTTTAGCTTTTGATTTTAAACTAACCCCCACTTACTCTGCTGCAGCAATTTACTCATCCATTGTTAACTGTGTTAAATCATTGAGAGTCAAATCTTCTCTCTTCGCAAAGGCTTGAGCGTTAAAAGTAGACATGCTGACTTTTCTTTGAGTACACCAAAAGTAATTGTGCAATCTTGTTCATTTAAGTTGTAGCAAATTTTACAGCCTATGAATTCATATCCCAGATGAGCCCCCAATTTGTTACGACCTCAGTTGAGACCATTAACTTTAAAAATGAGATATGAACTCCCCAGACCGATTAAAGGACTACATGTCAAGATTTCACATGGCAAGACTTTTACTATAACTAAATTAAAAATCAACATTAACTAAACAGTACTTAGTAGGTAGCCAATACACAAAATTGCAGAGAAAGGTATTTCCCATTAACTTATTAACACACTTGAAAACCCCCCACACTACATTTATACGTTACACAGTAATCTCCTCAAAATGATATCTTTGCAGTTAAAAGTCCCAAACTCCTTCCAGCTGCAACAGGTTGGATCCCCAGTCCTTAACAAAGCCAATGTCCTCTTCGCTCACTTCTTCCGAGCATACTCGACTAGTCGTCTGTTAATAAGGCAAGCTCTGGTGACCCAGTTGGTCTTTTCCCCTCCGTAAATAAAGGTAATGAATTGGGGGAAGGCCAATTACAATATGATAAAACAGGATCTGGCCAAAGTGGACTGGGAGCAGCTACTTGTAGGAAAGTCGACATCAGACCAGTGGGAGTCATTCAAAGAGGAAATAGTGAGAGTTCAGAGCCAACATGTACCCTTTAAGGTGAAGGGTAGGACCAACAAGTCCAGGGAACCCTGGATGTCAAGGGATATAGAGGATTGGATCAGGAAAAAAATGGAGGCTTATGGCAGATTCAGAGCACTGTAAACAGCGGAGGCACTAGAGGAGTATAGAAAGTGTAGGGGTGTACTTAAAAAAGTAATTAGGAGGGCGAAGAGGGGACATGAAAAACACTGGCGGGCAAGATAAAGGAAAATCCTAAGGTATTTTATAAGTATGTTAAGGGCAAGAAGATAACCAGGGAAAGAGTAGGGCCCATTAGGGACCAAAGTGGCAATCTGTGTGTGGAGCCGGAGGACATGGGTGAGGTTTTAAATGATTACTTTTCATCTGTGTTAACTATGGAGAAAGACAATGTAGGTGTAGAGATCAGAGAGGGGGATTGTGATATACTTGAACATATTAACATTGAAAGGGAGGAAGTATTAGCTGTTTCAGTGGGCTTAAAAATGGATAGTCCATAGATCACTGAAGGCAGCAGCGCAGGTAGATAAGGTGGTTAGGAAGGCATAGGGGATACTTGCCTTTATTAACTGAGGCATAGAATATAAGAGTAAGGAGGTTATGATGGAGCTGTATAAAATGCTAGTTAGGCCACAGCTGGAGTACTGTGTACAGTTCTGGGTACCACACTATAGGAAGGATGTGATTGCACTGGAGAGGGTGCAGAGGAGATTCACCAGGATGTTGCCTGGGCTGGAGTATTTCAGCTATGAAGAGAGACTGAAAAGGCTAGGGCTGTTTTCGTTAGACCAGAGAAGGCTGAGGGGGACATGATTGAGGTATACAAAATTATGAGGGGCATTGATAGGTTAGATAGGAAGAAACTTTTTCCCTTAGCGGAGGGGTCAATAACCAAGGGGCATAGATTTAAGGTCAAGGGCAGGAGGTTTAGAGGGGATTTGAGGGGAAAAAATTTCAGCCAAAAGGTGGTTGGAATCGGGAATGCACTGCCTGAAGCGGTGGTAGAGGCAGGAACCCTCACAACATTTAAGAAGTATTTAGATGAGCACTTAAAATGCCATACCATACAGGGCTACGGGCCCAGTGCTGGAAAATGGGATTAGAATAGTTAGGTGCTTGATGGCCTGCACAGACACGCTGGGTCGAAGGGCCTGTTTCTGTGCTGTATAACTCTATGACTCTATGTAAACCTCAAGCCTTCAAACTGATTTCAAATCTTAGCAGCCTTTTGCTATATCAGTGTTCTGAGAACAATTGTTTTCTCTCTCTCTCTTCTGAGGCTGCATCTGCTGCTCTTACTGTCTTCCTTACCGCCCATCAGATTTAGGAAAGCCTGTTGAATTTATCCAGACTCAAAAGTCAATTGTCATTTTCCTGATCTAATACTCAGAGTCCATAAGTCTGGCCATAGCAAAACCACTAGGGCTTCCTCGATTTCCAGGTGTTAGCAATTGCAACTCAAATTTGCATTTTTATAGCCCCTGGTGCCCTGTTTACGATCTGAGAGTCTGGGAGAGTGAAACCCATCGTCTTCAGGTGTTAGAACCTTGCACTCTGCTTTCAAAAGTCTTTGAACTTGGATCCTTGTATTCATGGTAACCAAGACGCCTGGCTTGAGTCCGGGCAGACTTGTTGTGAGGTCATATGTCTTCTCTGAATCCTTTTTACACTGCATTAAAAATCATTGTTTTTAAAAGTTAATCATACCACAAAGTCCAGTGTTCATAACAGTATGCAGGCAGAGAGAGAAAGGGTGACCACCAGGCAGTCAAGAAGGATGAGGCAAGTAGTGCATTAGTCCCCTGAGTCCATCCCACTCTCCAACCAATATTCCGTTCTCTAGGGTGTGCAGCCACAGCCTAGTCCACAACACCACAGCTGGCTCAGCTGTACAGGGTTGCAGGAAGAATATTTTAAAAACAATAGGATTTGATAGGGGAACAGACAGGTGTTTCTGCTGCTGAAGTGAATCCAGGATGAGATGTTTCCTCCCTGGTGCCAAGGTCAGTGATGTCACTGAGTGGCTGCAGAGCACTCTGAAGGGAGAGGTTGAACAGCAAGCAGTTGTAGCCCATATTGGTACCAACAACATAGGTAGAAAGCGGGATGAGGTCCTGCTGGCAGAGTTTAGGGAGCTAGGAAAGAAACTACCTCAAATGTAGTAATCTCCAGATTACTTCCAGTACCATGCACAAGTGAGTTTAGAAATAGGATAGAGCAGATGAATGCATGGCTGGACAGATGGTGCAAGAAGGAGGGCTTTAGATTCTTGGGACATTGAGACTGGTTCTGGGTGAGTTGGGACCTGTACAGGCCAGATGAGTTGCACCTGAACAGAACAGGGACCAATGTCCTTGTGAAGAGATTTGCTAGTGCTATTGGTGAGGGTTAAAACTAACTTGGCTGGGGTGTGAGAACCAGAAGGTAATATTAGAGAGGAAAACCAAGGTGCACAGTGAATTGGGAGAGACAGCACTAGAGTAGGAAATCATGAGGTATTAGGTAGGGTCAGAGTAAGAGGGAATGTAATTGCTGGGGCCTTGACAGAAATCTTTGCATTCTCATTGGCTACAGGTGAGGTCCCAGAGGACTGGAGAATAGCCAATGTTGTTCCTTTGTTTAAGAAGGGTAGCAAGGATAATCCAGGAAATTATAGGCCGGTGAGCCTTACGTCAGTGGTAGGGAAATTATTAGAGAGGATTCTTCGGGACAGCATTTACTCCCATTTGGAAACAAACGGACTTATTAGCGAGAGGCAGCATGGTTTTGTGAAGGGGAGGTCGTGTCTCACTAATTTGATTGAGTTTTTTGAGGAAGTGACAAAGATGATTGATGAAGGAAGGGCAGTGGATGTTATCTATATGGACTTCAGTAAAGGCTTTGACAAGGTCCCTCATGGCAGACTGGTGAAAAAGGTGAAGTTACACAGGATCAGAGGGGAGCTGGCAAGATGGATACAGAACTGGCTTGGTCATAGAAGACAGAGGGTAGCAGTGGAAGGGTGCTTTTCTGAATGGAGGGATGTGACTAGTGGTGTTCTGCAGGGATCAGTGCTGTTTGTAGTATATATAAATGATTTGGAGGAAAACGTAACTGGTCTGATTAGTAGGTTTGCGGACGACACAAAGGTTGGTGGAGTTGCGGACAGTGATGAGGATTGTCAGAGGATACAGCAGGATACAGATCGGTTGGAGACTTGGACAGAGAAATGGCAGATGGAGTTTAAACCGGACAAATGTGAGGTAATGCATTTTGGAAGGTCTAATGCAGGTGGGAAGTATACAGTAAATGACAGAACCCTTAGGAGTATCGACAGGCAGAGATCCGGGCGTACAGGTCCACAGGTCACTGAAAGTGGCAACGCAGGTGGATAAGGTAGTCAAGAAGGCATACGGCATGCTTGCCTTCATTGGTCGGGGCATAGAGTATAAAAATTGGCAAGTCATGCTGCAGCTGTACAGAACTTTAGTTAGGCCACACTTAGAATATTGCGTACAATTCTGGTCGCCACACTACCAGAAGGACGTGGAGGTTTTGGAGAGGGTACAGAAGAGGTTTACCGGGATGTTGCCTGGTCTGGAGGGTATTAGCTATGAGGAGAGCTTTGATAAACTCGGATTGTTTTCACTGGAACGACGGAGGTGGAGGGGCGACATGATAGAAGTTTACAAAGTTATGAGCGGCATGGACAGAGTGGATAGTCAGAAGCTTTTTCCCAGGGTGGAAGAGTCAGTTACTAACTGCCGGGGGAGGTGGTGGAACCAGGTACCATAGAGACGTTTAAGAGGCATCTTGACAAATACATGAATAGGATGGGAATAGAGGGATACGGTCCCCGGAAGTGCAGAAGGTTTTTAGTTTAGGCAGGCGCAGGCTTGGAGGGCCAAATGGCCTGTTCCTGTGCTGTTCTTTGTAATAAGGTCCAAACTAGGTTTACTGTGCATGTATGTGAATGCACGAAGTGTGGTAAATAACACTGGTGAGCTGCAGACACAGATAGCCAACTGGAAATATGTATGTATGGCAATAACAGAGACATGGTTCAAAAAAGTGCAGGACTGGGCACTAAATATTCCTGGATAAAAAGGTGTTCAGGAAAGATAGGGAAAGAAAGAAAGGAGGAGGGGGTAGCAATATTGATTGAGAACATTACAGTGCTGGAGAGAGAGAGGATGTCCTAGAGGGATCAAGGCAGAATCAATTTGGTTAAAGCCAAGAAAAAATAGAGGTACCATTACATTGCTGGGTGTACTCTATAGGCCACAAACTAGTGAGAAACATATAGAGGAACAAGTTTGCAAGGAAATTACAGAGAGGTGCAAGAATTATAGTTATAATGGGGTAACTTTAATTGTCCTAATATAGACTAGTATAGTAATAGTGTAAAGGGCAGAGAGGGGCAAGAGTTTCAAGAGTATATGGAGGAGAATTTTCTACATCAGTATGTGTACATTCAATGAGGAAGGAGGCATTGCTGGATCTGGTTCTGGGCAGTAAGGTCAAGTGAATCAAGTGTCAGTAAGGGAACATTTAGGGGACAGTGATCATATTATCGTACGGCTTAGGTTGACTATGGAAAAGGACAAAGAGCAATCCAGAGTAAAAGCAATTAATTGGGGGAGGGCCAACTTCAATGGGGTGAGAATGGATCTGGCCCAAGTAAATTGGAATCAACGATTGGCAGTCAATGCAGGCAAAAATGAAACAATGGGCTGCCTTTAAAGAGGAGATAGTTTGGGTACAGTCAAGGTACATTCCCACGAGGGGGAAGCGTGAGGCAAACAAATCCAGAGCTCCCTGGATGACCAAAGAGATAGAGAGGAAGATGAAGCCGAAAAAGGGGGTATATGACTATGTCATGTGGATGACGCAAGTGACAACCACAAGTGAAAAAACAAGTAAGGGAAGCAAAGAGAGAGTTGAGAAGAGACTAGCAGCTAACATAAAAGGGAATCCAGAAGCCTTTTATAGGCATATAAATAGTAAAAGGATGGTAAAAGGAGGAGTGGCACCAATTAGGGACCTAAAAGGGGATTTACGCATGGAGGCAGGGGGTATGGCCGAGGTACTAAATGAGTTCTTTGCATTTGTTTTACCAAGGAAGATGATGCTGCCAAAGTCATAGTCAAAGAGGAGGTAGTTAAGCCACTAGACTGGCTAAAAATTAATAAAGGTGGTATTAGATGGGTTGGCTGTACTTAAAGTTGTTACCAGGACTGGATGAGATGCATCCAAGGATACCGAGGGAAGGAGAGTGCAACTTGCAGAGGCACTGGCCATAATCTTCCAATCCTGCTTAGATACAGGGATCGTGCCAGAGGACTGGAGAACAGTACACCTTTGTTCAAAAAACAGTGTAAGGATAAGCCCAGGAACTGCTAGCCAGTCAGTTTAACCTCAGTGGCGGGAAAGCTTTTAGAAACAATAATTCAGGTCAAAATTAAAAATCACTTGGACAAATGCGGATTAATTTAAGGAAAGCCAGCATGGATTTGTTAAGGGCAAATTGTATTTAACTAACTTGCTTGAGTTTATTTGATGAGGCAACAGAGAAGGTTGATGAGAGTAGTGTGGTTGATGTGGTGTGCATGGACTTCCAAAAGGCATTTGATAAAGTGCCACATAACAGGCTTATTAGCAAAGTTTGCGCATGGAATAAAAGGGACAGTGGCAGCATGGATACAAAATTGGCTGGGTGACAGGAAACAAAGGTAGTGGTGAATGGTTGTTTTTCGGACTGGAGGAAGGTATATAGTGGGGTTCCCCAGAGGTTGGTGTTAGGACCCCAGCTTCTCTTGATGTATATTAATAACCTAGACTTGGGTGTGCTGAGCACAATTCCAAAGTTTGTGGATGACACAAAACTTGGAAACATTTTGAACTCTGAGGAAGATAGTGATAACTTCAAGAGGACACAGACAACCTGGTGGAATTGGTGGACAAGTGGCCGATGAAATTTAATGCAGAAAAGTGTGAAGTGAGTCATTTGGTGGAAAGGATGAAGAGAGCCAATATAAATTAAAGGGTACAATTCTAAAAGGGGTGCAGGAACAGAAGGAACTGGGGGTATATGTGCACAAATCATTGAAGATTACAGGGCAGGTTGAGAAAGCAGTTAATAATTCTGTTTCAGTGCTGTATCTCTAAATAAATAAAGCATTTGGGATTCAGGACTTCATAAATAGGGGCATAGAGTACAAAAGCAAGGAGGTATAATAAACCTGTATAAAACACTGGTTCTGCCTCCACTGAAGTATTGTGTCCAGTTTTGGGCACCACACTTCAGGAAGGATGTGAAGGTATTAGAGAGGGTGCAGAAAAGATTCACAAGAATAGTTCCACGGATGAGGAATTTCAGTTATGTAGATAGATTGGAGAAGCTGGGTCTCTTCAAGGAGAAGAGAAGATTAAGAGATCTGATGGAGGTGTTCAAAATCATGGAGGAGTCTGGACAGAATAGATAGAGAAAAATGGTTCCAGTTGGTGGAAGAATCCAGAATCAGAAAGCAGCAATTTGTGATTGACAAAAGAAGCAATGGAGACAGGAGGAAAAACTTTTTTTAAACAGTGAGTGGCTAGTATCTCGAATACGCTACCTGAATGTGTGATGGAGGCAGATTCAATTGTGGTTTTGAAAAGAGAATTGGATAATTATCTAAAAGAAATTATAGGGTATGGGGTAAAGGGGGGAAAGTGGATGTAGGTGAGTTTGTGTTGCAGGGAGCCAGCAGGAATGGGACAGGCCAAATGGTCATCTTCTGTGCTGTAACCATTCTATGATTTTTTTGTTTGTAGAAGTATTTCCTAACTTCAATCCTGAAAGATCTGTCTTTAATTTTTGCACTACACCCTTCATCCTAAATAGTTTATCAACCCTACTTGTTCTCCTTAATATTTTGAAAATGTAGATCAAATCACCCCTTAACCATCTAAACTCCACAGAATATAATCCTAGTTTGGGTAATCTCTCCTCCTAATTTAACCCTTGAAGTCCAGGTATCAATTTGTTAATCTACACTGCACACCCTCCATCCCAATATATCCTTCCCAAGATGTGACGCCCAGAACTGTGCACACTACTCCAGGTGTGTCTAACCAGGGCTTTGTATAGCTGAAGCATGACCTTCTAACCCCTTGTATCCTAGACCTCTAGATATAAAGGCCGGAATTCCATAAGCCTTTTTGATTATTTTCTGTACCTGTTCATATTTTAATGAGCTATATACCTGGACCCAAGTCTCTTTAGACCTCCACTGTTTCTAGTTTACCATTTAGAAAGTACCCTGTTCTATCCTTTTTAAGTCCAAAGCGGATGACCTTGCATTTGCCTGCATTGAAATCTGTTTGTCACAGTTTTGCCCATTTACTTAATCTATCAATACCTCTAATTTTATGCTTCCATCTACATTGCTTACAATGCTGCCTATCCTTGTGTCATCAACAAATTTGAACATGTGGCTTTCTTTACCATCATCTAAGGCGTTAAGAAATACAGTGAATAGTTGTGGCCACAACACAGATCCTTGCAGGACATCACTAGTCACTTTTTGCCAAGTAAAGTACCTGCTCGTTAGCCCTACTCTGCCTCCTGCTGCTCAGCCAATTTTCTAACCAGGTCAATATTTGCTTTCAATCTTATGGGCTTCAACTTTAGCTAAGTCGCTTCTGAGGAATTTTATCCAATGCCTTCTGTAAGTAATATCCATAGATATGGCAGTAGAAGCAGATACATTAGGGACATTTAAGCGACTCTTGGATAGGTACATGGCTGATAGTAGAATGAAGGGTATGCAGGTAGTTTGATCTTAGAGTAGGTTAAAGGGTCGGCACAACATCGTGGGCCGAAGGGCCTGTACTGTGCTGCACTGTTCTATGTTCCCCTTGTCCACTACTTAACTCACTTCTTCAAAAACTTTAATCAGATTCATTAGGCATAACCTACCCTTTACAAATCGATGCTTGCTTTCTGATCAGCTGAAAATTTCAAGGTGTTCAGTCACCCTATCCTTAATTATAGACTTGTTAGTTTTCTCTCAACAGATTTAGGCTAGCTGGTCTATAATTCCCAGTTTTCCTCCTTCACCTTTCTTAAATAGTAGAGTGACGTGCACAATATTTCAACCTGAAGGAACAGTTCCTGAAGCAATAGAACTTTGAAAGATTATAGTTAGGGTATCTGCAATGTTCCCACCTACTTCCTTTAAAACCCTGAGATGGAAACCTTGGGTCCTTGGGATTTGTCCCTCTTTAGTGCCATTATTTTCCTCAGTTATGTTGCTAACATTCATTTTGATGAATCCCTATCCCTGATTCAATATTAGTTTCCTTAGGATGACCTCTTCCTCTACTGTAAATACTGGCACAAAGTAACTTAACATGTCTGCCATTTCCTTATTTACGTTGACAGTATTACTATCATCAGTTGTCAAGGCACATACATTGCTCCTGTTTAATATAATAGTAAAAGTTGTGTGTTGGTTTCGAAATCCCTCACAAATTTCTTTTAGTTGTTACAACCAAGGCAGAAAGAGTGCACTGTTTATTCTCGTTCCACTTCTCCACAGGTCACAACATATATTTAAATTTTTTCCCACTAACCGATACAATCATAGACTCTATTTCTATCCCAGAATAAATCACAGCTACCAAGGTTCTTTAATGAACAACAAAGTTATCAGTTTATTATAAAACAAATCTTAACCAGTGTCATAAAGACCCCACCTGCCAAGAATGAAGCATATTAATTTTGTCATATGAAATATTAATTTTAAACTGTTGCTGGACTGAAAAGATCACTTGTTTAAAAAGATCACAGCAGTGGCTGGAAACATTTGCATTCTAAGAAACAGTGCCTGGAGGAGACAATGGAACTGCTCCCTGATCCAATTAACCAAAAAGGATTTTGATCACCAGACATTGAATGTGTAATAAGCCAGCATTCAATCGCCACCCACCCACCCCCGCCCCCACTGAGGGTGTCTGCTAGGATGGAGAATCCCACAAAAAATACAGGAGAGTTTGTTGAAAAAACCTAGTCACATGATCAACCTGCTGGCCCAGGGTTTTGGAATTATGTTCACAGAACAGGTTGAAGACAGAGACTGCAATTTGAAGACAAAAGAGAAGGAATGTCTCTCCCTGGCTCTCTCTGTCACGAACTTCCAGATCCACTTCCAGGGCGGCACAGTGGCGCAGTGGTTAGCACTGCAGCCTCACAGCTCCAGCGACCCGGGTTCAATTCTGGGTACTGCCTGTGTGGAGTTTGCAAGTTCGCCCTGTGTCTGCGTGGGTTTCCTCCGGGTGCTCCGGTTTCCTCCCACAGCCAAAAGAATTGTAGGTTGATAGGTAAATTGGCCATTATAAATTGCCCCTAGTATAGGTAGGTGGTAGGGGAATATAGGGACAGATGAGGATGTGGTAGGAACATGGGATTAACGTAGGATTAGTATAAATGGGTGGTTAATGGTCGGCACAGACTCGGTGGGCCGAAGGGCCTGTTTCAGTGCTGTACCTCAATCAAAAAAATCAAATCCACTGAAACCACTTAAACCTCAAGAGAGAAGACTCCTACATCGAAACAAATTTGAAAGCATGCACTGGGCCCCAACAAAATGGCAAGATTTAACTGCAATCAAATACTCTACATCGAGCTCAAAAGACAGGAAATAAACTCCAGCTATTGCTTCAAACTTTTCCCCTTTATTCTTTCTCCTCTTCCGTCTCTATCTACGTATGTGTTTATCACATCTGCATGCTGGCGTGGTCGTGTCGCGTATTCTTAGTAGTTTTAACAAAATTAGAGTTTTAAGGTTAATAAACTTACACCTTCTCTTGTTTAAATCTAAGAAAACCTGTCTGGTTGATTTCTTTGCCACTACAATTGGAAAGCAGTGAACAAGGAATCACCGAGGGGAAGCTAAAGCACAGTGTTTTAAAAATTAAACCCTGTTACGGTCAAACCAGGAAAAGGCTGAGAGGGAACCCCTAGACCCCTTTCTCACCTGGTCGTAACAGAAATTTGGGGGCTAGTGTCCGGATTCGACCCACAGACAAACAAAAAATTGGAACTGGGAAGTCAACTTGATCCCAATCAAAAAGAGAAAAGATTTCAATACAGATTTTCTTGTGGTTGTGTGTGCTAGAATACTAACACATCTGTGACTGAAGCTAGTAACTTCCCAAGCCAGGGTGAAGTCATTTGGGGTAAGTTAAAAGCACTGTCTATGGAGGATTTGAGAAAAATGGCTGAGCAGTGTACGATCACTGTCTGTGCCAAGGCTAGAAATTCTGAACACCTAAGACTCGTGGCCAATCATTTTTCCTTTGAATCTGAAGCAGAAACAGGGTTGGAAATAGACTCCGACAGGATATTGCTAGCAAAGATACAATTGGGACAGAGGAAACTTGAATTAGAAGACAGGGAAAGAGAAAGAGAAAGGGAGAGAGAGAAAGAACCTTCCAGAAGGAATGCGAGGAGAGAGACCCGAGGTGGCTTGAGTTAACTGGGGGGGGGGGGGGGGGGGGGGGGGTGCTGGCGGTGACAGAGTAACCTCAGTGAAAGCATGGCCAATATGGAGGATCATAATTCAGGGCTGGGTACTGAATTGTTAAAATTTACTCAGCTGATCTCAAAATTCAATGAGGGAGACGTGGAAGCATTTTTTGTATCATCTGAAAAAGTTGCAAGGCAATTAAAGTGGCCAGCTGAGACTTGGACTCTGCTGTTGCAAAGCAAATTAATAGGAAACGTCCATGAGGTTTATTCCCTGTTGCCAGAGGAGAGTTAATGCAGTTATGAACTGACAAAAAATGCTATCCTCGGAACCTATGAACTAGTACCGGAAGCCTATCGCCAGAAATTTCGAACCCTCAAGAAGCAAGCTGATCAAATTTGCATGGAGTTTGAGAGAAGTAAGCAGCTGGCTTTTGACCAGTGGACGAGGGCTCTTAAAATGCAGCCCAGCTATGAAAATTTCAGAGAGGTAATTTTGCTCGAGGAATTGAAAAGCTTTCTCTCATTCTCCATAAGGACACATGTAGAGGAACAGAAAGTTCATAGAGCCCGGCAAGCCGCAATTCTGGCTGTTGAGTTTGCTCTCAGCAATAAGTCAGTTCCCCAGCCACCACCACAAATCCGAAAAGGACAGAGGGCGGGAAGGTGATAGAAGCCCAAGCAGTCCCGGGAGAGAAAGAAAAGGGGGCCCTCCTCCAGCCAAAAAGGATAGGAGGTAGGTAGGAGTGAGACCCAGAGACCTGTGTGCTTCCATTGTAACAAAGCAGGTCATCTAAGAGCTGACTGCTGGAAACTACAGGGAAAATCTGTAGGGTTAATCAGGGCACACCCACTCAGTGCAGGAGAAGGGACCCTGTTAGAAAGCACAGATGAACTAACTGTGGCTTTAACTGCAGCAGTAGTAAGGCCCAGGAAGCATATTGCTGCAAGTGCAGGAAAATTTAATAGGATTCCTGAAGGTTATCAGGATTTTGTGTCTGAAAGGAGAGTAACCCCATACCCAAGTGGGGCAAGCAAGCCCATAGTAATCCTTAGGGACACAGGGGCCACTAGATCCCTTTTACTGGGAAAAGGCCTAACCTTTCCCTCAGAGAGTGCAGTAGACACCAGAATGGTGGTGAATGGTATTGGAGGGCAGTGTATGCCTGTACCTTTAAATCGGGTGCACTTGGAGTGTGACCTAGTTTTGGGATCGGTGACCATAGAGATTGTCCCTAGTTTTCCTGTGGACGGGCTTGGCCTGCTCCTAGGTAATGATCTGGCGGGAGCGAAGGCGGTAGCTTCCCCAGTAGTGAAGGAGAGACCGCAGGAGGTCAGAAAGACGGGGCAGTGGCAGGAGATGGTCCTTTGCAGTTTCCCTGAATGTGTAGTGAATCGGACCATGGCCAAACCAGCTCCCCCAGAGGAGACTGAATTGGCACTACAAGTAGATGACCATGAGGTCTGTCTGTCTGAGACTTTCTTTGGAAAGTTAGAAGACCCAGGGAATGAATTAAATGAATCTTCCCTACTTGAGGCTCAGTGAGCCGACCCAGTACTGAGAGAGTTAGCACAGGCTGCCCAGTCTGAAAGTGAAGCAGATGGATCCCTGAATGCTACTATTTAAAGAATGAGGTATTGATGAGGCAGTGGAGTTCTCTTCGCAGACCTGAGGGAAAGGAGTGAACAGTGGTTCACCAGTTAGTGGTGCTGCAGAGATACCGGATAGAAATATTAAGAATGGCCCATGAGATAACAGTGGCTGTACATGTCGGTATACAAAAAGCCAAAGCCCACAAAAGACAGCAGTTTTACTGGCCAAAACTCCACAAAGATGTGGTGGAGTACTGTAGGAGTTGCCACATGTGCCAAGTTGAGGGGAAACCCCAACCTACAGTGAAATCTGCACCCCTAAGTCCTGTATCAGTGTTTAGAGGGCTCTCCAGCTGGTGAACTGTAAGGCACTCCTGCCAAGAACAAAAAGGGACAAGGCTGGCAAAAACTTAGAGAGGAAAGGGGAAAAAGGGACAAAGGGGGCAGGTTACATGAAGTCAGGGAGGAATCCCAAATGGAAACCCCCTACTGTCTGGTCAGCCAACCCCAAAATGTTTGAAAAGTTAGACCCCACATCCTCCTATGTAAATGCAGACACTAGAAGCACCCCACCATTTATAGAAACCTGCAGAGACAAAGAAAGTCCCGCAAGAGGGCAGAGAAACCATGAGGGTGATGCCTCATCTAGTCGAAGTGCTGCAGGGAAGTGCAGTAGAATCTGGACAAAAAGCTGCAAGCAGGAGTGTCCCAGTGGACAAAGGGAAGCTTAGCAAAGAATCCCACCTACAGTCAGGAGAAAAGGGAACCAATCATCCCCTAAGATTTGATTTGATTTAGAGATACAGCACTGAAACAGGCCCTTCGGCCCACCGAGTCTGTGCTGACAATTAACCACCCATTTATACTAATCCTACACTAATCCCATATTCCTACCACATCCTCACCTGTCCCTATATTCCCCTACCACCTACCTATACTAGGGGCAATTTATAATGGCCAATTTACCTATCAACCTGCAAGTCTTTTGGCTGTGGAAGAAAACCGGAGCACCCGGAGGAAATCCACGCAGACACAGGGAGAACTTGCAAACTCCAAAAAAGCAGCATGGACAGAGTGGATTGTCAGAAGCTTTTTCCCAGGGTGGAAGAATCAGTTACTAGGGGACATAGGTTTAAGGTGCGAGGGGCAAAGTTTAGAGGGGATGTGCGAGGCAAGTTTTTTTGTTTTTACACAGAGGGTGGTGACTGCCTGGAACTTGCTGCTGTGGGAGGCGGTGGAAGCATATACGATAGCGACGTTTAAGAGACATCTTGACAAATATATGAATAGGAAGACAATAGAGGGATATGGGCCCCGGAAGTGCGGAAGGCGATAGTTTCGGCAGGCATCAAGATCGGCGCAGGCTTGGAGGGCCGAATGGCCTGTTCCTGTGCTGTATTGTTCTTTGTTCCACACAGGCAGTACCCAGAATTGAATCCGCGTCACTGGAGCTGTGAGGCTGCGGTGCTAACCACTGCGCCGCCCTGATGAAAAGCCCTTGCATGAGATATATACAGAGGTATGATCAGTAAGTTCGCAGACGACATGGAGATTGGTGGTGTCATAAATAGTGAGGAGGAAAGCCTTAGATTACAGGATGATGTAGTTGGGCTGGTAAGACGGGCGGAGCAGTGGCAGATGGAATTTAATCCTGAGAAGTGTGAGGTGATGCACTTTAGGAGGACCAACAAGGCAAGTGAATATACAATGGATGGTAGGACCTTAGGGAGTACAGAGAGTCAGAGGGACCTTGAGTTGCTTGTGTTTATCGCAGCTGCATGCTGGCGTGGTCGTGTTGTGCATTCCTAGTTTTAACTGAATTAGAGTTTTAACGTTAATAAACTTACACCTTGTTTAAATCTAAGAAAACCTGTCTGGTTGATTTCTTTGCTATTACAATTGGAAAGCAGTAAACAAGGATTCACTGAGGGGAAGCTAAAACACTGGTAAAAATTAAACCCTATTATGGTCAAACCAGGAAAAGGCTGAGAAGGAACCCCTAGACCCCTCTTTCACCTGGTCGTAACACCAGCAATGAAGTAAAGCATAAACACAGATTGAAATATTAAAGTTCCCTTTTTACCTTAGCCCCCCACACGCGCACACACACACCCCAGTTAACCAGAAAAAAAAGGGATTTGCGTTTTAAAGCTCTATTACAAAAAAAAAAGACAAAAAAGACAGGTTAAATACTTGCTAACTCTTGAAGATGAAAGAGAAGATATGGAAAGATGTCCTTTGTTTTGGTTTGGCATCCAAAATGAGTATAGATGGCTCTGACTGGGATCTTCCTAGAACAGTTCTTTTCAGGCGACGTTGAAGATCAGTTTGGGTAGGCTTCCAGGAAATACAGCATCAGAGGTTTCAGACACAGGCCTTACAGGAGGAATGCAACCACAGTTTCAGTCTGCTTCTTACACATGCCTTTCAGCTCCTTGAGAGATGGAAAACTGGCAGGCTCTTTCCAAATTGCTGGAACAGACTGAGTTGGGGTGGTTTGTTCTTCTTGGCAAGTTTTCTCCAACTATGTTTTCAAACCATTGTCCATATCCTAACTCACTGTCCAAAGTGAAACCATAAATAATGTCACAAGAGAAGCTTCCTGACCTCTACAAATCTTGACCTGTCACTTCTCTGTAAACATCTTCCCCAAGTCAAAACAACCCCTGTTGGGTAATTATTTGAAAACAGGTGCCTTCTAGTAACTATTTGTTTTCAAAACCAGACCTCTCAGTGACCCAGCTCTTAAATACATAAGTGCTCAAAAAAAAACTTTATAGAAGCACTCTTAACACCTCCACCCTTGCAAGAATAAATGTGTTTCATTACAAAGTGTGGAAAAAAATGATGAAAAAAATTTACAACACATTTTCACACTCATATGCATTCACTCTTTACCTGTAGCTAATACAGTTCTGCTTTGTACCATCTTTGCATTCAGATAATTCAAATCAAGTTAGATTCTAGATAAAGCATCTGCAATTGCATTATTTTTGCACGCAATGTGGATAATCTTTAAATGATAAGGTTTTAATAGTGAACTCCATTGAAATAGTTTGGCATTCTGTTTTTGAATTTTTCCACACAGGCTAGGGGGTTATGATCAGTATATGCCAGTGTCTCTCTGTAGTCGTGGTGGACATGGATTTCAAAATGCTAGAGCCAATAATTTAGTTTATTTTTACCATTGTTGAATATCTGTTTTGGTGTCGATTTAGCTTTTTGGAAAAGTATCCCACTGCCCTTTCTATGCCCAACTGGTCATCTTGTAACAGGACTGCACCGACCCCAGGTCACTAGCAACAATTGCTATCTTGAAGGGCTTAGTGAAATTTGGAACAGCCAACACTGATTCATTAATCAAAATGACTTTCAGACTCTCAAAAGATGCTTGGCACTCCCCTGACTACACTACCTTAGTTTTCCTTCTCGGTAGCAAATCTGTCAGTGGAGCAGCTATAGTACTGAAATTTGGTACAAACTTACGGTAGAAACTGCATTTCCCCAGAAACCTCATGATTTCTTGCTTAATCTTAGGGGTAGGAAACTCCACCAATGCTTGTACTTTCGCTGTTCTTGGCAACACTTGTCCTTGCCATACTACAAGCCCGAGGTAGGTCACCCTCACTTTCACAAATTCACTTTTGGCAACCTTTATACAAAATTACAATTGGCTGATTTTGTGAAACAGAGCTTCTAGTTGTTCCAAGTGGTCCTTCCAAGTGTTACTGTATACCAGCACATCAAGGTAAACTACAGAGTTAGGAACACTGGCTACCACTTGGTTTATTAGTCTCTGAAAGGTTGCTGGGGCATTTTTTAGTCCAAATGGCATCACTCAGCATTGGAAAAGATCATCCGGTGTGACAAAGGCCGATATTTATTTAGCTTGGTGTGTTAAAGGAACTTGCCAGTATCCCTTTAACAAATCTGTTTTGTAAGAAACATGGCACTGTCCACTCTGTCAATACAGTCTTCCAAGCAAGGAATTGGGTAGGAGTCTGCCTTTGGCACTGCATTAACTTTTCTGTAGTCCATACAGAGTCTAGTTGATCAGTCCGGTCTAGGCACTAATCCCATCGGGGAACTCCAGCTGCTTTGACTAGGTTCAATTAGGTGGTTTTCCAACATGTATTGGATTTCTGCATTTACCTGGGCTTGTTTCTCTGGACTTAAGCGGCAAGGATGCTGTTTTATAGGAAAGATTCCCCTACATTCACATCATGTGTGGCTAAGGTTGTACATCCTGGCTTGTCCCTACAGACTCTTTTAAATGCTGTGAGTAGCCTTGTTAGGTCTTCTCGTTGTTCCACGTCTAAATACGAAAGCATCGTGTCCAATCTCCCTAGCAATTCAGTATTAGCTAACCAGAGGAGGTTCAATTGAGAATTGTCTAGGCCTCCTTCTGCCTCATCCTCACTATTCCTTTCATCCTTCACTATCCCTACCTGACATCCTGTGCTTGCTTATCCTCCGCCCATTGATAATATTGTTTCAACATATTGATATGACACAGCCGATTCTTTTTCCAGCGATCTGGGGTGTCAATCAAATAATTTACTTCACCAATTCTCTTGACCACTTTATGGACCACGGAACTGTCTTTCAACTGTTCGCCCTGTAAAGGCAGTAATACTAACACCTCATCCCCTGGTTGAAATGTTCAGATATTGGCATGCTTGTCTGCCTATTTTTTCATAGTTGTTTGGGAAGCTTTAAGGTGTTCCTGAGCCACTTTGCAAGCTCTCATGAACCGCTCCCGGAACACGGATACATAATCTAATATGGAAGATTCGCTCCAGTGTTGTAAAAACTTTGATTGGTTTTAGAGGACCTCTTATTTCATGTCCATAAACTAATTCAAAAGGACTAAAACCGGTAAACTCATTTGCTGGAATTTTACGCCACCCCAATGAGCCGGATGGTGGCGTGGGGGTGGCGCAAAATTGAGTGGGAGGTTCCGGAAGGTCTTCCCTACTCACTCCTGCCTCCAGCCAACTTTACGGAGGTTGGGGGGGGGGGGGGGGCAAGGCGAGAAATGGTCCGCTTGCCCCAGGCCAATCAAGGCCCTTAAGTGGCCATTTAACTGCCACTTAAGGGCCTTTGCCCGCCTCCAGATTATCTGAACGGCTATAAACTGAGAGAGGGGAATATGCAGCAAGACCTAGGTGTTCTTGTACAGCAGTCGCTGTAAGCATGCAGGTGCAACAGGTGGTAAAAAAGGAAAATGGTATGTTGGCCTTCATAGCGAGACGATTCGAGTAAAGGAACAGGGATGTCTTGCTGCAATTATAAATGACATTGGTGAGGCCACACCTGGAATATTATGTACAGTTTTGGTCTCATTATCTGAGGAAGTATGTTATTGCTATAGAGGGAGTGCAGCGAAGGTTTACCAGACTGATTCCTAGGATGGCATTTTTGACATATGAGGACTGAGTTGGTTAGGATTATATTCGCTGGAGCTCAGAAGAGTGAGGGGGGATCTCACAGAAACCTATAAAATTCTAACAGGAAGGATGTTCCTGATGGTGGAGGAGTCCAGAACCAGGGGTCATAGTCTAAGGATACGGGGTAAACCTTTCAGGACTGAGATGAGGAGAAACTTCTTCACCCAGAGAGTGGTGAGCCTGTGGAATTTGCTACCACAGAAAGTAGTTGAGGCCAATACATTGAATGTTTTCAAAAAGGAGTGGGTCTAAAGGGATCAAAGGGTATGGGGGGAAAGCCGGAACAGGTTACTGAGTTGGATCATAATGAATGGTGGAGCAGGCTCGAAGGGCCAAATGGTCTACTCCTGCTCCTATTTTCTATGTTTCTATGACTTCCTCCCTCAAGCGGGTGGAAGTCCCACCTCGGGACAATTAAAGCCTGAGACTTTTATGTTGGCGGCAAACTCCCGTCCGCCCAAGGTAAAATTCTGGCCGTTAGGTGAATCCCTCGTGTCCAGCAAAAGAAATTCCAGCCCTTGATCCCAATCATGGGGATATTCATGACAGTATGCCCTGATCATCTTTTGAGGGTCTGATGGTACCTTTCTAAAGCCCCTTGTGTCTGTGGTATGCTGAAGACTTTAACTGTGAGATACCCAAATTACCCATAACCTCCTGAAAAATTTTAGGCATAAAATTGGAACCTTGATCCAACTGAATTTCAATCAGTAATCCATATCTAGTGAAGAACTGGGTTAACTCTCTATCACTACCTTAGCAGAAATTCATCTCAAGGGAATGGCTTCAAGGAACCTAGTAGCCATATCCATGATCGTGAGTATATATTGGTGTCCCGCTTTTGTTTTTGATAAGAGTCCTACACAGTCTTCCAACACCCTACTAAATGGTTCCCTAATAACCTGTATGGGAATTAGAGGTGCCAGTTTTTATGGCAGGTTGCGGTTTTCCCACAATCTGGCATGTATAGCATGTTTTACAAAACTGCACCATGTCCTTGCAAAGACTTGACCAGTAAAAATGTCCCCACATGTCCTGCTATAGGGATTTCATGGGCTATCCTTAATTGTTCCCGGCGATACTTAGGATATCTGATGAACTACTGTCCGTTCTTTGTCCACTTCCTCCTCAGAATCCCGCCTTCTGGAACTTCCTTAGCCTCAGCTTCAGTAGGAGCTGATTGTGCCACTTTATTTAACTCTGGATCGGCTTGCTGAGCCTTGATACGAGACTTATTAAACATTTCCAAATCCCCAAAGAAAGATTCAGATATTCGACTATCTGACTATGGTGCCAAGTTTATCTCCGACAATGGAACTCGTTTGGCCATTGCTCGGATTACTACACATGAAGGAAAAATTCCTGTAACTGTTGTGTCTCTTTAACTTCACTTGGTTTTTCCGTGACTACTGGAGAAGCTACTACCTTTGTTCCGGCCAAATCATTCCCCAGGAGTAGTTCAACTCTGTCTACTGGCAAACTATGGACAACTCCTACAGTTACCGTTCTAAACATTAGGTTACAATTTAGATGCACCTAATACAAAGGTACAGGCATATCCTACCCACTAATATCATTCACTAAAACCTTGGCATTCAGTGCGCTCTCTGGTGGAAATGTTATGCCTTTCCCCAGCAAAAAAGTTTAGGTAGCTCCTGTACCCCTAAATATAACTATAGTTTACCTGCCTAACTTGAGGGATAAGGAGTTGCTTTTCCTTTTGACAAGAATTCCTTATAACTCTCAGGTACCTTGTTCACAACCCCTGCACTCAGAGTGGTTTTTGTATTTAGCCTCACAGCTACAGTCAGAGCTACAGTCTGATCTGCTGTATTCTCAGCCAGGGCCCCTTTCTCTGCATTGGCTTTGTATCCCCCAATAAGTCCCATGGGTTTACCCGGCAACTTCCAGCATTCTGCAAGAAGGTGTCCCACCTTGTGACTATGCTAACACTTAAGCTTGCGGACCTCACATCCACCCTCAGCATCTTCCTTTCTGACCTGAGATGATCCTGGGGCTTTTCCGGCTGTCCCTTCTTGTCTCCAGCTACTTGCCTTCCTTTCACCCTCCCACCTTCTATCCTTCTTGGGTTTGTGGGGGTGATGGAGAAAGAGTTTGGGCGTATAAGCAAGCTTGTAATGATCAGCAATTTCTGCTGTCTGTCTGGCTGTTGAAACCTCCTGGTCCTCTACATGGGTTCTTACTAACGGAGGGAGTGAATTTTTAAATTCTTTCAGAATTAGTTCCTTAAGATTCTCATATGTGGCCTCTATCTTTAGTGCCTGTATCCAATGATAAAAATTATTTTGCTTTACCCTCTCAGATTCTATATAAGTCTGTCCAGACAATTTCCAGAGGCTCCGAAATTTCTGCCGGGAAGCTTCAGGGACTAAGACATATGCAGCGAAAATGGCCTTTTTTGCCTTCTCGATCTGCAGAAGCCTTCTCAGAAAGCATGGTATAAACTTCATGAGCTCTGCCCATCAACCTGCTTTGCATAATCAGTGTCCAGTTTTCCTTTGGCCACTTCATCTGTTTGGCTATCTTTTCAAAAGAAATGAAAAATGCCTCTACGTCCTTTTCCTCAAATTTAGGGAGGGCTTGTACAAATTTAAACAGCTCTCCGCTGTGTCCTGGTCTAGAGTCAGATTTTTCCTCAGCAGAATTTTCCTTGAAGTCAAGGCCACCCTGTTGTCTTCGTTCCAGCTTTTTAACTTTGAATTCTCTTCCTTCTCTTCTTGAAATTCTAGTTCAAGTTTTTTCATTGTCAATAGTTTTTCAAGCTCAAGTTTTTTCAATTCTTTTCCTGCTTAAGTTTCTTCATCTGTAAATGAATTTTAGCTAATTTAACTGCACTACCCTCTGGTTTGCTTTCTTCTTCCAATTTCTATTACTTCAATTATGTCTGCTTTCTTAGTCCTGGTTTTAACTCCAACACCAACAGTTCTGCCAAATCCTTTAGTTTAACTTTAGTTATATTTCTCAAATCACTCAGGGATACATTCTCCTTCCCCAGAAAAGTGACGAACTGTTAAAAGACATTCTGGTAGAGTAAACTTTAATCTACTACACAAGAAACCTTTTTTTTTCTTTTCCTCTTTGCAATTATTATTACGCCACTTACAATTGTATGTCATTGGTGTTGAGTTTATCCCGCCAAGAGCCCCCAGTTATATGTTATGACTGAGGTAGGAGGAGCGCACTGTTTATTCTAGTTCCAATTCTCCACAGGTCACAACATAAATTTAATTTTTTTCCCCACTTACTGATACGGGGGTGGGGGGGGGGTGCAATTACACATTCTATTTTTATCCCTCAATAAAACACATCAACTAGGTTTCTTTAATAAACAAAATTATCAGATTATAAAACAAGTCTTAACCAGTAATGAAGTAAAGTATAAACACACAGATTGAAATATTAAAGTTCCCTTTTTAGCCACTCACACTCACATACACCGGTTAACTGGAAAAAAAATAAAGGGATTTACGTTTTAGAGCTCTATTAAAAAAAAACTTGGGTTAAATACTTGCTAATTCTTGAAGAGGAGAAGATTTGGAAAGATGTCCTTTGTTTTGGCATCCTAAATGCTAATAGACAGATGTCACTGGAATCTTCCTAGAACAGTTCTTTTCAGGAGACATTGAAGATCAGTTTGGGTAGGCTTCCAGGAACTGCAGCAGAGGTTTCAGACACACGCCTTGCAGGAGGAATGCAACCACAGTTTCAGTCCGTTTCTTACACTTGCCTTTCAGCTCAAGAGAACAACTGGCAGGCTCTTTCCAAACTGCTGGAACAGACTGAGTTGGGGTGGTTTGTTTTCTTGGCAAGTTTTCTCCAACTGTCCATTGTCCATATCCCAACTCACTGTCCAAAGCAAAACCATAAACAATGTCACAAGAGACAAGCCTCCTGACCTCTATAAATCTTGACCTGTCACTTCTCTGTAAACATCTTGACTCTAAGTCAAAAACAACCCCTGTTGGGTAATTATTTGAAAACAGGTGCCTTCCAGTAACTATTTGTTTTCAAAGCCAGACCTCAGTGACCCAGCTATAAGATATGAATTCTCAAAATACTTAAAAATATAGAAGCACTCGTAACATAGTTCTCCTTCTTTGTAATTCTTACAATGTTATCCATTGCTGTTCTTTGTATTTTTCCCATTTGCAAGTATCTGTGCTTTTTTTTTTGCATTTTTGTATGTTTTCTTTAAGTCCTATGTTGCCTCTTACCTTATTAGTAATCCATGACTGTCTATTTTGGCAATAGAGCTCTTACCCCTTAGGGGTATAAGTTGGTTCTGTATTACATTACATTATTTTTGAACATCTCCCACTGATCTTTTGTTGCTTTATACATTAACAGACTTGTCCTGTTTGCTGTGACAGTCTCTCTCTCATCACAATGAACTCAGCCTTACCTAAATCTAGAACCTTGTAGCAGTTCCTGGTTTCTCCCTTTCAAACACTACGTTGAATTTGATCATGTTATAATCACTATGAGATAAATATTTACACTTTTAGGTCATTAACTAAATTTGGCTTATTGCTCATTACTAAATCTAATATGGCATGTCCCCTTGTAGGTTCTAGGACATATTGTTACAGAAAATTGTCACAGACACAAGAAATTTACCTGACATGAGTCTGCTTGTCCCAATCTATATTAAAGTTAAAACCCTCTATTAAAACCACTTTGCTTTTGCCACAGGCTTGTTTAATTTCTGCATTTATGTGATCTACCACTTCACAGCTGCTATTAGGGGCCTACACACAACTCTCACTAGAATCTTAAATCCTTTTCTAGTTCTTAATTCTACCTATTCTCTCCATTGCCTGCTTACTTCTCATTATATCCTCCATCAATTCATCATTAATCACTAAGGCTATTCCTTCCCCCTCTACCATTTTCCCTATCTTTTCTGTGGATCTTATAACCTGGTATATTTAATTTCCAGTCCTGACCCTTTTGCAGCTATGTCTCAATAGTGGCCACCATGTCATACCCTTCCAAGTTGACTTTGTCCTTGCAATTCATTTATTTCTTATGCTCTGTACATTTGTATAAAGAATGGTTCTTTGGGTCTCGCATCCTAATCTGTCCTTCAGTTCTCATGTTTTACTCACTCTTATTTCTCTTGCCTGGTTTAATCATTTTAAATCTTAGTTTTCCTTTACATGCATTTCCTAAAGCACAACTTGTTATTCTACTCTCTTCCCTTTCGTTATTGAACTATTAATACGACCTTTTCCACCTGAGCCCTCCCCATTTACTAGTTTAAAGGCCTTATGACTGCCTTATGTATCCTTTCTGCTTGGACCCTGGTCCCAGTCCAGTTCAGGTGCAGCCCATCCCAGCGGTAGAGTTCCTTCCGGTCCCAATACTGGTGAAATGGAACCCTTCTTTCCCACACCACTCTTTCAGCCACACATTCACCTCTTTAATCTGATTAGCTCCAAGCCAGTTCGCACGTGGTTTGGGTAATACTCTGTAGATTATAACCCTTGAGGTTCTATACTTTAATTTAGATCCTAGTTCCTGGTACTCTCCAAACAGGGCATCTCGCCTACTCTTCTTTTGTTGGTCCCAACATGGACCACAACTTGATCCTCCCTCTCCAATATCCTTCCAAGCTGGCTCGAGATGTCCCTCACTCTGCACCAGGAAGGCAACATACCCTATGTGGGACTCTCAATCCTGCTTACAAAGGATTCTATCGGTCTCCCTAATTATTGAATCCCCTACAACTACCACATTACATTTCCCCCTCCTCCTTCCCCACTTACACTAAAATTCCTACTCTATTCACAGTACTCAATGCCGACCACTCTGTCAACAGGTACACTTTTTGCTCTGCCATATCTTAGTCTAGATTATTTTTCAGTAACTTAACAGTGTTGTTTTTTCTTTTTCTGCAAACTAACTTGCACTAAGCACTGGAACACTGGCCAAAAATTTTTAAAACCTACCAGGTCAAGCTTACACGAATCACAAGAAACATTTGAGACAAAAAGCAGCACCCCTTCCCCCTCCGCACTGAATTCCCACTTGCATCAAATTCCCAACTTTTGCACTCTGTTCACAACTCACTCAGTGCCAATCACTCCGTGGATCATCAGTTACTGTCTCATTTTGTGCAATTTGTGAGTCACACGCAAGTTATAAGTGCTCATTCAGCTCACAGGAATCAGCACCTATTCAGGCAACCACTTACAATTTAACTGCCACTGACATGCAGTTTCTGTTAAGTACTAAGTTGCAGTATCTTTTACAGTTTTTAAAGTTATAAGTTTAAAAAGTTAAAGTAAAAAGTTAAATTTCAGTTAGACAGTACTCACCAGAGAGTTTCACTTACACCAAATTCCCAACTTTTGCACTGTTTCTGATGTACTGTTTTGTGGTCACAGTGCCAACCACAGGTATTAAAGTTTGTTGTTTGAAAACACTCGAGCCAAAAGTTGTTACAAGACTAATAACCCTTTGTTGAAACAGTAACCATGGTAGATTTAATCTGTCCTTCAACAATAGTTTCAGCAATTACTCAGAATAACTACAATGACATTAAACCCCCACCTCCCCTTTATTGGCTGTTCGGGCTAATTGAGTGTTTCCTCTGATAAGCACAAACCCATTACACAAGGGACGAACAGCATGCACAGTAACAGCTACTTATACTTATTAATGGATGGGACAAATAGAAATGGACTCTTTCAGCAATTGAAGGATCTGAAACAAGGGGTCATAGAATGCAAGATTTAGGATGAGGGCAGGAGAAACTTTTTTCTTTAAACAGAGGCTGTGAGATACAGTTAGTGATTGAAGCAGAGATCACATTAAGTGTAAATAAATTATTGATAATAGGTGGTTGTAAGAGGGACTAAAAGGATAGGGAATAAGGCACGCACAGGGGATTAGGACTATCGCTCATGTGAAGAATATCAAAAAGGACATGTTGGGATGAATGGCCTGTGTCCGTGTTTTTATTTTGTTTTAGAGTCACAGAGAGATACAGCACCGAAACAGGCCCTTTGGCCCGAGTCCACACCAACCATCAACCACCCATTTATACTAATCCTACACTAATCCCATTTTTTCCCCCCTCACATCCCCACCTTCCCTCAATTCTCCTACCACCTACCTACACTAGGGGCAATTTTTTTTTTTTTTACAATGGCCAATTTACCTCATCAACCCGCAAGTCTTTGGCATGTGGGAGGAAGCCGGAGCACCCGGAGGAAACCCATGCGGTCACAGGGAGAACTTGCAAACTCCGCGCAGGCAGTACCCGAACCGAACCAGTGTCGCTGGAGCGGTGAGGCTGTGGTGCTAACCACTGCGCCGCCCTGAAATTATTAGTTGAGTTTATTTATTGCTTTTAAATTCCACCAGCTGCTGTGGTGGGATTTGAACTCATGTCCCATGCACTAGCCTAGACCTCTGGATTACTAATTCAGTGACATTATCACTGTGCCACCATCTCCCCTATAAAAATCTGAATTCAAATTCTCAAATACTCGGAGTGATTTGAATTGATATTCTCTGTAGTCCAGTAACAACCACTACACCACCATACCCCATAATGTAGCTGGAAGTTGAGTTAAATGTTCATTGATACCAGTAGCAGAAATGTTTATAGCTGAGGCAGATAAACTACTGGTTGGGCAATGTCAGCTAAAAATTCAACACTTCTCTCAATTCCCTGTAACCAAACCTTAAGGGGTCAGATTTTGTACTACATTGTGGATAAGGTAGACTTCACAGCACTTTAAAAAGATATGTGGCTAGGACAGGGAATGGGTTTAATGAGGCAGTTCTATCAAAGAACTACCATAGGCACAATGAGCTAAAAAAAAAATCTCCTGTGCTGAAAAATTCTGTGATTCTATGATTGAAGTCCAGTTAAATTGCCAATTCTAGATGTAACATGGCAATTTACAATGTGCCATGAAGTAGTATGCGGATTTGCATCTCTACCAGTCCAGACTCCCACTTCAGCTTTGCTGTTAGGAAATGGACAAAAGAAAATCTTGTATGCCCCTCTAAACTCCTCACGTACAGCCAGTGGCTATCTCAAATATGGTAGAGGCCCATCTCAGTCTGTCCTCTTGCATGGGAAGCTCAAGAAGGCAAGAGGAGAAAGGCATTTTAGCAGCAAGTATGGACTGGTCTAAACAGGCAGTAAAAAAGGCAAATGGTATGTTGGCCTTCATAGCGAGAGGATTCGAGTACAGGAGCTGGGATGTCTTGCTGCAATTATACAGGGCCTTGGTGAGGCCACACCTGGAATATTGTGTGCAGTTTTGGTCTCCTCATCGGAGGAAGGATGTTCTTGCTATAGAGGGAGTGCAGCAAAGGTTTACCAGACTGTTTTATGGGATGGCGGGACTGACGTATGAGGAGAGATTGAGTCGGTTAGGATTATATTTGGAGTTCAGAAGAGTGAGGGGAGATCATAGAAACCTATAAAATTCTAACAGGACTTGACAAGGTAGATGCAGGAACAATGTTCCCGATGGTGAGGGAGTCCAGAACCAGGAGTCATAGTCTAAGGATACGGGAAAAACCTTTCAGGACTGAGATGAGAAATTTTTTTCACCCAGTGTGGTGAGTCTGTGGAATTCACTACCACAGAAAGCAGTTGAGGCCAAAACATTGTACGTTTTCAAGGAGTTAGATATAGCTCTTGGGTCTAAAGGGATCAAAGGGTATGGGGCGAAAGCGGGAACCGGTTACTGAGTTGGATGATCAGCCATGATCATAATGAATGGCGGAGCAGGCTCAAAGGGCCGAATGGCCTACTCCTGCTCCTATTTTCTATGTTTCTATGAACCAGCAAGACTTTGACCTGTATATCACAGCACAAATCACTCACTGAAAGTAAAATTCAAAATATAGGATATTAAAAGACTTTATTAAGTTTGGTCAGTACAGGTGAGGGATTTCTGGGGATAATCACAGAATATGCATTACACAGGAAACAACTCTTGCCTAGAAACTGGGTAACAATATACACTAATTCATTAACAAAATCTTGTCACTGAGGAAAATGTACACATATGCATGGTGGGAAAAAAAAAGTCTTGTAGTTAACAAACCACAGACTTCCCAAACCTGAATATGGCAAGTACAACATCCAAACTCCCTTTGGAAAAATAACTACTGCAACTGGCAAGCTTACTTAATCGTCACACACCTACATGGTGCAACTTTCTCTTGTTGCAGGACTGTATGACAGAGTTCTGATAAAATGCCAATAGCGTTTCACTGGAGTCCTAGATGTACACAAGAGTCCTGTTTTACACAACTTTTTTCCCCAATGTTAAAGTTGTAGTAATACATTTTATTCAGATTAAATCATATAAAAATAGCTGAGGTCTACATGTATCAACATCCTTTCAGCAACAGCCAATGCAATATGATGTTTTAAAAAAATTTAAACAGTAGCAACAGTTTTCCAAGAAAGCAAAAACACAAAAGGCTGAATTTTAAACAAAATTACACACTAGCTTCAACAGTCACTTGACAGCCATCAGCCAAACGAAATGACACTATATAAAAAGACTGCGAATAATGCCTGTTAAGTGTTACAAAACCGACCCCTGTGTGCTGACTGAGTCCAACCCATTCTGAATGTGACGGGAACCCATAGTTCTGGCACCTTTCACAACAAATGGCTTATCTTCCTGAGGGTCATTGATGGAGTCTGTGTCATTTGAGTGCTGAGTAAGAGAGTTCTCGCTACCAGTGGGGGAGTCTACACTCTCATATCCAGCACCTAGCTGATACATGTTACTGCTGCCTGCTCGGTCCAGCCTTTCTTCACTGTGGTTTGAAAGTTTATTCCCACTACCAGGAGATGACGGGAAATCATCCTCCGTGCTGCTTAATTCTCTGTAAAGGTTAGTCTTGTCTTGAAAGGCAGCTGCTGCTCTCCCTTGTGGGGATGAATCGCCATTGGTTGGTCCATTCACTAGTCGGCTGCAATCTTTAGTAATGCTCTCCCTTTGTGCAGAAGGCTCAGGGATTGGAGTCCTACTGGTGCCAGAGTGTAACACCTGGTGATGCTGCTGTCCTTGAAGCTGAGCCAACTGCTGGCGTGCCTCCTTCAGCTGCTGCTGCAGAACCATGATAGTACTTTGCATCCCTTCCACCTCCTCATCAAGCTGGATGATGAAATCATTCAGCTCTGCGCAGAAATAAAAATAATTTAGTAAGTGGGAATTGAGAATTTGTTTCCAACCCAGAACATCTGTATCAGACTAAAATACTTATTACAGTTACACACTCCTAGAACACAATTACACACAATAAACAAAAGTAATACTGCCTTGAAAGAAAAGTGTTAAAATTGAACTTTAAACTAAAAATACCCAGATATTCTAAAAGCAACTAAAATGCCAGTAATTTTCTGTTGGAATGCAATGTAAATATTTCTCCTAATTATAATATGTCTAAGTTGAGATCTTCCAAAAAGGATCTTAAATTTCAGGAGGTTTCTATTAACACTTTTCTTCAAAAAAAATTGCACTTGCTAGGATTGTTAGAAGCAATAATGTCACTAATGTTCCAGCTATATGTACTTTAGCTACAGTTATTAACCATGAATAGATAGATCAAGCTGATATGTGGCTGGACAGATGGTGCATGAGGGAGGGCTTTAGATCCCTGAGGCATTGGACCCATTTATGGGGGAGGTGGGACCTGTAGAAGCCAGACAGGCTGGTTTTGCTAGTGCTGTTGGGGAGGATTTCAACTAATTCAGCAAGGGAATGGGAACCCAAGAGTAAATTTAGAAAGGAGAGAAGAAAAGTTGGAAATGGACGGCAGAAAATTAGTAAGTGTGTCTGGAAGGCAGAGGAAACAAAAGCTAGAAAATACACAAGGGAGTTTGGCATTGCTAAATGGTATATACTTCAATGCAAAAAGTATAGGATAAGGCAGATGAGCCAAGAGCACAGACTGACACATGGGAAAATGATATTACAGCTATTACTGAGACATGGCTGTAAAAAGGGCAGGAATGGCAACTCCTGGTTACAGGGTTTTCAGACAAGAGCGGGATAAAAAAAAAGAGAGGGGGGGTCGCAATATTGATTAAGGCAACAATTATCGCTGTGAGGAGGGATGATATGGTACAAGGATCTTCAAATGACGCCATATGTGTTGAACTGAAGAACAAAAAAGGGGCAATCATACTAATGAGATTGTACTATAGACTCCCAGTCAGAGTGTGTTAGGGAGATAGAAGAACTAATATGTAAGCAAATCTCTGAAAAGTGCGAAAACAATAGCGCAGTAATAGTGGGGGGATTTCAACTACCCTAATATTTACTGGGACAGAATTAGTATGAAAGGCACAGGGGAAGCAGAATTCTTAGAATGCATTCAGGAGAACTTTTTAAAACTAACACATTGCCCAAAGAGAGGGGGCAATTCTGGACTTAGTTTTAGGGAGTGAAACTGGGCAGGTGGAAGGTGCATCAGTTGGAGAGTTAGTGGAAATGATCAGAATTCAGTTAGATTTAGAGTAGTTATGGAAAAGGACAAAGACAGGCCAGGGATAAAAGTTCTCACTTGGTGAAAAGCTACTTTTGCTAAGCTGAGGTGTGATTTAGCTAAAGTGAAATGGAAACTGTTATTTGAAGGTAAATCGGTGGGAGGCATTCAACAAAGAGATAGTGAGGGTTCAGAGCAAGTATGTTCCCTTAAAGAAAAAGGGTGGAACTAACAAATCCAGAGCCCCTGTATATCAAGGGGCTTAAAGGAAAGGATTAAGAAAAAAAGGAAAGCTTATGACAGATATGGAGGGCTCTATACTGCAGAAAACCTACAGAAATATAAAAGGTGTTGGGGTAAAATTAAAAAGAAAGCAAAGCGAGGGCATGAAAAAAATATTGGCTGGTAAAATCAAGGAAAACCCAAAGATGTTTTATAAATACATAAAGAGCAAGAGGATAACTAGAGAAAGAGTAGGGCCTATTAGGGACTGAAAGGGTAAACTGTGTGGAGGCAGCTGGACTTGAATGTAGGGGGTATGATTAATAAGTTTGCATATAATACAAAAAATGGCTGTGTAGTTGATAATGAAGAGCTCTGTAGACTACAGGAAGATATCAATGGACAAGTTAGGTGGGCAGAACAGTGGCAAACAGAGTTCAATGCAAAGAAGTGTGAGGTAATGCATTTGGGGAAGGCTAATAAGGCAAGAGACTATACAATAAATGGTAGGATACTGAGAAGTGTAGGGAAGCAGAGGGACCTTGGAGTGCATGTCCACAGATCCCCGAGAGTAGCAGTGGAACGGAGTTTCTCAAAATGGAGACGTGTAACCAGTGGTGTTCCACAGGGATCCGTGCTGGGACCACTGTTGTTTGTGATATACATAAATGACTTGGAGGAAAGTATAGGTGGTCTGATTAGCAAGTTTGCAGACGACACTAAGATTGGTGGAGTAGCAGATAGTGGAGGGGACTGTCAGAGAATACAGCAGAATATAGATAGACTGGAGAGTTGGGAAGAGAAATGGCAGATGGAGTTCAATCAGGGCAAATGCGAGGTGATGCATTTTGGAAGATCCAATTCAAGAGTGAACTATACAGTAAATGGAAAAGTCCTGGGGAAAATTGATGTACAGAGAGATTTGGGTGTTCAGGTCCATTGTTCCCTGAAGGTGGCAACGCAGGTCAATAGAGTAGTCAAGAAGGCATACGGCATGCTTTCCTTCATCGGACGGGGTATTGAGTACAAGAGTTGGCAGGTCATGTTACAGTTGTATAGGACTTTGGTTCGGCCACATTTGGAATACTGCGTGCAGTTCTGGTCGCCACATTACCAAAAGGATGTGGATGCTTTGGAGAGGGTGCAGAGGAGGTTCACCAGGATGTTGCCTGGTCTGGAGGGCGCTAGCTATGAAGAGAGGTTGAGTAGATTAGGATTATTTTCATTAGAAAGACGGAGGTTGAGGGGGGACCTGATTGAGGTGTACAAAATCATGAGAGGTATAGACAGGTTGGATAGCAAGAAGCCTTTTCCCCAGAGTGGGGGATTCAATTACTAGGGGTCACGAGTTCAAAGTGAGAGGGGAAAAGTTTAGGGGGGGATATGCGTGGAAAGTTCTTTACGCAGAGGGTGGTGGGTGCCTGGAACGCGTTGCCAGCGGAGGTGGTAGACGGGGGCACGATAGCGTCTTTTAAGATGTATCTAGACAGATACATGAATGGACAGGAAGCAAAGAGATACAGACCCTTAGAAAATAGGCGAGATGTTTAGATCGAGGACCTGGATCGGCGTAGGCTTGGAGGGTGGAAGGGCCTGTTCCTGTGCTGTAATTTTCTTTGTTCTTTGAAGGTGGCTGGACAGGTAGATAAGGTGGTCAAGGCAGCCTACTGGATACTTGCTTTCATTGACTGAGGCATAGAATACAAGAGCTGGGAGATTATGCTGGAAATGTATAAAACACGAGTTAGGCCGCAGCTGGAGTACTGCCTGCAGTTCAGGTCACTGCATTATAGGAAAGATGGGATTGCACTAGAAAGTGTATAAAGGGAATTTACAAAGATGTTGCCTGGACTGGAGAATGTTAGTTATGAGAAAAGATTGGATAGATTAGGGTTGTTCTGTTTGGAACAGAGGAGGTTGAGAGGAGACCTAACTCAAGTGTATAAAATTATGAGGGGTCTACATAGAGTGGATAGGAAGTCCCTATTTCCCTTGGGTTGATGGGTTCATAACCAGGAGACATAAATTTAGGGTACGAGGTCGGAAGTTTATTGGGGATTTAAGGGGAAATTCTTTTCACCCAGGGGTGATTGGGCCAGATGAACTCTGTGTGCAGTAAATGTAAGTGACTCTAAAATGGCATATCAAATAGTAATAAAAATGAAAAACTGTAAAAAAGGAAATATTATGCTCAAGCTGCATAAAGAAACCCAAAGTCCCATGCTAACTCCATTAATTTGCATATATTCCAAGCAGCTCATTAACAGATCTTGATATCTTGATTTAGAATTGATCTACCAATGAGGCAGCAGCACTTCCAAACCTCCAGAATTCAAATAAGGCAAACGAGTGAGCAAAAAATAGGTGCAAATAGGACTGAGCTTTCTGACCTTGATTCTCAAAGGTATGGGCCACACATTTCTCATGGCTGTAGTTTGGACCCCTTGGGTGTGATTATGCTGTAATTAAATTTTTTTCAGGGATCCCAGATTTAATTTTCGAAGTTGGAGGTATGTGTGAAAGTTGCATTACTGGCCTTCTTTCATCCTACGTAGTGACATGAAGCATTATCTAAACAATTAACATCTGCTTAACTGAAAATCGTTCAAATTAAAAGTACTAGCTGACCCCAATCTGCAACAATGTCAACAACACCATTTAATTCTACAAACAGCATTTTTTCTTGATTCAAGTAATAGGGGTTACATTGCATTGTTTACCTCTAGGTCTTTTTTTTAAATAAATATCTTCACGGCTGAGTAAGAAATTTCAGGATATTTCTCTGGGAAAGTTTACCTGTTATTTTTTCAATCAGGAGATTTAAATAATACTGAACACCACAAATTTTGTGTACAGTCCACTCAGGACTTGTGTTATAATATGTATTAAATAAAGCAAGAAATGAAGCAAATGAAGACAAGAGTCCAAAATTCTGCCAAACCCTTAACAAGCAGAGGTAGAGCTCAAGGTCACAGTGACCAATGACCTTGGCCAATGGCAGATAACCCAGAATACACTACATAAGGACATCCTATTGAGAGGTACTAAATGAGCACTTTTCATCGGTCCTCACTAAAGAGGGTGCTGCCATTGTCACAAAAAAAAAAGACAGTGGAGAAATTGAGTAGGATAAAAAAAAAGAGGCTATACTAAAAAGGGTAGAAAAGTCACCCAGTCCAGATGGGAAGCATCCTCAGTTGCTGAGGCAAGAGGGGAAACTGCAGAGGCTCTGCACAATGTCCCAACCCTCCTTAGAGTTGGGACTGCAAATGTTACACCCATGTCCAGTCAGCCCAATGTCAGTAATGGGGAAACTTTTAGGGACATCAATCTGGGAAAAATTGAGATATTTTTCGAAATGTAGGTTAATAAATGGAAGTCAAAGACTTATGCACATCCCCAGGTTTCTCGGTTCCCACACCCCCTTTAAAATTGTGTCATTTAGTTAATATTGCTTCTTCTGATTCCTCCTGCCATAATAAATCATTTCATACATCACAGCCAGTTTTGTATCGAGGCTGATACTACCTCATTAATCCCACAAGCTTCAATATTGCTAACAAGTCTGACACTTTATCCAGCGCCTTTTGAAAGCCCATATACATATTCATCAGTCCACATCATTATTTAATCGAAGAACTCAATCAAGTTCGTCCGACTTGATTTACCTTTAACCAATCAATGTTGGCTGTCATTTATTAACATGTCCCTTCACGTGACAATTAACTCTGTCCCGGATTATGGTTTCTAGAAGTTGCCCCACACTGACATAAGGCTGACTGGCCTGTAGTTACCTGGTTTATCTCTTCCTTGTTTTGAGCAGGGTAGAACATTACAATGCTTCAAGTCCTTTGGAACCACTCACATATCTAAGGAGGATTGAAAGATTGTTGCCAAAACCTTCGCTCTTTCCATCCTTGCTTTCCTCAGCAACCTGGGATGCATCCCATCTGGATTGGGTGGCTTTTCTACCAGGGGAACTGCCAACCACTTTCATGCTTAAGTGGAGTGAATTGTGAATACCTAGCCTCGGTTTTCTCTGCTACTTGCAAGAGAGGTCCACTCTGATCTGGCCCAAGTCGCTGTTTCTCATTCAAGAGTCTATATAGCAAGTGTCAGCAATCTTACTTGAACATGTATTCCAACACAATCTGGCCTGATCTTGTCGCAAGCTGATGCCCACCTACTGATTTTTCTCAGTCAGAATCCCTGAATATCAATTAAGAGAAAATGTGGCAGTTCCAATCCCAAGCCAAGAGGGTATTGAGGCCATTGGTGCCCATCAGACTGGGGATCAAACAAAGGACACTCCCAGTCTACATATCTTCGCATTCCACCAGATTTACCCATTAGCTATTGTGAGCTCCAAATCCATGTTTTAAAATCCAGCCTTAGTTTCCATGCTTAAAACAAGAAATGTTTTTTGTTCAAAGACTTTCTATAAGAGAAAGTACATTAGAACTTACAAAGCAGCCCATCTCAGCATAAAACTCATTAAAAAGCCCAAATTAAACAAAGGCGACCACAATGCAGAGCCAAATCTAAAAAAGCACAAGTGAAAACCAAAAAGACGTGTTTTTGCAAAACAGGATGGGTGGCAATCAGTCCGTGCAAAATTTTTATACTTTTACTGTACAGTTTGAAAATGTAGTCAATCCTGTATGATTGAGAATCTTTACTTTTCTGAAATTTCCATTTAAATTCTATTATTTCTGCCTCAATGGACACTTGTAATGAAGCACTCCATATTTAATAACCCACTCAGAAAACATCCCTTCCTTCTTCCAGTAATAATAGTCTATGCCTCAAAATTGATTCATCCACTAGTGGAAACAATTGATTACTTATCCTCTCAAAACAGTTTTACAACAGTTTTCAAAACCAATTTTAGGAACTGTTATTGGGTTTCCTTTAACTTTCACTATTCCAAATGTTTTTTCGTAATTATAACCTCTCATACCTGGTATAATGTCATTTCTTTTTTACTCTTTCCATAACTTTAAACTCCCAATACCATCCCTACAAAGGGCTGCCCAGGACTGAAATATTCCAACTGTGGCCTAACGAATATCTTATACAAATACATCACTTCCTTGGTTTATACTCAATGACCCTTTAGAAAGCTCTATATTGAATTTGCGTTTTTGTGCGACCTTTTCCACCTGTACGCCTACCATTAAAGATCTATGCAATTGCACCCCTAGATACTTATGCTTGACTTAACATATCTTTTAGGGTATTCTCTTTCTCCAACCAAAATATACTTCACATTCCTGTGCACTGCATTTTTCTGCCCACTCTGTCAACCATCCTGCTTTTTATGCCTATATCAAAGACATTTATATCAGCAGAACACAAAGAGGCCCCAGCTCAGATTCCAGGGCGCACCAGTACCTACACTTCTCCAATCTAAAAGAGCATCTATTCACCCTTGCTCTCTGCTTTCTAACCCGTAGTCATCTCCCCACTTACGCAGCTACATTGCCTTTAATACTATACGCAATCATTTTTATAACTAGCCTCTTGACACATATCAAACCCTTCTGAAAATTACATCCATCATATTCCCTTTATCTAACCGATGCAATCAAAAAACCTCAAGCATGACCTGCTCATTAAAAAATTTAGCTTGAACATAGAACATAGAACAGTACAGCACAATACAGGCCCTTCGACCCACGTTGTTGTGCCGACCCTTTAACCTACTCCAAGATCAAACTACCTACATACCCTTCATTCTACTATCATCCATGTACCTATCCAAGAGTCGCTTAAATGTCCCTAATGTATCTGCTTCTACTACCACCGCTGGCAGTGCATTCCACGCACCCACCACTCTCTGTGTAAAGAACCTACCTCTGACATCTCCCCGAAACCTTCCTCCAATCACCTTAAAATTATGCCACCTGGTGATAGCCCTTTCTGCCCTGGGAAAAAGTCTCTGGCTATCCACTCTATCTATGCCTCTCATCATCTTGTACACCTCTATCACGTCACCTCTCATTCTTCTTCGCTGTAATGAGAAAAGCCCTAGCTCCCTCAACCTTTCTTCATAAGCCATGCCCTCCAGTCCAAGCAGCATCCTGGTAAATCTCCTCTGCACCCTCTCTAAAGCTTCCACATCCTTCCTATAATGAGGTGACCAGAACTCAACACAATATTCCAAGTGTGGTCTAACCAGGGCTTTATAGAGCTGCAGCATAACCTCGCGGCTCTTAAACTCAATCCCCCTGTTAATGAAAGCCAACACTCCAAACGCCTTAACAACCCTATCAACTTGGGTGGCAACTTTGAGGGATCTATGGACATGGACCCCAAGATCCCTCTGTTCCTCCACACTGCCAAGAATCCTGTCTTTAAGCCTGTATTCTGCATTCAAATTCGACCTCCAAAATGAATCACTTCACATTTTTCCAGGTTGAACTCCATCTGCCACTTCTCAGCCCAGCTCTGCATCCTGTCAATGTCCCGTTGCAACCTACAACAGCCCTCCACACTATCCACAACTCCAGCAACCTTCGTGTCATCGGCAAACTTACTAACTCAGCCTTCCACTTCCTCATCCAAGTCATCGATAAAAATCACAAAGAGCAGAGGTCACAGAACAGATCCCTGCGGAACACCACTGGTCACCGAGCTCCAGGCTGAATACTTTCCATCTACTACCACACTGTCTTCTATGGGCCAGCCAATTCTGTATCCAGACATCCAAATTTCCCTGTACCCCATGCCTCCTTACTTTCTGAATGAGCCTACCATGGGGAACCTTATCAAACGCCTTGCTAAAATCCATATACACCATATCCACTGCTCTTCCTTCATCAATGTGTTTTGTCACATCCTCTAAGAATTCAATAAGGCTTGTGAGGCATGACCTGCCCCTCACAAAGCCATGCTGACCATCTCTAATCAAACTATGCTTTTCTAAATAATCTTAAATCCTGTCTCTCAGAATCCCCTCCAATAATTTGCCCACCACCGACGTAAGACTGACTGGTCTGTAATTCGCAGGGTTATCCCTATTCCCTTTCTTGAACAAGGGAATAACATTTGCCACCCTCCAATCATCTGGTACTACTCCAGTGGACAGTGAGGACGCAAAGATCATCGCCAAAGGCGCAGCAATCTCTTCCCTCGCTTCCCGTAATATCCTTGGGTATATCCCGTCTGGCCCCGGGGACTTATCTGTCCTCATATCATTCAAAATTTCCAGCACATCCTCCCTCTTAACATCAACCTGTTCGAGCATATCAGCCTGTTTCACGCTGTCCTCACAAACGACCAGGTCCCTCTCACTAGTGAATACTGAAGCAAAGTATTCATTTAGGACCTCCCCTACCTCCTCCAACTCCAGGCACAAGTTCCCTCCACAATCCCTGATCGGCCCTACCCTCACTCTGGCCATCCTCTTGTTCCTCACATAAGTGTAGAACGCCTTGGGATTTTCCTTAATCCTACCCGCCAAGACTTTATCATGTCCCCTTCTAGCTCTCCTAAGTCCATTCTTCAGTTCCTTCCTGGCTACCTTGTAACCCTCTAGAGCCCTGTCTGATCCTTGCTTCCTCAACCTTAAGTAAGCATATCCCTCTATGCCTTGCTCATTCAAGTACCTGTCCCGATGCCTCTTAAATGTCATTACTGTTCCTGCCTCCACCACCTCCTCAGGCAGCTCATTCCAGATACCCACTATTCTTTGTTCTACAAACAGTAACTGGATGAAGTAGATGAGGGAGGGATGTTGAACATGACCTTTGAATAGCACCATATGATCTCTCATTTCTACTTTAATCATTAGAACCTTTTAAAATATTACCCAAAAAGGGAATCCTCTGACAACACAGCACTGGATTATGTACTCAAACCCTGAAGTGGGCTTGAACTCTCAACCTCTGACTCAGAAGAGCGCTACCTACCATTTAGTCAAGCTGATGTATATTTTATTGATGTAAGCTAAACTTTTGTAGAAAAAAAATTGGAATTAAACTTCAAACAAAAAAATACACTTTGTATTTTATACTATGCACGCCCCATCGCAGATACTAGACTTTAACATGGTTTATTAATACAGATTAATGGAAGTGACAAAAAAGAATGCCAAACGTTCGTGTGTTACAGACCAAAAAGCGCTACTCCTAGAAGAAAGCATGTTCCCCCAACAAACGCAATCAAGAACTCAGTCCACTCACCATCTTGACTGCTTTTGAGTTCCTCACTGTATTTCTTCTGCAAAGCTAATTCAGCCTCCAACTGTGCAATGCGTCCCTGGGAGAGCTGTCTTCCCAGTTCCTGGTTTTCCTGAATTAACATCCGACACTTGGCCATCAGCTTTTTCCCCGTTTGGCTGTAAAGACAGACACTTACCATCACAGAAGGAAACGACAGTTCTTCATAAACTGGAGATCACCACACATGATCATACTATTAATGACCAAACATTTCAAGCCCACTGTATTTCAAGCCACTTGCACTCGGATACTTGCATTTTAAACTACTTCCATATTTTCAAACCCAATATTAAAATCTCCCCATTTTAAGTGCTTTTCATAAATCATTTGTGTTCTTTAAAAAAAAATGCTCTGGAAGAAAATGTCAGCCAGTTCCTGCAAGATTTTTGGTTGTAACGCTGAACCTATATGGAGTTAAAATAGCCAGAGTTCTCATAATAGTATAAACTCAACTTGAATAAAGGTATGATTAGTTGAGAAAAAGCATAAGTTTACAGCAATAAAAATCTGATCTCAGGAGAGGAAAATATCAGAGAAACATCAATATATGAAAGAAACAACAGTCTGAACTGAATTTATAATTATTCAAAGCTCCCGGATACTGTCTGGGGTCTGGTGGGAAGATTATTCAAACCAGCAGGTCCCAGGCTTGATCCCAGGGCTGCACTGGCCTAGCTGATTTTAGCATGGGAAGCAGCTGGTTACTAAAAATAAGCCAAGTGCCTGTTTTGGGAGGGTGGCTTGGGAGAAGGGAGAAATCAGCCTTGAGCTCCCATTTCTGATTATACAGTGAAATGGGTCCGTATGTGGACATTGAGTGAGGACAGCAGCAGGTTTAGTCTTGGTTATAAAATCAGAAAGTGCTGGAAATACTCAAGTGAGGCAGCATCTGTGGAGAGGTTAATGTTTCATGTCTGTGACCTCTCATCGGATTTGAAACGTTAACGGTTTTTCTCTCCACAGATGCTGTCTCACCTGCTGAGTATTTCCAGCATTTTCTGTTTTTATTTCAGATTTCCAGCATCCGCAGTATTTGCTTTTCTATGGTTTTGCTTGGTCATGATGCCTCCAATGGTCAATTGACCTGCCAACACACAAAGGAAGCACAAAACTGCAACACAAGTGGCCAGAAAGCTGCTGGTGCATGTGAAATTGTACCACTCACAACAGTTATGCAACTTAAAAAGGATAAATACAAAAGGCAAGAAAATCTTCACATAACCCAATATAGATTTGGAATTTTAAAACGGAGATGCTTCCATAGTGGATTTAACACAAAAGGAGGCATATAAAGTGCCAAATATAGTGGTGACATGTTCACAAAGTTTGTCAAACAGTTTGTCAATGTAGACCAGAATCCTTATACATTACAAAACAGTGGTAACAGACCTGTACGACTTCCAAAAGTAGACTTATTTTGAATCCATGCACGTATTCCTCATAACCACAAAGTTTAAAACAGGAACCAAACGACCAGTTATGGCATCAATATTGGAAGTACAGGAATTGGACTTGTATTAACCAATGATAGATCATTGGTGCAGAAATATGCATTGTATAGAAAGAATCAAGGATAGTCAATGCACAATAGTGCAATTCTGTTGTCTCCTTCCCCCACACCTCCAAGAAAAATAAAAGCACAACCATACCCTCAAATGATGTGGACCAAAAGCACAGCATATGCCCAAGTAGCTTAAATGTTAAATTAAATTCTATATGAATCAGACTGATGAAGTTATATTGGTGTAAGCCTTTTCCTACAGGACTTAAAAATAGGAATCAAAGACGACATTTTAACAGTGTCACTGAATTGCCGATGAAACACGTTCTTCTATCCACTTTAGTAATGTCAATTTTTAAGAAGCTGAAATATTGTTGAAATCATATTCATCGCCAGTTTAACAGTCCTTCTGAAATACTTGGGTACAAAAAGATTTATGTTGTGGCCTGAACTTGATTTCAGGCAATCGGTCATGTTGTCTGTTGCAGTTTCTCTTCTATATTTAGAAATGGTATGCACCATTAACAATTGATACATAATGACATAAACAGTCACACATACCTACACAATTCTTATTTTACAAGACACAGCTGGACTGCGACACAAGACGCGATTAATTTAAAAAAACTAAAGTTTTACAAATTCATACAACCCTGAATACTATTTTGTGGATATAATTTAAGACACAGCCATCCCTGAAAGAGCCAGATGAGATTTCCCACATTATCAATAAGAAATCATTTGAAAACTGGGGTCCAATATGAAGAAATGCTATGGCCTTTGAGAATGAGCACTAAAACTGATCCAATCATATTTCTTTTTAAAAAGAGCATGGCATGTGCTTTTAAGCAAAGGAGGTTCAAAGGAAAACCAAAAAAGTCTATTTTGTGACAAACACGATTAAAATGTTCATTCCACTGACTTGAATGAATCTCTACCAGTTTGATATTCCAACTTTACTGGTACAGACATTTATCCTGTTGCAACACAAAACATTTCACTAAACAAAGAATTTAGTTTTGCAGTTTTAAAAAGTACATTTACTGTGAACTATTTTTTCCACTGAAACAGGTCATCTTGCAGTACTAAAATAAACTATACAGAATACTGTACAACAAAAACTGAATATGACCCATAATATGGAAATAGGGAAATAGGGAAACTTTACCAGCAAATTGCACTGTGAACTTTACAATGAGTACTTGGAAAAACAGCAAAATTCAAAAAAAACTAGTTTGTGGACTTCAGTATATATTTTCTCCCTCCCAGATGGGTCACCAGAATGGTTGGAATTGCACAGCGGTAAAAATTCCCAGTCATGACCACATCTCATCACCTTGAGCTGCAAAGTTTTTTTTAAAAAAATTGCCACCTAAATTTTGTTTCACAAGCAAATACGCTGGAGAATTACTGTACTTGAGGGATTTCATTTATGGAATTGGGAGCTTCCAGTCTAGTTAAGAAACAACTGTAAATAAGGCAAGTGGTGTGGTACACATAGTTAGCATCCCATTTCCATAAAGAAAAAAAGTACACCAAACTTGGTATTCTTAGCTCAGAGATGAAGACTTGAGTAAGTTATGATGTGGTGCACAATTGGTGTCACATTGTTTGAAATCAGGGCTAGAGTTGATTTTTATATTGTGCCCAATTAGTCTGTTTTGATCATAGAAACCAGGAGAAGCAACTGATTTTAGTAAAGCACTATGTAAAAAAAAACACCAGAATGAAATGGAAACCTACGGGTAACATATTGATTTTAGTTACATACCAGACACAGATTTCCTGCAATGTATATGAAGGATGTCAATTAGCTAAGTTGAACTGGAAGGGCACGATATCATCTTTTAGCTCCAACAGATGTGTTTTAATGTTCCTCCAATGACAAAAGAAAGTGAAATTTTCCCGAAGTGACATTTTATCTGGTGCAAACCTTTAGATGTACAGTAATCATTTGCAATTCCTAGAATAAAACTAAATTTCAATACACTTGGGTTCAACAACTGCACAGTTGTGATTCCAGACAAGTCACTGATGGCAACACTTCAGCAATCAAAACCCCAGTACAAAAATGGCACGTTTTGAAAAAGCAACATTACGTCCAATAGTTAGCCAATGGAAGGGGTTTAAATTTCACTGACCAAAAAACTATCCGAAGAGATAGATTTCAAGTTATCCGCTTACATTTATAAGACTGCTCACAGTTTGGTACATACAAGTTGGTTAGTTAATGAAGTTAAAGAAACCATAATCACGGTAGAGGGAAGGTTGCTTCAGAATGAATCAATACGAAAATATGGCTTGTAAATTCAACTCTACATAGAGTTGATGGCCAGTTCAAAAAATTATTGAAACCTTTGACTGTGCTCTAAAGTCACTTCAATGTTTTTTCAACTCTTGACAGTTCACCGTGAACAAGCAGGAAGTCTTCAGTCTTACACCAAATTGACTTCCAGTGTCTATTGGTCACTAGCGCAACGTTTGGAGTGCAGGGCATTCCACTACTTTAAACGAATTTACACGAACAACTCAATTCAGGCTCAGTGTCTGAGATGAGAAAAGCTACGTTCTCTCCTCCAAACTCAGACTGCAAACACAGCCACCAGAAACAGTGTGCAGCAGACTTTACACTCCCTTTTTTTTTTGCAGAAAAGTGACTTCTTTTCCTCCCTTTATTTTCTTCTATAAAAAACAAATTTCAAGTGTCTAAACTGGGCAAGAATTTTTTTTTTTTAGTTGGATGCAGGCCCACTCTTCGGAACAGTCTGACTCCTTCAGGCCTCTGAAGTAGAAGGGGGCAAAAGCTGAAACAGAACGTTCATCTGACAATGTTTTACATTAAGCATAACAAGCTGAGTAGTAAATGAATCTGGATTTTTTTTTTGCTCAAAGGCTGAGGCTGTCTTGCTCTGATAAGAGTACTTGGCCATCCCACCATAACATTCTTGCAGTGGGACTGTCAGGGAGGTCTTGACTGGGGAGTATTGTTTGTTTGTTTACCTATCAGGTGTAAACTTCCAGGCACTCAGTTCATTTTGGGCTTGTTCCAGTTTGTCTTTTGTCTGTTCCAGTTCAGTCTTCATTTTAAGGAAAAACAAGTTAATGGCAGGATCAACCAACGTGGATCGAAGTTGAGCAGCACTCGGCAGTTGAACTTGCTTGAGGTACTGGATCTGGTTCTGGTGGAAGCAAAAGTTATACGGTCACCAAAGAGGCATCATCTTATTGCACATTTGACAATACTGACACATCAATGTACAGGATGTTAATACCATTCCTTTGTCTCTTCAATGCCATCTTATACAAACTACTAGCGTGCCTTCTTACGAAGTTTTATCTCCTCCCCCCCGCCCCCCCCCCGGCTAAATGTTCCATCCCCTCTCCGCAGCAACTAAGCCAAGTTACGACTGAGCAGGCTTCAGAAGCAGAGTGCTTTGTGACAGTGGCCATGCTTTGCCATCCAACAGACTATTTTCACATGCATTGGAGAAGTGAAAAGGGACTGGAACCAAAGCATGGCTACCTGACCCGAACCCGACCAGACCCGACGACATGTGTTTCAGCTTTTGCCCCCTTCTACTTCAGAGGCCTGAAGGAGTCAAGACTCTTCCGGGTCCGGCATTCAGGCTCAGGGCGGGTCGGGCTGGACCCAGACACAGTGCTGCCTTGCTGAGGAAGGGAACTTCTGCACGATTCTTCAGTAATAGCCTGCTGCCAGAACAGAGGATCACAACATTTGGACAAGATTTGTTTGATATAATGAACTTTATTACGGGAGTTGGGTCGGGCGCGGGAAAAAAGAAAATCAAAAGGGTCGGGTTTCAATTTCATATCTGAACAGGCCTTTAAGGGGAACAACATAGAAAATAGGAGCAGGAGTAGGCCATTCGAGCCTGCTCCGCCATTCATTATGATCATGGCTGATCATCCAACTCAGTAACCTGTTCCCACTTTCGCCCCATACCCTTTGATCCCTTTAGACCCAAGAGCTATATCTAACTCCTTCTTGAAAACATACAAGAGTTGCAACAGAGCTCAGTCCAGTCTTGCATTATCTCACATCCATATACATAGGCCTTGGTCTGTAAAGCTCAGTATTACACCACACTGCATGTTTACCCATTGAACCATCATGGGCGCACAAAATGCTTACATTAGAACCATAACTCAAATCAGTGCACTACATGTAGCAGTTATATGGCTGCAACAATCAAGGACATGGAAAAAAACATATGCACACACACACATATGGAGATGTTCAAATAATTTATGTAGTTAACAGGAATTCAGCATTTCTCCCCATGGGATTGTTCAGTCTTCTCAATAGAAATGAGATGCTGTGGGTCGTGATAATTCTTGATTGGCTGGGAAATGAGTTAAGCAGAAAGCGAGACAAGATTATGAGAGAGATACATGTATAGTACAATGGGCACTGCACATGACCATCTGATAGATATTAATTATAGAGTTCATTCAAATGCCTGCAGTCCACCATACAAATCTTAAAAGAGCAGACAAGAAATTTTCACTTGACAGGAGAGACAGGTTGCATAGAATCAGCTCCTTTCACCATATAGAATAAAAATGGCTACATCTTGTACTTTGGCCAACAGCTTCCAGGCTGAAAATGACCCCCATGGTTACTGAAAGCCAGCTGCTGACTTTTGATCTTTGGATGGTCTACACCAAAGTCTCAGTTGCTATATTTGTTAGGCACTTGTGCATGCACAAACCAGTGAAGATAAGTAACTATTAACTGATTTTATGTGGTTATTTTCACATCTCTAATTTTCTTTAAAAGAGATTGTGTTTTCCTGAGTGATAGTAGGTCTGATGTATCCTTAAATGAAATGAGGGGACTAATAAGTGGATTATTAGAAATGCAAGAATGAATTATGGGAACATATCGAGTATTCTGCTTGAATTATGTTCACATAAGTAGTCCACTCTATCAAGGACATAAAAATCATGTAACCAGTTATACTGGCTTTAATACTTCATTTAAGTTTAGTCTCAGGCTCCACATAAGCTAAAGCCCAATTTCTATTACAGTTTAACTTTACAGCAACAGAAACAGAGGGTATTCATATTTGATTCTTCATCTCCGTGGTCATTTCGGAAACCATTTTCTTCTAAATGCACTCCTGCAAATATATCTTTGGACTCACTACTCAACTAAGTTGCACACGTGTGGGTTTAATCCAGATCAGCTCCAGGACAACATAAAAACAAAAGTTTTCGGTTGCTTTGGCAATGATGGTGAAATTGGAGAAAACTTCTAGCTCCATTTGATATCGACTTTTTAAAAAAAAGTTTATACCCAGCTCAGCAGTCTGATCCTGCAATGATTCAAGCAGATCTTCCAGTACAAACACTGCTGTCAATAAGGACAAAGTAGCCACTGAACTAAAAGCATCTGTTCCACGTGTCTTGCTTTTAGATGAATCTTGCCTGGATTCAAAGCAGTGATGGTTATGATAAATAATGCCATTGGCACTCAAGCAGTTTACTGTGATGTTCATGCCCCATTTCAAAAGCATCCACTGGCAACCTTTGGACTGTGGTTCCCATACAACATTATGCTAGCCAATGTAGCATATATAAAACATACAAGCTTTTGTTTGGCCAGTTTATTGTTGATATTACCAAGCCAGATATCAAGCAAAGCAGCCCAGCGACAATATTAAATACCAGATAATCCAAAGATAATTCTAGAGATTGTTTTGGTCAAAATCACAGACAATACATTTTCTTTAAGACTTCACAACCTTTTAATATGCATTACAACACTTCCTACTTTGTCAGTTAGACATTGCGACTGTGATGCAAAGGCCATTTGCAGAGCAATGCTGGTTCAATCGCAAGAGCTATGAACAAGTCAACTTTTGTTATGTATGGCACTTCTCTTGATTGCTTACAAGATGCAAATCCCAGATCCAGTATCATACATCTTCAATTAAGATCCAATATTATGAGTGCATTGTACTCAAAGAGCAAACTACATATGATGGTTTAACTAAATAAATCAGGGAAGTCGTCAAACTAACTAGTCACACTTTATTTGTTCAGCCTGAGGTAGTTATTCATGTTTTCTATACTGCGTTATATAACATTAGAAGAGCAATGCATTTCCAGAATATTCGGCACATCTTTAAATTGACTATACTGAACTTCTTTCAGATATAGGAAGAAGCAACTAGGTTTGGAAAGAATGACGATCAGATTCACATATCCTGTTAATGAGCCAGCCATTTTTCACAAGCTTAACTGATCAGAAATGTGTATAGTAACAATGAGGAAAGAAACTAATGCAGAGACAGTTATCCCAATATTGGAATCATTCAACAAGACTGATGAGTTGCCATATTCCTACGAGAAATTGATACCAGAATTATAAATGTCACCATTTCTGGTTAAGCACTGAAAACAAAAGCACAAGATCCCTGCATGGATTCACTCACTGTACGTTTGAGTTAGGGATGTGGAGAAAGATAATTTTATTCTGAAAAGTCAGGCAACAACTGAAGTTTAAGCATCAGCGATTTAAAGTGTTTACAACAAAATACTCAAGTTTTGATAGTGTTGTTGTGGAGTTCACGAGGCATCTCAAAAATTACATCAAATCCATAGACAAGAACTAATAGCACATCAAAAGTTAACTCTGTTCTGTTAACTATTTAAATATGCCAGGTTTCACACTCAAATCAATCCACATTTTTAAAAATTTGTTCATGGCATGTGGGTGTCACCGGCTAGGCCAGCATTTATTGCTGATCCCTAATTGCCCATGAGAAGGTAGTGGTGAACTGCATCCTTGAATTGCTACAATCCTTGGGGTGTAAGTACACCAACAGTGCTCTTCGGAAGGGAGTTCCAGGGTTTTGACCCAGCGATAGTGAAGGGACAGCGACATAGTTCCAAGTCAGGATGGTGCATGGCTTGGAGGGTAACTTGCAGCTGGTGGTGCTCCCATGCACCTGCTGCCCTTGTCCTTCTAGGTGGTAGAGGTCATGGGTTTGAAAGGTGCTGTCGAAAGAGCCTTGGTGAGTTGCTGCAGTGCATCTTGGAGATAGTACACACTGCTGCCACTGTGCATTGGGGGTGGACAGTGAATGTTGAAGGTGATGAATGGGGTGCCAATCAAGCAGGCTGCTTTGTCCTGGACAGTGTTGAGCTTCTTGAGTGTTATTGGAGCTGGCAAGTGGACAGTATTCCATCACAATCCTTACTTGTGCCTTGTAGATGGTGGACAGGCATTGGGGAGACAGGTGATGATTTACTCACCACAGAATTCCTAGCCTCTGACCTGCTCTTGTAGCCAAGCATTCACGCAGCTGGGCGAATTCAGTTTTTGGTCAATGGTAAACCCCAGGATGTTGATAGTGGGGGATTCAGTGATGGTAATAGGAACATAGGAGCAGGAGTAGGCCATTCAGCCCATTGAGCTTGCCCCACCATTCAATACGATATGGCTGATCATCCACTTCAATGCCTTTTTCCCCACACTATCCTCATATCCCTTTATATCACTGGTATTTAGAAATCTGTCATATTCTGCTTGAAACATACTCAATGACTGAGCTTCCACAGCCCTCTGGGGTAGAGAATTCCAAAGATTCACAACCCTCTGAGTAAAGAAACTTCTCATCTCTGTCCTAAGTGGCTTCCCCCTTATTTTGAAATTGTGTACCCTGGTTCTCGACTCCCCAACCAGGGGAAACATCTTAGCTGCATCTACCCTGTCCAACCCTTTAAGTATTTTCAATGAGATCACCTCTCATTCTTCGAATACAGGCCCAGTTTCCCCAATCTCTCTTCATAGGACAGTCCTGCCATCCCTGGAACAAGTCTGGTAATGCCCTTGAACATCAAGGGGAGATGGTTAGATTCTCTTGTTTGAGATGGTCATTGCCTGGATCTACACATTACACTTCTCAAATGTAGTTGCTAATTCATTGTTTGCCAAACTAACTCCTTTAATAAATCAACAATGCATGCTAGATTTATACTAAATCTCAAATTGTTTTTAAAAATCAGAAATCTACAAAAATGGATAATTTATCATGTTTATGAGCATGTATAAGCACTGCAGGAAACCAAATCGATGAGTGAAGTGTGGAAACAGCTTCACAAGAAGTAACTGCAGTGTAGGAATGATATACAACAAACAGAAAATGCTGGAAATACTCAGAAGAGGTAACATCTCAGGTCGAGGACCTTTCAGATGATGACTTGGAATGTTAACGGTTTCTCTCTCCACAGATGTTGTCAAATCTGCTTAGTATTTCCAACATTTTCTGTTTTTATTTTAAATTGCTAGCAACCGCAGTATTTTGCTTTTGTATTAATATAAAGTGCCGATCAACGATTTCAAAAGGAAACTGGATGAGTGCTTGAGAGAAATAAACTTTTGCAGGGCTACGGGGATAGAATGGGGGGAATGGGACATCATGCCAGCTTTCGCTAGAGCAATGCAGGGACTCGACGGGCTGAACAGCCGCCTTATGTGCCATAATGACTATGTGCAAGTGGGCAGTAAAGTGGGCACAGTGGCGCAGTGTTTAGCACCGCAGCCTCACAGCTCCAGCGACCTGGGTTCAGTTCTGGGTACTGCCTGTGCGGAGTTTGCAAGTTCTCCCTGTGTCTGCGTGGGTTTCCTCCGGGTGCTCCGGTTTCCTCCCACCTCCAAAAGACTTGCAGGTTGATAGGTAAATTGGCCATTGTAAATTGCCCCTAGTGTAGGTAAGTGGTAGGAGAATGGTGGGGATGTGGTAGAGAATATGGGATTAATGTCGGATTAGTATAAATGGGTGGTTGTTGGTCGGCACAGACTCGGTGGGCCGAAGGGCCTGTTTCAGTGCTGTATCTCTAAATAAATAAAAAAAATGAATAAATAAATATCACACCACCGGAGTGGAACAAAGCAATCCATATCGGGAACATGACAGCATGTTGTTGCTGCTGTACCCAAAGCATGTGGGGAAATCGTTTGGAAGGAGTCATATGGGACTATGTATAAGATAACTCGTCAACTACTTTCTTTTTTAGTCTTGTAAGGAGTATATACGATGCAGAGCTACTGCATGCTGTGGTACTGTGCCATTTGTCAAATCACTGCCCTGTGCTGACTTAAACTTATCTTGTGGCGATAGCAGGTCACTATGGGGAACAGAGAGGAAGATTAATGGAGGCAGGTCCCCGGCTACTGATTGGTATTCAATAACCACATGTACAAACTGGATGTGATGCCCGGTGTGGAGCAGAGAGTAACATTTCAAAATTTGCTGACGATACCAAACTTGGAGGAGTGGCAACCGTGAGGATGATACAAATTGACAATAGGACACAGATAGGCTACCAGAATCGACAGGCAAACGGCAAATGGAATGTAAAGCAGAGAAGTGTGAAGTGATGCATTTTGGCAGCAGGGATGGGGAGAGGCAATATAGACTTAATGGCACAGTTCTGAAGAGTGTGCAGGGACCTGGGGGCAGCATGTGCATAAATCTTTGAAGGTGGTAGGACATACTGAGAGTCGTCAGCAAAGCATATGGGATCTTGGGGCTCGTAAATAGAAATTGGAGTACAAAAGCAGGGAAGTTATGCTGAACATTTATAAAGCTCTGGTTAAACCACAACTATAGTATTCCTTCTACTTTCAGTCACCACACTTAAGGGTATGAGGGTCCTTGAGAGGGTGCAGACAAGATTTACCAGAATAGTTCCAGGGATAAGGGAATTTAGCTACAAGCTTAAGTTGGAGAAGCTGGGATTGTTCTTATTGGAACAAAGGAGATTATGGGGAGATTTGATAGAAGTGCACAAGATTATGACAGGTTTGGATAGGGCAGACCAAGAGAAACTGTTCCATTAGCTGATGGTACAAGGTCTTCTTTGGCCTCCTTGTCTCGGGAGACAATGGGACCACCCCCTGGAGGTGGTCAGGGGTTTGTGGAGCAGCAACTGGTCTAGGGGACACAGATTGAAGACTTTGGGCAAGAGATGTAGAAGGGAAGTGAAGAAGTGAAGTCATTTTTATAAATGACCTGGATGAGGGTGTAGAAGGGTGGGTTAGTAAATTTGCGGATGACACGAAGGTCGGTGGAGTTGTGGATAGTGCCGAAGGATGTTGTAGGGTACAGAGGGACATAAATAGGCTGCAGAGCTGGGCTGAGAGATGGCAAATGGAGTTTAATGCGGAAAAGTGTGAGGTGATTCACTTTGGAAGGAGTAACAGGAATGCAGAGTACTGGGCTAATGGGAAGATTCTTGGTAGTGTAGATGAACAGAGAGATCTTGGTGTCCAGGTACATAAATCCCTGAAAGTTGCTACCCAGGTTAATAGGGCTGTTAAGAAGGCATATGGTGTGTTAGCTTTTATTAGTAGGGGGATCGAGTTTCGGAGCCACGAAGTCATGCTGCAGCTGTACAAAACTCTGGTGAGGCCGCACCTGGAGTATTGCGTGCAGTTCTGGTCACCGCATTATAGGAAGGATGTGGAAGCTTTGGAAAGGGTGCAGAGGAGATTTACTAGGATGTTGCCTGGTATGGAGGGAAGGTCTTACGAGGAAAGGCTGAGGGACTTGAGGTTGTTTTCGTTGGAGAGAAGGAGGAGGAGAGGTGACTTAATAGAGACATATAAGATAATCAGAGGGTTAGATAGGGTGGATAGTGAGAGTCTTTTTCCTCGGATGGTGATGGCAAACACGAGGGGACATAGCTTTAAGTTGAGGGGTGATAGATATAGGACAGATGTCAGAGGTAGTTTCTTTACTCAGAGAGTAGTAGGGGCGTGGAACGCCCTGCCTGCAACAGTGGTAGACTCGCCAACTTTAAGGGCATTTAAGTGGTCATTGGATAGACATATGGATGAAAATGGAATAGTGTAGGTCAGATGGTTTCACAGGTCGGCGCAACATCGAGGGCCGAAGGGCCTGTACTGCGCTGTAATATTCTAATGTAAAAAAAAACAAACTTTTTTTTTTTAACGCTGTGAGCAGTAATGACCTGGAACTCGCTGACTATGAGGGTTGTTGAAGCCGGGACAATGATTTTAAAAGGAAATAATCTTGAAGGGCTATGGGGATAAAGCGGGGAAATGGAGCTGACTCGATTGCTCTATGGAGCGCCGACATAGACTCCTTGTGTACTATAAATGACTCTGACTCTTAAATATTCAAAGTCCAATGTCCAGAGCTACATGGGCAAATTATTATAGGACTGTGGCCCTCAAAAGAACGGTACGCCAACATTAACTACCATCTTCAAGATGAGCTGTGTGGGTGACCAGGGCTGGGGAAACCATTACAAAAGTAGTCTAAGGTGTTAAGAAAAAAGGCTGAACCAAAAAAGGGTAATTGGGTCTCGTAAGAAGCAAATTTTTCCCTGCAGTTTTTCAAGATCTCTTTAGAGAGTTGGTCAACTAGTAATGTGAACTAGTGTTGTCTGGCAGAGAGTCTACTGCAGTTATAATACTGATGTAGATTTCTTTCCTTTATTTGTCATGGAAGGTGGGTGTCTTATACAGAAACTTGCATGAATTGTTTTCATTTACATAGTGCCATTACCATATCAACATATCCTAAAGTGCAGCACAGTGAATTATTTTCAACTCTATGTAAGCAAACTGGGGGACAATTTTTTTGTGCCAACATGAATAGCCAGCTAACTTTTTATGTTGGAGGAATTTGTTGAGCAAGGAATGCTCCGTTTCAAATACTGCCACGGATTATTTATTTTCAGAATAGAGAGAACAATGGCTTAGCTACCCATTCAAAGGATGGCAATTTCATCAGTGCAGCACTCTCCCATTATACCAATATCATGGAGGTATGGACTGGATTCAGAAGAGGGTGTATGATGCCTGTCAGCTGAATTCTTTAAGTGAGGGCCAGGCTAAATATGATAAATTGAGAAGGGAGGTGAAGAGGAAAAGAAGACTGGCAAAGAGAGAATGAGAATAAAATGGCAGTCAACATAAAAGGGAACCCAAAAATCTTCTACCAGCATGTAAACAGAAAGCAGGTAGTAAGAGGTGGTGTGGGCCGTATTAGGCACAAAGAGGGTGATATATGCTTAGAGGCACAGGACAAGGCTAGAATACTTGATAAGTGCTTTGTATCAGCGTTTACGAAGGAAGAGGAATCTGACAAAATATCGGTAGAAGTGGAGAGAGTAGAAGCAATGGATAGGGCTAAAATTGAGTGGAGGTGGTACTGGAAAGGCTGCTATGCTTAGGGTAGATAAGTCACCCAGTCCACATGGCTTGCATCCCAGGTTGCTAAAGCAAGTGGAGGTGGAGATAGTGGAAGGGCTTACCATAATCTTCCATTCTCCCTAGATAGGGGGAGGTGTCAGAGGATTGGAGAGTGGCAAATGTGACATCCTTACTCAGGAAAGGGTGTAATGACAATCCTAGCAACTACAGGCCAGTCAGTTTATCAGTGGTGGGTAATGTTTTAGAAACAATAATCGCCGGGGGGGGGGGGGGGGGGGGGGGGAAAGAGAAAGAGGGAAATCAATGGGCACTTGGAGAGGTTTGAGTTAATTAAGGATAGCAAGCACAGATTTGTAAAAGGCAGATCATGCTTGACTAATCTAATTGAATTTTTGATGAAGTAACAGAGAAGGTTGATGATGGGAATGAGGTGGATGCTGTCTATATGGATAAGAAAGTGTTTCACAAAGTACCACATAAAAGGCTGGTTAACAAAATTGAGGCTCTTGGAATAGGAGGGTCAGCATCCAGTTGGATAAAAAAATCGGCTCAAAGACAGAAAACAGCGAGTTGCGGTAAATTTTTCCGACTGGAGGATGGTAGATAGCGGCGTTCCCCAAGGGTCAGTGCTAGGATCACTGCCTTTTCTGCTATATATAAATGACTTGATCTCAATAGAGTACAATTCCAAAATTTGCCCCCGATACCGAATTTGGAGGTGTGGCAAACAGCGAGGATGATACAAACTGCATGCAACAGGACAGATAGGCTGGCTGAATGGGCAGACAAGTGGCAAATGGAATTTAATACTGACAAGTGAGAGGTGATGCACTTTGGCAGAAGGGACAGGGTGAGGCAATATGGACTTAATGGCACAGTTTTAAAGAATGTGCAGGAACAGAGGGACCTAGGGGGCTCATGTACATCGATCTTTAAAGATGGGACATATGGGGAGTGTGGTTCGAAAAGCATGTGGGATCTTGGGCTTTATAAACAGAGGCACAGAGTACAAATGCAAGTTATGCTGAACCTTTTTAAGCTCTGGTTAGGCCACAACTAGAGCAACTGCATCCAGTTCTGGTCACCACACTTTAGGAAAGATGTGAGGGCTGAGAAGGTGCAGAGCAAGTTTACTAGAATGGTTCCAGGTTTGGGGAATTTTGCTTACAAGGTTAGGTTGGAAAAGCTGGGGTTGTTCTCCCTGGAGCAAAGCAGATTGAAGAGAGATTAGAGCGAAGTGCACAGGATTATGACAGGCTTAGATAAGTTAGACAAGGAAAAGCTGTTCCCATTAACTGATGGTACAAGGATTACGGGGGACAGATTTAAGGTTTTGGGCAACAGATGCAGGGGGAATGTGAGAAAGAATTTTTTTTATGCAGCGAGTGGTAATGACCTGGAACTTGCTGCCCACGAGGGTGGTAGAAGTGGAGACAATCAATGATTTCAAAAGAAAACCGAATGGGCACTTGAAGGAAATAAACTTGTGGGGCTACAGGGATCGAGAGGGGCCAACTGGATCGCTTCGTGGAGAGCTGGCACGGACTTGATGGGGCTAATGGCCTCCTTCTATGCCCCAAATACTCTGACACTCCACTAGCCATAGCTAATCTAAACACCATAGCTTAGATTTGCTCATCAATGCTATTTAAATCCAATTTAAAATGAATGAGTTAGCGCCAATCAGAAAAAATCAAGGCTTGTGAATTTTAGAATTCTTAAGCACATCAGTGTGAAAACTCCATGAAGGGCAGTTAGATTATTAGCAGCTTCATGGTCAGCAACAGGGATCTGGACATTAGATCTCACCGAAGGTTCAACGATCTGTGAACACTGACTTACATAAAAATATTGAAAATAGGAGCAGGAGTAGGCCCTTTGAGCCTGCTCCGCCATTCATTATGATCATGGCTGATCATCCAACTCAGTAACCTGTTCCCACTTTTTCCCCACACCCTTTGACCCCTTTATCCAACTCCTTCTTGAAAACATACATTGTTTTGGCCTCAACTGCTTTCTGTGGTAGCGAATTCCACAGGTTAACCACTCTCTGGGTGAAGAAATTTCTCCTCATCTCAGTCCTGAAAGGTTTACCCCGTATCCTCAGACTATGACCCCTGGTTCTGGACTCTCCCACCATTGGGAACATCCTTCCTGCATCTACCCTGTCAGGTCCTGTTAGAATTTTATGGGTTTCTATGAGATCCCCCCCCCTCACTGTGGGTGGCACAGTGGTGCAGTGGTTAGCACCGCAGCCTCACAGCTCCAGTGACCCGGGTTCAATTCTGAGTACTGCCTGTGTGGAGTTTGCAAGTTCTCCCTGTGTCTGCGTGGGTTTCCTCCGGGTGCTCCGGTTTCCTCCCACATGCCAAAGACTTGCAGGTTGATAGGTAAATTGGCCATTATAAATTGCCCCTAGTATAGGTAGGTGGTAGGGAAATATCGGGACAGGTGGGGATGTGGTATATGGAATTAGTGTAGGGTTAGTATAAATGGGTGGTTGATGGGCGGCACAGACTCGGTGGGCTGAAGGGCCTGTTTCAGTGCTGTATCTCTAAACACTCTTCTGAACTCCAGCGAATATAATCCTAACTGACTCAATCTCTCCGCATACGTCAGACCTACCATCCCAGGACTCAGTCTGCTAAACCTTCGCTGCACTCCCTCTATTGCAAGAACATCCTTCCTCAGATAAGGAGACCAAAACTGCACACAAAATTCCAGGTGTGGCCTCACCAAGGCCCTGTATAATTGCAGCAAGACATTCCTGCTCCTGGACTTGAATCTTCTTGCTCAGAAGGCCAACATACCATTTGCCTTTTTTACCACCTGTTGCACCTGCATGCTTACCTTCAGCGATTGGTGTACAAGAACACCCAGGTCTTGTTGCATATTCCCCCCTCTCAGTTTATAGCCGTTCAGATAATAATCTGCCTTCCTGTTTTTGCTACCCAAGTGGATAACCTCACACATTATATTGCATCTGCCATGCATTTGCCCACTCAACTTGTCCAAATCACCCTGAAGCCTCTCCGCATCCTCCTCACAACTCACCCTCCGACCCAGTACTGCAAGTTTGGAGATATTACATTTAGTTCCCTCATCTAAATCATTAATATATATTGTGAATAGCTGGAATCCCAGCACCGATCCCTGCGGTACCCCACTAGTCACTGCCTGCCATTCGGAAAAAGACCCATTTACCCCTACTCTTTGTTTCCTGTCTGCCAACCAATTTTCTATCCATTGCAATACACTACCCCCAATCCCATGCACTTTAATTTTACCAGCAAAAAATCATGTAAAATCTCCACATGGTTATAGGACAGACTAAAAGCATTGATGTACTAAATTAAAAATGGCAATTATTCAATCTGAACTATAGTCTGCAGGTATATTGGTGTTAACCTGATTTGTCAGCAGCAAGCAGATAACAAAAAACATAGCCAGAGACTTTTTCCCAGGGTGGAAAGGGCTATCACCAGGGGGCATAATTTTAAGGTGATTGGAGGAAGGTTTCGGGGAGATGTCAGAGGTAGGTTCTTTACACAGAGAGTGGTGGGTGCGTGGAATGCGCTGCCAGCGGTGGTAGTAGAAGCAGATACATAAGGGGCATTTAAGCGACTCTTGGATAGGTATATGGATGATAGTAGAATGAAGGGTAGGTAGTTAGTTTGATCTTAGAGTAGGTTAAAGGGTCGGCACAACATCGTGGGCTGAAGGGCCTGTACTGTTCTATGTTCTAAATGTAGTAAATAGAAAGGGAGTAGCAGACCTCAGAAGGACATAGACTGAAGAAATGAGGACACAACTGGCAGATGAAATTTAATGCAAAGGTGTGAAATGATGCATTGTGGAAGGAAAAATAAGATTTAATTTAAATTAAATGATACAATTTTAAAAGGGTGCAGGAACTGAGATTCCTGGGCGCTCAAATACACAAATCTTTGAAGGTAGCACAGAGTTAAATGTAGGGAGCATGATTAAAAAGTTTGCAGCCGATACAAAAACTGGCTGTGTGGTTGGTAGTCAGGAAGAAAGCCGAAGACCACATAAAGATATCAAATGGACTAGTCAGGTGGACAGAAATGTGGCAAACGGAATTCAATCCAGAAATATGTGAGGTAATGCACCTGGGAAGGGCAAACAAGGCAAGGGAATACAATAAATGGTAGGATATTGAGAAATGTAGAGGAACAGAGGGACCGTAATGTGCATGTCCACAGATCCCTGAAGGTAGCACGTCAGGTGGTTGAGGCAGCATATTGGATACTTTCCTTTTTTAGCCAAGGCAGTGAGTATAGGAACAGGGAGGCTATGGCAGAACTGTATAAAACACTAGATAGGCCACAGGCAGAGTACTGCAAGCAGTTCCGTTCACTGCGTTATATAGGAAGGATGTCATTGCATAGCGGATACAGAGGAGATTTACAAGGATGTTGCTTGGAATGGAGTATTTTGGTTATAAGGAAAGCCTTTAAAAAGTTGGAAAAAAACTTGTAAGTTTCTGAAATGGAGATAAAGAAAAATTATAGTTTCTGTTACAGGTTGTCTTATTAAAGAACTAGAACAGAGTAATTAAAGAAGCTTCGTTAGTGCAGACCAATGTCTAATAATAAATTAAAAAGGGTCCAATGCAATAGCAAATACTTACAGTACACTCCTGCATTTCCTGTTCCTTGGTAGCTAGCCTCATAACAAGGATGTTCTCCCTTCGAGCTGACTCATGTTGCTGCTGTTTCAGCTTCTCTTCAGACTCTCTTAACCCACTCACATCATTTGCTGTGGTAACATGGAGGTGAAAACAAATACACAACGTTAACAAATCTTTGCCCATGATGTGATTTTCTATATGAGCTCATTCTAAATGTTATTTTAGCTGGCATGATTACATTTTTCACATTTGGTTCTGTCACATACAACACACCAATGCAGGCACTGAAAATTCAGACTTTTCACTACTCTATCCAGTCAAGATAAAACTGGCATGAGCTTAATCTATATGTCCATTTTGTTGTGGCCTTGGATTTAACTAGATTCGGATGTAGTTTCTGAAAGCAGTACCTCCAATTTAGATATTTTTAACATAAAAGTCACTGTACACAAATTTTCATACAGTTTTTAATGACCTGGAAACACAAGGCATGGCTTTGATTCTTACTATTCAATGACAATATGATTCAACGTATGGTTATAGCAAGGTAGATACCAGTTTTACTTGGGGTTGATGAATGAAATGGGCAAATGCAACAAGCAAATTCAGCCTCCGATGGAAGCTTAAAGATGAAATTTGAAAAACTACAATAGATTGTCCTCAAAACTGCCACTAAGGCAAAAATACCAAACCATGTGCAAAACCATAAAGGACTTATGGCATCAAACAAATGGAATATGGAGATCAGAACTGTACACAATTCTCCAAATGTGGTCTAATCAAAGCTTATAGTTTAACTAGTTGAAATTTCAATCGGGATAAGTATAGCAGTAAGTGAATTCATAAGAGTATTAGGACATAAAAGAGGGAAGAGAGTTTTTTGGTTTTATAAAATAAAGATTATGGATAGGCAGCTGAGACCTGTTGCTTGCAATTCCTGCACCATGTGGGAACTTCAGGTCATTTCACATGTTGTGGGGAACCATGTGTGTAGAAAGCATCTCCAGCTGCTTGAGCTCAGGTTTCCGACTTGAGGAGCAGCTGCACTCACAGCAGAGCATCAAGGAGGACGAGTTTCCTGGATCATACGTTTCAGGAAGTGGTCACCCCACAGGCAGAGAGAGTTCAACAGAATAATAGGTGGGTGGTCAACTGGAAGAGTAGCAAGAAGCAGGAAATGCAGAACTCTTTGGCGTGTGTGCCACTCTCCAACCAGTACTCACCTTTGGAGACCTTGAAGGAAGGCAATCCAAACCATGGCACCAATGGGCAAGGGACTGCAAGCAGGGAACAGCAAAGCGTAAAAATGTAGTTGTTATAAGGGATTCCATAGTTAGGGGGACAGACAGGCATTTCTGGAAGCATCATTGTGGTGCCAGGATAAAGGACTTCATGGAGACAGTGCAGAATATTCTTCAGGGGGAAGGCAGCAAGTCAGAAGTTGTGGTACATGTCAGTACCAACGACAAAGAGAGAGCAGGTATTGAGGTTTTTGGTCTTTTTTCAGGATTTTCAGGAGCTACGGAAGTTGTTAAAAAAGCAGGACCTTGAAGATAGTAATCTCTGGATTACTCTCAGTGTCACATGCTACTGAGGAAGATACGGAGAAACAATGAGGAGCTTGAGGCATGGTGCAGGAGGGAGGGCTTCAGATTCTCAGCACATTGGGAGGGTAGCAGGCACCTATTCAATATGGACAGCTCGCACCTCAACAGGAATGGGACCAATGCCCTTGTGCGGAGATTCACTACTGTGGTTGGGGATGGGCACCAGGTAACAGAGGCAGGAGAGGAATAAGGCTCATAAAAGAGAGTGTGTGCTGGAAAGCACGAGAGAAAGTAGTAGACAGGAACACACCAAGATGGACTACAAGGAATACAAAGACAGGTTTACAATGCACAATACACAGTGTGGTGAATAAGGCTGGTGAGCTACAAGCACAAGTAACTAGCAGTAACAGAAATGTGGCTTAAAAATGCTTAATATTCAGGGATAAGGAGTGTTCAGAAAAGACAGGGAAGGAAATAAAGGGAGGTGGAGTGACAGTATTAATTAGGGAAGACATGTTAGTGTTGGAAAGAGAGGATACCCTTGTGAGGGAGCAGAGACAGAACCATTAGGTTAGAGTTGAGAAGCAAATTGGGCATGATCACACTACTGGGGATTTTCTACAGGTTTCCAAATAGTGTGAGAGATAGAGGAGCAAATCTGCAGGAAAATCAAAAAGATAGAACATAGAACAGTACAGCACAGTACAGGCCCTTCAGCCCACGATGTGCCGAACCTTTAACCTACTCTAAGATCAAACTACCTACATACCCTTCATTCTACTATCATCCATGTACCTATCCAAGAGTCGCTTAAATGCCCCTAATCTATCTACTTCTACTACCACCGCTGGCAGCGCATTCTACGCACCCACCACTCTCTGTGTAAAGAACCTACCTCTGACATCTCCCCGAAACCTTCCTCCAATCACCTTAAAATTATGCCCCCTGGTGATAGCCCTTTCCACCCTGGGAAAAAGTCTCTGGCTATCCACTCTATCTATGCCTCTCATCATCTTGTACCCCTCTATCAAGTCACCTCTCATCCTTCTTCGCTCCAATGAGAAAAGCCCTTGCTCCCTCAATCTTTCTTCGTAGGACATGCCCTCCAGTCCAGGTAGCATCCTGGTAAATCTCCCCTGCACCCTCTCTGAAGCTTCCACATCCTTCCTATAATGAGGCGACCAGAACTGAACACAATATTCCAAGTGTGGTCGAACCAGGGCCTTGTAGAGCTGCAGCATAACCTCGCGGCTCTTAAACGCAATCCCCCTGTTAATGAAAGCCAACACACCATACACCTTAACAACCCTTTCAACTTGGGTGGCAACTTTGAGCGATCTATGGACATGGACCCAAGATCCCTCTGTTCCTCCACACTACCAAGAATCCTGTCTTTAAGCCTGTATTCCGCATTCAAATTCGACCTTCCAAAATGAATCACTTCACACTTTTCCAGGTTGAACTCCATCTGCCACTTTTCAGCCCAGCTCTGCATCCTGTCAATGTCCCATTGCAACCTACAACAGCCCTCCACACTATCCACAACTCCAGCAACCTTCGTGTCATCGGCAAACTTGCTAACCCAGCCTTCCACTTCCTCATCCAAGTCATTTATAAAAATCACAAAGAGCAGAGGTCCCAGAACAGATCCTTGTGGAACTAGTCACCGAGCTCCAGGCTGAATACTTACCATCTACTAACACCCTCGGACTTCTATGGGCCAGCCAATTTTGTATCCAGACAGCCAAATTTCCCTGTACCCCATGCCTCCTTACTTTCTGAATGAGCTTACCATGGGGAACCTTATCAAACGCCTTGCTAAAATCCATATACACCACATCCACTGCTCTTCCTTCATCAATGTGTTTTGTCACATCTTCAAAGAATTCAATAAGGCTTGTGAGGCATGACCTGCCCCTCACAAAGCCATGCTGACTGTCTCTAATCAAACTATGCTTTTCCAAATAATCATAAATCCTGTCTCTCAGAATCCTCTCCAATAATTTGCCCACTACCGACGCAAGACTGACTTGGTCTATAATTCCCAGGGTTATCCCTATTCCCTTTCTTGAACAAGGGAATAACATTTGCCACCCTCCAATCATCTGGTACTAGTCCAGTGGACAGTGAAGACGCAAAGATCATCGCCAAAGGCGCAGCAATCTCCTCCCTCGCTTCCCGTAATATCCTTGGGTATATCCCGTCTGGCCCCGGGGACTTATCTGTCCTCATATCATTCAAAATTTCCAGCACATCCTCCCTCTTAACATCAACCTGTTCGAGCATATCAGCCTGTTCCACGCTGTCCTCACAAACGACCAGGTCCCTCTCACTAGTGAATACTGAAGCAAAGTATTCATTTAGGACCTCCCCTACCTCCTCCAACTCCAGGCACAGGTTCCCTCCACTATCCCTGATCGGCCCTACCCTCACTCTGGCCATCCTCTTGTTCCTCACATAAGTGTAGAACGCCTTGGGATTTTCCTTAATCCTACCCGCCAAGACTTTATCATGTCCCCTTCTAGCTCTCCGAAGTCCATTCTTCAGTTCCTTCCTGGCTACCTTGTAACCCTCGAGAGCCCTGTCTGATCCTTGCTTCCTCAACCTTAAGTAAGGAAGAAGGAATTCTTCCTCTTGACTAGCTGTTCCACATCTCGTCATCCAAGGTTCCTTCACCCTACCATCCCTTCCCTGCCTCATCGGGACAAACCTATCCAGCAGTCGCAGCAAGTGCTCCCTAAACAACCTCCACATTTCTGTCGTGCATTTCCCTGAAAACATCTGTTCCCAATTTATGCTCCCCAGTTCCTGCCTAATAGCATTGTAATTCCCCCTCCCCCAATTAAATATTTTCCCATCCCGTCTGCTCCTGTCCCTCTCCATGACTATAGTAAAGGTCAGGGAGTTGTGATCACTATCACCGAAATGCTCTCCCACCGACAGATCTGCCTCCTGGCCTGGTTCGTTGCCAAGCACCAAGTCCAACATAGTCTCCCCTCTAGTCGGCCTATCTACATATTGAGTCAGGAAACCTTCCTGGACACACCTGACAAAAATTGCTCCATCCAAACTATTTGCACTAAGGAGGTTCCAATTAATATTAGGGAAGTTGAAGTCACCCATGACAACAACCCTGTTACTTCTGCACTTTTCCAAAATCTGCCTCCCAATCTGTTCCTCCATGTCTCTGTTGCTATTGGGGGGTCTATAGAAAACTCCCAACAAAGTGCAAAAACAATAGAGTAGTGATACTGGGGGACTTTAATTATACAAATTTCAATTGGGATAATGTTAAAGGGTATGAAGGGGTGGAATTTAAAAAAAAAATGTGCTTAGAAGAACTTCCTTGACCGGTATGTTCTCAGTCCAACTAGGCAAGAGGTATTGCTGAATCTGCTACTGGAAAATGAGGTGGACCAAGTGCCTGTGGGGGAACATTTGGTTAAGAGTGATCATCGTATCATAAGGTTCAGATTAGTAATGGAGAAGAGCAAGAAGCAAGCTAAAGTAGAATTTATAAATTGGAAGAGGGCCAACTTCAATGGGATGAGAGGGGATCTAGCTAGGGTAATATGGAACCAAAGACTGACACAAAAAGCAGTGACTGAACAACGGATGATCTTTAAGAAAAGATGTTTCAGGTACAGGCTAGGTAGATTCCAATCAGGGCAAAGGCAAGGGAACCTAAGCCAGGCTCCTTGGATAACAAGGGAGATAGAGAATATGATGAAACATAAAAAAGTGTATGATACAAGTCTGGTGAATTCTGCCAGCGAGAACCAGGCGCAATACAATAAGATGAAAGGGGTAGTGAAGAGGAACACAAAACTGGCAAAGACAGAATATCAGAATAGAATGGCAGTTAACACAAAAGGGAACCCAAAAATCTTGTACAGGCATCTAAATAGTAAGCAGGTATTAAGAGGTGGGGTGGGGCTTTTTGAGATGAAGGTGGTGATATATGCTTAGAATACTTAACGACTGCTTTGTATTAGTGTTTACAAAGGAAAAGGATACTGATAAAACATAAGTGAAGATGGTAGAGGTCATGGATTGGGTGAAAATTGATGGATGTACTAGAAAAGCTGGCTGTGCTTAGAGTAGATAAGTCACCTGATCTCTTCAGCTTGCATCCCAGATTGCTAAAGGGAGTGGAGACAGCTTACTATAATCTTCCCAAGATACGGGGCGGGGAGGGAGGGGTGAGGTTCCAGAGGATTAGAGTGTGGCAAAGGTGACAGACACCCTTATTCAAGAAAGGTCCCAGTAACTACAGATAGGTCAGTTTAACATCAGTGGTGGGTAAGGTTTTAGCAACAATAATCAGAGGAAAATACAACAGGCACTTGGAGAGGTCTCAGTTAATTAAGGATAGCCAGCACAGATTTGTTTGACGAATCCAATTGACTTTTTTTTTGATAAAGTAACGGAGAAGGTTTATGAAGGAAAAGCAATGGATGTTGTCTATATGGATTTTATGAAGTCATTTGACAAAGTACCACATAAAAGGTCGGTTAACACAATTGAGGCTAATGGAATCAGAGGGCCAATGTCAGCTTGGATAAAAAATTGGCTTAGGGACAGAAGTGAGTCGTGGTAAACGGTTGCTTTGCAGACTTGAGGATGGTAGACAGTGGTGTTCCCCAAGGTTCAGTGCTAGGACCACTGTTTTGCATATATGACTTGGATCTTGGAATAGAGAGTAAAATTTGCGAATACCACCAAACTTGGAGGTGTAGCAAACAGTGATAAAACCAATCGACTGCAACAGGACACAGGCTAGCAGAACAGGCAGACAACCAGCAGATGAAATTTAATAGAGAAGTGTTAGGTGAAATCCTTTCAGTGCAGCAGCTTTTTCGGGAGCAGCGAGTGAGCAGCTGGGAAAGTCAGTTTGAAAGTAAATTTAATTTCCTTTTGTTTTTCGGCGGAGGCCAGGGGGCTGCTGGGTAAGTAAAACACTATATATTTGGGCGGTTTAAAATAACTTTCCTTTCAGTGCAGCAGCTTTTTCGGGAGCAGCGAGTGAGCAGCTGGGAAAGTCAGTTTGAAAGTAAATTTAATTTCCTTTTGTTTTTCGGCGGAGGCCAGGGGGCTGCTGGGTAAGTAAAACACTATATATTTGGGCGGTTTAAAATAACTTTCCTTTCAGTGCAGCAGCTTTTTCGGGAGCAGCGAGTGAGCAGCTGGGAAAGTCAGTTTGAAAGTAAATTTAATTTCCTTTTGTTTTTCGGCGGAGGCCAGGGGGCTGCTGGGTAAGTAAAACACTATATATTTGGGCGGTTTCTGAACCCGAGACACCACACTTGTAGTGTCTCCCACCCGCCCTCCTCCTCTAACCAAAAAAAAAAGGACTCGGTGGGGTGTTTATAAGGTAAGGCTTTTTCGATTTCTCTGGTTTTATTGTGATTGGTAAAAACTTTTCGTTCCTTTTTCATTTAACTAAGTTTAAACTTAAGATTAAAAATGGCAGGAGATCTCAGACCCGTATCATGCTCCTCTTGCTCAATGTGGGAGCTCAGGGACAAGGCTGATGACCCTGTCTCCTTCACGTGCAGGAAGTGTGTCCAGCTGCAGCTCTTGTTAGACCGCATGACGGCTCTCGAGCTGCGGATGGACTCACTTTGGAGCATGCGCGATGCTGAGGAGGTCGTGGATAGCACGTTTAGTGAATTGGTCACACCGCAGATTAGGATTGCTGAGGGAGAAAGGGAATGGGTGACCAAAAGGCAGAGAAAGAGCAGGAAGGCAGCGCAGGAGTCCCCTGCGGTCATCTCCCTCCAAAACAAGTATACCGTTTTGGATACTGTTGAGGGAGATGGCTCACCAGGGGAAGGCAGCAGTAGCCAGGTCCATGGCACCGTGGCTGGCTCTGCTGCTCAGAAGGGCGGGAAAAAGAGTGGAAGGGCTATCGTCGTAGGGGATTCGATTGTAAGGGGAGTAGACAGGCGGTTCTGTGGTCGAAAACGAGGCTCCCGAATGGTATGTTGCCTCCCAGGTGCACGGGTCAGGGATGTCTCAGATCGGCTGCAGAACATTCTAAAGGGGGAGGGTGAACAGCCAGTTGTCATTGTGCACATAGGCACTAATGATATAGGTAAAAAACGGGATGAGGTCCTACAAGCAGAGTTTAGGGAGTTAGGAGCCAAGTTAAAAAGTAGGACCTCAGAGGTAGTAATCTCAGGATTACTACCAGTGCCACGTGATAGTCAGAGTAAAAATGAAAGAATAGTCAGGATGAATGCGTGGCTTAAGAGATGGTGCAGGAAGGAGGGGTTCAGATTTTTGGGACATTGGGACCGGTTCTGGGGGAGGTGGGACTATTACAAATTGGACGGTCTACACCTGGGCCGGACTGGAACCAATGTCCTTGGAGGTGCTTTTGCTAACGCTGTTGGGGAGGGTTTAAACTAATGTGGCAGGGGGATGGGAACCAATTGAGGTCAGTTGACAGTGAGGAGGTAGTAACAAAAGCCTGTAAGAAACTAGATAATGAAGTCAGTGTGACTAAGGGGAAGAGCAGGCAGGGAGCAGATGATGAATATAAAGGGACTGGTGGTCTGAGGTGCATTTGCTTTAATGCAAGAAGTGTAGTTGGTAAGGCAGATGAACTTAGGGCTTGGATTAGTACCTGGGAGTATGATGTTATTGCTATTACTGAGACTTGGTTGAGGGAAGGGCATGATTGGCAACTAAATATCCCAGGATATCGATGCTTCAGGCGGGATAGAGAGGGAGGTAAAAGGGGTGGAGGAGTTGCATTACTGGTCAAAGAGGATATCACAGCTGTGCTGAAGGAGGGCACTATGGAGGACTCGAGCAGTGAGGCAATATGGACAGAACTCAGAAATAGGAAGGGTGCGGTAACAATGTTGGGGCTGTACTACAGGCCTCCCAACAGCGAGCGTGAGATAGAGGTACAAATATGTAAACAGATTATGGAAAGATGTAGGAGCAACAGGGTGGTGGTGATAGGAGATTTTAATTTTCCCAACATTGACTGGGATTCGCTTAATGTTAGAGGTCCAGATGGAGCAGAATTTGTAAGGAGCATCCAGGAGGGTTTTCTAGAGCAGTATGTAAATAGTCCAACTCGGGAAGGGGCCATACTGGACCTGGTGTTGGGGAATGAGCCCGGCCAGGTTGTTGAAGTTTCAGTAGGGGACTACTTTGGGAATAGTGATCACAATTCCGTAAGCTTTAAAATACTCATGGACAAAGACGAGAGTGGTCCTAAAGGAAGAGTGCTAAATTGGGGGAAGGCCAACTATACCAAAATTCGGCAGGAGCTGGGAAATGTAGATTGGGAGCAGCTGTTTGAAGGTAAATCCACATGTGATATGTGGGAGGCTTTTAAAGAGAGGTTGATTAGCGTGCAGGAGAGACATGTTCCTGTGAAAATGAGGGATAGAAATGGCAAGATTAGGGAACCATGGATGACAGGTGAAATTGTGAGACTAGCTAAGAGGAAAAAGGAAGCATACATAAAGGTCTTGGCGGCTGATGAAAGACGAAGCTTTGAAAGAATATCGGGAATGTAGGACCAATCTGAAACGAGGAATTAAGAGGGCTAAAAGGGGTCATGAAATATCTTTAGCAAACAGGGTTAAGGAAAATCCCAAAGCCTTTTATTCATATATAAGGAGAAAGAGGGTAACTAGAGAAAGGATTGGCCCACTAAAGGACAAAGGAGGAATGTTATGCTTGGACTCAGAGAAAATGGGTGAGATTCTAAACGAGTACTTTGCATCGGTATTCACCGAGGAGAGGGACATGACGGATGTTGAGGTTAGGAACAGATGTTTGATTACTCTAGGTCAAGTCGGCATAAGGAGGGAGGAAGTGTTGGGTATTCTAAAGGGCATTAAGGTGGACAAGTCCCCAGGTCCGGATGGGATCTATCCCAGGTTACTGAGGGAAGCAAGAGAGGAAATAGCTGGGGCCTTAACAGATATCTTTGCAGCATCCTTAAACACGGGTGAGGTCCCGGAGGACTGGAGAATTGCTAATGTTGTCCCCTTGTTTAAGAAGGGTAGCAGGGATAATCCAGGTAATTATAGACCGGTGAGCCTGACGTCAGTGGTAGGGAAGCTGCTGGAGAAGATACTGAGGGATAGGATCTATTCCCATTTGGAAGAAAATGGGCTCATCAGTGATAGGCAACATGGTTTTGTGCAGGGAAGGTCATGTCTAACCAACTTAATAGAATTCTTTGAGGAAGTGACAAAGTTGATTGATGACGGAAGGGCTGTCGATGTCATATACATGGACTTCAGTAAGGCGTTTGATAAGGTTCCCCATGGTAGGCTGATGGAGAAAGTGAAGGCGCTTGGGGTCCAAGGTGTACTAGCTAGATGGATAAAGAACTGGCTGGGCAACAGGAGACAGAGAGTAGCAGTAGAAGGGAGTTTCTCAAAATGGAGACGTGTGACCAGTGGTGTTCCACAGGGATCCGTGCTGGGACCACTGTTGTTTGTGATATACATTAATGATTTGGAGGAAAGTATAGGTGGACTGATTAGCAAATTTGCAGACGACACTAAGATTGGTGGAGTAGCAGATAGTGAAGGGGACTGTCAGAGAATACAGCAGAATATAGTTAGATTGGAGAGTTGGGCAGAGAAATGGCAGATGGAGTTCAATCAGGGCAAATGCGAGGTGATGCATTTTGGAAGATCCAATTCAAGAGTGAACTATACAGTAAATGGAAAAGTCCTGGGGAAAATTGATGTCCAGAGAGATTTGGGTGTTCAGGTCCACTGTTCCCTGAAGGTGGCAACGCAGGTAAATAGAGTGGTCAAGAAGGCATACGGCATGCTTTCCTTCATCGGACGGGGCATTGAGTACAAGAGTTGGCAGGTCATGTTACAGTTGTATAGGACTTTGGTTCGGCCACATTTGGAATACTGCGTACAGTTCTGGTCGCCACATTATCAAAAGGATGTGGATGCTTTGGAAAGGGTGCAGAGGAGGTTCACCAGGATGTTGCCTGGTATGGAGGGCGCTAGCTATGAAGAGAGGTTGAGTAGATTAGGATTATTTTCATTAGAAAGACGGAGGTTGAGGGGGGACCTGATTGAGGTGTACAAAATCATGAGAGGTATAGACAGGGTGGATAGCAAGAAGCTTTTTCCCAGAGTGGGGGTTTCAATTACTAGAGGACACGAGTTCAAAGTGAAAGGGGAAATGTTTAGGGGGGATATGCGTGGAAAGTTCTTTACGCAGAGGGTGGTGGGCACCTGGAACGCATTGCCAGCGGAGGTGGTAGATGCGGGCACGATGGAGTCTTTTAAGATGTATCTAGACAGATACATGAATGGGCAGGAAGAAAAGAGATACAGAAGCTTAGAAAATAGGCGACATGTTTAGAGAGAGGATCTGGATCGGCGCAGACTTGGAGGGCCGAAGGGCCTGTTCCTGTGCTGTAATTATCTTTGTTCTTTGTTCTTTGTTTGGCAGAAGGGACAGGCAGAGGCAATATAGACTAAAGAGCACAGTTCTCAAGAGCATTCAGGGACAGAGGAACCTGGGGTTCATGTACATAGATCTTTGAAGGTAGTAGGACATTTTGAAATTGTTGACTGCCTCTGCTTCAACCGCCCTCGTAGGCAGAGATCCAGGTCATTACCACGCTCTGCGTAATAAAGTTCTTACTCATATCCCCCTTGCATCTGTTGACCAAAACCTTCAACCTGCATCTCCTCGTCCTTGTGCCATCAGTTAATGGAATTTTTTCTTGAATAACTTATCTAAGCCGGTCACAGTGGCGCAGTGGTTAGCACCGCAGTCTCACAGCTCCAGCGACCCGGGTTCAGTTCTGGTACTGCCTGTGCGGAGTTTGCAAGTTCTCCCTGTGACCGCGTGGATTTCCGCCGGGTGCTCCGGTTTCCTCCCACAGCCAAAGACTTGCAGGTTGATAGGTAAATTGGCCATTGTAAATTGCCCCTAGTGTAGGTAGATGGTAGGGGAATTGAGGGGATGTGGTAGGAATATGGGATTAATGAAGGATTAGTATAAATGGGTGGTTAATGGTCGGCACAGACTCGGTGGGCCGAAGGGCCTGTTTCAGTGCTGTATCTCTAAATCTAAATCTAATTTTTTAAAAATCCTGAGGCTCAAGCTGATACCCTGGGGACACAGGTTCAAATCCCACTGCAGCTGGTGGAATTTAAATTTAATAAAAATTTGGAATTGAAAGCTAGTCTCAGTAATGGTGCCATGAGACCATCATCGATTGTCGTAAAAACCCATCTGGATCACTAATGTCCCTTAGGGAAGGAAATCTGCCGTCCTTACCCGGTCTGGCCGACATGTGACTCCAGACCCACAGCAATGTGGCCGACTCTTAACTGCCCTCTGAAATGGCCTAGCAAGCCACTCAGTTGTCAAGGGAAATTAGGGACGCGCAACAAATGCTGGCCTTGCTAGCAATGCCCATATCCCTTGAAAGAATAAAAAAAATTCTGGTAAAGGTCCTCTGCACCCTCTCAAGGACCCTCACATCCTTCCTGATGTGCAACAACCAGAACTGGATGCAATACTCTAGCTGTGGCCTAACCAAAGCTTTATAAAGGTTCAGCATTACCTCCCTGCTTTTGCACTCAATGCCTCTATTTATGAACCCCAAAATCCCATATGCTTTGCTAACCACTCTCTTAATATGTCCGGTCACAGGTTGAAGGGTACATGACATTTAGGAAGGACAGGAAACAAGGAAAAGGTGAGGGGGAGGGGGTGGAGCTCTGTTAATTAATGATGGCATTAGCACAATAGAGAGGGATGACCTCAGTTCAGGAAGCCAGGATGTAGAAGGGATTTGGGTCGAGATGAGAAATTATAAAGGCAAGAGGTCACTTGTGGGAGTGGTGTACAGGCCCCCTAACAGTAACCACACAATAGGACCGGGTATAAAAGGAAAAAATAATGGGTGCTCGTCAGAAAGGTACAGCGATAATCATGGGGGATTTTAGTCGACATACAGATTGGAAAGATCAGATGGGCAAAGGAAGCCTAGATGAGGAGCTCAGAATGTTTTTGGGATTGTTTCTTAGAACAGCACGTTCTGGAATAATAGGATTGAATTTTACTTTCAGTTTGAGGGAGAGAAGAGTGGGTCGCAAACTAGTATTTTAAACTTAAATAATGGCAATTATGAGGGCATGAAAGCAGAGCTAGCAAAAATGAATTGGCAAAGTAGGTTAAGGGATAGGTCAATAGAGATGTAGTGGCAGACATTTATGGGGACATTTCAGAATACGCAGAATAGATACATTCCAATAAGAAAAATTCCAAGGGGAGGACCCACCAACCGTGGTTAACTAAAACAGTTAAAGACAGCATCAAACTTAAAGAAAAAGCATATAATTGCACAAAGATAGGAGGCAACACTCCCATATTCAAGGCAGATTGGAAGCATGTGGCCAGAGCCTGCACAATTTCCACCCTTAATTCTCTCATTAACCTAGGATGCATCCCACCTGGACTAGGTGACTTTTTTTCTACTTCGAATGCAATTAGCCTGTTAAGTACCTTCTCTATCTATTTTATCCTGTCCAACTTCTCTACCACCTTCTCCTTTTACTATAACATTGGCAGCAACCTGTGTAGCGAAGACCAATGCAAAGTACTCATTTATTACCTCAGCTGTGCCCTCTGCCTCCATGAGAAGATTGCTTTTTTGGTCCATAATTTGCACTACCCTTTTTCTGTTTAAATGTTTATAAAAAGCCTTGGTTTCTCTTTTATGTTGCCCATTAATCTATTCTCACAGTATTTTTTGTATTTAGCTTGGTTCTCTGCTATATTGTGAACCTGACATTTATCATAAGCCGCCTTTTTCTGTTACATTCTAATATCAGATTTCTTTAGTCATCCACAGAGCTGTAAGTTTGGATTCCCTTTTCCCCTCGTGGGAATGTGTCTTATTGGTACCCAGGCTATCTCCTGTTTGACTGCCTCATGTTGCTCATTTACTGTTCTACCTGCCAGTCTTTATTTCCAATCCAACTGGGCCAAATCTCTTTTCAACTTACTAAAATAATACCTCTTCCAGTTGAGTATTTTCAAAAAAACAAAGAACAGTACAGCACAGGAACAGGCACTTCCGGGGACTGTATCCCTCTAATCCCATCCTATTCATGTATTTGTCAAGATGCCTCTTAAATGTCGCTATCGTACCTGCTTCCACCACCTCCCCCGACAGCAAGTTCCAGGCACTCACCACCCTCTGTGTAAAGAACTTGCCTCGCACATCCCCTCTAAACTTTGCCCCTCGCACCTTAAACCTATGTCCCCGTGTAACTGACTCTTCCACCCTGGGAAAAAGCTTCTGACTATCCACTCTGTCCATGCCATTCATAACTTTGTAAACCTCTATCATGTCGCCCCTCCACCTCCGTCGTTCCAGTGAAAACAATCCGAGTTTATCCAACCTCTCCTCATAGCCAATACCCTCCAGACCAGGCAACATCCTGGTAAACCTCTTCTGCACCCTCTCCAAAGCCTCCACATCCTTCTGGTAGTGTGGCGACCAGAATTGCACACAATATTCCAAGTGTGGCCTAACTAAGGTTCTGTACAGCTGCAGCATTACTTGCCAATTTTTATACTCTATGCCCCGACCGATGAAAGCAAGCATGCCTTCTTGACTACCTCATCCATTTGCGTTGCCACTTTGTGATCTGTGGACCTGTACACCCAGATCTCTCTGCCCGTCAATACTCCTAAGGGTTCTGCCATTTACTGTACACTTCCCACCTGTATTAGTTGCTATAGACATTTTGAAAAAGAGTTAACAAATTGAGCATTGGTCCTACAAAAAGTGAGTCGGGGGAATTAATACAGGAAAATAAGGAGATGACAGATGAATTGAACAGATATTTTGCATTGGTCTTCACCATAGAGGATACAACTAACATCCCAGAAATAGCTGTAAATCAGGAAATGGAAGGGAGAGGAACTCAAGAAAATTACATTCTCCAGGGAAGTGGTACTAAGCAAATTGTTGGAGCTGCGGGCTAGCAAGTCCCCGGGTCCTGATGGACTTCACCCTAGGGTTTTTTTTCGTTTTGTGGTATGTGAATGTCGCTAGGCCAGCATTTGTTGCCCACCCCTAATTGCCCTTGAACTGAGTGGCTTGTTCAGCCATTTCAGAAGGCATTTTAAGAGTCAACCACATTGCTGTGGTCTGGAGTCACATGTAGGCCAGACCTGGTAAGGACAGCAGATTTCCTTCCCTAAAGGACATGAGTGAACCAGATGGGTTTTTACAACAATCGACAATGGTTTCATGGTCACCATTAGACTAGCTTTTAATTCCAGATTTATTAATTGAATTCAAATTTCACCATATGCTATGGTGGGATTTGAACCCATGTCCCCAGAGCATTAGTTTAGTTGAGATACAGCACTGAAACAGGCCCTTCGGCCCACCGAGTCTGTGCCGACCATCAACCACCCATTTATACTAATCCTACACTAATCCCATATTCCTACCACGTCCCAACCTGTCTCTATAGCCTCGGCTCTGGATTGGTAGTCAATTACCACTACGCCACCGCCTCCACGTAGGGTCTTAAAAGTAGTGGCTTGCGAGATAGTTGATGCGCTGGCCTTGATTTTCCAAAATTCCCTAGATTCAAGGAAGGTTCCGTTAGATTGGAAAATAGCAATGTAATTCCTTTATTCAAAAAGGGAGGGAGAGAGAAAACAGGAAACTACATGCCAGTTAGCTTAACATCTGTTTTAGGGAAAATGTTAGAAGCTATTATTAAAGACATTATAGCAGAGCACTTAGAAAAATTCAAGGTAATCAGGCAGAGTCAACATGGTTTTGTGAAAGGGAAATCACGTTTAACCAATTAATTGGAGTTGTTTGAAGAGGTAACATGTGCTGTGGATAAAGGGGAAACCAGTGGATGTACTGTACTTGGATTTCCAGAAGGCATTTGACAAGGTGCCACATCAAAAGCTATAGCGGAAAATAAAAGCTCAGTGTAGGGCGTAACATACTGGCATGGATAGAAGATTGGCTAGCGAATAGGAAACAGAGAGTAGGCATAAATGGGTCATTTTCTGGATGGCAAGATGTAACGAGCGGTGGGCCGCAGGGATCAGTGCTGGAGCCTCAACTTTTTACAATTTATATAAATGACTTGGATGAAGGGACTGACGGTATGATGGCTAGATTTGCTGATGACACAAAGATAGGTAGGAAAGTAAGTTGCGAAGAAGACATAAGGAGGCTACAAAGAGATATAGATAAAGTGAGTGGGCAAAGATCTGGCAAATTTAGTATAATGTGGGACAATGTGAACTTGTCCATTTTGGCAGGAAGAATAAAAAAGTCTAAATGGTGAGAGATGCAGAGCTCAGAGATGCCGAGGGATCTGGGCGTCCTAGTGCATGGATCGCAAAACGTTAGTATGCAGGTTCAGCAAGTAATTAGGAAAGCTAACAGAATATCATCATTTATTGTGAGGGGAACTGGATACAAAAGTAGGGAGGTTATGCTTCAGTTATACAGGGCATTGGTGAGCAGACATCTGGAGTACTGCGTACAGTACTGGTCACCTTATTTAAGGAAGGATGTAAATGCGTTGGAAGCAGTTCAGAGAAGGCTTACTAGATTAATACCTGGAATGGGAGGGTTGTCTTATGAGGAAAGGTTGGACAGGCTCGGCTTGTATCTGGTGGAGTTTAGAAGAGTAAGAGGCAATTTGATTGAAACATATAAAGATTTGGAGGGGTCTTGACAGAGTGCATGTGGAAAGGATGTTTCCTTTTGTGGGAGAATTTAGAACTAGGGGGTCACTGTTTAAAAATAAGGGGTCGCCCATTTAAGATAGAGACGAGGAGAAATAATTTTCTGAGGGTTGAGAGTCTTTGGAACTTTGTTCCTCAAAAGGGCGGTGGAAGCAGAGTCTTTGAATATTTTTAAGGCAGAGGTAGACAGATTCTTGTCAAGCAAGGGGGTGAAAGGTTATCGGGGTAGGCAGGAATGTGGAGTTGAGGTTACAATCAAATCAGCCACGATCTTACTGAATGGTGGAGCAGGCTTGAGGGGTCGAGTGGCCTACTCCTAATTCATCTGCTCGTATGTTGTCACCTTCAAAGATCGACGCAGATGAACCTCAACGTCCCTCTGCTCCTGCGCACTCTTTCGAACTGCGCCATTATGTTTATATTATCTCACCCTAGTCCCTCTTCCAAAATGCATCACCTCACACCTATCTCTATTAAATTCCATTTGCCACTTGTCTGCCCATTCAGCTAGCCTCGCAAGCAGCTTGTATCATCCTCATTGTTTGTCACACCAAGTTTGGCATCATCGGCAAATTTTGAGATCCAAGCTATTTATACATCCCCAAAAAAAAGCAGTGGTCCTAGCACTGACCGTTGTGGAGCACCACTGTCTACCACCCTCCAGTCTGAAAAACATCCATTTACCACGACTCACTGTTTTCTATGCTTGTGTCAATTTTTCTTATCCAAGCTGACAGTGAGCCTTAATGTGGTACTTTATCAAATGCTTTCTTAAAATCCATATAGACAACATCCACTGCATTCCATTCATCAACCTTCTCTGTTACTTCATCAAAAAATTCAATTAGATTAGTCAAGCCTTTTACAAATATGTGCTGGCTATCCTTCATTAACTCAAACCTCTCCAATTACCTGTTGATTTTCCTCCCAATTATTGTTTCTAAAACATTACCCACCTGATGTTAAATTAACTGGCATGCAGTTGCTCGGACTGACCTTACACCCTTTCTTGAATAAGGGTGTAACATTTGCCACTCTCTAACCCTCTGGCATCTACCCCATATCAAGGGAAGATTATGGCAAACCCTTCCGCTATCCCCACTCCCACCTCCTTTAGCAACCTGGGATGCAAGCCATGTGGACCTGTTGACTTATTGACCTTAAGTATAGCCAGCCTTTCCAGAACCTCCTCCCTCAATTATTACCCTATCCATTGCCTTTACTCTCTTTGCTTCTACCGATATTTTGTCAGATTCCTCTTCCTTTGATGTTAAATTAACTGATGCAAAGTACTCATTAAGTATTCTAGCCTTGTCCTGTGCCTCTAGGCATATATTACCCTTTGTCTCTAACAGGCCCCACTCCACCTCTTACTACCTGCTTACTATTTACATGCTGGTAGAAGACTTTTGGGTTCCCTTTTATATTGATCGTTATTGAGAGGATAGCTTGCAAAGCATAGGGGAACTTGGGCTTCATAAATAGAGGCACAGAGTACAAAAGCAGGGAAGTTACGCTAAGCCTTTAGAAAGCTTGTTAGGCCACAGAGTACTGCATCTAGTTCTGGTCACCACATATGAGGAAGGATGTAAGGGCTGAGAAGGTGCACAGCATGTTTACCAGAATGGTTCCAGGGATAAGGGAATTTAGCTGCGTCAGGTTGAAGAATATGGAGTTGTTCTTAGAGCAAAGGAGACTGAGGGGAGATTTTTATAGAGGTGTACATTATGATGGCAGGTTTAGATAAGATAGACAAAGAGAAGCCGTTCCCATTAGCTGATGGTACAAGGACCGGGGGACACTATTTAAAGTTTAAGGATGCAGAGAGCAGTAATGACCTGCAACTCGCTGCCTACAAGGAGAGTAGAATCGGAGACGATCAATGATTTCAAAGTGAAATTGGGTAAGCACTTGAGTGATATAAACTTGTAGGGCAATGGGCATACAGTGGAGGAATGGGACTGATTGGTTTGCTCTAGAGAGAGCTGGCGTGGACTCTTTCTATAAGGTAATGACTAAGAAGGAAAAAAAAGTTTAACATAACTTGAAACCTACTCCTCTAGAACTGAACCCCAGTGTTTTGTTTGCATTTTGATGGTCTGGTTAACTTGTGTTTTTAATGATTTGCGAATCTGGACTCTAGGTCCCTTTGCTCCTCTACCCCAGTTATATTCATAATATCCAAGGAATGCGCAGCCTTATTTCTCCCACCAAACAGATTACCATACACTTAACTTTATTGAAATTCACTGACCATTTACACACCCATCCTGCAAGTTTATTAACATCTTATATTTTGTTACAGATTGTATTAATTAGACACCCAATTTGGCATAATCAGCAAATTCCGCAATGTATTTCTAATTCCAAAGTATAAATTATCCATGCAACTAACGAACAGCGGTGAGAATCTATATTTTAAAAACTGAAAAGGATTTCATGGATGCTGGAATCTTGAAGAAGCTAAACTTTGGGACGTTTTTGTTTTAAATATCCGACACCAAGAACTCAATATTATAAAAAGCCAAGAGGAGTAAAGAAAGTGGAGGGGTGAAATCAAAAGGAAATTGGGAAAGCAAAGAGAGGGCACGAAAGAATACTAGCAAGCAAAATCAAGGTGAACTCAAAGATGTTTCATCAATACATTAAGAGTAAGAGGATAACTCAGGGACACTTCCAGTGTCCACGGCGAACACGTGTGCAGGAAGTGTCTCCCGCTGCAGCTACTAGAAATCCGGGTTTCAGATCTGGAACGGCGGCTGGAGACACTGTGGAGCATCCGTGAGGCTGAGATCATCATAGATAGCACGCACAGGGAGATGGTCACACGTAGGTAAAGACTGCTCAGGCAGAAAGGGAATGGGTGACTGCCAGGCAGAGTAGAAGAACTAGGCAGGTAGTGCAGGAGTCCCCTGGGCCCATCTCCCTTTCTAACAGATTTTCCACTTTGGATACTGTTGGGGGAAGATAGCTTCGCAGAGGAACGCAGCAAGAGCTGGCTCAGTCACAGAAGACAACAGTGGATGGGTGTTTTTCTGAATGGAGGGATGTGACTAGTGGTGTTCCGCAGGGATCAGTGCTGGGACCTTTGCTGTTTGTAGTATATATAAATGATTTGGAGGAAAATGTAGCTGGTCTGATTAGTAAGTTTGCGGATGACACAAAGGTTGGTGGAGTTGCAGATAATGATGAGGATTGTCAGAGGATACAGCAGGATATAGATCGGTTGGAGACTTGGGCGGAGAAATGGCAGATGGAGTTTAATCCGGACAAATGTGAGGTAATGCATTTTGGAAGGTCTAATGCAGGTAGGAGGTATATAGTAAATGGCAGAACCCTTAGGAGTATTGACAGGCAGAGAGATGTGGGCGTACAGGTCCACAGGTCACTGAAAGTGGCAACGCAGGTGGATAAGGTAGTCGAGAAGGCATACGGCATGCTTGCCTTCATCGGTCGGGGCACTAAGTATAAAAATTGGCAAGTCATGCTGCAGCTGTACAGAACTTTAGTTAGGCCACACTTAGAATATTGCGTGCAATTCTGGTCGCCACACTACCAGAAGGACGTGGAGGCTTTGGAGAGGGTACAGAGGAGGTTTACCAGGATGTTGCCTGGTCTGGAGGGCATTAGCTATGAGGAGAGGTTGGATAAACTCGGATTGTTTTCACTGCAACGACAGAGGTGGAGGGGCGACATGATAGAGGTTTACAAAGTTATGAGTGGCATGGACAGAGTGGATAGTCAGAAGCTTTTTCCCAGGGTGGAAGGGTCAGTTACTAGGGGACATAGGTTTAAGGTGCGAGGGGCAAAGTTTAGAGGGGATGTGCGAGGCAAGTTTTTTTTTATTTTTTTATTTTTACACAGAGGGTGGTGACTGCCTGGAACTTGCTGCCAGGGGAGGTGGTGGAAGCAGATACGATAGCGACGTTTAAGAGACATCTTGACAAATACATGAATAGGAAGGGAATAGAGGGATATGGGCTCCGGAAGTGCAGAAGGTGTTAGTTTTGGCAGGCATCAAGATCGGAGCAGGCTTGGAGGGCCGAATGGCCTGTTCCTGTGCTGTACTGTTCTTTGTTCTGTGGCACCACGGGTGGCTCAGCTGCACAGGAGGGGAGGAAAAAGAGTGCGTTGCTATAATGATAGGGGATTCTATTGTAATGGGTACAGATAGGTGTTTCTGTGGCCGCAAATGTGACTCCAGGATGGTATGTTGCCTCCCTGCTGCTAGGGTCAAGGATGTCATGGAGCAGCTGCAGGACATTCTGAAGGGGGAGGGTGAACAGTCAGAGGTCATGGTACTCATTGGTACCAACAACATAGGTAGAAAGAGGGATGAGGTCCTGCAAGAATTTAGGGAGCTAGGTAGCAAATTAAAAAGCAGGACCTCAAAGGTTGTAACCGCTGGATTTCTCCCGGTGCCACGTGCTAGTGAGTATAGGAATAGGAGGATAGAGCAGATGAATATATGGCTGAGATGGTGCAGGAGGGAGGGCTTTAGTTTCTTGGATCAGAGTCTGTTTCTGGCAAAGGTGGGACCTGTACAAGTTGGACGGGTTGCACCTGAACCGGAACGGGACCAACATCCTTGCTGGGAGGTTTGCTAGTGCTGTTGGGGAGGGTTTAAACTAATTTGGCAGGGGGATGGGATACAGAGTGGAGGTACAGTAGGGGGTGATGCACAGTCAAGTATAGAAGAGAAACTGAGTCAGTCTGGAAGGCAGAGCAAATATAGACCTGTTAAGGCATAAGTGAAAAACGCTAAGCTGGATTGCATCTATTTTAACGCAAGGAGTCTTACTAGTAAAGCAGACGAATTGAGGGTGTTGATTGGCACATGGGAATACGATATTATTGCTATCACAGAGACACAGTTGAGGGAGGGGCAGGACTGGCAGCTCAATATTCCAGGGTACACAATCTTCAGGCATGACAGGGGAGGTGGTAAAAGAGGAGGTGGCATTGCACTGTTGATCTAGGAGTCAATTACTGCAGTAAGGAGGGATAGTATCTCAAAAGGTTCCTCAAATGAGGCCATGTGGGTAGAACGTAAAAACAAAAAGGGGGCAATCACTTGGCTGGGAGTGTACTACAGGCCTCTCAACAGTCAGGGAGAGATAGAGGAGCAGATATGTAGGCAAATCTCAGGGAGGTGTAAAAATAATCGGGTAATAGTAGGGGATTTCAACTTCCCCAATTTTAACTGCAACAGTCTTAGTGCAAAAGGCTTAAAGGGGGCGGAATTCTTAAAATGCATACAGGAGAGCTTTTTGAGCCAGTACTGGACCTAATCCTAGGGAATGAAGCCGGACAAGTGGTAGAAGCGTCAGTGGGGGAGCATTTCGGGGATAGTGACCATAATTCTAAGATTTAAGGTAGTTATGGAAAGATGGACCGGAAATAATGGTACCGAATTGGGGAAAGGCCAATTTCAGTATGATAAAACAGGATCTGGCCAAAGTGGACTGGGAGCAGCTACTTGTAGGACAGTCTACATCAGACCAGAGGAAATAGTCAGAGTTCAGAGCCAACATGCACCCATTAAGGTGAAGGGTAGGACTAACAAGTGCAGGGAACCCTGGATGTCAAGGGATATAGAGGATTGGATCAGGAAAAAAAAGGCACATTCGGAGCGCTGAAAACAGCGGAAGCACTAGACGAGTTTAGAAACTGTAGGGGGGAGGTACTTAAAGTAATTAGGAGAGTGAAGAGGGGACATGAAAAAACACTGGCAGGCAAAATAAAGGAAAATCCTAAGGCGTTTTATAAGTATATTAAGGGAAAGAGGATAACCAGGGAAAGAGTAGGGCCCATTAGGAACCAACGTGGCCATCTGTGTGTGGAGCCGGAGGACAGAGGTGAGGTTTTAAATGATTACTTTTCATCTGTGTTCACTATGGAGAAGGACAATGTAGGTGTAGAGATCAGAAAGGGGGATTGTGATAAACTTGAACATATTAGCATTGAAAGGGAGGAAGTATGAGCTGTTATAGCAGGCTTAAAAGTGGATAAATCCCAGGCTCAGATGAGATGTATGCCAGGCTGTTATGTGAGGCAAGGGAGGAAATAGCAGGGACTCTGACACAAATTGTCAAATCCTCTCTGGCCACAGGAGAGGTACCAGGGGAGTGGAAGACAGTGAATGTGGTACCATTATTCAAGAAGGGTAGCAGGAATAAACCAGATAATTAGAGGCCTGTGAATCTAACACCAATGGTTGGGAAACTACTGGAAAAAATTCTGAGGAATAGGATTAATCTCCACTTGGAGAGGCAGGGATTAATCAGGGATAGTCAGCATGGCTTTGTCAGGGGGAGATCGTGTCTAACTAACGTGATTGAATTTTTCGAGGCAGTGACTAGATGTGTAGATGAAGGTAAAGCAGTTGATGTAGTCTACATGGACTTCAGTAAGGCTTTTGATAAAGTCCCACATGGGAGATTGGTTAAGAAGGTACGAGCCCATGGGATCCAGGGCAATTTGGCAAATTGGATCCAAAATTGGCTTAGTGACAGGAGGCAGAGGGTGATGGTCGTGGGCTGTTTTTGCAAGTGGAAGCCTGTGACCAGTGGTGTATCACAGGGATCGGCGCTGGGACCCTTGCTGTTTGTCATGTACATTAATGATTTAGACATGAATATAGGAGGTATGATCAGTAAGTTCGCAGATAACACGAAAATAGGTGGTGTCATAGTGAGGAGGAAAGCCTTAGATTACAGGACGATATAGATGGGCTGTTAAGATGGGCGGAGCAGTGGCAAATGGAATTTAATCCTGAGAAGTGTGCGGTGACGCATTTTGGGAGGATTAACGAGGCAAGGGAATATACAATGGATGGTAGGACCCTAGGAAGTACAGAGGGACCTTGGTGTACTTGTCCATAGATCACTGAAGACAACAGCAAGGTAGATCAGGTGGTTAGGCTTATGGGATACTTGCCTTTATTAGCCGAGACATAGAATATAAGAGCAGGGAGGTTATGATGGAGCTGTATAAAATGCTAGTTAGGGCACAGCTGGAGCACAGTGTATAGTTGTGGGCACCACACTATAGGAAGGATGTGATTGCACTGGAGAGGGTGCAGAGGAGATTCACCAGGATGTTGCCTGGGCTGGAGTATTTCAGCTATGAAGAGAGACTGAAAAGGCTAAGCTTGTTTTCCTTAGAACAGAGAAGACTGAGGGGGGGGTCTTGATTGAGGTATACAAAATTATGAGGGGCATTGATAAGTTAGTTAGGAAGAAACTTTTTCCCTTAGGCGGCACAGTGGCGCAGTGGTTGGCACCGCAGCCTCACAGCTCCAGCGACCCGCGTTCAATTCTGGGTACTGCCTGTGTGGAGTTTGCAAGTTCTCCCTGTGTCCGCGTGGGTTTCCTCTGGGTGCTCCGGTTTCCTCCCACAGCCAAAAGACTTGCAGGTTGGTAGGTAAATTGGCCATTATAAATTGCCCCTAGTATAGGTAGGTGGTAGGGGAAATATAGGGACAGGTGGGGATGTGGTAGAAATATGGGATTAGTGTAGGATTAGTATAAATGGGTGGTTGATGGTCGGCACAGACTCGGTGGGCCGAAGGGCCTATTTCAGTGGTGTATCTCTAAACTAAACTAAACTTAGCGGAGGGTTCAATAACCAGGGGGCATAGATTTAAGGTAAGGGGTAGGAGGTTTACAGGGGATTTGAGGAAAAAAAATTTCACCCAGAGGGTGGTTGGAATCTGGAACGCACTGACTGAAGCGGTGTTAGAGGCAGGAACCCTCACAACATTTAAGAAGTATTTAGTTGAGCACTTGAAACGCCATAGCATACAAGGCTACGGTCCAAGTGCTGGAAAATGGGATTAGAATAGTTAGGTGCTTGATGGCTGGCACAGATACAATGGGCCAAAGGGCCTGTTTCTGTGCTGTATAACTCTTTGACTCTTATGGCTAGTAAAGAAAGTGTAGGGCCCGTAAAAGATCAAAAAGGTAACCTATGTGTAGGGGCGGAAGATGTTGGTATTGCTCTTAATGAATACTTTGTGTCTGTCTTCACAAAAGAGGGGGACGATGCAGATATCGTAGTTAAGGAGAAGTGTGAAGTATTGGATGTGATAAACATAGGGGGAGAGGAAGTATTAATGGGATTAGCATCCTTGAAAGTTGATAAATCACCAGGGCTGGATGAAATGTACCCCAGGATGTTAAAAGAAACAAGAGAGGAAATAGCGGAAGGTCTGACCACCATTTTCCTGTCCTCACTGGATACAGGTGAAGGGTCTGAAGGGTCACTGACCTGAAACGTTAACTAAGGTGGATACAAAATTGGCTCAGTGGCAGAAAGCAAAGGGTAATTGTTGACAGGTGTTTTTGCGACTGGAGGGCTGCTTCCAGTGATGTTCCGCAGGGCTCAGTACTGGGTCCCCAGCTTTTTGTGATATACATTAACGACTTGGACATAAATGTAGGGGGGCATGATCAAGAAGTTTGCAGACAACACAAAGATTGGCTGTGCCGTAGAAAGCAAGGAAGACAGCTGTAGGCTGCAGGAAGATATTGATGGTCTGGTCAGATGGGCAGAAAAGTGGCAAATGGAATTCAACCTGGAAAAGTGTGAGGTGATGCATTTGGGGAGGTCAAACAAGACAAAGGAATACACAATTAATGGGAAAATACTGAGACATGTAGAGGAAGTGAGGGACTTTGGAGCGAAAGTCCACAGATCCCTGAAGGTAGCAGGACAGGTTAATAAGGTGGTTAAGAAGGCATATGGAATCCTTTCCTTTATTAGCTGAGTTATATTCTATAAGAGCAGGGAGGTTATGCTGGAACGGTATAACTCATTGATTTGGCCACAACTTGAGTAGTGTGCGCAGTTCTGGTCACCTCATTACAGAAAGGACATAATTGCACTAGAGAGGGTACAGAGGAGACTGACGAGGATGTTGCCAGGACTGGAACAATGCAGCTATGAGGGAAGATTGGATAGGCTGGGGTTGTCCTCCTTGGAACATAGAAGGCTGAGTGGAGATCTGATTGAAATGTACAAAATTTTAAGGGGCCTGGATAGAGTGGAGGTGAAGGGCCTATTCAACTTAGCAGAGAATTCAGTGACTAGGGGGCATAGATCTAAAGTGATGGGTAGAAAAATGAGAGAGGAGATGAGGAAAAACTTTTTCACCCAGAGGGTGGTGGGGGTGTGGAACTCACTGCCTAAAAGGGTAGTTGAGGCAGAAATCCTCAACTCATTCAAAAGGAGTGTGGATATGCAAGTGCTGTAATCTGCAGGGCTACGAACCAAATGCTGGATGGTGGGATTAGAATGGGTGGATCGTTTTTCGGCCGGCACAGACATGATGGGCCAAGTGGCCTCTTTCTGTGCCTTAGATCTTCTATGATTCTACTAGGTGGGATCATAGAAAATACAAAGACTGCGAAGTTAGGTTTTGGAGAGTGTGTGTGCGTAAATGCATGAAGTGTAGTTAATATGGTTGTTGAGCTGCAGGTGCAAATAGCCACATGGGAATATGATGTAGTGGTGATAACAGACTAGCTCAAAAAGTGGAGTATTTGATACTCAACATTCCCAGGTACAAGATATTCAGGAAAAAAAAGTTAGCAGTTTTGATTACAGAAAATATATTGCAGTGCTAGAAAGAAAAAGATCATTGACTTCTGAGACAGAATCTATTTGGTTGAACTTAAGAAATAAAGCAGCTATTACATTACTTTGTCTATTTTATAGGTGCCAAATACTGGGAATGAGATAGAGAAGATGTGCAGAGAAATAACTGAGACATGCAAGAACTATACAGTGGTGATAATACCCCAAAGTTGAATGGGGCAAAGATTGTGTTTAGGGCAGAGAAGGGGAGGAATTTCTGAAGCATGCTCAGGAGAAATTTTTTTGTTCAGTCCATTTCCTGTCAATGAGAAAGGATCCCTTACTGGAGATAATCCTGGGAAATTAAGTTGGTCAAGGGGAGAATGTCACAGTCAGGGAGCATCTCAGGAACAGTGCTCATAATATCATAAGGTTTCAATTATTCATGGAGAGGAACAAGGAGCAATCTATAATAAAAATACTTAACTACAGCAAAGCTAATTTCAGTGACTTGAGGAGGGATCCGACCAAGGTAAACTGGAGTCAAGACTGGCAGGCAGAAATGTAATGGAACAACAGGTGACCTTTGAAGAGGAGATTGTTCGGGTACAGTCCAGTATATTCCCAGACAGGGAAAAAGGGAGGACAACCAAAGCCAGCGCTCTCTGAATGAGAGTAGGATGAAGCAGAAAAGAGGGCATATGAAAGAACTCAACTTAATACTACAAGGATCAGGGTGAATAAAAAGAGAAAGGGAAAAGGAAACATGAGGGGAAAAAAGGCAATATGTGACTAAATTGGTGGCTAACATCAAAAGGAATCCTCAAGGTCTGCTATAGGCATATTAACAGCAAAAGGCTCGTCAGGAGTGGCAGAGCTGATTAGGGACCAAAATGGAGATCTATTGGCGGAAACAGAAGGCATGGCTGAGGTACTCAATAAGTGCGCTGCATCCTTGATCATCAAGGAACAGGACTTGCCAAAGCTATGACAAACAAGGAGGTTGTTAGGAAACTGGGTGAGATAAAAATAAACAGGAGGTACTAGAAAACCTGCAGTACTTACAGTGGATAAGTTAGTGAGTCCAGATGGGATGCATGCCAGGCTGCTGAGGGAAGTAAGGGTAGAAATTGCAGATGTGCTAGCCAATCCTCCTCAGATACAGGAGTGGTGCCAATGCTACACCGTTGTTCAAAAAAAAAAGGAGGAAAATAAATCTGGCAATTACAAGTGAGCAAGCTTAAGGTTGGTAGTTAGGAAGCTTTTAGAAACAATAATCTGGGAGAAAATTAACAGCCATTGGGACAAGCACAGACTGATAAAGGATAGACAGCACAGATTTGCTAAGGGCAAATTGTATTGACTTGAATGAGCTTTGAAATGAGGTAACAGAGTTTGGATGAGTGCAGCACAGTTCATGTTGTGTGTATGGACTTCAGAAGGCATCCGATAAAGCACATTATAGGCGTTAGCAAAATTGAAGCTTATGGGTAAAAGGGGAAGTAGCAGCATGGATACATAATTGGCTAAGGGATCAAGAAAGCAGAGTTGTGGTAATAGTTACTTTTCCACGTTGGAATGAGGTGTACAGTGGAGTTGCCCAAGGTTCAGTTCTTTTTTGATATACATCAATGGCTTGGAGGTACAGGGTATGATTTCGAAATTTGTAACTGACATGAAACGTGGAAAAAACAGTGAAGAAGATAGTAATAGGCTTCAAGAGAACAAAGACAGGTTGGCAGAATGGGCAGACACATGGCAGATGAAATTCAATGCAGAAAAGTGTTAGGTGATACTTTTTGGAACAAAGAATGAGGAGAGACAATGCATTCTAAATGGTAGAATTTTCAAGGGTGCAAAATGAGAGACACCTGGGGGGGGGGTGTAAGTGCACAAATCTTTGAAGGTGGCAGGACAGGTTAACAAAGCAGTTAATAAAGCACATGGGATCTTGGGTTTTATAAATACAGGTTTAAGCACAAAAGCAAGGAAGTTATGCTAGGTCTATATAAAACATTAGCTAGGCCCCTGCTGGACTGTTGTTTCCAATCCTAGGCACCATGGTTTGGTAAGGACACAAAGGCTGTGGAGAGGGTACAGAAGAGATTTACTAGAATGGCTCCAGGGATGAGGTATTAAGTTATGCGGATAGACTGGAGAAGCTGAGGTTGTATTCCTTGTAGCAGAGAAGGTTAAGAGGAGATTTTGATAGAAGTGTTTAAAGTCATGAAGGGTTTAGATAGAGTAAATAAGGAGAAACAATTTCTAATTGCTGAAAGGTTGACAACCTGAGGGCACAAATTTAAGTTGACTGGCAAAAGCAGAGGTGATACAAGGATTTTTTTTTTTTACACAAGTGATTTGGAATGCTTGATAGGGTGGTGGACACGAATTCAATAATAGCCCTCAAAAAGGGAACTGGATAAACGTTACAACTCAGATAGCCAGCCATTGAAGGATAAAACACTGGAACCTAGTCTTTGTACAACTAAACTTTTTTGGAGACACACATTGCATGGCATGCACCTTCATCTACATTCCCATCCTGCTCTCATATACATGAACATGAGAATCTCTAACTAATGCCCACCATCTGAATATAATTAACCCCCATTTGATATACAATTAACATACTTGAAGGAAAGAATTGTAGGGTTATGAGGTAAGGGCAAGGGAGAGGGACTAACTGGATTGCTCTTTGAAAGAGAGGGTATAGACTCAATTGGCTGAATGGCCACCTGTGCTGTACTACTGTATGATTACATTGTCGCGTTTAGATGTATGGCTGAACATATCTTTAAAACTAAAAGCTCAGTTCTAGCAATGCTTTTGAATCCCACAAGAATGCTCCTTTTTGTTTCCTTTACTACGGCAAGCACCAGTGCCCTCTCCATAATGGAGTATGGTTAAGATCTATAGTCCACCAGGAAGAAAACAACAACAAATTCATGCTCTTTCCATTCATGCATTGGAAAGAGCATTATGTCATTCACAAAAAATAAAAATGTATTATTTGAATTAAAACACGAGTATCCTGAAAGCCTCAAGAGTTCAATCCCCACAATTACCTGACCATTTTTCCAATACTCAGAACAAAATTATTAATTTGAAACTAAAAGTCATAGGACTGCGTTAAATATAATTTTCAAATAATGTTACTCACTGCAAGCTTTTAACTATAAAATACAATTAGAGCAAGGCACTCTCAAGCCAGCTGAGCCTCTTGCCCTCAGGTTTAGGAAAACACATCAAATGCATGTGGCCCTGTGGAACTCTACTCTTGTAGGTGGTTGTGGAGAGTACAAAACAGATACACCAAGTATTCAGCGATAGCTCTGTCGAAATACATGCAGCTGAGTCAAAATAATGTGCACTGTTCAGTAAAGCTTTTTCTATTTAATCAAGTTTGAGCATTTATAAATTGCCAAAAAAATTGCTCTATGACCCATTCTATGACTGTGTACTGCTCTTTTACAAGATGAGCTGGGAGTGAAGTAAATAAAAGGTGGTACACATTTGTAAGCAATTGAACATAATTAAACACAGAAATACAGCAAGGTAGCAATTTTAAAACTTAGTAAAATACTTTTGGCCAAGTAGAGGTTACACAGTGAATTTTTTTTATTTAACCATTATTTGAAAATTTAAGCAACAAGTTTTCTGACATAAAAACAAGTGCTGGAAATACTTAGCAAGTCTGGTAATATCTGTGCAGAGAGAAGCAGAGTCAATGTTTCAAGTCAGTGACCCTTCATCAGAACTGACAAAGGTTAGAAAAAAATTAGGTTTTAAGTAAGTGCATACAAGGCTACGGGCCAAGTGCAGGAATATGGGATTAGAATGGTTGGGTGCTGTATGACCGGCACAGACACGATGGGCCGAAGGGCCCGTTTCTGTACTGTATGACTGTTTTGTTGCCATGCTGAATTCCATAGGCAACAAAAAAATTACATCCTTCAGGTTTTGCAGATGATTTGATGAACTGGAAGAGAGTTGTCTCAAAGTGTGCAAGTTCACACTTAATCGAAAAGAACCTTAACCCTATGATTTATCTTCATCACATAATTCTTTATGCTGTACTAAAACTAATGTCCAAGTCCATGTAACTGGCAATCGCCACCTAATTACCAATTACAAAAGGATCTTTGCTCCTCTTTTAAAATCTTATTTTGATTGAACAGATGTTACAAACTAAAGCCACTTACAACTGAGCTCTGAGCACTTGGTCTCTAACGCATGTACATAGACTTCTTGCTGTTTCCATCTAGAGGAAAGAAGGGAGTCAAATATTAGACAACTATTTTCTATGCAAATACAATAAGTAAAAACTACATCTTACTGCATTCACCCATACAATCCAAACTGAACACAGGAATAAAATTAAGATCATTCAGCCCCTCGAACTTTTTCCACCATTCAATGAGATAATGGCTGATCTGTAATTTAACTCCATCTACCCACGTTGGTTCTGTAACCCTTGTATAACAAAAATCAACCAATGTCAGTTTTGAAATTTTCAACTCAGTAGCTTTCAGGAGACAGACTTCCAGCTCTCCACCATCTTTTCTGTGAAGTGCTTCCTGAATGGCCAAGTTCTAACTTTGAGATTATGCCCCCTCATGCAGGCCTCCACCAGAATAAATAGTTTCTCTTTATCTACGCCATCAATTCCTTTGATCACCTTAAATACCTCAATTACATTATCTCTTGATCTTCTATATACACAAGGGAATACAAACTCAGCTTGTGTAACCTGCCCTCAGTTTAACCTAGGTGAATCTGTGCAACACTCCAGATGGGGTTTAACCAGAGTTCTGTACAGCTGTAATGTAATTCCCACCCCTTTGTATTTCAGCCCTCTTGAACTGTGATTTCTGTATTTGAACCCCTAAATCTCTATTCATCCACAGTTCCTAGTTTCTGGCCATTTAAAAAAAATACTCGATCTATCTAGCTTTAATCCAAAGGAGACCACCTCACATTTTTCCAACTAACCTCCACCTGCCATTTTGTCCGTTCACTTAATCTATCAAAATCCCTTTGCAACTTTCTGCTCCCATCCACACTATTTACTTGTCAGCAAACTTAGATGTACGGCTCTCTATTCCTTCATCCAAATCATTTATAAGTATAGTGGAAAAACTGAGGCCCCAGTACAGATCCCTGGTGAACAGCACAAATCACATCCTGCCAATCTGAGTGCATATCCATTATCCCGACTGTCTCACACCTCCTACCCAAGTCCCTATCTAAGCCAGTTGGTTGCCTCCAATTCAGTGCATCATCAGTTTTGTTACGTGTCTTAGGTGGAACCTTGTCGAGTGTCTTCCAGAAGTCCATATAAATAACATTCATAGACACTATTATTTTTGTTACTTCCTCAAAAAATTCAAGTAGGTTAGACAGACATGATTTACCTTTTATAAATCCATACCAGAGCTGATAGCCCATATTTAACTGAATGCTTAGTCACTTTGTCCCTAATAACAGATTCTAGAAGCTTCATACAACAGACATTAGACTAATAAGCGCCTAGCTTCTCTCTCCTACCCTTTTAAGTAATGGAGTGATATTGGCAGTTTTCCAATCCAAGAGGACAAATGTCATAAAAATCCAACTGGATTACTGATGCCCTCCAGGGAAAGGAAGCAGTCATCCCTACAGGTCTTGTCTACATGTATCAAGTCCCACATTACATAGTTGACTGTTAATGTTCTCAACTAACTGCATTTATATAGCGCTTTTCACAACCAATTCAAAGTGCTTTACATTCAATGAAGTACATCTGAAATGTAGTCACTGTTGTAATGTAGGAAATGTGGCAGTCAATTTGCACACATCAAACTCCCACAAACAGCAATGTGACCTGCTTTGTGATGTCGATAGAGGTAGAAATACTAGCCAGGACACAGGATCGACATTAAAATATGCTTTGCCAGCACAGCCCAAAGAGAAAAGTCGAATAAGAATGCAGACTGATCAAGATACATAGCCTAAATAATTACCTTTCTTAAAAATAGGGACCAAGAAGGTTTGAAGAACCTAGGTACATGGTTAAAAAGTGAGGCATCAAGCCTTCAAAAGGTAGGAATAACTGTGTCAGAGAAGAAACAACGAAATGATTAGAAACAGCTGGTCAAGGAACAAGCAACACTGGGCATCACTAAACAGGTTCAAAACATTTTGCGAGGGGTAACAGATACCAAACTTGGAGGTTTGGCAAACAGGATGATGCCAATCGACAGCCACAGGGCATAGATAGGCTAGAAGAATGGCAGACAAGTCGCAGATGGAACTTAATACAGAGAAGTATGAGGTGATGCATTTTGGCAGAAGGAATAGGGAAAGCCAATCTCGACTCAATGACAGTTCTAAAGAGTGTACAGGGAGAGAGATCCCTGGGGGTTCATGTGCATAGATCTTTGAGGGTGGCATGAGAAAGTAGTTAGCAAAGTATATGGGATCTTGGAATTTATAAATAGAGGTATTGAGTACAAAAGCAGGGAAGTTGTGCCGGATATTTATAAAGCTCTTTTTAGACCACAAATAGAGTATAGTGTCCCTTGCTGCTCACCGCACTGCAGGAAGGATGCGAGGGTCCTTGAAAGGGCACAGAGGAGATTTACCAAGATGGTTCCAAGGATGAGGGATCTTAGCTACAATGTTAGGTTGGAGAAGCTGAGGTTAATCTCCTTGGAGCAAAGATGATTGAGGGGAGATTCAATAGAGGCATACAAGATTATAACAGGTTTAGATAAGGGAGACAAAAAAACAGCTGTTCCCATTAGCTGATGGTACAAAGACTAGGGGGATACAGATTTAAGGTTTTGGGCAAGAGTTTCGGGGGGGGGGGGGGGGGGGGGAACCTTTTTTTAAAAACACAGCAAGAGGTAATGACCTGGTACTCGTTGCCTATGCGGGTGGTGGAAGCAGAGATGGTCAATGATTTCAAAAGGAAATTGGACAGGCACTTGAGGGAAATAAAACTGTAAGGCTATGGGGATAGAGCAGGGGTATTGGATTGGCTAGATTGCTCTACAGAGAGCCAGTAAGGAGTTGATGGGCCGAGTCACCTTCTTCTGTGCTGTAATAACTATGACTAAGTGATAGTCTACGGTTGAAACAACAACGTAAAGGAAAAGGGTTGAAGTCCTACAGACAAGAGTTTCAGGAGCTAGCGAGGAAGTTGATGAGTAGGTTCACAAAGGTGGTATTCTCCTGAATACTCCCACTTTCTAGTGAGTATAGCGACAGCAAGAGAGACAGGTTAACACGTGACTGGAGAGATGGTGCAGGAGAGGGGGCTGCAGATTCCTGCGCCTTTGAGGCCAGTTCTGTTGCAGGAGGGTCTGTAGAAGATGGATGGGTTGCACCCCAACAGGGCTAGTACCAAATGTCATCACAGGGAGGTTAACAAGTGCTGTGGGGAGAGGGACACCAGAATGAGGCATCAGAGAGGAAAGACAAGGTGCACAGATAATTGGGAGGGAGAGACAAAGAACATTAGAATAAAGTATAGTTCAGACATAAGAGGGATCAAACTTGTGGGGGGGGGGGGTGGTGGGGGAGGAGGGGAAAATGCAAAGCAGTGGAGTTTGGAGTGCGAGTGTGTAAATAAGGTTGGTGAATCACAAGCGCAAATTGCCACATGAAGCAATAATGGAGGGGCTCAAATGAATGGGAAGAATTGGGCACCTAATATTCCTGGCCTCAAGGTATGCAGCAAAGGTAGGGAAGGAAAAAAAGGTGTTAGCAGTATTAATCAAAGATGTAAATTATCCCAACAAAAACTGGGAAAATAGTACAACGGGTAACAAGGGGAAGGTATTCCTGAAATGTGTACAAGAAAACTTTCATGATCAGTATGTTTCCAACCCAGTGAAGGAAGAAATAATGCTGGAGCTAGTTCTAGGGAATAAAGTGGGGCAAGTGAAGCATGTCAGTTGGGGAGCATTTGGGGAACAGAGATCACTGGTCTGGAGGACATTAGCTATGAGAGGTTGGATAAACTCGGATTGTTTTCACTGGAACGATGAAGGTGGAGGGGCGACATGATAGAGGTTTACAAAGTTATGAGTGGCATGGACAGAGTGGATAGTCAGAAGCTTTTCCCCCAGGGTGGAAGAGTCAGTTACTAGGAGACATAGGTTTAAGGTGTGAGGGGAAAAGTTTAGAGGGGATGTGTGAGGCAAGTTCTTTACACAGAGGGTGGTGAGTGCCTGGAACTTGCTGTCGGGGGAGGTGGTGGAAGCAGGTACGATAGCGACATTTAAGAGGCATCTTGACAAATACATGAATAGGATGGGATTAGAGGGATACAGTCCCCGGAAGTGCCTGTTCCTGTGCTGTACTGTTCTTTGTTTTTTTGAAAATACTCAACTGGAAGAGGTATTATTTTAGTAAGTTGAAAAGAGATTTGGCCCAGTTGGATTGGAAATAAAGACTGGCAGGTAGAACAGTAAATGAGCAACATGAGGCAGTCAAACAGGAGATAGCCTGGGTACCAATAAGACACATTCCCACGAGGGGAAAAGGGAATCCAAACTTACAGCTCTGTGGATGACTAAAGAAATCTGATATTAGAATGTAACAGAAAAAGGCGGCTTATGATAAATGTCAGGTTCACAATATAGCAGAGAACCAAGCTAAATACAAAAAATACTGTGAGAATAGATTAATGGGCAACATAAAAGAGAAACCAAGGCTTTTTATAAACATTTAAACAGAAAAAGGGTAGTGCAAATTATGGACCAAAAAAGCAATCTTCTCATGGAGGCAGAGGGCACAGCTGAGGTAATAAATGAGTACTTTGCATTGGTCTTCACTACACAGGATGATGCCAATGTTATAGTAAAAGGAGAAGGTGGTAGAGAAGTTGGACAGGATAAAATAGATAGAGAAGGTACTTAAAAGGCTGACGGCATTCAAAATGTAAAAAAGTCACCTGGTCCAAGTGGGATGCATCCTAGGTTAATGAGAGAATCAAGGCTGGAAATTGTGCAGGCTCTGGCCACATGCTTCCAATCCGCCTTGGATATGGGAGTGTTGCTAGAGGACTGAAGATTGCAAATGTTACACCCCTGTTCAAAAAGAGGGGGGGAAAAACACAGCAACTACAGGCCAATAGCCCTTACAGCAGTGGTGGGGAAACTTTGAGACAATAATCAGGCATATGAGTGAACAAATCAAGGCCAGCATGGATTTGTTAAAGACAAACCATGTTTGACTAACTTTTTTTTGTTCTTTCTTTGACTAACTTGATTGAGCATCGGCTCTACCCCTCTCCCTGGTAATTGTCTGAGGCTGAACCAGACTGTTCACAACCTTGGGGTCACATTTGACCCAGTGATGAGATTCCAATGACATATCCGCCCCGGCATTAAGACTGCCTATTTCCACGCCTTTAACATCGCCCAACTCTGCCCCTAGCTCAGCTCATCTGTTGCTGAAACCCTCATCCATGCTTTTGTTAGGTCTAGACTGGACTATTCCAACATACTCCTGGCCCACCTCCCACATTCGACACTCTGTAAACTTGAGGTATTCCCAAATTCTGCTGCCTACATCCTTACTTGCACCAAGCCCCATTCACCCATCATCCCTGTGCTCACCAACCGACACCGGCTCGCGGTCAAGCAGAACGTCAATTTTATAATTCTCATCCTCGCTTTCAAATCCCTTCATGGCCTCGTCACTGCCTATCTCTGTAATCTCCTCTAGCCCCACAATCCCCAGAGATATCTGTGCTTATCTATTCTGGCTCAAGCATCCCTGATTTATTCGCTCCATGATTGGTGGCTGCCCCTTCAGCTGCCTAGGTCCTAAGTTCAGGACTTCCCTCATTCCCTCCCTAAATTTCTCCACCTATCTATGCATCTTTAAGACACCCCTTATAATCTACCTCTTTGACCAAGCGTTTGGCCATCTACCTTAATATATATGTAGTTTGGTTTCCAAATTTGCTTTACAATGCTCCTTTGAAGTGCCTTGAAACATTTTATTGTCTTAAAGGTACTATATAAATACAAGTTGTTGCGGCTGTTGAGTTCTTTTACGAACTAACAGGTAGGGTCAATGAGGGTAGTGCGGTTAATGCTGTGCAAGTACCACACAAGACCTGTTTGCAAAATTGAAGCCCATGGGATTAAAGGGGCAGTGGCTGCATGAATACAAAATTGGCAAAGGGACACAGTATTGGCAAACTTTTGTTTTTCAAACTGGTAAGTGGTATTAGCCAGGAGTTGGTATTAGGATATGCATCTTTTGATACCTATTAAATGACCTGGAGATACAGAGCATAATTTCAAAGTTTGGAGATGACATGAACTTGGAAATGTTGTAAATAGTGAATTGTAACAAGATAGTAACAAACTTCAGAAGGACATAGACAGACTGGTGAAATGGACACCCACATGGTGGATGAAATTTAACAGAGGTAGAAGAATGAGGAGGTGCAATATAAACTAAATGATACAATTTTAAAAGGGGCGAAGCCAGGCCAGGGGTCTACATATATATACAAATCTTTGAAGATGGTAGGACAAGTTGAGACAGCTGTTAAAAATGCATAAGGGATCCTGGACTTTAAAAGCAAGGAAATTTATATTAAACCTTTATATACAAAAAAACACTTTTAGGCTGGAGTACTACGGCTAATGCTGGGTACTGCACTTCAAGAAGCATGCAATGACTTTGAAAAGGATTTAATAGAATGGCACAAGGCATGCAGGACTGTATTTATTTATTTATAGATACAGCACTGAAACAGGCCCTTTGGCCCACCGAGTCTGTGCCGACCAACAACCACCCATTTATATTAACCCTACAGTAATCCCATATTCCCTACCACCTACCTAAACTAGGGGCAATTTACAATGGCCAATTTACCTATCAACCTGCAAGTCTTTGGCTGTGGGAGGAAACCAGAGCACCCGGTGAAAACCCACGCGGTCACAGGGAGAACTTGCAAACTCCACACAGGCAGTACCCAGAATCAAACCTGGGCTCCTGGAGCTGTGAGGCTGCGGTGCTAACCACTGCGCCGCCCTAGTTATGTAGTTATGTGGAAAGACGAGAGAAACCAAGACTGTACTCCTTCCTGGGAGCTGAGGAGGTTAACGGGAGATTAGGTAGGTGTTCAAAGGCAAGAAGGGGTTTGATACAGTAAATATAGGGAAACTGTTTCTAATAATCAGAGGAGACAGTTGTAAGGTAATTGGCAAAAGAACCAGAGGTGACACGAGAATTTTTTCTTTCTAAAGGCAGCGAGTTATGAGCTGGAATGCACTGCCTGGAAAGGTAGTGGAACCAGATTCAATTGTAACTTCCAAAAGTAAATGTGATAAATAATTGAAGGTGAAAAATTTGCAGGGCTATGGGGAAACAACAGCAGAGTGGGCTGATTGGAAAGCTCTTTCAAAAGGCTGTCACAGGCAAGATGGGATGAATAGCCTCCTTCTCTGCTGTTTCAATGAACAAAATTCTTATCAGTTGATTTATAGTATGAAATAAGATGGGTTTGGTTTGTTGGATGAGATTCTGCAAGAGGCAACTAGAGAGTTAGGATAAAAAAGGAGAGCAAGATGTTCGGGAGACGGGCTGAAGTACTGTGCCAATTAGCAACATAGGAAGCTGACAAACTATTCAAAGTTATTCATGAACAAAAAGGACTTGGCATTAGCTTGACCACAGCAGATGAAAGCACCAAAGTCACTACAAGTCTTCTGACATGCAACTTCAGCAGGGAGAAATTAGTCAAGATTCAATTTTCTTTGCAAGTTGCTACATTCTACAGCGCTATAATCTTAGTAGGGTAATAGAGACAGACCAAGTAAGAAAATCCAGTTGTGCTGGGGAAAATCTTGGGTGTTGAGACTGTGATGCATTGCAATCCTGGACTGTATTTGCATTATTATTCACATTGTTGATAAACAAAAACAAAGACATCACCAGAGATAAAATTCTTCCCTCTGATACTTAAACCTAACTCCTAGTGAGCATAAATCCAACCTTTAGCATTTGCATAAAGGCACATTCTTGAGCAATGGCACAAAGCTTTACTATGCATTTCCACTGCTGAAAATGTTTTATTCTTCACAGATTTTTTGAACTTAGTAGGTGTTGTCATCAACTGTGTTTTCTGTTTGAAGTGTGCGGTGAGACACATTTATAGTCCAACAAACAGACCGGATATAAAACGCATTTTAAGTAGCAAAGACAGAACACTGGTGCTATGGTTACATAATGTTGAGGGAATATCGATAATTTAGCCCTTTCCTCCATATGCGAGAGTTAAACATTAATCCGTACTGAATGGAGGATACCTACTGCTAACTACAAACAAACTTAGGGAATGCGAGTCTTGGAAACAAATCATGGCTTCCAATTGCCGCTCAATGACAAGAGAGCCTTATTTAACCCAATGAGATGCCAGTTTTCTTGTTGCTCCACAGCTCCCTTTCATTCAAAGCCTTCAAACATGAGGGGCTGAATTTTACCGGCCCCTCGACGCCGCGGATCACGGCATGGGGGGGGCCGGTAAAATTCTGCGGGGAGAGGCCTGCCTCGACCTGCAACGTCAAGAAGGGCCCGCCGTCTTTTAGCAGCAGCTGGGGGGACCTCGGTGCACCCACCTGCCCGCGCCCAACCACCGCCCCCCCCAACCCAAGTAGCGATGGGACCTTCATCTGCATATTTAAATTAACATGAATAATATGTAAATATACTTACCTGCAGGCGGGGGCCGTCCCACGCCAATTTTATGGTTGCCATTCGTGCTTCATGCGCCTTCGGAACTCCATACAGAGTTCCGAGGTGAGAACCTGGTGGGATGGGCGAGGAATAAAATTTTCAGGGCAGAAGGGGTGGGGGAGCAGGAAAACAATTTTGATTGGTGGGAAGGGGTTGAAGGGTACAAGTTTGAAGGTTGGGGGGTAAAGTTCAGTTAGGGAAAAAGTAATTTTTTAGTTATCCCGGGCAATGAAATTACCATTGAGGAGGTTGGAGAAGTGCCTCCATCATAACAGTTTTTATTTAATAAAAAAATTAATAATGCTACACCTTTAAAATTGTCATTTTCGCTAACGGCTTAAAGCCCTTTAAAAATGGCACCAGCATCTGCATGGGGGCACATGACGCCATTGCCGGGGACGCGGCAGCTACTCCCTCTATGCCATCAGGGGTGGCCACTCTGCCCTCTCTATTTAAATGAGTCCCCATGCGTAAAATCGCAGGGGCACCTCGGCGGCACTTCCGTGTCAGAAAGCTGCCGAGCTAAAAGTGCACCACCGCGGAGCGCAATTAAAATTCAACCCGAGGAGTATAAGTAACAGGTTCAAGGAAAAGTTAGCACAAATGGCCTCAGATTCCCCAGACTGGAGAGAAGGTAAAGGCCCTGACTCCTGACCACTATCTGGTAGGGGAAGATCATCAGAAAAACATGGAATTTGATTAAAATGCCATCTAATCCTCTACTGTAAGTAAATAAAGGCCATATTAATTTCTTATGAACATTAAACAGTTATTCCCAGTTTCAAATTTGATTTTAGCAAAGCACTACCTGGAACACAACTCATCACGGGACAGGGTCTTGAAGTCCGATTCACTTAAGCGAACCTATTGTGGAACAAAACAGGTCATTAGTTATTGCTATTACAAGTGACACAGATATAGTTTACTTAATAGTTTTTTGTGCTTACCTTCTTTGGGAGAGGTTCTTCATTAGTCATTCTGATATCTGGAAAAAAAAAGTTGATAAGTTAATAATCTACGCTGTTAGCCACAATCTTCTTACAATTAGTTAGGAATAATTAAATATTACCATCACTGGGTTTGGCATAATGGTACCAATGCCACAGAAAATAAAAGCCAGTACTCTTTATATATCACCCTAAATTCCTCCCACCACTCTAACAGATGTATTACTATCAGTATGGAACCCCAGTGTTTTCACAGTTCAAAATATTATGGCAACCAAAATCTACAACAGCAGTATGTGCATCACAGTTCAAGTGGACAAAACAAGAAAATTCCCTCAGTATAACATTGTGAATACATTTAAGGCTGGGATAGACAGATTTTTGGTCTCAGGGAATCCAGGGATATTGCGAGCAGGTGGGGAAGTGGAATTTAAGCCTAAGATCAGTCATGATTGTATTGAATGGCGGAGCAAGTTCAATGGGCCATATGGTCTACTCCTGCTCCTATTTCTTGTGCTCTTGTGAAAATTTCACATTATCTACCAAGTCTCACTGTAATCCTAATGACAGAGAACACATTAACTGCCTCAAAAAACAATAAATGTTGACATCAAAAAAATCTATTGCTTAAACCGATCCAAAGAATTAGTTCACATCATGAAATATCCTGTAGCTCACAATCTATACAACTGTTAACATAGGCTAACCGATTTGATTAAAGAGATATAGTTGACAATTAAGCATAAACCACATATATTACTTCAATTTCTTTCTGTAAATTGGTCATGTTCTTCTTCATTGATCCTAATTTGGAAGTTTATTTAAACTAAGGAATAAAAATGCAGCAAGTGGGTTATATATTGCTCTCTGGTATTTTACAACTATTATACTGGTTGAATTTGTACAAATCAATGAGGCAGAAGGCACCTAGTCAAAAGGGATGGGTTGCACTCAACAGGGCTGGAATCAATACCCTCGTGTGGGGGGGTTCACTAGCGCAGTTGGGGAGGGTTTCAACTAAATTGGCAGCAGATGGGCACCAGCTTATAGAAGTAGAAAACAGGAATAGGGTACATAATGTGAATGTGTTGGGCAGTACTAGAGAAGGAAGCAGTTCCATATTAGACAGGAGCGGACTGAGAAGGGCTAAGAGGAATTCAAAGACAGGATTACAAAATGCACAAAGTGTAATGAATAAGGTTGTGCTACAAGCACAAAAAGCAGTATGATGTAGTGGCTATAACGGAAATGTGGTTTAAAAATGGTGAGGGACTGGGCGCGAAATATACAATATACATTGTTCAGAAAAGATACAGAAGGAAAATGGTGGGGTAGCAATACGGATTAGGGAAGACTGTTTGAAAGAAGGGATGTCCTTGAGGGGGCAAGGACAGAATCCATTTGGTTAGAGTTGAGAAACAAAAAAGGTATGATCACCCTACTAGGGGTGTTCTACAGGCCTCCAAATAGCGAGACAGAGAGACAGAGGAGCAAATCTGCAGAAAAATCAGAGAGATGGGCAAGAATTATAGAGTGGTGAAATTGGAGGACTTCAATTACCCAAATATCGATTGGGATAATTTTAGAGTAAAGGGTAAGAAGGGAAGGAATTTTTGAAATGTGTTTAGGAGAACTTCCTTGATCAGTATGTTCTCAGCCCAATGAGAAAAGAGGCATTGCTGGAAAATAAGGCAGGCCAAATGGACAAAGAGTCTACGGGGAAGCACTTGGGTAAGAGTGATCATCGTATCATAAGGTTGAAACTCATATTGCAGAAAAGCAAAGAACGATACAAGGTAGAACAGCTAAGTTGGAAGAGGGCTAATCTCAACGCAATGAGAAGGGATCTAGCCAGGATAAAATGAAACCAAAGACTGACAGGCAAAACTGTAACAGAACAATGGATTATCCTTAAGGAAGAGATGTTTAGGGTCCAGGCTAGGTACTTTCCAACAAGGACAAAGGTAGGTGAGCCAAAAGCAAGGGAGATCAAGATTATAATGAAACAAAAAAAAAAAATGCATACCAGGTGAATTCTTCAAATGCGATGCAGGCCAAATACAATTTGCTGAGAGGGGAGGTGAAGAGGAAAATAAGATTGGCAAAGAGACAATATGCGAATAGAATGGCAGCCAAATAAAAGGGAACCCAAAACCCTTCTACCAGCATGTAAATAGTAAGAGGTGGAGTGGGGTAAAGCATGGCTACCCGACCCCTACTAGACCCAATGATGTGTCAGGTTCGGGTTGGGTCTCTCTTCCGAATCTAGCATTCGGACTCGGGTTGGGCTGGATGTGGACAGTGCTGCCTTGCTATGGGAAGTAATCTTCAACTGAACATTCAGGTCATGGCGGGAAACATGCAGTCCACACTCTGCAGTGAGCGTCTCTATGACATCATTGCGCTCATGCATCCAAAAGTGATTCTACACTACAATGCACTATGGACGCTCGTGTGTGAAAGTTGGGGGGGAGAGGGGGGGGGGGGGAAAAAAGAGTGCGTGCCATTGGTTCCTGGTGACGACATCAAGCTCAGATTCCCAATTCCCAACTCTATCTGCATGATTCTGCAGGAATAGCCTGCTGCCAGAACGGATGAACAGGATCACAACATTTGGACAAGGTACAGCACAATAACCTGTTTGATATCATTAACTTTATTACGGTAGTCGGGTCGGGTCAGGCATGGAAAAAAATTAAAGGACTCTGACCCGGGTCGAGTACGGATTGGATGTGGTCGGGTTTCAATTTTATACCTGAGCAGGCCTTTAGAGTGGGGCCTACAGGGTAATATATGCTTAGAGGCACAGGGCAAGGCTAGAATACTTAATGAGTACTTCGTATCAGTGCTTACGAAGGAAGAAGAATCTGACAAAATATTGGTAGAAGCGAAGAGAGTAGAGGCAATGGATAGGGTAACAATTGAGTGTGAGGAGCTACTGAAAAGACTGGCTATGCTTTGGGTAGATAGGTCACTTGGCTTGCATCCCAGATTGCTAAAGGAAATGGGGTTGGAGATGGCAGAAGGGCTTGCCATAATCTTCCAATCTTCCCTAAAAATGGGGGAGGTGCCAGAAGATTGGAGAGTGGCAAATGTGACACCCTAATTCAAAAAAGGCCATCAGGACAGTCTTAGCGACTACAGGGCTGTTAGCGTAACATCAGTGGTGGGTAAGGTTTTAGAAATAATATTCAGGGAAAAAAAAAAATCAACAGGCATTTGGAGAGGTTTGAGTTAATTAAGGATAGCCAGCACGGATTTGTAAAAGGCAGATCATGCTTGACAAATCTGAGTTTTTTTGATGAATTAACAGAGAAGGTTGATGGAAGGGAATGCGATGGATGTTGTCTATATGGATTTTAAGAAAGCATTTGATAAAGTACCATATAAAAGGCTGGTTAACAAAATTGAGTCACACGGAATAGGAGGGTCAGTGACCAATTGGATAAAAAGAATTGGCGCAAGGACAGAAAACAGCGAGTCATAGTAAATGGCTGTTTCTCCAACTGGAGGATGGTAAGACAGTGGCGATCCCCAGGGGTCAGTGCTGAGACCACTGCATTTTTTATTTTTATATATAAATTTGTCAATAACACCAAATTTGAAAGTGTGATAAACAGTGAGGAAGATATAAACCGTCTGCAACAGGACATAGATAAGCTAGCAGAATGGGCAAACAAGTGACAAATGGAATTTAATGCAGAAAAGTGAGGTAATGCGTTTTGGAAGAAGAAATAGGGTGAAGCAATATAGACTTCATGGTGCAGTTCTGATCACCACACTTCAGGGAGGATGTGAGCGTCCTTGAGGGTGCACAGGAGATTTACCAGAATGGTTCCATGGCGGGGGATTTTAGCTACAAGGTTAGGTTGGAAAAGCTGGGGATGTTCTCCCTGGAGCAAAGGAGGTTGAGGGGCGATTTGATAGAGGTGTACGAGATAATAACAGGCTTAGATAAGTGAGACAAGGAAAAACTGTTCCATTAACTGATGGTACAAGTACTAGGTGACATAGATTTAAGATTTTGAGCAAGAGATGCAGGGGGAAAGTGAGGAAGAACTTTTTACACGGTGAGTGGTAATGACCTGGAACTTGCTGCCCACAAGGGTGTGGAAGTGGAGACAATGATTTCAAAAGAAAACTGGACAGGCACTTGCAGGAAATAAATTTGCAGGGCTATGGGGGAGTGGGGCCGACTGGGGTGCTCGTCGGAGCCAGCATGGATTTGATGGGTCAAATGGCCTCCTTCTCTGCCGTAAATGACTAAGTCAAATATGTCGTTATTTTTAGACGTTGAATGCAAAATAAGTCATGATTATTACAGAAGAATGAATTTCTTTAACCCCAAAAGTACAATAAAAGCAAGTTGTAAATGACCACTTTATGCTTTCCATTTTCCATGAATCTAACAATAATCGAGTGGTAAATGCCCCTTTGTTGATTCTGCAATGCCACATTCTTCAGTAAACCTTTGAGCCTCCTCCCACGCACCCCATCAACATAACCTTCTATTCCTTTATCCTTCATATTTATCTAGCTTTCCCTTAAATGCATCTATGCTATTGACCTCAACTATATCCTGCAGTAGCAAGTTCTACATTCTAACCACTCTGGGTAAAAAATAAGTTCATTCTCAATTCCCTACATTTATGGCCCCCAGTTTTGGACTCCCCCACAAATGGAAACATTTTCTCCAAGTCTACCCTGTTAACCTTTTTATAATCATATACAGCTGTGTCAGGCTGTTTTCCTTTTTCATTTGAGAAAAGAGCTCTGGTCTGTACTCTTTCCTGATAGTTAAATCCTCTTAGCTTTGTATCATCCTTATAAATCTTTTTTCCACTTTGTCCAGTGCCTCCATATCCAGATCTGTGCACAGTGGTCTAACCAAGGTTTTATAGAAGTTTAACCTCCCTGCTTTTCAATTGAACCCCAGTGCTTTGTTTGCTTTTTCACAGCCTCATTAACCTGATTTAATTTGTGTATCTGTACCCCTAGACCCTTTTGCTCCACCACCCCATCTAGAAACTTATTTTCAAAAGGAGTACATGACCTCATTCTTTCTATCAAAATACACCACCTCACACTTACCTATATTGAAATTAATTTGCCTATTGCATACTTATTCTGCAAGTTTATTAATGTCTTCTTATAATTTGCCCCAGTTTGCTTCCCAATTTGGCACTATCAGCAAAAAATTGTACCTGATTCCAGAGTACAAATTGTTTACATCAATGGCGAACAACAGTGGTCCCAGCACCAATCCCTGTGGAACATCACTTCCCACCTTTTCCCAGTCTGAGTTGCTACCCTTACTTGGTTTTTAGGCAGCTTGCTATCCATTCTGCTACTTGCCCCAAGTCCACATGCTCTGACCTTACTCATGAGGATACAGTGCGATGGCTTACAAAGGCCATCGAAAATCCAAAGGAAGGCTAATGTTGCTATGCCACTGTCTTATTTGACATTTCTAACATATGACTACAAAAATGCAATACAATGTGACAATTTTGAAACAATCTGAACCTCAACAGAAACTTGAGATTGCAAGGATGTTTACCACCCCAAAAAAAATTCCCACTGTTGCACTTAATACCCTTGGGTAGCATTCCCAGGATCTACTTAGATAAAAACACCTCTAAGACTCGCTCATCACTCAAAAGTTTGCACAAAACTTCACTCAGCCAAAGCAGTTTTAATATCTGGCTTCACAAAATGATGTTCGTTCATTTAAAAAAAAAAATGAATAGAAGCAGGAGTTTCTTCCCACTATGCCCAATTTTATAAATTGGAATGGCATCTTATTTGTCAAAAGTTGCTAGTTTGCATAGCATCTAGAATCATAGAATAGTTACTGCACAGGCGGCCTGTTGTGTCCCTGCCAGCTCTCTGCAAGAGCAACTCAGCTAGTCCCACTCTCCGCCTTTTCCTTATAGCCCTACAAACTTTTTCTCTTCAGATAATTTCCCAACACCCTTTTGAAAGCCATGATTGAATGGGCCCCCAACACAATCTCAGACAGTGCATTCCAGATCCCAACCGCTCGCTACGTGGAAACATTTTTAATGCCGCTTTTGGTTCTTTTGCCATTCACAAATCGGTGTCCTCTGGTTCTTGACTCTTCCACCAACAGGAACAGTTTCTCACTATCTACTCTGTCCAAACCCCTCATGAATTTGAACACCTACCAAATCTTCTTTCAACCTTCTCTGCTCTATGGAGAACAGCCCTTCTCCAACCTATCCATGTAAGTGAAGTTCCCCATCCCTGGCTGCATTCTTGTACATATTTTCTGCACACTCTCTAATGCTTTTGCATCCTTCCAGAAGTGTGGTGCCCAGAATTGGGCACGATACTCCAGTTGAGGCCAGATTAGTGTCTTATAAGGATTCACCACAACCTCCTTGCTTGCACTCTATGCCTCTATTCATAAAGCCCAGGATCCTATATGTCTTATCATTTTCTCAACCTCCTCTGCCACCTTCAACTATTTGTGCACTCACACTCAGAGGTCCCTCTGCTCCCGCACCCACTTTAGAATTGGATCCTTCATTTTATATTACCTCTCCTCATTCTTCCTACCAAATGTCTCACTTCACATTTCCCTGTATTAAATTTCATCTGTCACTTGTCTGCCCATTCCACCAGCCTACGTCTTAAAGTCTATCTCTGTTCTCCTCACAGTTCACAAAACTTCCAAGTTTTGTGTCATCTGTAAATTTTGAAATTGTGCTCTGCACACCCAAGTCTCGGTCATTAATAGAGATCAAGAAAGTGGCCCTAATAGTGATCCTTGGGGAACTCCATTATGTGCCTTCCTCCAGTCGGAGGAAGGACCGTTCAAAGAACAAAAGAACAAAGAACAGTACAGCACAGGAACAGGCTATTCGGCCCTCCAAGCCTGCGACAATCTTGATGCCTGCCGAAACTAACCTCTATTCCCTTCCTATTCATATTTTTGTCAAGATGTCTCTTAAACGTCGCTATCGTATCTGCTTCCACCACCTCCCCTGGCAGCAAGTTCCAGGCACTCACCACCCTGTGTAAAAAACTTGCCTCGCAAATCCCCTCTAAACTTTTCACAATGATTGTTTCCCATCTTTCAGCCAACTTCATGTCCATGCTGTCACTGTCCGTTTTATTGCATGTGCTTCAACTTTGCTGACAACCTTGTTATGTGGCACTTTATTAAACACCTTTTAGAAGTCCATATGTCACCATCAACCCTCTCTGCTACCTCATCAAAAAACTCAATCAAGTTAAATACGATTTGCTCTTAATAAACGTGTGCTGTTTTTTCTTAATTAATCCACATTTGTCCAAGTGACTGTTAATTCTGTCCCAGATTATTGTTTCTAAAAGCTTCCTCACCAAGGTTAAATTGACTGGTGTGTAACTGTTGGGCTTATCCTTACACCCTTTTTTGAACAAAGGTACAACATTTGAAATTCTCCAGTGCCCTGTATCTAAGGAGGATTGGCAGATTATGGCTAGTGCCTCTGCAATTTTCACCCTTACTTCCCTCAATCTCCTCAGATGCATCTGATCCTGTCCTGGTGACTTATCAACTTTAAAAGTAGAGCCCAGCCTAATACTTCCTCTTTATCAATTTTAGTCCACTCAGTATCTCAACTACCTCCTGCTTCACTATGATTTTGGAAGCATCTACTTCCTTGGTAAAGACAGATGCAAAGTATTCCATGTGTGGATCCCCTTTCTAGTCCCTAAACGGCCCTACTCCTCCTTTTACTACCCTTTTAGTATTTATATGGCTATAGCAGGCCTTTTGATTCCCTTTTATATTAGCTACCAGTCTCCTTACATACTCCATGCTTCTCATTTCTTTTTTTTCCACTTTCCCCCTGAAATTTCTATATTCAGCCTGTTCTCACTTGCATTAATCAACCTGACATCTGTCATATGCATCCTTTTCTGTTTCATTTGCATCTGTATTTCTTGTCATCCAGGGAGCTCTGGTTTTATTCGTCCTACTTTTTCCACCCACAAGAATGTACCTCGACTGTACCCTAACCAATCCTCTTTAAAGGTCATTGTTCCATTACAGTTTTGCCTGCCAATCTTTGATTCCAATTTACCTCTGCAGATTTGTTCTCACCCCACTGAAATTGGCCCTCCCCTCCTCCAATTAATTAATTTTACTCTGGATTGCTCCCTGTCCATTTCCATAACTAACCTAAACCTTATGATACTATGATCACTAACTCCTAAATGTTCCCCTACTGACAGTTAATCCACTTGGATCCATCTCATACCCTGGAACCAGATCCAACATTGCCTCCTTCCTCATTGGACTGGAAACATATTGATCAAGAAAACTCTCAATATACTTCAGAAACACTTCCTCCTCTCTGCCCTTTGCACTATTATCCCAGTCTAGATTAAGATAATTAAGGTCTCCCATTATAACCACTTTATAGTTTTTGCACCTCTCTAATCTCCTTGCAAATTTGCTCCATTTCTCACTATTTAGTGGCCTATAGAATACACCCAATAGTGTAATTATACCTGTACTGTTCTTTGGTTAAAGCTAATAGATTCTATCCTTAACCCCTCTCAGACATCCTCTCTCTCTCCCCAGCACTAACATTCTCCTTAGTCAATAATGTCACCATTCCTCCGCTCTTTCCTTCCCTACTTTTCCTGAATACCTTTGATTTGATTTATTGATTTAGAGATACAGCACTGAAACAGGCCCTTCGGCCCACCGAATCTGTGCCGACCAACAACCACCCATTTATATTAACCCTACAGTAATCCCATATTCCCTACCACCTACCTACACTAGGGGCAATTTACAATGGCCAATTTACCTATCACCTGCAAGTCTTTGGCTGTGGGAGGAAACCGGAGCACCCGGCGAAAACCCAGGCGGTCACAGGGAGAACTTGCAAACTCCGTACAAGCAGTACCCAGATTCGAACCCGGGTCCCTGGAGCTGTAAGGCTGCGGTGCTGACCACTGCGCCACCATAGACTCTTCAATTGCTGTTAAGTAAACACTGAGCAGGTTCAGATGTCAATTGAGAGGCACTGACATTTCCAGCTCCAGTACGGACTTTGGGAGAGTTCCCTTGTTTTTTTTTCCATTATAATCCGCACCACTTACACCGTCCGCGCTTATCCTGGACAAACAGCTCTAACCATTTGCCATAGGCATCAATTACCAAGGTATCATTTAAAATGTATATAGTTTTGGTTCAAGCAGAATAATTCCTTGAATCGGCTGTGTGCATCCCTTAAAACCTTTGATTCTTGGTGATCCTTTCACAATTACATTATTTAAGGCCAGAAAATGACCGCATAACTGGAATGTATTTAAAGGGGGACAAGCAGCAATGGCATCATCGCTGCTTCAAGTGTGTGCATCCCTTAAAACCTTTGATTCTTGGTGATCCTTTCACAATTACATTATTTAAGGCCAGAAAATGACCGCATAACTGGAATGTATTTAAAGGGGGACAAGCAGCAATGGCATCATCGCTGCTTCAAGTCCCCCGGGACCTCGAACTCCTGTGAGCCCTTCTTGCTGGTTTGTTAAATTCATCATTGCTGGGGATAATAGACAACAGTAATTTGTGCATGTTACCCACCAGCTCCAGGATCTCAGCTATCAGATACTACTGCCCCAACGGTTTTGCATAGAAGAGAGTAGACATGGACAAAAGTACTTCTCAATTTGTTGGCTACAGTGTTCACTACATATAATCGGAAAATCAGGTTGATGCAACATGCCCACAATAAGTGCTGCAAGTTATATTTTGAAAAGCAATACTGAAATGTGAAAGGACAGGGAACATCCACCAGACTACAATATGAAAATTTAAGATGAAATCTCCAATCTTACATAAACACTTAAATATATTGGGTTATTGTGGCTTATTTAATACCAGTAGGAATTCCTACTAGGATTACAAGATACACCATGCAAACTGGAGAGAAAGAAAGAAGCACTTGGCTATAGGTTGTATTGTTAAATGTACAGATGTAGGTACCTTGATTTGAATTTAGTGCAATAGATTTTTGGAGAGAGAGTGTAAAAAATATTTTCTATCTCACAGGAATTGTTCTATATAACACGTTGCTTTTTACCACTTCAGGGCTTCTTGGCCAAACAAGGGCAAGAAACACAAATTGCAAATGCACAATGAAAGATGCTTTTGTTGATAATTGCTTTGTCTTCAAGAACTTTGATTATTTCTTCAGGATCAAAGCAGTTGGTAATGCATATACCAGCACTAAGGTATACAGAAGATTTCAAATTTGATTTTCAGTCTCTGGGTTACCTGGGCCCAGAATATTCTGGAGCTGGGCATCTCCACGAGATGGATTTTTTCCCCCCTCATCATTCAGCTCTAATTAATTTTGCATTGCAAATTGGTGCAAGTTGAACAATGGGACCAATAGTCTATCTCCTTAAGCACTGAAATCTCAGGATAGAGAAATAGAGCAAATGATGAAGGATACAGGGTGAATGAGTGTCAATTTAAATACAGGAAGAGAAAATAAAGGAGAAAATTTGAAATACAAAGGAAAAGTTTTTAAAAATTTACAAACTTGTAGGGACAGTATACTCCACTTTTAACTGTTCCCATTCTAGACTGCTAGGTTTTAATGACATTACAGAAACATAAATGCCATCATTAAAAGGGTCGTTAGGTTGTGAAATACCAGTCCTAACTTCCTGCAGCAAGTTTATTTTGTATTCATGGCACAAATCCAGCAATTTCTTGAATCTTATGGGGAGACTGACAGCGAGACCTTTTTTATGTGATATACACCACAGAATGGCACAAACCACCCAGCAATTTATGGCGACTCAATTCCAAGTGCATCTCATCCTCGCCACAAATGGTTGGATTTTATTTTATAAAATACCTTTACCTCACCATTATTTTGCCAGCAATTTCTTTGATCTCAGCCTGGACTTCAATTGGGTATTACAAATGGCTATAGCACCCCTGAATCTCGTGATCCCTCCCCGCATTTTCTCATATCTTTGTCTTAAACGACATTGGTTATCTTGTACCCACCTTTATCTGTATTCCTTTCTTGAAGTTGGGTTACACTAAGTGACAAAGTACATACAAGGGAATCGAAAAAACAAAATGCACATTGCAGTGTAATAGATACTACACTGGTAAAAGCTTTTCACCCTTGGATATTTAAACGTTTGATGTGAAATTTACTTTTCAAATATTAGCAACCCAGCATATATACATGACCAGTTCTATCCATGTAAAGGTGACAGTGACCAGAATAAACAGGACATTTTTATAAACGTTATCCACATTAAGACAAATCTAAACACAATAACTCTGCAACACAGCGGATTAATCTAGTGTGTCAAGACCTACAATCCCGCCCAAAGCTCCAAATCTCAACGAGAATCAAGAAAGAAAGGAAAACATGTCTACTCAATCACCATCTGCGCTATTCGGTTAAAAGTTGCCTGTTTGGAAAAATCTCTATCAATTCAAGTCGGGGGCAAAGATCGGACGATTTATGCATTATACTGTGGAAACAGGTTTGTCTCGTTCGTGTTACAAGCCCGCTCCCTCCATTTTTGCATCCAACCACGATCCTTAAGGATTCCATTTCCTGAGATGTAAAACAAGTAACAAGGCCCAACAACAACTGGACGCCCCCGAAACAAACCCATCCTGTCGTTCGACCCATTTAGATGCCGACAGCATGTGTTAAGTAGTTCAGGCCTAGCTTTAAAATACGGTGCAGGCAAAAGACCCGCTTAGTGTAATTTAAAACAAATGCACACACTTAACAGAGAAAACGCGCGTTGCTCTCCACTTTTGAAAACCCCGGAGACAAGGCAAAACGTTATTGTTCAGAAACACAAACCGTGAGCCTGGCTGTAAGGCCCCCAGTGTGAGGAGGGGCCTGGATCACTACAGTTCTACAGAAGTATACCCCTTTTCTGATTCAACCCGTCGTTTGCGAGGATCGAAAATCCTACACAAAATGGCGCCGATAGTCTCCGTCCCAACAGCGCCGAATCCGCACGACGCACGCATACGTACGAAGAAACAACCTACCCCACCCGCCGCCGCTCTCACTCACCCAACACCCTCCTTCTACCACTTTCCCCGATGTCGTTGCAATGTCCTATGCCACCTCTCAATAAAAAAGACAAAATGTTGCCGTTGTTCTTTAATATGACTGATAATGGACAGAAGAAAACAAATCAAGTGAACCTAAAACAAACCACCATGTGTGTCAAGGAATAAGTAAACGCACGAGTAAGACGCATCACGGAAAAGAACACGCACTTCAGAGTTAAATAGCGGGACAGCAAGCGGAGTAACACACGGAACCGGATAACCAAATAATTCCTTCCGCATTGCGATGCAGGAATAGAGCATTAGGTTCGTGTGGGGAAAAAAAAGCTTGGGCCTTGGAAATACGTTGGTTCTAATAGGGGTGGAACCGCAACTTTCATTAAAGGGAGATTAAAAAAAGACAATGATTTCACGAACAATATTGTGCACCTTTACATCAAAGGCAATATAACTGTTGTGTGTGTTTTAAATTAAATGATTAACCAAAAGAAGCAGAGTCAGTAAAATGGTGGGTCTGAGTTGAAAGGTCAAGGACGGTGAGCGGTGTTATGTACAGGCCCTGAGCGGGGGTTTCATATTGTGTCCTTGACCGGTCGTGAAACGCATATTTCAGTCCGAATAGTGTTAAACAAAGTCAGTTACTTCAAAGGTGAGTGTTATCAAAATTAATTTGAAAAGAGTGCGGCGGCAGCAGCTGGAGATCCTAACGAGCTATCCCTCATTTCGCGTAGGAAAGTTTGATGTTTCGTCTCCTCTCCAACTATCAAAACGGAGCAAACTAACACCCTCCCCACCCCACATCCCACCTCCACCCCACCCCTCCCCTCCCTCCCCACATCCACCTCCACCCACCCTCCCTCCCCACATCCCCACCTCCACCCCTCCCTCCCCACATCCCACCTCCACCCACCCTCCCCACATCCACCTCCACCCCACCCTCCAACATCCACCTCCACCCCACCCTCCCCACATCCCACCTCCACCCACCCCTCCTCCCCACATCCCACCCCACCCACCCCTCCTCCCCACATCCCACCCCACCCCTCCCTCCCCACATCCCACCTCCACCCCTCCCTCCCCCCCACATCCCACATCCACCCCACCCCTCCTACATCCCCCTCCTCCCCACATCCCACCCTCCTCCCCACATCCCACCTCCAGCCCCATCCCCACATCCCCCCTCCTCCCCACATCCCACCCCCCTCCCTCCCCACATCCACCTCCACCCCATCCCCACATATCTCCCCCCCCTCCCACATATCTCCCTCCCCGCATATCTCCCCCCCTCCCACATAGATCCCCCCCCTCCCTACATCTCCCCTCCACATATCTCCCCCCCCCTCCCCATCATATCTACCCCCCTCCCACATATCTCCCCCCCCTCCCCACATATCTCCCCCCCCTCCCCACATATCTCCCCCCCTCCCACATATCTCCCCCCCCTCCCCACAGATCTCCCCCCCCTTCCCCACATATCTCCCCCCCCCTCCCCACATATCTTCCCCCCCTCCCCACATATCCCCCCCCACATATCTCCCCCCCCCTCCCCACATATCTCCCCCCCCTCCCCACATATCTCCCCCCCCTCCCCACATATCTCCCCCCCCTCGCCCACATACTCCCCCCCTCCCCACATATCTCCCCCCCCTCCCCACATATCTCCCCCCCCTCCCCACATATCTCCCCCCCCTCCCCACATATCTCCCCCCCTCCCCACATATCTCCCCCCCCTCCCCACATATCTCCCCCCCTCCCACATATCTCCCCCCCCCTCCCCACATATCTCCCCCGCTCCCCACATATCTCCCCCCCCTCCCACATATCTCCCTCCCCCTCCCCACATATCTCCCCCCCCTCCCCACATATCCCCCCCCTCCCACATATCATATCTCCCCCCCCTCCCCACATATCTCCCCCCCCTCCCCACATATCTCCCCCCCCTCCCCACATATCTCCCCCCCCTCCCCACTTATCTCCCCCCCCTCCCACATATCTCCCCCCCTCCCCACATATCTCCCCCCCCTCCCAAATATCTCCCCCCCCCCCACATATCTCCCCCCCCTCCCCACATATCTCCCCCCCCTCCCCACATATCTCCCCCCCCTCCCACATCTCCCCCTCATATCCCCCCCTCCCCACATATCTCCCCCCCCTCCCCACTATCTCCCCCCCCGCCCCACAATATCTCCCCCCCTCCCCACATATCTCCCCCCCCTCCCCACATATCTCCCCCCCCCTCCGCCACATATCTCCCCCCCCTCCCCACATATCTCCCCCCTCCCCACATATCTCCCCCCCCTCCCCACATATCTCCCCCCCCTCCCCACATATCTCCCCCCTCCCCAATATCTCCCCCCTCCCCACATATCTCCCCCCCCTCCCACTTATCTCCCCCCTCCCACATATCTCCCCCCCTCCCCACATATCTCCCCCCCTCCCCACATATCTCCCCCCCCTCCCCACATATCTCCCCCCCCTCCCCACATATCTCCCCCCCCTCCCCACATATCTCCCCCCCCTCCCCACATATCTCCCCCCCTCCCACATATCTCCCCCCCCTCCCACATATCTCCCCCCCTCCCCACATATCTCCCCCCCCCCACATATCTCCCCCCCTCCCACTATCTCCCCCCCTCCCCACATATCTCCCCCCCCCTCCCCACATATCTCCCCCCCCCTCCCCACATATCTCCCCCCCCCTCCCCACATATCTCCCCCCCCTCCCACATATCTCCCCCCTCCCACATTCTCTCCCCCCTCCCAACATATCTCCCCCCCCTCCCCACATATCTCCCCCCCTCCCCACATATCTCCCCCCTCCCCACATATCTCCCCCCCTCCCCACATATCTCCCCCCCTCCCCACATATCTCCCCCCCTCCCCACATATCTCCCCACCCTCCCCACATATCTCCCCCCCTCCCACATATCTCCCCCCTCCCACATATCTCCCCCCCCTCCCCATATCATATCTCTCCCCCCACTCCCCACATATCTCCCCCCCGCCCCACATATCTCCCCCCCTCTCCCACATATCTCCCCCCCTCCCCACATATCTCCCCCCCTCCCCACATATCTCCCCCCCTCCCCACATATCTCCCCCCTCCCCACATATCTCCCCCCCTCCCCACATATCTCCCCCCCTCCCCACATATCTCCCCCCCTCCCCACATATCTCCCCCCTCCCCACATATCTGCCCCCCCCCCCAACATATCGCCCCCCTCCACCACATATCTCCCCCCCTCCCCACATATCTCCCCCCTCCCCACATATCTCCCCCCCTCCCACATATGCTGCGCCCCCCTCCCCACATATCTCCCCCCCTCCCCACATTTCTCCCCCCCTCCCCACAGATCTCCCCCCCTCCCCACATATCTCCCCCCCTCCCCACATATCTCCCCCCTCCCCACATATCTCCCCCCCTCCCCACATAGTGCTCCCACCCTCCCCACATATCTCCCCCCCTCCCACATATCTCCCCCCTCACCACATATCTCCCCCCCTCCCCACATATCTCCCCCCCTCCCCACATATCTCCCCCCTCCCCACATATCTCCCCCCCCTCCCCACATATCTCCCCCCCTCCCCCATATCCCCTCCCCACATATCTCCCCCCCCCCCTCCCCACATATCTCCCCCCCCCCTCCCCACATATCTCCCCCCACTCCCCACATATCTCCCCCCCTCCCCACATATCTCCCCCCCTCCCCACATATCTCCCCCCCCTCCCCACATATCTCTCCCCCCCTCCCCACATATCTCTCCCCCCTCCCCACATATCTCTCCCCCCTCCCCACATATCTCTCCCCCCTCCCCACATATCTCTCCCCCCTCCCCACATATCTCTCCCCCCCTCCCCACATATCTCTCCCCCCTCCCCACATATCTCTCCCCCCCTCCCCACATATCTCTCCCCCCCTCCCCACATATCTCTCCCCCCTCCCCACATATCTCTCCCCCCCTCCCCACATATCTCCCCCCCTCCCCACATATCTCTCCCCCCCTCCCCACATATCTCTCCCCCCCTCCCCACATATCTCTCCCCCCTCCCCATATCTCTCCCCCCCTCCCCACATATCTCTCCCCCCCTCCCCACATATCTCTCCCCCCCTCCCCACATATCTCTCCCCCCCTCCCCACATATCTCTCCCCCCCTCCCCACATATCTCTCCCCCCCTCCCCACATATCTCTCCCCCCTCCCCACATATCTCTCCCCCCCTCCCCACATATCTCTCCCCCCCTCCCCACATATCTCTCCCCCCCTCCCCACATATCTCTCCCCCCCTCCCCACATATCTCTCCCCCCTCCCCACATATCTCTCCCCCCCTCCCCACATATCTCTCCCCCCCTCCCCACATATCTCTCCCCCCCTCCCACATATCTCTCCCCCCTCCCCACATATCTCTCCCCCCTCCCCACATATCTCTCCCCCCTCCCCACATATCTCTCCCCCCCTCCCCACATATCTCTCCCCCCCCTCCCCACATATCTCTCCCCCCCTCCCCACATATCTCTCCCCCCCTCCCCACATATCTCTCCCCCCCTCCCCACATATCTCTCCCCCCCTCCCCACATATCTCTCCCCCCCTCCCCCACATATCTCTCCCCCCCTCCCCACATATCTCTCCCCCCCCTCCCCACATATCTCTCCCCCCTCCCCACATATCTCTCCCCCCTCCCCACATATCTCTCCCCCCCTCCCCACATATCTCTCCCCCCCTCCCCACATATCTCTCCCCCCCTCCCCACATATCTCTCCCCCCTCCCCACATATCTCTCCCCCCCTCCCCACATATCTCTCCTCCCCCCCTCCCCACATATCTCTCCCCCCCTCCCCACATATCTCTCCCCCCCTCCCCACATATCTCTCCCCCCCTCCCCACATATCTCTCCCCCCCTCCCCACATATCTCTCCCCCCCTCCCCACATATCTCTCCCCCCCTCCCCACATATCTCTCCCCCCTCCCCACATATCTCTCCCCCCCCTCCCCACATATCTCTCCCCCCCTCCCCACATATCTCTCCCCCCCTCCCCACATATCTCTCCCCCCTCCCCACATATCTCTCCCCCCTCCCCACATATCTCTCCCCCCCTCCCCACATATCTCTCCCCCCCTCCCCACATATCTCTCCCCCCCCTCCCCACATATCTCTCCCCCCCCTCCCCACATATCTCTCCCCCCCCTCCCCACATATCTCTCCCCCCCTCCCACATATCTCTCCCCCCCCTCCCCACATATCTCTCCCCCCCCCTCCCCACATATCTCTCCCCCCCCTCCCCACATATCTCTTCCCCCCCTCCCCACATATCTCTTCCCCCCCTCCCCACATATCTCTTCCCCCCCTCCCCACATATCTCTTCCCCCCCTCCCCACATATCTCTTCCCCCCTCCCCACATATCTCTTCCCCCCCTCCCCACATATCTCTCCCCCCTCCCCACATATCTCTCCCCCCCTCCCCACATATCTCTCCCCCCCTCCCCACATATCTCTCCCCCCTCCCCACATATCTCTCCCCCCCTCCCCACATATCTCTCCCCCCCTCCCCACATATCTCTCCCCCCCCTCCCCACATATCTCTCCCCCCCTCCCCACATATCTCTCCCCCCCTCCCCACATATCTCTCCCCCCCTCCTCACATATCTCTCCCCCCCTCCCCACATATCTCTCCCCCCCCTCCCCACATATCTCTCCCCCCCTCCCCACATATCTCTCCCCCCCCTCCCACATATCTCTCCCCCCCCTCCCCACATATCTCTCCCCCCCTCCCCACATATCTCTCCCCCCCCTCTCTTTTCCCCCCCACCCCGCTTCAACTGTAGTTTGTGGTAGAAAGTTCCATGTTATAGCCATCTATACTTAGAACCATCTTTGGTAAAACTTGTACAATATTTTTGGGAACCGATCCAAAGAAGCAGGTAGGTTTTTCTCTTCCACCTTCCCACAAATTGACACCAACTTCAGTGAGCATGTATGTATGTTTTCATAACCGCTGATATGAATTCCAAACATCAGTATTTTGCCTGTTTCTGCCCACAGCAAAAGCAAAAAACATTCTGTTGACATTGCAATAATGATTTGCCATTTCAAATGCATTGCTTCTTGGGAGGCGGAGCTAAATATTGTGCTCATTATTTACCTGTCTTTTCTAAAAGGTAGCTTGGACCGAAATTATATTTACAATATATTAACACTGAAGTTTGCTTGGCCATTTTGCGTGTGAATGTGGAACGTGCTCTGTGCTATTATCGTATGACGTGTGTGCTCGTTGGGGGACTAATATTAAGGATGCTCATTTCTAGGGTATATCTGTATCACATGGATGTTTCTGACACTTAAGGAAGTAAAGGTATTGAAAAATCTTTTTAAGTATTAAAAAAATTAACGAATGCTTGTGAATATGTGTATTTTTAATTTCACTGGCTAATAGTTTTTGTTTTTCATGCAGATGTGTCTCCAACATTTCTCCAGTTTTGCGTTGTTTAGCCTCCAGACAAAAGCACACACTGCCTGATCTGCCTTATGATTATGGTGCATTGGAGCCACATATCAGTGCAGAAATAATGCAGCTGCACCATAACAAGCATCATGCAACCTATGTTAACAACTTAAATATCGTAGAGGAGAAGTATGCAGAGTCCTTGGCCAAGGGTAAGTGGGCACAAGATTTGTGATGCAGCTCATGTGGCTGACCTGGGATTTAAACAAAAAACTATATATTAATCAGCTGATTTTTAAAAAATCCAAAATGCTGGCAAGAGAGGAATAATGGGCTTTATAATATTCGCCAGTTTTACGAGGATGTTGCCAGAACTGGAAAAATGCAGCTATGAGGAAAGATTTGATAGGCTAGGGTGGTTCTCCTTGGAACAGAGAAGGCTGAGGGGAGATCTGATTGAAGTGTACAAAATTTGAGGGGCCTGGATAGAGTGGAGGTGAAGGGTCACCTTAGCAGAGAGGTCAGTGATGAGGGGGCATAGGTTTAAAGTGATTGGTAGAAAAATTAGAGGGGAGTTTAATCCGGACAAATGTGAGGTAATGCATTTTGGAAGGTCTAATGCAGGTGGGAGTTATACAGTAAATGGCAGAACCCTTAGGAGTATTGACAGGCAGAGAGATCTGGGCGTACAGGTCCACAGGTCACTGAAAGTGGCAACGCAGGTGGATAAGGTAGTCAAGAAGGCATATGGCATGCTTGCCTTCATCGGTCAGGGCATAGAGTAGAAAAATTGGCAAGTCATGTCGCAGCTGTACAGATCCTTAATTAGGTCACACTTAAAATATTGCGTACAATTCTGGTCGCCACACTACCAGAGGGACGTGGAGGCTTTGGAGAGGGTACAGAGGAGATTTACCAGGATGTTGCCTGGTCTGGAGGGCATTAGCTATGAGGAGAGGTTGGAAAAACTCGGATTGTTTTCACTGGAACAACGGAGGTGGAGGGGCGACATGATAGAGGTTTACAAAGTTATGAGCGGCATGGACAGAGTGGATAGTCAGAAGCTTTTTCTCAGGGTGGAAGAGTCAGTTACTAGGGGACATAGGTTTAAGGTGCGAGGGGCAAAGTTTAGAGGGGATGTGCGAGGCAAGTTTTCTTACACACAGGGTGGTGAGTGCCTGGAACATGCTGCCAGGGGAGGTGGTGGAAGCAGATACGATAGCGACGTTTAAGAGACATCTTGACAAATACATGAATAGGAAGGGAATAGAGGGATATGGGCCCCAGAAGTGCAGAAGGTGTTTGTTTAGGCAGACATCAAGATCGGTGCAGGCTTGGAGGGCCGAATGGCCTGTTCCTGTGCTGTACTGTTCTTTGTTCTTTGAGATGAGGAAAATCTTTTTCACCCCGAGGGTGGTGATGGTCTGGAACTCACTGTCTGAAAGGGGAGTTGAGGCAGAGACCCTCAACTCATTCAAAAGGAGTCTGGATATGCACCTCAAGTGCCGTAAGCTGCAGGGCTACGGACCAAATGCTGGAAGGTGGGATTAGAATAGGTGGATCGTTTTTCGGCTGGCATAGACACGATGGGCCAAGTGGCCTCTTTTCGTGCCTTAAACTTGCTATGATTCTATGATCCCAAATGAGAAAAACTAAAATGCCCAGTGAGGAATTTGTATTTTTTTTCCTATTGCCAGTATAAAATTTTGATCTAAAATGCGTGTGGATTGTGCTGTATGCTGTGTTTGTCTTCATACCTGTCCCTCTTTTGGTGCCTATGATGCAGGGTAGGTTTAGGCAGCAGATTTCTCAGCTTTGGATTCTGCTCAACTTTTTTTGCATACAGGAGCCCAGATGCAAACTGACAGCTTTTGAATTGTCTTTTTCCTCCTTTTCCCCCCCCCCCCCCCCTCCCCATGCCTAAACCTTGCATTGCAGAAAGTTCAAATTCAATTCTATTTGAAGACTTGGATTGCAATCTGTCCTTCCCCTTGTCATTATTTCAATAATTAAGCTGAGATCCTCTTCAAAACTTAAATGATTTCAGGATTTTAAGTTTTGCCTCTGCATCATTATCCTGCTGAGAATAGGTTTCCTAAATTGGCACAATATTCTACGGCATTCTTAACAATGAAAGGTAAAAGATTAACATTATAGAGTTGCAACAGCACAGAAAGAGGCCATTTGGCCCATCAAGTCTATGCTGGCTCTCTGCAAAGCTATCCAATCAGTCCCATAATAAAAACAAAGTGTTGGAAATAGTCAGCAGGTCTGGCAGCATCTGTGGCAAAATCGTTAACATTTCAAGTCTGTCACTTTTCTTCATGATCATGGGTCTCAGACCTGAAATGTTAATTCTGTTTCTCTCTCCACAGATGCTGCCAGACCTGCTGAGCATTTCCAGCACTGTTTTTATTTCAAATTTCCAACATCTGCAGTATTTTGCTTTTATTCCAATCAGTCGCACTCCCATCTCTAACCACATAGCCCTGTAAGTCTAATTCCCTCAAGTGCCCAGCCAATTTCCTTTTGAAATTATTCATCATCTCTTCTTCCACCACTTGTAGGCAGCGAGTTCCAGGTCATTACCACTCGCTGCAGGAAAAAAAAGTCTTTCTCTAGTCCTTGTACAATCAGCTAATGAGAAAAGCTTTTCTTTGTTTACATATTTCAAACCTGTCAGAATCTTGTACACCTCTATCAAATCTCCCTGCAATCACCTTTGCTTCAAGGAGAACAACCCCAGCTTCTCCAACCTAACTTTGTAGCTGCTATCCTTCATCGCTGGAACCTTCTTCTTTGGCCTCCTTATCTCGGGAGAGAACGGATAAGCACCTGGAGGTGGTCCGTGGTTTGTGGAGCAGTGTCTGGAGTGGCTATGAAGGCCAATACTACAGTGACAGACTCTTCCACAGGTGCTGCAGGAAAAATTGGTTGTCGGTGCTGTTATACAGTTGGCTCTCCCCTTGCGCTTCTGTCTTTTTTCCTGCCAACTACTAAGTCTCTTCTACTCGCCACGCTTTAGCCCCGCCTTTATGGCTGCCCGTCAGCTCTGGCGATCGCTGGCAACTGACTCCCACGACTTGTGATCAATGTCACAGGACTTCATGTCGTGTTTGCAGATATCTTTAAAGCGGAGACATGGATGGCCGGTGGGTCTGATACCAGTGGCGAGCTCACTGTACAATGTGTCCTTGGGGATCCTGCCATCTTCCATGCGGCTCACATGGCCAAGCCATCTCAAGCGCCGCTAGCTCAGTAGGGTGTATAAGCTGGGGATGTTGGCCGCCTCGAGGACTTCTGTGTTGGAGATACGGTCCTGCCATCTGATGCCAAGGATTCTCCAGAGGCAGCGAAGATGGAATGAATTGAGACGTTGCTCTTGGCTGACATATGTCGTCCAGGCCTCGCTGTCGTAGAGCAAGGTACTGAGGACACAGGCTTGATACACTCGGACTTTTGTGTTCCGTGTTGGTGCGCCATTTTCCCACACTCTCTTGGCCAGTCTGGACATAGCAGAGGAAGCCTTTCCCATGCGCTTGTTAATTTCTGCATCTAGAGACAGGTTACTGATGATAGTTGAGCCTAGGTAGGTGAACTCTTGAACCACTTCCAGAGCGTGGTCGCCGATATTGATGGATGGAGCATTTCTGACGTCCAGTCCCATGATGTTCGTTTTCTTGAGACTGATGGTTAGGCCAAATTCGTTGCAGGCAGCCGCAAACCTGTCGATGAGACTCTGCAGACACTCTTCAGTGTGAGATGTTAAAGCAGCATCATCAGCAAAGCGGAGTTCCCTGATGAGGATTTTCCATACTTTGGTCTTCGCTCTTAGACGGGCAAGGTTGAACAACCTGCCACCTGATCTTGTGTGGAGGAAAATTCCTTCTTCTGAGGACTTGAACGCATGTGAAAGCAGCAGGGAGAAGAAAATCCCAAACAGTGTGGGTGCGAGAACACAGCCCTGTTTCACGCCACTCAGGATAGGAAAGGGGTCTGATGAGGCGCCGCTCTGCTGAATTGTGCCTTTCATATCCTCATGGAATGAGGTGATGATACTTAGTGGCTTTGGTGGACATCCGATATTTTTTACTAGTCTTAAGAGACCATGTCTGCTGATTAGGTCAAAGGCTTTGGTGAGATCAATGAAAGCAATGTAGAGGGGCATCTGTTGTTCGCGGCATTTCTCCTGTAGCTGATGAAGGGAGAACAGCATGTCAATGGTCGATCTCTCTGCTTGAAAGCCACGCTGTGCCTCAGGGTAGACACGCTCGGCCAGCTTCTGGAGCCTGTTTAAAGCAACTCGAGTGAAGACTTTCCCCACTATGCTGAGCAGGGAGATTCCACGGTAGTTGTTGCAGTCACCGTGGTCACCTTTGTTTTTATAGAGGGTGATGATATTGGCATCGCGCATTCTGGTAAATATCCTCTGCACCCTCTCAAGGGCCCTCACATGCTTCCATTTTTTAAAATTCGTTCGTGGGATGTGGACATCACTGACAAGGTCAGCATTTATTGCCGATCCCTAATTCTTTTGAGAAGGTGGTGGTGAGCTGCCTTCTTGAACCGCTACGGTCCTGGGGGTGTAGGTACGTACACCAACGGTGCTATTAAGAAGGGAGTTCCAGGATTTTGACCCAGTGACAGTGAAGGAACGATGATATAGTTGCAAGTCAGGATGGTGTGTGGCTTGAAAGGAAACTTGCAGCTGGTGGTCCCATGCATCTGCTGCCCATTGTCCTTCTAGGTGGTAAATGTCATGGATTTGGAGGGTGCTATCAAAGGAGCCTTGGTGAGTTGCTGCAGTGCATCTTGTAGATGGTACACACTGCTGCTGCTGTGCGTCTGTGGTGGAGGAAGTGAATGTTGAAGGTGGTGGATGGGGTGCCAGTCAAGCGGGCTGCTTTGTCCTGGATGGTGTCGAGCTTCTTGAGTGTTGTTGGAGCTGCACCCATCCAGGCAAGTGGGAGAGTATTCTATCACACTCCTGACTTGTGCCTTGTAAATGGTGGACAGGCATTGGGGAGACAGGAGGTGAGTTATTTACTGCAGAATTCCCAGCCTCTGATCTGCTCTTGTAGCCACAGTATTTATGTGGCTACTCCAGTTCAGTTTCTGGTCAATCGTGACCCCCAGCATATTGATAGTGGGGGTTTAAGCAATGGCAATGCCATTGAGTGTCAAGGGGAGATGGTTAAATTCTCGTTTGGGATGATCATTGCCTGGCACTTGTGTGGTGTGAATGTTACTTGCCAATTAACAGCCCAAGCCTGGATGTTGTCCAGGTCTTGCTGTATATGGACATGGGCTGCTTCAGTATCTGAGGAGTTGCGAATGGTCCTGAACATTGTGCAATCATCAGCAAACATCCCCACTTCTATATTTTGCTTTTATCCCCACTTCTGACCTTGTGTTGGAGGAAGGTCATTGATGAAGCAGCTGGACATGATTGGGCCTGGAACCCTGAGGAATTCCTGCAGTGATGTCTTGGGACTGAAATGATGGACCTCCAGCAACCACAACCATCTTCCTTTGTGCTAGGTATGACCCCAACCAGCAGAGAGTTTTCCCCCTGTTTCCCATTGACTCCAGTTTTGCTCGGCCTTACTCTGTCAAATGCTGCCTTGATGTCAAGGGCAGTCACTCTCGCCTCCCCTCTGGAGTTCAGCTCTTTTGTCCATGTTTGGACCAAGGCTGTAATGAGGTCAGGAGCTGAGTGGCCCTGGCGGAACCCAAACTGAGCGTCAGTGAGCAGGTTGTTGCGGAGCAAGTGCTGCTTGATAGCACTGTCGATGACACCTTCCATCACTTTTTGCTGATCGTCAGGTGTAGACTGATAGGGTGGTAATTGGCTGGGTTGGATTTGTCCTGTTTTTTGTGCACGGGACATACCTGGGCAATTTTCCACATTGCTGTGTAGCTGTACTGGAACGGCTTGGCTAGGGGTGCTGCTAGTTCTGGAGCACAAGTCTTCAATAGTATTGCAGGAATGTTGTCAGGCCCATAACCTTTTGTAGTATCCAGTGCCTTCAGCCATTTCTTGATATCACGTGGAGTGAATCTGATTGGCTGAAGACTAGCATCTGTAATGCTGGGGACCTCAGGAGGAGGCCGAGATGGATCATCCACTCGCCACTTCTGGTTGAAGATGGATGCAAATGCTTCAGCCTTATCTTTCGCACTGATGTGTTGGGCTCTCCCATTGTTGAGGATAGGAATTTTGTGGAGCCGCCTCCTCCTGTCAGTTGGTAATTGTCCTCCACCTTTCGAGACTGCATGTGGCAGGACTGCAGAGCTTAGATTTGATCTGTTGGTTGTGGGATCGCTTACCCTGTCTATTGCATGCAAGTAGTTCTGTGTTGTAGTTTCACCAGGTTGATGCCTCATTTTGAGGCATGTCTGGTGCTGCTCCTGGCATGCCCTCCTGCACTCTTCTTTGAACCAGGGTTGGTTTCCTGGCTTGATGGTAATGGTGAAGCAGGGGAAATTCTGGGCCATGGGGTTACAGATTGTGGTTGAATACAGTGCTGCTGCTGATGGCCCACATGCCTCATGGATGCCTCATTTTGCGTTGCTAGATCTGTTTTTAAATCTATCCCATTTCGCATGGTGATAGTGCCACACAACACAATGGAGGGTATCCTCAATGTGAAGACTGGAATGTGTCTCTACAAGGACTGTGCGGTGGTCTCTCCTGCCAATACTGTCATGGACAGATGCATCTGTGACCGATAGATTGGTGAGGACAAGGTCACGTAGGTTTTTCCCTCTTGTTGGTTCCCTCACCACCTGCGGCAGACCCAGTCTGTCCTTTTAGGACTCGACCAGCAGTGAGCCACTCTCGATGATGGACATTGAAGACCCCAACCAGAATACATTTTGTGCCCTTGCTACCTTGTGCTTCTTCCAATTGGTGTTCAATATGGAGAAGCACTGATTCATCAGCCAAGGGGGGGCAGTAGGTGGTAATCAGCAGGAGGTTTCCTTGCCCATGTTTGACCTAATGCCATGAGACTTCACGGGATCTGGAGTCAATGTAGAGTACTCCCAGGGCAACTCCCTCCCAACCGTATACCACTGTGCCGCCACCTCTGGTGGGTCTCTCCTGCCGGTGGGACAAGACATGCCCAGGGATGGTGATGGTGGCGTCTGGGGCATTGTCTGCAAGATATGATTCTGGGAGTATGACTGTCATTCTGTTGCTTGACTAGTCTGTGGGACAGATCTCCCAATTTTGCCCCCAAATGTTGGTGAGGAGGACTTTGCAAGGTCGACAGGGCTGCGTTTGCCATTTCCAGTGCCTGGGTCGATGCCGAGTGGACTGTCCGGTTTCATTTCTTTTCTTAGACTTTGTAGCGGTTTGATGCAACTGAGTGGCTTGTTAGGCCATTTCAGAGGGCATTTAATAGTTAACCAAATTGCTGTGGGTCTGGAGTCACATGTAGGCCAGACCAGATAAGGATGGCAGATTTCCTTCCCTAAAGGATATTCGTGAACCAGATGGGTTTTTACAACAATCGACAATGTTTTCATCGTCAACACTAGACTAGCTTTTTTTTTAAAATTCCAGATTTATTAATTGAATTCCGATTCCACCATCTGCTATGGTGGGATTCGAACCCATGTCCCCAGAGCATTAGCCTGGGGCTTTGGGTTACTAGTCTAGTGACATTACCACTATCCCTAAGTATTTAATTTTTTGCACAATGAGCAGATCTTAAAAGTTCATTTCATGTATTTCAGGTGATGTAACAACTCAAGTTGCTCTGCAGCCAGCACTGCGATTTAATGGTGGTGGTCATATAAATCACTCTATTTTCTGGACCAATCTGTCTCCTAATGGCGGTGGAGAACCCACAGGTGGGTTTGAACTATGTAAAGGTTTGTAATTTAATTAGGAATGCTTGTGTTCAAATCAACCAAATACAGCAAAAAATATTAATTCACAATTTAATTTTCTTGTATGAAATATGATCTAGAAGCAATGCAAGACAGCTTTTCTCTGATATAAAATTGCTGAGATTGATGTCTTAGTTACAGATGCGTTATATATTTGTGGAGTTCAAAACTTGTTTCGCTGCAAAGCTCTTTTTCCCTTTTGGTATACTTGTACCCTGGGATAATGCAAAACATTTAGAACATCATAAATGACCTAGAGTTTAAAACTTCTCCGCTGGTCCAGTCTCTTCCCACCTACATCCGTGCCTCTTCTGACGCCCTACGTCATTTTGACAATTTCCAGTTTCCTGGTCCCAACCGCCTCCTCTTCACTATGGACGTCCAATCGCTCTACACCTCCATCCCCCACCAGGATGGTTTGAGGGCTCTCCGCTTCTTCCTGGAACAGAGGCCCAACCAGTCCCCATCCACCAACACCCTCCTCCGCCTGGCTGAACTTGTTCTCACATTGAACAACTTCTCCTTCAACTCCATGCATTTCCTTCAAGTAAAAGGTGTCGCTATGGGTACCCGCATGGGTCCTAGTTATGCCTGTCTTTTTGTGGGATATGTCGAGCATTCTTTGTTCCAGTCCTACTCAGGCCCCCTCCCCCAACTCTTTTTCCGGTACATTGATGACTGTATCGGTGCCGTTTCCTGCTCCCGCCCCGAACTAGAAAACTTTATCAACTTTGCTTCCAATTTCCACCCTTCTCTCACCTTTACATGGTCCATCTCTGACACTTCCCTTCCCTTCCTCGACTTCTCTGTCTCCATCTCTGGGGATAGGTTGTCTACCAATATCCATTATAAGCCCACTGACTCCCACAGCTACCTCGACTACACTTCTTCACACCCTACCTCCTGTAAGGACTCCATTCCATTCTCCCAGTTTCTCCGTCTCCGACGCATCTGCTCTGATGATGCTACCTTCCATGACGGTGCTTCTGATATGACCTCCTTTTTCCTCAACCGAGGATTTCCCCCCACTGTGGTTGACAGGGCCCTCAACCGTGTCCGACCCATTCCCCGCACCTCTACCCTCACCCCTTCCCCTCCCTCCCAGAACCGTGACAGGGTTCCCCTTGTCCTCACTTTTCATCCCACCAGCCTCCATATCCAAAGGATCATCCTCCGCCATTTTCGCCACCTCCAGCGTGATGCCACTACCAGTCGCATCTTCCCCTCCCTTCCCCTGTCAGCATTCCGAAGGGATCGTTCCCTCCGCGACACCCTGGTCCTCTCCTCCATTACCCCCACCACCTCGTCCCCGTCCCAGGGCACCTTCCCTTGCAATCGCAGGAGGTGTAATACCTGCCCATTTACCTCCTCTCTCCTCACTATCCCAGGCCCCAAGCACTCCTTTCAGGTGAAGCAGCGATTTACTTGTACTTCTTTCAATGTAGTATACTGTATTCGCTGCTCACAGTGTGGTCTCCTCTACATTGGGGAGACCAAGCGCAGACTGGGTGACCGCTTTGCGGAACATCTCCACTCAGTCCGCAAGCAGGACCCTGAGCTTCCGGTTGCTTGCCATTTCAACACTCCCCCCTGCTCACATCTCTGTCCTGGGATTGCTGCAGTGTTCCAGTGAACATCAACGCAAGCTCGAGGAACAGCATCTCATCTACCGATTAGGCACACTACAGCCTGCCGGACTGAACATTGAGTTCAATAATTTCAGAGCATGACAGCCCCCCACTTTACTTTCATTTTTAGTTATTTTTTCTTTTTTTTTTTTGCATTCCTTTTTACATTTTTTACAATCTTTTTTTTGCATTTATTTCATTTCATCTTAGTTTGTTCAGTTTGCTTACCCACTGTTTTTTTCAGGTTGTTTTTCTTCAGGTTTGCACTTGCTGATGTTCAATATTCAGTATATTCACACCTATTCTGTACTAATGCTTTGTCTTTCAACACACCATTAACATATTGTTTGCCTTTGCTCCGTGACCTTTTGGTCAGCTATGTGGCCTGGTCCAATCTGCACCTTCTCCTTTGTTATCTCTTGCCCAACCCCCACCTCACTTGTTTATAATCTGTGACTTTTCTAATATTTGTCAGTTCCGAAGAAGGGTCACTGACCCGAAACGTTAACTCTGCTTCTCTTTCCACAGATGCTGCCAGACCTGCTGAGTGAATCCAGCATTTCTTGTTTTTGTGTTAGAGTTTAAAACTTGTTCTTTGGATTAGAGTCAATATTTATTAAAGTACATTAACTTAGTGCTGTACAACTTGAAACTTTGCATAGTTAGCTTAACTGTGCTTTAGATGCATACTGTTGTAGTGATCTCTTGGGTGAGTGGTAACTAATGCCAAGAGGCAGGCAAGACAGGAGTTATCTGTTGCCATGTCTGGAGATATTGAAGTAATTATGTGTAATGTGATTCTTTTCCATTCCTAATCCTAAGTGAAACTGTTGGCCATATTTTAATATAGGTAACACGAGGATAATTTTGAATGATATGAGGACAGATAAGTCCCCGGGGCCAGATGGGATATACCCAAGGATATTGCGGGAAGCGAGGGAAGAGATTGCTGCGCCTTTGGCGATGATCTTTGCGTCCTCACTGTCCACTGGAGTAGTACCGGATGATTGGAGGGTGGAAAATGTTGTTCCCTTGTTCAAGAAAGGGAATAGAGATAACCCTGGGAATTATAGACCAGTCAGTCTTACGTCGGTAGTGGGCAAATTATTGGAGAGGATTCTGAGAGACAGGATTTATGATTATTTGGAAAAGCATAGTTTGATTAGAGACAGTCAGCATGGCTTTGTGAGGGGCAGGTCATGCCTCACAAGCCTTATTGAATTCTTTGAAGATGTGACAAAACACATTGATGAAGGAAGAGCAGTGGATGTGGTGTATATGGATTTTAGCAAGGCGTTTGATAAGGTTCCCCATGGTAGGCTTATTCAGAAAGTGAGGAGGCATGGGATACAGGGAAAGTTGGCTGTCTGGATACAAAATTGGCTGGCCCATAGAAGACAGAGGGTGGTAGTAGGAAAGTATTCAGCATGGAGCTTGGTGACCAGTGGTGTTCCGCAGGGATCTGTTCTGGGACCTCTGCTCTTTGTGATTTTTATAAATGACTTGGATGAGGAAGTGGAAGGCTGGGTTAGCAAGTTTGCCGATGACACAAAGGTTGCTGGAGTTGTGGATAGTGTGGAAGGCTGTTGTAGGTTGCAACGGGACATTGACAGGATGCAGAGCTGGGCTGAAAAGTGGCAGATGGAGTTCAACCTGGAAAAGTGTGAAGTGATTCATTTTGGAAGGTCGAATTTGAATGCAGAATACAGGCTTAAAGACAGGATTCTTGGTAGTGTGGAGGAACAGAGGGATCTTGGGGTCCATGTCCATAGATCGCTCAAAGTTGCCACCCAAGTTGATAGGGTTGTTAAGAAGGCGTATGGTGTGTTGGCTTTCATTAACGGGGATTGAGTTTAAGAGCCGCGAGGTTATGCTGCAGTTCTATAAGGCCCTGGTTCGACCACACTTGGAATATTGTGTTCAGTTCTGGTTGCCTCATTATAGGAAGGATGTGGAAGCTTTAGAGAGGGTGCAGAGGAGATTTACCAGGATGCTGCCTGGACTGGAGGGCGTCTCTTACGAAGAAAGATTGAGGGAGCAAGGGCTTTTCTCATTGGAGCGAAGAAGGATGAGAGGTGACTTGATAGAGGGGTACGAGATGATGAGAGGCATAGATAGAGTGGATAGCCAGAGACTTTTTCCCAGGGTGGAAAGGGCTATCACCAGGGGGCATAATTTTAAGGTGATTGGAGGAAGGTTTCGGGGAGATATCAGAGGTAGGTTCTTTACACAGAGTGGTGGGTGCGTGGAATGCGCTGCCAGCGGTGGTAGTAGAAGCAGATACATTAGGGACATTTAAGTGACTCTTGGTACATGGATGATAGTAGAATGAAGGGTAGGTAGTTAGTTTGATCTTAGAGTAGGTTAAAGGTTCGGCATAAGATCGTGGGCCGAAGGGCCTGTACTGTTCTATGTTCTATCTGTTCTGATGACGCAACTTTCCACAACAGTGCTTCTGATATGTCTTCCTTTTTCCTCAATCGAGGATGCCCCCCCACCCACCCCACTGAGGTTGACCTGGTCCTCAACTGTGTCCGACCCATTTCCCGCACTTCTATCCTCACCCCTTCCCCTCCCTCTCAGAACTGCGACAGGGTTCCCCTTGTCCTCAATTTCCACCTACAGCCTCTGCCATTTCCGCCCCTCCAGTGTGATGCCACCACCAAATACATCTTCCCTTCCCCTCTCCTGTCAGCATTCCGAAGGGATTGTTTGCTCTGCGACACCTTGGTCCACTCCTCCATCACCCCTGACACCTCGCCCCCTTCCCACGGCACCTTCCCATGCAATCGCAGGAGGTGTAATCTCTGCCCTTTTATCTCCTCTCCTCACCATCCAAGGCCCCAAACACTCCTTCCAGGTGAAGCAGTGATTTACTTGTACTTCCTTCAATTCAGTATGTTGTATTCGCTGCTCACAATGCAGTCGCCTCTACATTGGGGAGACCTAACGTAAATTGGGTGACCGCTTTGTGGAACACCTGCGCTCAGTCGGAAAGCATGACCCTGGATTTCCGTTTGCTTGCCATTTCAACACCTCTTCCCTTGCTCTCATGCCCACATTTCTGTCCTTGGTCTGCTGCAGTGTTCCAGTGAACATCAACGCAAGCTCGAGGAGCAGCACCTGATCTTTCAATTAGGCACTCTACAACCTTGCAGACTCAACATTGAGTTCAACAATTTCAGAGCATGACTGGCTTTTTTTTTCTGTTGTATTTTTTATCCTTGTGCTTGTTTTTCATGTTTGTGCTTTTGGATAGAACTGCTCTTTACTCTGCGATTAACACACACTCTGGACGAATGCTTTGTCTTTCACCACAAGCACTAACACTCTTTGCCTTTATCCCTTAACAGCTTTATTTAATCTCTCCTGCCCTCTGTCCTGTCACACACCTTCCCTTTTGTTCTGTTCCCCACCAAACCCCACCCCCCATCTTCACTTCCTTCAAACCTAATTCTTTTCTAACCTTTGCCAGTTCTGATGAAAGGTCACAGACCTGAAACGTTAACTGTGCTGCTTTCTCCACAGATGCTGCTCGACCTGCTGAGTGTTTCCAGTAATTCTGTTTTTATTTTATTTGAGTGAGAGAAAAGAGACTGGCAGCTAACATATAAAAAGGAAATCCAAAAGTCCTGTATCGGCATATAAATAGTGAAAGGGTAGTAAGAGGTGGGAGGGGGTGGGGGGGTGCGATTAGCGACCAAAAAGGAGATCTGCACATAGAGGCAGAGGGCATTGCTGAGATACTAAATGGGCCCAGACTAATGGCCTGGGGACGTGTGTTCAAATCCCACCACGGCAGCTGGGGGAATTTAAATTCAATTAATTAATATGTCTGGAATGAAATACTAGTCTCCTTAATAATGATCAAAGAACAGCACAGCACAGGAACAGGCCATTCGGCCCTCCAAACCTGCGCCGATCTTGATGCCTGCCGAAACTAACACCTTCTGCACTTCCGGGGCCCATATCCCTCTATTCCCTTCCTATTCATATATTTGTCAAGATGATCACAAAACAAATTGTCGTAAAACCCTATCTGACTCTCAAATGTCCATTAGGGGAAGAAATCTGCCATCCTTGCACATCTGGCCTACAGGTGACTCCAGATCCACAGCGATGTGGTTGACTCTTAGCTGCCCTCCAAAATGGCACAGTAAGCCACTCAGTTTCAAGGGCTATTAAGGATAGGCAATAAATGCTGGCCTTGCTAATGACACTCACATTGCAAGAACGAATTAAAAAGGTACTTTTGATTCTTTATTTGTCTTTACTAAGGAAGAAGATGCTATCAAAGCCATAGTGAAAGAGGAGGTAGTTGAGACACTGGATGGGTGAAAATTGATAAAAATAGGGTATTGGGCTGTCTGTATTGCACGTTAAGTCACTAGGACCAGATGGGGTGCATCCGAGGATGCTAAAGGAAGTAAGGGTAGAAATTGCAGAAGCACTGGCCATAGTTTTCCAATCCTCTTGATACAGGGGTGGTCATATGTTCATATGTGCCAGAGGACTGGAGAATTGCAAATGTTACACCCTTGTTCAAAACGAGGTGTAAGGATAAATCTTGCAACTGCAGGCCGGTCAATTTAACCTTAGTGGTGGGAAAGCTTTTCGAGACCATAATCCGAGACAAAATTGACAGTCACTGGGGCAAGTGTAAATTAATTAAGGAAAACCTGAATGGATTTGTTAAAGGCAAATCGTGATTCTCTTAACTTAATTGAACTTTTTGATGAGGTAATAGAGAGGGTTGATGCAGTTGATGTTGTGTATCACAGAATTGTTACAGCGTAGAAGGAGGCCATTCAGCCCCTCGTGTCTTCATCGGCTCTTCAAATGAGCAATTCACCTAGTGCCATTCCCCTGCCTTCTCCCCATAACCTTGCACATTCTTCCTTTTCATATAACAGTCTAATTCCCTTTATGAATGGTTCGATTGAACCTGCCTCCACCACACTCTCAGGCAACGCATTTCAGACCTTAACCACTCGCTGTGTGAAAAAGTTTTTCATGTTGCTTTTTCTTCTTAGATTGGGGGGGCTGTTTGAGGGTAAATCAACATCTGACACGTGGGAGTCTTTCAAACGTCAGTTGATTAGAATCCAGGACCAGCACGTTCCTGTGAGGAAGAAGGATAAGTTTGGCAAGTTTCGGGAACCTTGGATAACGCGGGATATTGTGAGCCTAGTCAAAAAGAAAAAGGAAGCATTCGTAAGGGCTGGAAGGCTTGGAACATTCCCTTGAGGAATATAAAGACAGTAGGAAGGAACTTAAGCAAGGAGTCTGGAGGGCTAAAAGGGGTCATGAAAAGTCACTGGCAAACAGATTAAGGAAAATCCCAAGGCTTTTTATACGTATATAAAGAGCAAGAGGGTAACTAGGGAAAGGGTTTGCCCTTTTTTGACAGAGAAGGGAATCTATGTGTGGAGCCGGAGGAAATGGGCGAGGTACTAAATGAGTACTTTGCATCAGTATTCACCAAAGAGAAGGACTTGGTGGATAATGAGCCTAGGGAAAGGAGTGTCGATAGTCTCAGTCATCTCACTATCAAAAAGGAGGAGGTGTTGGGTGTCTTGCAAAGCATTAAAGTAGATAATTCCCCAGGGCCTGATGGGATCTACCCCAGAATACTGAGGGAGGCAAGGGAAGAAATTGCTGGGGCCTTGACAGAAATCTTTGCATCCTTGTTGGCTACAGGTATAGCAAATGTTGTTCCTTTGTTTAAGAAGGGTAGCAAGGATAATCCAGGAAATTATAGGCCAGTGAGCCTTACGTCAGTGGTAGGGAAATTATTAGAGAGGATTCTTCGGGACAGGATTTACTCCCATTTGGAAACAAACTATCTTATTAGCGAGAGACAGCATGGTTTTGTGAAGGGGAGGTCGTGTCTTACTAATTTGATTGAGTTTTTTGAGGAAGTGACGAAGATGATTGATGAAGGAAGGGCAATGGATGTTATCTATATGGACTTTAGTAAAGCCTTTGACAAGGTCCCTCATGGCAGACTGGTACAAAAGGTGAAGTCACACGGGATCAGAGGGGAGCTGGCAAGATGGGCGGCACAGTGGCGCAGTGGTTAGCACTGCAGCCTCACAGTTCTAAGGACCCGGGTTCGATTCTGGGTACTGCCTGTGTGGAGTTTGCAAGTTCTCCCTGTGTCTGCGTGGGTTTCCTCCGGGTGCTCCTGTTTCCTCCCACAAGCCAAAAGACTTGCAGGTTTGTAGGTAAATTGGCCATAATAAATTGCCCCTAGTATAGGTAGGTGGTAGGGAAATATAGGGACAGGTGGTAGGAATATGGGATTAGTGTAGGATTAGTATAAATGGGTGGTTGATGGTCGGCACAGACTCGGTGGGCTGAAGGGCCTGTTTCAGTGCTGTATCTCTAAACTAAACTAAACTTTTTTTTAAAAAAAAGAACTGGCTTGGTCATAGAAGACAGAGTGTAGCAGTGGAAGGGTGCTTTTCTGAATGGAGGGATGTGACTAGTGGTGTTCCGCAGGGATCAGTGCTGGGACCGTTGCTGTTTGTAGGATATATAAATGATTTGGAGGAAAATGTAGCTGGTCTGATTAGTAAGTTTGCGGACGACACAAAGGTTGGTGGAGTTGCGGACAGTGATGAGGATTGTCAGAGGATACAGCAGGATATAGATCGGTTTGGCGTACAGTTTCTACACATCTGAGCACTGTTTCAACTCAACATTTTCAAAGGAATTATGAAAGGAGGTATGTTTTAAGACTCTTACAACTAGGCTGTGGAGTTCCATCTCTTGGTAATCGTGAAAACTTAACATGCTAGTTTTACTCGGGCAGTTCCATTTATTTTCTTTCATGTAACATCTGCAGATACAGGTGGCATACCATTGTTTTTTTAAATCAACCTCAAAACACAGTGTGTGTACATGATTTATATTTACAAATTATATTTTATGCAGATTGCACTGGTAGTGAGAGAAGCTGCATTAAAGTCAACATGATTTCAAGGTGACTCAGCACTATTGAGAAATGATGAAGCTGGCAACTTTAAAATTAGAAAACATAGAAACGTAGAAAAATAGGAGCAGGAGTAGGCCATTCGGCCCTTCGAGCCTGCACCACCATTCAATACGATCGTGGCTGATCGTCCAAACACAGTAACCTGTTCCCACTTTCGCCCCATATCCCTTGATCCCATTAGCCCTAAGAACCAAATCTAACTCTTTATTGAATATATTTAATAATTTGGCCTCAACTGCTTTCTGTGGGAGAGAATTCCACAGGCTCACCGCTCTCTGGGTGAAGAAATCTCTTCTCATCTCAGTCCTAAATGGCTTACCCCTTATCCTTAGACTGTGACCCCTGGTCCTGGACTCCCCTGCCATCAGGAACATCCTTCCTGCATCTAGTCTGTCCAGTCCTGTTAGAATTTTGTAGGCTTCTATGAGATCCCCTCTCATTCTTTTAAACTCTAGCAAATACAAGCCTAATCGACCCAATCTCTCTTCATACGTAGGTCCTGCCATCCTAGGAATCAGTCTGGTTAACCTTCGCTGCACTCCCTCTATAGCAAGAACATCCTTCCTCTGATAAGGAAACCAAAACTGCACACAATACTCCAGATGTGGTCTCATCAAGGCCTAGGATAATTGCAACAAGACATCCTTGCTCCTGTACTCTAATCCTCTCGCTATGAAAGCCAACATACCATTTGCCTTCTTAACTGTCTGCTGCACCTGCATGCTTACTTTCAGTCACTGGTGCACGAGGACACCCAGGTCTCGCTGCACCTCCCCCTTTCCCAATCTATCGCTGTTCAGATAATCTGCCTTTCGGTTTTTGCCACCAAAGCGGATAACCTCACATTTATCCACATTATACTGCATCTGCCATGTATTTGCCCACTCACAGTATTGGGCACCCTGCTGACGTGCATAAGCATTGGCTGCATGAATATATATAACCAGGCAGCATTAATTTAATGTGCAATGCATGGGTGCAGGTTCATTGCACACCTCTATACCCATGCCCATTTTCTGGGGTTAGCCAATTTTTTTGGAATGGAAAGTGAGAATCCAATTGCACAGTTGCTGTCTGGAATTATGTGGGGTACATAGTCAATTATGCAGATCCTGCAGCTGTGATTATTCCCTATCTTTGCCCATCTTCTCAGTGACAGTGTCGCTGAAGTTAAGCTCAGCTGTGCTTCAGCCTGGGGAACAGGTTCATGGGTATGGGCTTGTCCAGTATCTAGATGCCCACAGATTATTGAGATTTAGCTAGGGAGTGGCAGCAGCAGGTTGGAAGAACTGATGAGACATGAGCTGTCAACTGTTGTATTTACTTGAGATGGAATTTAGCTAATTTGAGCAGACGGAATGGGGAGCACTTCTCAGTAGATTAGCAAGGGTGAACAAATAAGTTTTTTGATGACCAGTGAGTTATTAATCTAATTTGGTTCCAGTGCATACGTCCAGTAACCTGTGGTTTCTGGTGCTGATGATGGCTCAGTCTCAAAGTAACTTGCTATGAGACAATGGGTCAAAATGTACTCATTAAACCTACTTTTGTAATGCCTAAAACATTTAAAATATTCATGTTCTTTAACTGGTAGGATATGGTCTTGAATCTGTTTCATGAGAGAGTATTTGATATCAAGGCTGCATTTGACTGAGTGTGGCATCAAGGAACCCTAGCCAAATTGAAGTCAATGGAAATCATGGGAAAATTCTCCACTGGTTGGGTCCTATCTAGCGCAAAGGAAGATGGTTGTGGTTCTTGGAGGTAAATTATCTCATCCCCAGGACTGTAGGAGTTCCTCAGGGTAGTGTTGTACGCCCAACCATCTTCAGCTGATTCATCAATGACCTTCCCTCCATAGTAAGATCAGAAGTGGGGATGTTCAATATCATTCACAACTCCTCAGATACAGAAACCAGTCCGTGTCCATAGGCAGCAAGACCTGGACAATATTCGGGCTTGAGCTTATAAGTGGCAAGTAACATTTGCTCCACACAAGTGCCAGGCAATGACCATCTCCAACAAGAGAGAATCTAGCCATCTCCCCTTGACATTTAACGGCATTACCATCGCTGAATACCCAACCAGCAACATCCTGGGGGTTACTATTGATCAGAAACTGAACTGGACCAGCCGCATAAATGCTGTGGCTGCAAGAGCAGGTCAGAGCCTAGGAATTCTGTAGTGAGTAATCCACCTCCTGACTCCCCAAAGCCTGTCCATCTACAAGACACAAGTCAGGAGTGTGATAGAATTCTCCACTTGCCTGGATGAGTGCGGCTCTGAGAACACTCAGGAAGCTCAACGTCATCCAGGACAAAGCAACCCACTTGATCGACACTCTGTCAACCACCTTAATGATTCACTCCCTCCACCATCGACATGCAGTGGCAGCAGTGTGTTCCATATACAAGATGCACTCACCATGCAGCAATTCACCATTCCTCCTTCGACAGCACCTTCCAAACCAACGACCTCTTCCACCTAGTAGGGCCAGGGCAGTAAACGTGTAGGAACACCACCACCTGCAAGTTCCCCTCCATGTCGCACGCCATCCTGACTTGGAACTATATCACCGTTCCTTCACTGTTGCCGGATCAAAATTGGGGAACTCCCTCCCGCACAACACTGTGGGTGTACCCACGCCAGATGGACTGTAGCGGTTCAAGAAGGCATCACCATCTTCTCAAGGGCAATTAGGGATGGACAACAAATGCTGGCGTTGCCAGTGACGCCCACATCCCATGAAACAAGTAATAAAAAAAAAATTGGTTGGGTTGGTGAATGCTTCTTAACTACATTGTGTATTTTGTTATATTTAGGAGAGTTAATGGAAGCTATCAAACGGGACTTTGGTTCCTTTGAGAAGTTTAAGGAGAAGATGTCTGCAATCTCAGTAGGTGTTCAAGGCTCAGGATGGGGATGGCTGGGTTACAGCAAGGATTCAGGAAGGCTACAGCTTGCTGCTGCTTCCAATCAGGACCCGCTGCAAGGAACAACTGGTTAGTCATTCTTTTTTGTTTTTATCTTCATTTTCCCGATCTCATGGATTAGTGCACATGGTCCAAAATAGTAACTAGCTGTTCTATATTCCATGATCATTTAACTTTACTGGTAAATTCTGACCATCTCTAAATTTGGTTAGACTCTGATTGTCTTCTCTTGTTTTAGCTGAAGCTTTACAAACCCTCACCCATCCCACCTTTTTCATAGTGTCATGGAAAGATTTCAGAACTCTTTAAAGTCTCCAGATTGTGAGATGACAAATCCATTGGTTCTGCAATTTTGTATGAAGAAATTTGTAATTACTGTGATCAGATTATCAAAAAGACACTCTACATATGTGGTCTTTCTGAAATGGTAGCATATTTCAACATATTCCTACCCATTTTATATTGCACTGACTGGGTGCAACTGATATTTTTGTCCTCCTGGTTTGTGGTTACTGACAGGTTAAAAAGAACATAGAAAATAGAAAAAAGGTAATAACCTTTGTTATCACTGGCATCCATAGTTTATCCTAGTTTATTTCTAATGATACTGTCAGTATTTCTAGCAGTGGAAAACAAAAGGCTATAATATCCTAGTTATGCCTGTCTTTTTGTGGGATATGTCGAGCATTCTTTGTTCCAGTCCTACTCAGGCCCCCTCCCCCAACTCTTTTTCCGGTACATTGATGACTGTATCGGTGCCGTTTCCTGCTCCCGCCCCGAACTAGAAAACTTTATCAACTTTGCTTCCAATTTCCACCCTTCTCTCACCTTTACATGGTCCATCTCTGACACTTCCCTTCCCTTCCTCGACTTCTCTGTCTCCATCGCTGGGGATAGGTTGTCTACCAATATCCATTATAAGCCCACTGACTCCCACAGCTACCTCGACTACACTTCTTCACACCCTACCTCCTGTAAGGACTCCATTCCATTCTCCCAGTTTCTCTGTCTCCGACGCATCTGCTCTGATGATGCTACCTTCCATGACGGTGCTTCTGATATGACCTCCTTTTTCCTCAACCGAGGATTTCCCCCCACTGTGGTTGACAGGGCCCTCAACCGTGTCCGACCCATTCCCCGCATCTCTACCCTCACCCCTTCCCCTCCCTCCCAGAACCGTGACAGGGTTCCCCTTGTCCTCACTTTTCATCCCACCAGCCTCCATATCCAAAGGATCATCCTCCGCCATTTTCGCCACCTCCAGCGTGATGCCACTACCGGTCGCATCTTCCCCTCCCTTCCCCTGTCAGCATTCCGAAGGGATTGTTCCCTCCGCGACACCCTGGTCCACTCCTCCATTACCCCCACCACCTCGTCCCCGTCCCAGGGCACCTTCCCTTGCAATCGCAGGAGGTGTAATACCTGCCCATTTACCTCCTCTCCCCTCACTATCCCAGGCCCCAAACACTCCTTTCAGGTGAAGCAGCGATTTACTTGTACTTCTTTCAATGTAGTATACTGTATTCGCTGCTCACAGTGTGGTCTCCTCTACATTGGGGAGACCAAGCGCAGACTGGGTGACCGCTTTGCGGAACATCTCCACTCAGTCCGCAAGCAGGACCCTGAGCTTCCGGTTGCTTGCCATTTCAACACTCCCCCCTGCTCTCATGCTCACATCTCTGTCCTGGGATTGCTGCAGTGTTCCAGTGAACATCAACGCAAGCTCGAGGAACAGCATCTCATCTACCGATTAGGCACACTACAGCCTGCCGGACTGAACATTGAGTTCAATAATTTCAGAGCATGACAGCCCCCCATTTTACTTTCATTTTTAGTTATTTTTTCTTCCCTTTTTTTTGCATTCCTTTTTACATTTTTTACAATCTTTTTTTGCATTTATTTCATTTCATCTTGGTTTGTTCAGTTTGCTTACCCACTGTTTTTTTCAGGTTTTTCTTCAGGTTTGCACTTGCTGATGTTCAATATTCAGTCTATTCACACCTATTCTGTACTAATGCTTTGTCTTTCAACACACCATTAACATATTGTTTGCCTTTGCTCCGTGACCTTTTGGTCAGCTATGTGGCCTGGTCCAATCTGCACCTTCTCCTTTGTTATCTCTTGCCCAACCCCCACCTCACTTGTTTATAATCTGTGACTTTTCTAATATTTGTCAGTTCCGAAGAAGGGTCACTGACCCGAAACGTTAACTCTGCTTCTCTTTCCACAGATGCTGCCAGACCTGCTGAGTGAATCCAGCATTTCTTGTTTTTGTTTCAGATTTCCAGCATCCGCAGTATTCTGCTTTTATTATTATGCTATAATATACAGTCCTGATGAAACGGAAAATGAGTGTTTCATTGGAAATTACAGTACAGAAGGGAGGCTGTTGAGTCCAATGTCCTTCTTCAACCTGGACAGCCCTTGCCTTCAAGGCAGCATTTGATTGAGTGTGGCTCAAGGAGCCCTAGCAAAATTGAAGTCGATGGGAATCAGGAGAAAAACTCTCCACTGGTTGGAGTCATACCTAGTACAAAGGATGATGGTTGTGGTTGTTGGAGGCTAAATATCTATCCCCCAGGACACTGTTCCAGGAATTCCTTAGGGTGGCGTCCTAGGCCCAAACATCTTCAGCTGCTTCTTCAATGACATTCCCTCCATCATAAGGTCAGAAATGGGGATGTTCGCTGATGATTGTACAGTGTTCAGTACCATTTGCGATGACTCAGATACTGAAGCAGTCCATGTCCGCATGCAGCAAGACCTGGACGACATCCATGGGCTGCTGATAAGTAGCAAGTAACATTCGCCTCACACAAGTGCCAGGCTTTGACCATCTCCAACAAGAGGGAACCAGTTATCTCCCCTTGACATTCAATGGCATTACCATTGCTGAATCCCCTACCATCAACATCCTGGGGTTGTCATTGAACAGAAACTGAACTAGACCAGCCATATAAATATTGTGGTTACAAGAGCAAGTCAGAGGCTGGGAATTCTGCGGCGAGTAACTCACCACCTGTCCACCATCTACAAGGCACAAGTCAGGAGTGTGATGGAATACTCTCCACTTGCCTGGATGTGTGCAGCTCAAGAAGCTCGACACCATCCAGGACAAAGCAGCCCACTTGATTGGTGCCCCATCCACCACCTTAAAAATTCCCTCCCTCCAACATCAGCGCACACTGGCAGCAGTATGTACCATATACAAGATGCAATATTGCAACTTGTCAAGCCTGTTTCTAAAGCACGTTGCAAACCCGTGACTTCTACCACCTAGAAGAACAAGGGCAGCAAATGCATGGAAACACCATCACCTGCAGGTTCCCCTCCAAGTCACACCATCCTGACTTGGAACTATATTGCCATTCCTTCACTGTCACTGGGTCAGAAACCTGAAACTCCCTTCCTAACAGCACTTTGGGTGTACCAACACAAGATGGACTGCATTGATTGAAGAAGGCAGCTCAGCATCACCTTCTCAAGAGCAATTAGGGATGGGCAATAAATGCTGGCTTTGCCAGGGATGCTCGCATCCCATGAACGAAAAAAAATCCTGTTTGTCTTTTACATTTTTTCAAATACTTATTCAGTGATGTTTGTGTTTCTGTCTACGCTTATGTGTAAAATTGTTAAAACTCATATTGTTTGATGCAAAGTTCCTTGAGTAGACTCACTAAAGCCAACATGTCACATGTTTCAGGTCTAATTCCCCTTCTTGGAATAGATGTGTGGGAGCACGCCTACTACCTGCAGTACAAGAATGTCCGGGGCGACTATCTAAAAGCTATCTGGAATGTTATCAACTGGGAGAATGTAGGCGAGAGACTCAAAGCTGCCATGAAATGAGTAATATTCATGCTGGAATTCAAGGCAGCCAACAGAACCCTGCCATTGCTGTTTTAAAATGTTCTTCAATAACATTTGTGAAACAGTTTGCAGCTTTTAGGGCCATGTTTAAAGCATTAAATCTTTGAAAGCATCCAGCAAGTATCATTTTGAATTTTTAAAAAACCTGTCTAAACATGTGGCAACTACTTTCATTCTGAAATGCTTATGGTTCTGAAGAACTTGTGTTGTACAATCCCACGCTAATAAAAAATTGTAAATTTAGTTTTTTTTTCTGTTAGCCACTGGCTGTAGTGCTGAAATAAGTTCCCTCAAATGCATGGTCAGTTATAAACAAATTCATTTTTGTAACGGGTATTTTGAAAATATCCTTGTTTGCTAGTGTGATGTGCCTACAGAGAACTATAGTGAAAATTGGGATTAAACAGTTAGTGTGCTTCCCTGTAGTTGAATTTTATAAAATAAAAAATTAGTGAGGATTGGGTGCCATTAGTGCTTAACAATGCTGTCCTTTTACTGCTGGGATACGGGTTTGAATCAAGCAAAGAGAAAGAATGAAATATTTTACTCGATTGTTTAGAGTGCCAAGGAAAGGGAAAAATACAAGCTTCAACGAACTATTGAGACCATCGAATAGAAACAAGGGAAAATGAATTGGAATATAATTGATCCCAATAAAGTAGGACTAAAGGGTGGGAGAAATATCAAAAGTCAAGTATGTTGTCCATCTTACATGGTAATGCTCATTTCAAACTGTTTTAGTGAATGTCTCATTAAAATATAATTGAATTTGGCAATATTTAGCACTATGTGACATTAGGATCTTACTTTGGAAATGCTGGTGCATTAAAAAGCTACTAAGGTAGGCCTTGAAGTATCAAGTGCTTGCTGTTACTGGGTGCAAAGCAACTGGGCTAATGTTCAATTTTTCTATCCTACTGTGAACAAATTTAGTCATTTTCTATTCTGCCATTTTGAACACTGTATAGGTTTGACTTACAAACAATTTGAAAAGTGGTTATAAAGCTGTAATACTGTTAGGTTTGAATTTTTTTTAGTGCAGAAACCACTTTTTCTTTTGTGATGCAACACTGCTGTATACTGATAAGCAGATCCCTGTGTTATAGTTCAGGCTTTATCCAACATTTTCCTTATGCAAGTCATCACAGTTTTGTTAATAGCTTGCAAACTGAAATCTTAGTCTTCAACAGTGTATAGGAACAGAAGTAGGCCTCGAGCCTGTTCCGCCATTCAATTAGATTCTGGATTATCTGTATCTACCCTTTTTGGTTCCTTAACCCTAAATACCTTTCCTTAGCAAGAATTTGTTTTGAAATTTTTAATTAACCTAATCTCTCCAGTTTTTTGGAGAGACTTCCAGATTTCCTTTTTGTGAGGAAATACTTTCTAACATCACCCCAAATTTTAAGTGTATGCTCTGCCACCAGAGGAATTAGTTCCTTGATCAACTTCTTTGATCAACCTAATTAATCACCTGTTAATTTTCTATATTCAAGGGAATGCAAGCCTAATTTATGCAACCTTATAATGTAACCCCTTTATCCCCAGAAGCATTCTGATGAATCTGTGCTGCATCTCAAGATGAATGCATTCTTCCCACAGTAAACTGGGCAAATCTGTGAATGGGTAAAATGACAGATCATCAGTGGGAGATGCTCAAAAAAGAATTTAATGTGATACAGAACCAGTTTGTACCCTTGAAGGCCAAGAGTTCGACTTGTTAACATAGATAGCCATGGATGACTAAAAAGGTAAGACACAAAACTAAAAGAAAAAGCTTACAAAAATGCAAAAAACACACAGCCTGGCAAATGGGTGACATACAAAGAGTAGCAAAGGATGACAAAGCAGTTATAGAGCAATAAAGCAGTCAAAGCTTTAAAAAAAAAGTATGAGAAACAACCTTGGAACGGATATTAAAATCAGCACAATTTTTTTTACAATACCTTTGGAAAGAGGATGTGCAAAAGCAATGGCCCCTTGAAAACTGATGATGGTGGTGCTGTCAAAGAAAATAATGAAATGGCAGGCATGTTGAATAATTACTTTGCGCCAGTATTTACAGTTGAGGAAGAAATCAGCATGCCAGACATCCCAATAGCGACTCAACAAAATTAACGTAAGCATGGGCGGCACAGTGGTTAGCACCACAGCTCCAGCGACCCGGGTTCAGTTCTGGGTACTGCCTGCGGAGTTTGCAAGTTCTCCCTGTGTCTGCGTGGGTTTCCTCCCACAGCCAAAGACTTGCAGGTTGATAGGTAAATTGGCCATTGTAAATTGCCCCCAGTGTAGGTAGGTGATAGGAGAATGGTGGGGATGTGGTAGAGAATATGGGGTTAATGTAGGATTAGTACAAATGGGTCGGCACAGACTCGGTGCGCTGAAGGGCCTGTTTCAGTGCTGTATCTCTAAATAAATAAATGTAACAATAATGGAGAAATTCATAGTACTAAAGAGTGACCAATTTTGGGACCAGTTTCCATCCCAAGGTTTTAAAGGAAGTAACTGAAAACATTGCAGATGCCGCAGATACCCTAACTATAATTTGGAAATTGAACATGTCACTCTTATTTAAGAAAGGTAAGAGAGGGAAAGCAGGGAACTATAGACCAAACATCTGTTGTCAAAAAATTGCTAGAGTCTATGCTTAAACAGAGGGTGACTGAACACGTTGAAAATTTTCTGCTGATCAGAGAGCCAACCAGCATAGGTAAAGGGTACCAGTAAAGTATAGGCCTAATGAATTTGATTGAATTTTTTGAAGAGGTGACTAAAATAGTGGACATGAGAATGGACTTTCAGAAGGCATTTGAAGCTTATGGAATTGAAGGCAATTTTTTTTTTTATTCGTTTGGGGGAAATGGGCATTGCTGGCTATGCCAGCATTTATTGCCCAACCCTAATTGCCCTTGAGAAAGTGGTGAGCTGCCTTCTTGAACCATTGCAGTCTATGTGAGGTAGGTGCACTCTCAATGCTGTTAGGAAGGGAGTTCTAGGATTTTGACCCAGCGACAGTGAAGGAATGGCGATATAGTACTAAGTCAGGATGGTGTGTGGCTTGGAGGGGAGCTTGCAGGTGCATGCATCTGCTGCCCTTGTCCTTCTAGGTGGTAGAGGTAATAGGTTTGGAATATGCTGTCGAAGGAGCCTTGGTGAGTTGCTGCAGTGCATCTTGTATATTGTACACACTGCTGCCACTGTGTGTCGGTAATGGAGGGAGTGAATGTTGAAGGTGGTCAATGGGGTGCGAATCAAGTGGGCTGCTTTGTCCTGGATGATGTCGAGCTTCTTGAGTGTTGTTGGAGCTGCACCCATTCAGGCAAGTGGAGAGTAATCCATCACTTTCCTGACTTGTGCCTTGTAGATAGTGAATAGGCATTGGGGAGTCAGGAGATGGGTTACTCGCCACAGAATTCCCAGGCTGTGAGCTGCTCTTGTAGCCACAACATTTATGTGACTGGTCAACAGTGTCCCCCAGGATCTTAATAGTCAGGAATTCAGTGATGGTAATGCCATTGAACGTCAAGGGGAGATGGTTAGATTCTATGTTTGAAATGGTCATTGCCTGGCACTCGTGTGGTGTGAATGTTACTTACCACTTATCAGCCCAAGCCTGCATGTTGTCCAGATCTTGCTGCATATGGACATGGGCTGCTTCAGTATCTGAGGAGTCGCAAATGGTGCTGAACATTGTGCAATGATCAGTAAAGATCCCCACTTATGACCTTATGTTGGAGGGAGGTCATTGATGAAGCAGCTGAAGATGGTTGGACCTAGGATGCTACCCTGTGGAACTCCTGTAGTGATGTCCTGGGCCTGAGATGATTGACCTCCAACAACCACAACCATCTTGACCTGGTTAGGAAATTGGCTGAGTGGCAGGAGACAGCATAGGGATAATGGGCAGGTACTTTAATTGGCAGGATGTGATTTGTGGTGTCATGCACTAGTGATGTGACTAGTGGTGTTGGGGCCTCAAATAGTCATTGTATTCATTAATGACTTAGATGATGGGATAAAAAGCCTCATATCCAAGTTTGCCAATGACACGAGCATAAAATTACAAAGAGGTATTGACAAATTAAGTGAATGGGCAAAACTGTGGCAAATGGATTTCAGTGTAGGCAAATGTGACGCCATCCACTTTTTAAATAGAAAGTAACCTGTTAGATCCTTTTTAAATGGTGAAAAGCTCAAAACAATAGAGGTCGAAAGAAACTCAATAAAATATCATTTACAGGTGCAGAAAATAATCCAAAAGATTTATGGAATGCTGGCCTTTATATTTAGAGGACCAGTATACAAGAGGGTAGAAGTCATGCTTCAGCAGTGGAAAGCCCTGGCCAGACCACACCCGGAGTGGAGTACTGCGAGAACTTCTGGCAGAACTTATGTTGGCTTTGGAGGGAGTACAATGTAGATTTATCTGAATGATACCTGGATTCCAAGAGTTAAGCTATGAGGAGAGATTAAACAAACTAGGGTTGTATTCATTGGAATTTAGAAGGTTAAGGAGTGAGTTGATTGAAGTTTTCAAGATATTTTAGGGATGCACAGAGGGTAGTTGGACACTATTTTTCGCTGGTTGGGGAGTCTAGGACTAGGGGGCATAGTCTTAAAATTAGAGCCACACCTTTCAGAAGTAAAATTAGGAAACACTTCTTTATGCAAAGGGTTTGAATCTCACTTCAATAAACAGTAATTAGATTTTTTTTATTTAGAGATACAGCACTGAAACAGGCCCTTCGGCCCACCGAATCTGTGCCGACCAACAACCACCCATTTATACTAATCCTACATTGATCCTATATTCCCTACCACATCCCCACCTTCCCTCAATTCTCCTACCACCTACCTACACTAGGGGCAATTTACCTATCAACCTGCAAGTCTTCGGCTGTGGGAGGAAACCGGAGCACCCGGCGGAAACCCACGCAGACACAGGGAGAACTTGCAAACTCCACACAGGCAGTACCCAGAACTGAACCCAGGTTGCTGGAGCTGTGAGGCTGCGGTGCTAACCACTGCATCACTGTGCCGCCCCGATGTTAGATCAATTGTTAAATTTACAAATGAGATTGCTAGATTGTTGCGAACCAAAGATATTAAGGGATATGGGACAAAGCGGAGAGAGGTATATAAAGATATATCACAAATCAGCCATGTATGGCGGAGCAAGCTTGAGGGGCTAAATGGCCTACTCCTGTTTCTAAGCTCCAGAAGAACAGTGCCCAGACCTGGGTGCACTACCAGGGGTAGTAAATTGGGGTCTAACTAGAGCTATAACAGAACTTCCACCCCTTTCTGTTGTCCCTCGAGATAAAGGCCAAAGTTACATTAATCTTTTAAATTATTTTTTGTACCTGTCCACTTGTGATTTAACTTGCAGCCCTAAATCTCTGTGCTGATCCACAGTTCCTAGCTTCTCAACATTTTAGAAAATACTCTGATCTATCTACCTTGGGTCCAAAGTAATTAACCTCGCCTTTTCTACATTGCGCTCCTATCTGCCACAGTTTATCCCACTCACCTAATCTATCACTGTCTCTTTGCATCTTTATGCTACCATCTACACTCTATACCATGGCATCTAACTTTGTCAGCAGTAAATTAGATAGATGGCTCTACAGCTTCATCCAAGTCATTTTATAAATATAGTGAAAAGCTGCGGCTCCAAGGCAGATACTTGGCCACCACGAGTCACCTTTAGTCAATTTGAATACGTACCCATTATCCCTACACTTTGTCTCCTACCTCCTAAGCCAGGGGTGCCCAACTTTTACGCTTGGGGGGGCACATTACAATTTTTGTCCTACTTAGGGGGTCGGTGGCAAATTTCAGAAAGATAAAGGCACTAAACATTTATCTTGCTATTAATCAAAACAACAAATGTGCATTTTTGTCAAGAAGCTTTAAATGAGAAGATTAATTTATTAACTTGCTTTCTTATCACTATGTTGAACATTGAGTTGATGAGATACCTGGCATTGTTTTTGCTTGCTTAAGTAGTCAATCTCTGCCCACACACTTGATGTGGCGATTTGGAGTATTTTGGATTGATGCCCATCTGTCAGGAAGGATCTTGATCTCCCTCTCTCCCACGCTCTCTCTGTCTGTCTGTCTCTCGCTATCTCTGGGCCTCAGCCTCCCCACTCTGCCTCTCTTCCCCCCCCCCCCTCACTCTTTCTCCCCCTCACTCTCTCATCCCCTCCCCTTCCCTTTTCTCCCTCCCCCCTCACTCCCACCCTCTCTCCCTCGCTCTTCCTTCTCTCTGCCCCACCCTACCCTCCTTCTCTCCCTCCCTCCCTCACACCCTCCTTCTCTTCAGGTGTTAAGGAACGCAAGCTCCAGCAGCTGATGGGGACTAATGCCCCTCCAGATACATCTCCGCTCAGTCCGCAAGCAGGACCCTGAGCTTCCGGTTGCTTGCCATTTCAACACTCCCCCCTGCTCTCATGCTCACATCTCTGTCCTGGGATTGCTGCAGTGTTCCAGTGAACATCAACGCAAGCTCGAGGAACAGCATCTCATTTACCGATTAGGCACACTACAGCCTGCCGGACTGAACATTGAGTTCAATAATTTCAGAGCATGACAGCCCCCCATTTTACTTTCATTTTTAGTTATTTTTTCTTCCTTTTTTTTACATTCTTTTTTACATTTTTTGCAATTTTTTTTTGCATTTATTTCATTTCATCTTTGTTTGTTCAGTTTGCTTACCCACTGTTTTTTTTCAGGTTTGCACTTGCTGCTGTTCAATATTCAGTATATTCACACCTAATCTGTACTAATGCTTTGTCTTTCAACAGACCATAACTTATTGTTTGCCTTTGCTCCGTGACCTTTTGGTCAGTTATGTGGCCTGGTCCAATCTAGACCTCCTTTGTTATCTCTTGCCCCACCCCCATCTCACTTGCTTATAACCTGTGACTTTTCTAATATTTGTCAGTTCCGATGAAGGGTCACTGACCCGAAACGTTAACTCTGCTTCTCTTTCCACAGATGCTGCCAGACCTGCTGAGTGATTCCAGCATTTCTTGTTTTTACTCCTTCTCTCCCTCCTTCACTGTCTCTCTTCCACCCCTCTCTTCCTCTCTCCCTCTTCCACACTCTCTCCCCCTCCCATTCTATTTTCACCCTCCCCCTCTCTCTCTTCCCCCTCTCTCCCCTCCGTCCCCCTCTCCCTCTCATAGAAACATAGAAAAATAGGAGCAGGAGTAGGCCATTCAACCCTTCGAGCCTGCACCACCATTCAATACGATCATGGCTGATCATCCGAACTCAGTAACCTGTTCCCGCTTTCTTCCCGTATCCCTTGATCCCTTTAGCCCCAAGAACTTTATTGAACTCTTTCTTGAATATATTTAATGATTTGGCCTCAATTGCTTTCCGTGGTAGAGAATTCGACAGGTTCACCACTCTGAGTGAAGAAATCTCTCTTCATCTCAGTCCTAAATGGCTTACCCCTTATCGTTGGACTGTGACCCCTGGTTCTGGACTCCCCCGCCATCGGGAACATCCTTCCTGCATCTAGTCTGTCCAGTCCTGTTAGAATTTTGTAGGTTTCTATGCGATCCCCTCTACCTCCCACTCTCCCTCCTCTATCCCCATCCACCTTCCCCGCTCCCTCCCTCTCTGCCTCCCCCTTCCTCTTTGCCTCCCCCTCCCTCTCTGCCTCCCCCTCCCCTGCCTCTCCACACCCTAACTCCCTCTCTGTCCACCCTAACTCCCTCCCCCTCCCTAGCTCCCTCTGTGTATCCCTCCCCACTCGCTCTGTCCCTCGTGCTATGATCCCCCTCTGCCTTTCTCCATCCCTTCCCCTTCCTCTCTTCCCCTCCATTGTGCTCTGATCCCACTCCGCCTTTCTTCCTCCTTCCCCCTCCCTCCCCCTCCATTTCCCTCCTCCCTCCCTCCCTCCGTCTGTCTCCCTCTCTCTCCCTCTCTCTCTGCCATTCCCTCCCCCATCTCCCTCTCTCTCCGTCCCTTCTCTCTCCCTCCCTCCCCCTCCCCCTCCCTTTCTCTATTCCCCTCCCCCTCCCTCCCTCTCTCTTTCCCTCTTTCTCCACCTCTCCCTCTCTCTCCCCCACCTCCCTCTCCCACTCTCTCTCCCCTCCAACCCCCGCTCACTCTCTGTCCCTCCCTCTCCCTTTCTCTCTCCCCCTCCATCCCTCTCCCCCCTCCCTCCGTCTACCTCTCGCCCTCTGTCATTCCCTCCCCTCTCTCACTCCCTCCCTCTCCCACTCCCTCCCCCTCCCTCTCTCCCTCCCCCTCCCTCCCCCTCTCTACCTCCTCCCTCCTTTGCTCCGTCCCTCTCCCTCACACATTCTCTTCTTCCCTCCCTCTCCTTATCTCCCCTTCCACCTCTCTCTCTCTCTCCCTCTCTTACCTGCCCCCTACCCCCCACCCCCCACTCTCTCCCCCTCTTTATGAAGAGCTTCTACAAATATTTAAATAGGATAAGAGTAACTAAAGCTGGAGTTGACCCTCTAGGGAGGGGGTCTGGGGAATTGATAATGGAATAATAATAATAATAATAATAATCATGTTGCAGCTGTACAGAACCTTAGTTAGGCCACACTTAGAATATTGCGTGCAATTCTGGTCGCCACACTACCAGAAGGACATGGAGGCTTTGGAAAGGTTTACCAGGATGTTGCCTGGTCTGGAGGGCATTAGCTATGAGGAGAGGTTGGAAAAACTCGGATTGTTTTCACTGGAACGATGGAGGTGGAGCGGGCGACATGATAGAGGTTTACAAAGTTATGAGTGGCATGGACAGAGTGGATAGTCAGAAGCTTTTTCCCAGGGTGGAAGAGTCAGTTACTTGGGGACATAGGTTTAAGGTGCTAGGGGCAAAGTTTAGAGGGGATGTGCGAGGCAAGTTTTTTACACAGAGGGTGGTAAGTGCCTGGAACTTGCTGCCGGGGGAGGTGGTGGAAGCAGATACGATAGTGACGTTTAAGAGACATCTTGACAAATACATGAATAGGAAGGGAATAGAGGGATATGGGCCCCGGAAGTGCAGAAGGTGTTAGTTTAGGCAGGTATCAAGATTGTCGCAGGCTTGGAGGGCCGAATGGCCTGTTGCTGTGCTGTACTGTTCTTTGTTCTTTGTCGTGGTCCATATTGGTACTAACGACATAGGCAGGAAGAGAGATGAGGTCCTGCAAAGGGAGTTAGGCAGAAGGTTAAAAAGCAGGAGCTCTAGGGTTGTAATCTCAGGATTACTCCCTGTGCCATGTGCTAACGAGGGTAGGAATAGGAGGATAAGGCAAATGAGTGTGTGGCTGAAGAGCTGGTGTAGGCGGGAGGGCTTCAGCTACTTGGATCATTGGGATCTCTTCTGGTGCAGAGGTGACCTGTGCAAGAAGGACGGGTTGCATCTGAACTGGAAGGGGACCAATATCCTTGCGGGGAGGTTTGCTAGTCCTAGCCTCTACCTCCCGCTGGCTGTTGGGAGGCCTGTAGAAAACCCCCAACATCATGACTGCACCCTTCCTATTCCTGAGCTCCACCCATATTGCCTCGCTGCACGACCCCTCCAAGGTGTCCTCCCGCAGTACAGCTGTGATATTCTCCTTAACCAGTAATGCAACTCCCCCACCCCTTTTACATCCCCCTCTATCCTGCCTGAAGCTTCTAAAGCCTGGAACATTTAGCTGCCAATCCTGTCCTTCCCTCAACCAAGTCTCTGTAATCGCAACAACATCATAGTTCCAAGTACTAATCCAAGCTCTAAGTTCATCTGCCTTACCTGTTATACTTCTCGCATTGAAACAAATGCACTTCAGACCACCAGTCCCGCTGTGCTCAGCAACATCTCCCTGTCTGCTCTTCCTCTTAGTCTTACTGGCCTTATTTACGAGTTCCTCCTCATTTATTTCACTTGCTGTCCTACTGCTCTGGTTCCCACCCCCCCTGCCACACTAGTTTAAACCCTCCCAAGTGACGCTCGCAAACCTCGCAGCCAGGATATTTGTGCCCCTCCAGTTTAGATGCAACCTGTCCTTCTTGTACAGGTCCTACCTGTCCCTGAAGAGATCCCAATGGTCCAGATATCTGAAACCCTCCCTTCTACACCAGCTGTTCAGCCTCTTCCTATTTCTAGCCTCACTGGCACGTGGCACGGGGAGTAATCCCGAGATTACAACCCTACAGGTCCTGTCTTTTAACTTTCTACCTAACTCCCTAAACTCCCCCTGCAGGACCTCGTCATTCTTCCTGCCTATGTCATTGGTACCAATGTGTACCACAACCTCTGGCTGTTCACCCTCCCCCTTCAGAATGCCCCTGTCCATTCAGAGACATCCTTGACACTGGCACCAGGGAGGCAACATACCATCCTGGAGTCTCTTTCACGTCCACAGAAGCGCCAATCTGTGCCCCTGACTATAGAGTCCCCTATAACTATTGCTCTTCTGCACTTTGTCCCTCCCTGCTGAACAACAGTGCCGGCTGTGGTGCCACTGCTCTGGCTGCTGCTGTTTTCCCCTGATAGGCCATCCCCCCCAACAGTATCCAAAACGATATACTTGTTAGAGAGGGGGATAGCCACAGCGGATTCCTGCCTAAAACTCCTGTCTATGATGCTTTCTGCCACCTGCATTGCTCCTAAGTGCATCCAGTTGCTGCTCCAACCGATCCATCTGTGAGGAGCTGCAACTGGGTACACTTCCTGCAGATGTGGTCGTCCGGAACGCTGGAAGCGTCACGGACCTCCCACATCTCACAGGTGAAGCACTTCACCCCTCTAACTGACATTTCTAGCGTTAATTAATAAATTAATTAAAAATAAATAAATACTTATTAAATCCTTACTAAATTGTTATAATTAACTATATGGTCCCTCGTGCTAGATTCCTACTATAAATATTAAATGACGTCACTTTCAGCTTTTTTACCAGAGGTAAGTTTTTTATACTTACTGGTCCGGAACTCCGCCCTCCGAGTCTTCTCCCAGTCAGCTGTGCTCTTTGGAAGCTCTCGGCTCCCCTCACTCTGAGGACAGGTAGGAAATGAAAGGAGCTCCTCACTCCCTCCTTACCGAACTTCCTCAGTTACCAAACTTCCACTGTAGCACTCTAATGTAACCCAAGTCAGCACTCCAGTGCTCCTCTGGCTGCTCACCCTCCCCTTTCAGAATGTCCTGCAGCAGCTCCGAGACATCCTTGACCCTAGCACCAGGGAGGCAACATAACATTGGAGTCTCGTTTGCGGCCACAGAAACACCTATCTGCATCCCTTACGATGGAATCCCCTATCACTATAGCTCTTCCACCCCTTTTCCTCCCCTGCTGCGCAGCAGAGCCCTCAGTGGTGCCACGAACTTGGCTGTTGCTGCTTTCCTCTGGGAGGTCATCCCCCCTCCAACTGTATCCAAAGTGGTATATCTGTTTGAGAGGGGGATGGCCACAGGGGACTCCTGCACTACCTGCCTGTGCCTACTACTCCATCTGGTGGTCACCCATCCCTTTTCTGCCAGTGCAGCCATTACCTACGGTGTGACCCACCTTACTAAACGTGCTATCCACGACGTCCTCAGCATCGCGGGTGCTCCACAGTGAATCCACCCACAGCTCCAGCTCCGTAATGTAGGTAGCCAGTAACTGCAGATGGATACACTTCCTGCACACATGGTCATCAGGGACACTGGAAGCGTCCCTAATTTCCCACATAGCACAGGAAGAGCATATCACGGGGCTGAGCTCTCCTGCCGTGATTTACCCTTAGGTTAATTAGTTACTCCCTGAATTAAAAAATACTAATTACACTCGGGGCCTTGTTCTACCCACTTCAATCTAAAGTTCTTTTAAAAAAAACACTTTAGTAGTGCTCACCTTATCACCAGAGGTTATTTTTACAACAAAAAAAAACTTTCTCCTTTTTATAAAGATATTTAAATGCACTAACAGCTGCTACTCACCATCCAATCACCTTGCCGCTCTCCTCTGACATCACTGTTGGCTTTTTTTTCCAAAACTCCGGCACGCTGGAAGAGGTTCAACTGCACTCCGCTCTGCTCTGCTCCCGGAAGGTGAGACACTGGGCCTCGTTCCTCGGGTTTGATTTATAGGTTCTGCTCTCAGCCTTCTTCCCACAGGTCCGTTCTGCTCCGCTCCCAGAAGGTAAGAGAAAATCTCTTGAGAAGTACAAAAACAATAGAGCAGTAATAGTAGGGGATTTTAACTATCCCAATATTAACTGGGATAGTTTTAGTGTGAAAGGAATTGAGGGAACAGAATTCTCGAGGTGCATTCAGGAGAACTTTTTTGGCCAGTAGCAAGTCCAACAAGAGAGGGTGCAGTTTTAGACAGTTTGAGAAAATGAGGATGGGCAGGTGGAAGGAGTAGCAGTGGGAGAGCATTTTGGTGGTAGTGATCATAATTCCGTCAGTTTTAACATAATTATGGAAAAGGAGAGAGATAGAACTGGAGTTAGAGTTCTCAATATGGCCAAGGCCAATTTTGGTCAGCTGAGGAGTGATTTAGTGAAAGTGGACTGGAAACAGCTACTTGAAGGTAAATCAGTGTCAGAGCAGTGGGAGGCATTTGAAGGGGAGATTCAACGGGTTCAGAGTAAACATTTTCCCACAAAGAAAAAAAGGGTGGGACGGCCAAATCTAGAGCCCCATGGATGTCAAGGAGTCTACAGGGTAAGATAAGGCAGAAGAGGAAAGCTTATGTCAGACACAGAGAACTCAATACTACAGAAAGCCGATAGGAGTATAGAGAGTGGAGGGGTGAAATCAAAAACCAAATTCGGAAAGCTAACAGAGGGCATGAAAGAATATTGGCAAGCAAAATCAAGGTGAACCCAAAGATGTTTTATCAATACATTAAGAGTAAGAGGATAACTAAGGAAAGATTAGGGCTCATAAAAGACCAAAAAGGTAACCTAAGTGTAGGGGCGGAAGATGTTGATGTTCTTAATGAATACTTTGCATCTGTTTTCACAAAAGAGGGGGACGATGCAGATATTGTAGTTAAGGAAGAGGGATGTGAAGTATTGGATGTGATAAACATAGGGGGAGAGGATGTATTAATGGGATTAGCATCCTTGAAATTTGATAAATCACCAGGGCCAGATGAAATGTACCCCAGGATGTTAAAAAAAGAAAGAGAGGAAATAGCAGAGGGTCTGACCATCATTTTACAGTCCTCATTGAATAAAGGTGTGGTGCCGCAGGATTGGAGGACTGCTAACGTTATACCTCTGTTTAAAAAGGGAGCGAGGGATAGACCGAATAATTACAGGCCAGTCAGTCTAACCTCAGTAGTGGGCAAATTATTGGAATCAATTCTGAGACAGGATAAACTGTTACTTAGAAAGGCACAGATTAATCAAAGATAGTCAGCATAGATTTGATAAGGGAAGATCTTGTTTGACCAACATGATTGAATTTCTTGAAGAAGTAACAAGGAAGATAGATGAGGGTAGTGCAGTTGATGTGGTCTACGTGGATTTTAGCAAGGCTTTTGACAAGGTCCCACATGGCAGACTGGTTAAAAAAATAAAATTCCATGCGATCCAGGGAAATGTAGCAAGGTGGATACAAAATTGACTCAGTGGCAGGAAAGAAAGGGTAATTGTTGACTGGTGTTTTTGTGACTGGAGGGCTGTTTCCAGTGGTGTTCCGCAGGGCTCAGTACTGGGTCACCTGCTTTTTGTGGTATATATAAACGATTTGGACGTAAATGTAGGGGGCATGATCAAGAGGTTTACAGACGACACAAAGATTGGCCATGTGGTAGATAGCGAGGAGGATAGCTGTAGGCTGCAGAATGTTATTGATTGTCTGGTCAGATGGGCAGAAAAGTGACAAATGGAATTCAACCCAGAGAAGTGTGAGGTGATACATTTGGGGAGGTCAAACAAGGCAATGGAATACATGATTAATGGGAAAATACTGAGAAGTGTAGAGGAAGTGAATGTCCACAGATCCCTGAAGGTAGCAGGACTGGTCGATAAGGTGGTTAAGAAGGCATATGAAATAAGTGTTTTGTGGGGGGGGAGAGAGGGAAAGTAATTAATTTAATTCTCATTGGTGGGGGGGGGGGTGCTCCCCGGCTATTTAAATGAGCCGCCGCACTTAGGATTGCAGCAGCTCTGCGCTGTGCGGCCCGCGTGGCGGACCACCATTCTTTTAGATTGGCGGCGGGAATATAAAATTCTGCTCTCAGTGTAAGGGATGCTGAGGATGTCTCAGCGGAGATAAGAGACACCCAAGATGTATTCAGAGAGTGATAGCGACACTCAGGATGTATCCAAGAGAGTAAAGGAGGTTCAGGATGCACCAGACATTGCACGAGATGCTGAGGATGTATCATAGAGGGTAAGGGAAGCTCAGGTTGCATCAGAGAGAGTAAGGGATGATCAGGATGTATCAGAACCAGTAAGGAACACTCAGGATGCATCAGAGATGGAAAGGGATGCTCTGGATGTAACAGAGAATGTAAGGGGCATTCAAGATGCATCAGTGAGGGTCAAGGAGACTCAGGATGTATCAGAGAATGTAAGGGGAGTTTAGGATGTATCCGAGAGTGTAAGAAACATTTTGCATATGTTGGAGAGGTTAAGGGAGGCTCAAGCTGTATCGGAGAGGGTAATGGGAGCTCAGAATGTAGCAGCATGTAAGGAACGTTCAGGATGCATCAGAGAGAGTAAGGGAGGGGCAGGATGTATCAGAGAGGGTAATGGGCACTCTGGATGTATCAGATACTGTAAGGGACGCTCAGGATTTCTCAGAGAGTGTCAAGGACACTCAGGATGAATGTTGAATGTCGAGGGAGACTCAGGATGCACCAAACAGGATAAGGAAGGCTGAGTGACCCTTCTTCGGAACTGACTTCGGCACCGAAGAAGGGTCACTGACCCGAAACGTTAACTCTGCTTCTCTTTTCACAGATGCTGCCAGACCTGCTGAGTGATTCCAGCATTTCTTGTTTTTATTCCAGATTTCCAGCATCCGCAGTATTTTGCTTTTAAGGAAGGCTGAGGATCTATTAGAGTGTAAAGGAAGCTCACAATGTATCAGAGGGCATTCTGACAGTATCAGAGAGGTTAACAGATGGTCAGGATATACTGGAGCGTGTAAGAGTCTGCCAGCATTTATCAGAGAGGGTAGGGCCCATTAGGTTGAATTTGGGAGGTTAAGGATTGGTCAAGCTATATCGGAGAGGGGTGAGGGAAGGTCCGGATGTATCGGAGGGTAGGCGGCGCTCAGGTTGTCTCAGAGATGGCGAGGGATGCTTCGAATGTATGAGAGAAGGTAGGGGTGGTCAGGATACATCAGAGAGGGTGACGGAAGCTCGGGATGTATGAGAGAATTTATGGGGCACTAAGGATGTATCAGATACTGTAAGAGATGCTCAGGATGTATCAGAGCGTGGCAGGAAAGTTCAGGATGTGTCAGAGAGGTGAATGGATGCTCAGGATTTCGAGGAGAGTGTCAGAAATGTTCAGGCTATTGTCAAAGACAGTAAGGGACACTAGATCTATCAGAGATGGTAAGGGATGTTCATGATCAATCAGAGAATGCGCAAGGCACTCAGAATGTATCAGAGAGTCTAAGGTATGCTCATAATGTATAACAGATGAGAAGGGAGGCTCAGGATTTATCAGAGACTGCAAGGCGTGTTCTGGATGTATCAGAGAGGGTAAGGGACTGGCAGGATGTATCAGAGAGCGAAACAGAAGGTGAGCATGATTGAGAGAGGTTAAGGGATGTTCAGGATGTATTAGATCATGTAAGAGTCTGTCAACATGCATCAGAGAAGGTAGGGGACCATTAAGCTGAATTTGGGAGGATAAGGATTGGTCAAGCTATATCAGAGATGGTAGGGGAAGCTCAGCATATATCATGGAGGGTAAAGGAGGATCAGGATGTCTGAGAGTGTAATGAATGTTCATGATGGATCAGAGATGGGAAGGGTGCTTAGAATGTATCAGAGAAGGTAGGAGGTGGTCAAGACGTACTAGAGAGGGTGAAGGGAGCTCAGGGTGTATGAGAGAAGTTATGGGGTGCTAAGGATGTATCAGAGAGTGTAAGGGATGCTCAGGATGTATCACAGATGGCAAAGGAGACTCAGGGTGTATCAGAGTGTGACAGGAACGTTCAGGATGTGTCAGAGAGTTGAATGGATGCTCAGGATTTTGCAGAGAGAGTCAGAAATTTTCAGGATATGTCAGGGAGGGTAAGGGACGCTCTAGATCTATCAGAGATGGTAAGGGATGTTCAGGACTAATCAGAGCATCGACGAGACACTCGGGATGTATCAGAGAGTGTAAAGTACGCTCATGACGTAATACAGATGGGAAGGGAGGCTCAGAATGTATCAGAGAGAGTAAAAGAGGCTCAGGATATAGCAGAGTGCAAGGAATATTCAGCATGTGTTAGAACAGGTTAAAGACGCTTGGATGTATCCGAGAGGGTAAGGGACGTTCAGGATGTTTCAGAGCGTGAAAGGAAAGTACAGGATGTGTCAGAGAGGGTATTCGATGCTCAGGAATTTGCAGAGAGTAAGGAATTTTCAGGATATGTCAGAGAAAGTAAGGGATGCTGCAGATTTATTAGAGTGGGTAAGGGATGCTCAGGATCTATCAGAGAGGGTACGAGGCACTCGGGATGTATCAGAGGGTAAGGAAGGGTCAGGAAGTAGCAGAGAGGGTAGGCAGCGCTCATGGTGTCTCATAGTGTAATAAACATTCAGGATGCGTCAGAGATGCTTAGAATTTATCAGAGAAGGTAGGGGATGGTCAGGATGTATCAGAAAGGGCGAGGGGAGCTCGGGATGTATTAAAGAAGATACAGGGCGCTAAGGATGTATCAGATACTGTAAGAGAAGCTGAGGATGTGTCAGAGAGTGTAAAGAACGCTCAGGATGAATGGTAGATATCAAGGGAGACTCAGGACGTATCAGAGAGCGTAAAGGACACACAATGTATCAGAGTGAAAGGAACCTTCAGGATGTTTCGGGGAGGATAAGGGAGGATCAGGATGTATCAGAGGGTAGGTGGTGCTCAAGCTGTCTGAGAGTGTAATGATTAGATTAGAGATACAGCACTGAAACAGGCCCTTCGGCCCACCGAGTCTGTGCCGACCATCAACCACCCATTTATACTAATCCTACACTAATCCCATATTCCTACCAAACATCCCCACCTGTCCCTATATTTTCCGACCAACTACCTATACTAGTGACAATTTTTAATGGCCAATTTACCTACCAACCTGCGAGTCTTTTGGCTTTTGGGAGGAAACCGGAGCACCCGGAGAAAACCCACGCAGACAGAGGGAGAACTTGCAAACTCCACACAGGTAGTACCCAGAATCGAACCCGGGTTCCTGGAGCTGTGAGGCTGCAGTGCTAACCACTGCGCCACTGTGCCGCCCATAATGAACGTTTAGGATGTGTCAGATGGTAAGGGATGCTTAGAATGTATCAGAAATGCTAGGGGGTGGTCAGGACGTATTAGAGAGGATGATGGGAGCTTAGGATGCATGAGAGAAGTTATGGGACATTAAGGATGTATCAGATACTGTAAGAGATGCTCAGGAGGTATCACAGATGGCAAGGGAGACTCAGGATGTATGAGTGTGTGGCAGGAACGTTCAGAATGTGTCAGAGAGGTGAATGGACACTCAGGATTTTGCAGAGAGAATCTGAATTTTCAGAATATCTCAGGATAAGGGACGCTCTAGATCTATCAGAGATGGTAAGGGATGTTCAGGATCAATCAGAGCATCTACGAGGCACTCACAATGTATCAGAGTGTGTAAGGTGCACTCACGATGTATAACATACAAATTAGGAGCAAGAGTCGGCCACTCGGCCCCTCGAGCCTGCTCCACCATTCAACAAGATCATGGCTGATCTGATTGTAACCTCAACCCCACCTTCCCACACACCACCAATAACCTTTCACCCCCTCGCTTATCAAGAATCTATCTCCCTCTGCCTTAAAAATGTTCAAAGCCTCTGCTTCCACTGCCTTTTGAAGAAGATTTCAAAGACTCATATCTCTCTGAGAGAAAAAAAATCTCCTCAGCTCTGTCTTAAATGCGCAACACCTTGTTTTTAAACAGTGACCCCTAGTTCTAGATTCTCCCACAAGAGGAAACATACTTTCCACATCCACCCTGACAAGACCCCTCAGAATCTTACATGTTTCAATCAAGTTGCCTCATTCTTCTAAACTCCAGCGGATACAAGCCTAGCCTGTCCAACCTTTCCTCGTAAAACAACCCACCCATTCCAGGTATAGTCCAGTAAACCTTCTCTGAACTACTTCCAATGCATTTACATCCTTCCTTAAATAAGGAGACCAAGACTGTACACAGTACTCCAGATGTGGTCTCACCAATGCCCTTATAACTGAAGCATAACCTCCCTACTTTTGTATTCAATTCCCCTTGCAATATATAATAACATTCTATTACCTTTCCGAATTACTTTCTGTACCTGCATACTAACCTTTTGTTGTTCTTGCACTAGGACACCCAGATCCCTCTGCATCTCAGAGCTCTGCAATCTCTCACCATTTAGATAATATGCTTCTTTTTTTATTCTTCCTGCCAAAATGGACAAGTTCACATTTTCCCATGTTATACTCCATTTGCCAGGTCTTTGCCCACTCACTTAACCTATCTATATCCCTTTGTAGCCTCCTTATGTCCTCTTCACAACTTACTTTCCTCCCTATTTTTGTGTCATCAGCAAGTTTAGCAACCATACCTTTGGTGCCTTCATCCAAGTCATTTATATAAATTGTAAAAAGTTGAGGCCCCAGCACTGATCCCTGTGGCACATTACTCGTTTACATCTTGCCAACCAGAAAATGACCCATTTATGCCTACTCTCTGTTTCCTGTTGGCTAGCCAATCTTCTATCCATGCCAATATGTTACCCCCTACACCATGAGCTTTTATTTTCTATAATAACCTTTGATATGGAACCTTATCAAATGCCTTCTGGAAACCGGCACAGTGGAGGGCGGCACAGTGGCGCAGTGGTTAGCACCGCAGCCTCACAGCTCCAGCGACCCGGGTTCAATTCTGGGTACTGCCTGTGTGGAGTTTGCAAGTTCTCCCTGTGTCTGCGTGGGTTTCCTCCGGGTGCTCCGGTTTCCGCCCACATGCCAAAGACTTGCTGGTTGATAGGTTAATTGGCCATTATTAATTGCCCCTAGTATAGGTAGGTGGTAGGGAAATATAGGGACAGGTGGGGATGTGGTAGGAATATGGAATTAGTGTAGGATTAGTATAAATGGGTGGTTGATGGTCGGCACAGACTCGGTGGGCCGAAGGGCCTGTTTCAGTGCTGTATCTCTAAATACATCCACCAGTTCCCCATTATCCACAGCACATGTTACTTCTTCCAAGTACTCCAATAAATTGGTTAAACATGATTTCCCTTTCACAAAACCATGTTGACTCTGCCTGATTACCGTGAATTTTTCTAAGTGCTCTGCTATAAACGTCTTTGTTAATGGCTTCCAACAGGGGTCTGCGACACTGTCCTGTATGCAGATAATGTGGCGTAATCTGCAGGGCTACGGACCGAATGCTGGAAGGTGGGATTAGACTGGGCAGCTCATTTTTTGGCCGGCACAGACAAAATGGGCCAAGTGGCCTCTTTCTGTGCCGTAAATGTTCCTTGATTCTATGATTTCTATGATATTCCCTATGACAGATGTTAAGCTAACTGGCCTGTAGTTTTCTGCTTTCTGTCTCCCTCCCTTTTTGAATTTGCTATTTTCCAATCGAATGGAACCTTCCCCGAATCTAGGGAAATTTGGAAGATTAAAACCAACACATCAACTATCTCACTAGCCACTTCTTTTAAGACCCTCGGATAAAGTCCATCAGGATCCAAAGACCTGTCAGTCCACAGCTCCACCAATTTGCTCAGTACCACTTCCCTGGTGACTGTAATTTTCTTGAGTTCCTCCCTCCCTTCCATTTCCTAACTTACAGCTATTTCTGAAATGTTACTTGTATCCTCTGTGGTGAAGACCGATGGAAAATACCTGTTCAATTCATCTGCCTTCTCCTTATTTTCCATTATTAATTCCCCAGACTCATTTTCCATAGGATCAATGCTCACTTTGTTAATTCTTTTCTTTTTAAAATATCTATAGAAATTCTTACTATCTGTTTTTATATTTCTAGCTAGCTTTCTCTTGTACTCTAATTTTTCCCTCCTTATTAATTTTTTGTCATTCTTTGCTGTTTTTTATATTCTTTCCAATCTTCTGACCAGCCACCCATCTTTGCACAATTATGTGGTCTGCCTGAGTGCTGCTGGAGTGCACGGAGTGTGAAGAAGGGAGTTCGGTAAGCGGGATTTTATGGGTTAATCGCTGAAGTCCAGTTTTCTTTGGTTTACATTTAGCAATTAACTAAAATTACTGTTTAAGTTTAGAGGCAGGTTAAGTTTCTTACAGTTTTAAACAGGGGTATACAAGGTCTCTGAGATAGCTGTAGCTAGTTAATTGGGTATCTAGCTTAAACTGGTTTCTGAGCTCTAGCTAAGCATCATTGTTTACAGAGAGTATAAATTCAGTGGCCTCTCAGTGCTGCTTGAGTGCACAGAGTGTGAAGAAGGGAGTTTGGTAAGTGAGGGAGTTCGGTATTAACGTAATTAACTCTAAATTAATTAAGAAAAATAAATTTAATTTAATTAACACAATTTAGATGTCAAGATAGGTGATGTGTCACAGCTGCAGTATGTGGGAGCTCCTGGATGCCATGGCAATCCATGGCAACCACATCTGTAGTAAGCAAAAGGGAAAGTAGTGGTATTAGGGGACAGTATAGTGAAGGAATTGACACTGTTCTCTGCAGCAAAGAGCGAGAGTCCAGAAGGCTGTGTTGCCTGTACGGTGCCAGTGTTTGGGATATTTGCTCAGGCTGGAGAGGAACTTAAAGTGGGAAGGGGAGGATCCAGTCTTTGTGGTACATGTAGGTACTAACGACATAGGCAGGACAAGGAAAGAGGTTCTGCATAGTCATTCTGAGGAGCTAGGCACCAAGTTAAGAGGCAGAACCTCAAAGGCAATAATCTCTGCATTATTACCTGAGACATTTACAAATTGGAGTAGGGCAAATAAGATTAGAGAATTGAATGTGTGGCTCAAAGATTGGTGTGGTAGATGTGGGTTCCGGTTCGTGAGGCCCTGGCACCAGGACTGGGAAACGTTGGGGCTGTACCATTGGGATGGTCAACACCTGAACCATGCTGGGACCAGTGTTCTAGCGAGCCACATAACTAGGGAAGTAGAGAGGGTTTTAAACGAAATAGTGGGGGGCAAGGGATCAAATTTGGGAAGATGTGGTAAATCAAAGAGTAGAGACAAGGCAAGAGAGAAAGGTATTAATATGGGAAAAGATAAACAGGAAGGGACAGTGATTACAAATATATCGCATGCGATAAAGGAACGTCTGTAATTTTGGGTGACTTTCATCTGCATATAGATTGGCCCCTTCCCGAGTTGGACTATTTACATACTGCTCTAGAAAACCCTCCTGGATGCTCCTTACAAATTCTGCTCCATCTGGACCTCTAACATTAAGCGAATCCCAGTCAATGTTGGGAAAATTAAAATCTCCTATCACCACCACCCTGTTGCTCCTACATCTTTCCATAATCTGTTTACATATTTGTACCTCTATCTCACGCTCGCTGTTGGGAGGCCTGTAGTACAGCCCCAACATTGTTACCGCACCCTTCCTATTTCTGAGTTCTGTCCATATTGCCTCACTGCTCGAGTCCTCCATAGTGCCCTCCTTCAGCACAGCTGTGATATCCTCTTTGACCAGTAATGCAACTCCTCCACCCCTTTTACCTCCCTCTCTATCCCGCCTGAAGCATCGATATCCTGGGATATTTAGTTGCCAATCATGCCCTTCCCTCAACCAAGTCTCAGTAATAGCAATAACATCATACTCCCAGGTACTAATCCAAGCCCTAAGTTCATCTGCCTTACCAACTACACTTCTTGCATTAAAGCAAATGCACCTCAGACCACCAGTCCCTTTATATTCATCATCTGCTCCCTGCCTGCTCTTCCCCTTAGTCACACTGACTTCATTATCTAGTTTCTTACAGGCTTTTGTTACTACCTCCTCACTGTCAACTGACCTCAATTGGTTCCCATCCCCCTGCCACATTAGTTTAAACCCTCCCCAACAGCGTTAGCAAAAGCACCTCCAAGGACATTGGTTCCAGTCCGGCCCAGGTGTAGACCGTCCAATTTGTAATAGTCCCACCTCCCCCAGAACCGGTCCCAATGTCCCAAAAATCTGAACCCCTCCTTCCTGCACCATCTCTCAAGCCACGCATTCATCCTGACTATTCTTTCATTTTTACTCTGACTATCACGTGGTACTGGTAGTAATCCTGAGATTACTACCTCTGAGGTCCTACTTTTTAACTTGGCTCCTAACTCCCTAAACTCTGCTTGTAGGACCTCATCCCGTTTTTTACCTATATCATTAGTGCCTATGTGCACAATGACAACTGGCTGTTCACCCTCCCCCTTTAGAATGTTCTGCAGCCGATCTGAGACATCCCTGACCCGTGCACCTGGGAGGCAACATACCATTCGGGAGCCTCGTTTTCGACCACAGAACCGCCTGTCTACTCCCCTTACAATCGAATCCCCTACGACTATAGCCCTTCCACTCTTTTTCCCGCCCTTCTGAGCAGCAGAGCCAGCCACGGTGCCATGGACCTGGCTACTGCTGCCTTCCCCTGGTGAGCCATCTCCCTCAACAGTATCCAAAACGGTATACTTGTTTTGGAGGGAGATGACCGCAGGGGACTCCTGCGCTGCCTTCCTGCTCTTTCTCTGCCTTTTGGTCACCCATTCCCTTTCTCCCTCAGCAATCCTAATCTGCGGTGTGACCAATTCACTAAACGTGCTATCCACGACCTCCTCAGCATCGCGCATGCTCCAAAGTGAGTCCATCCGCAGCTCGAGAGCTGTCATGCGGTCTAACAAGTGCTGCAGCTGGACACACTTCCTGCACGTGAAGGAGACAGGGTCATCAGCCATGTCCCTGAGCTCCCACATTGAGCAAGAGGAGCATGATACGGGTCTGAGATCTCCTGCCATTTTTAATCTTAAGTTTAAACTTAGTTAAATGAAAAAGGAACGAAAAGTTTTTACCAATCACAATAAAACCAGAGAAATCGAAAAAGCCTTATCTTATAAACACCCCACCGAGTCCTTTTTTTTTTGGTTAGAGGAGGAGGGCGGGTGGGAGACACTACAAGTGTGGTGTCTCGGGTTCAGAAACCGCCCAAATATATAGTGTTTTACTTACCCAGCAGCCCCCTGGCCTCCGCCGAAAAACAAAAGGAAATTAAATTTACTTTCAAACTGACTTTCCCAGCTGCTCACTCGCTCACACGCTGCTCCCGAAAAAGCTGCTGCACTGAAAGGAAAGTTATTTTAAACCGCCCAAATATATAGTGTTTTACTTACCCAGCAGCCCCCTGGCCTCCGCCGAAAAACAAAAGGAAATTACATTTACTTTCAAACTGACTTTCCCAGCTGCTCACTCGCTCATGAAATATCTTTAGCAAACAGGGTTAAGGAAAATCCCAAAGCCTTTTATTCATATATAAGGAGCAAGAGGGTAACTAGAGAAAGATTGGCCCACTCAAGGACAAAGGAGGAAAGTTATGCGTGGAGTCAGAGAAAATGGGTGAGACTCTAAACGAGTACTTTGCATCGGTATTCACCGAGGAGAGGGACATGACGGATATTAAGGTTAGGGACAGATGTTTGATTACTTTAGGTCAAGTCGGCATAAGGAGGGAGGAAGTGTTAGGTATTCTAAAAGGCATTAAGGTGGACAAGTCCCCAGGTCCGGATGGGATCTATCCCAGGTTACTGAGGGAAGCAAGAGAGGAAATAGCTGGGGCCTTAACAGATATCTTTGTAACATCCTTAAACACGGGTGAGGTCCTGGAGGACTGGAGAATTGCTAATGTTGTCCCCTTGTTTAAGAAGGGTAGCAGGGATAATCCAGGTAATTATAGACCGGTGAGCCTGACGTCAGTGGTAGGGAAGCTGCTGGAGAAGATACTGAGGGATAGGATCTATTCCCATCTGGAAGAAAATGGGCTTATCAGTGATAGGCAACATGGTTTTGTGCAGGGAAGGTCATGTCTTACCAACTTAATAGAATTCTTTGAGGAAGTGACAAAGTTGATTGATGAGGGAAGGGCTGTAGATGTCATATACATGGACTTCAGTAAGGCGTTTGATAAGGTTCCCCATGGTAGGCTGATGGAGAAAGTGAAGTCGCATGGGGTCCAAGGTGTACTAGCTAGATGGATAAAGAACTGGCTGGGCAACAGGAGACAGAGAGTAACAGTGGAAGGGAGTTTCTCAAAATGGAGACGTGTGACCAGTGGTGTTCCACAGGGATCCGTGCTGGGACCACTGTTGTTTGTGATATACATAAATGATTTGGAGGAAAGTATAGGTGGTCTGATTAGCAAGTTTGCAGACGACACTAAGATTGGTGGAGCAGCAGATAGTGAAGGGGACTGTAGAATATAGTCAGAATCTAGATAGACTGGAGAGTTGGGCAGAATATAGATAGACTGGAGAGTTGGGCAGAGAAATGGCAGATGGAGTTCAATCAGGGCAAATGCGAGGTGATGCATTTTGGAAGATCCAATTCAAGAGTGAACTATACAATAAATGGAAAAGTCTTGGGGAAAATTGATGTACAGAGAGATTTGGGTGTTCAGGTCCATTGTTCCCTGAAGGTGGCAACGCAGGTCAATAGAGTGGTCAAGAAGGCATACGGCATGCTTTCTTTCATCGGACGGGGTATTGAGTACAAGAGTTGGCAGGGCATCTTACAGTTGTATAGGACTTTGGTTCGGCCACATTTGGAATACTGCGTGCAGTTCTGGTCGCCACATTACCAAAAGGATGTGGATGCTTTGGAGAGGGTGCAGAGGAGGTTCACCAGGATGTTGCCTGGTATGGAGGGCGCTAGCTATGAAGAGAGGTTGAGTAGATTAGGATTATTTTCATTGGAAAGACGGAGGTTGAGGGGGGACCTGATTGAGGTGTACAAAATCATGAGAGGTATAGACAGGGTGGATAGCAAGAAGCTTTTTCCCAGAGTGGGGGATTCAATTACAAGGGGTCACGAGTTCAAAGTGAAAGGGGAAAAGTTTTAGGGGGGATATGTGTGGAAAGTTCTTTACGCAGAGGGTGGTGGGTGCCTGGAACGCATTGCCAGCGGAGGTGGTAGACGCGGACACGATAGCGTCTTTTAAGATGTATCTGGACAGATACATGAATGGGCAGGAAGTAAAGAGATACACACCCTTAGAAAATAGGCGACAGGTTTAGATAGAGGATTTGGATCGGCGTAGGCTTGGAGGGCTGAAGGGCCTGTTCCTGTGCTGTAATTTTCTTTGTTCTTTGTTCTCTTTGAATGTTTAGGATCAATCAGAGCGTGTATGTGACACTCAGAATGTAAGATACACTCACAATGTATAGCAGATCGGAAGGGAGGCTCAGGATGTATCAGAGAGGGTAAGGGAGGCTCAGGGTGTATCGGAAAAGGTAAGGGAGGCTCAGGATGTATCGGAGAAGGTAAGGGAGGATCAGGATGTATCGGAGAAGGTAAGGGAGGCTCAGGATGTATCAGAGAAGGTAAGGGAGGCTCAGGATGTATTGGAGAAGGTAAGGGAGGCTCAGGATGTATCGGAAAAGGTAAGGGAGGCTCAGGATGTATCGGAGAAGGTAAGGGAGGCTCAGGATGTATCGGAAAAGGTAAGGGAGGCTCAGGATGTATCGGAGAAGGTAAGGGAGGCTCAGGATGTATCGGAAAAGGTAAGGGAGGCTCAGGATGTATCGGAGAAGGTAAGGGAGGCTCAGGATGTATCGGAGAAGGTAAGGGAGGCTCAGGATGTATCGGAGAAGGTAAGGGAGGCTCAGGATGTATCGGAGAAGGTAAAGGAGGATCAGGATGTATCAGAGAAGGTAAGGGAGGATCAGGATGTATCGGAGAAGGTAAGGGAGGATCAGGATGTATCGGAGAAGGTAAGGGAGGATCAGGATGTATCGGAGAAGGTAAGGGAGGCTCAGGATGTATTGGAGAAAGTAAGGGAGGATCAGGATGTATCGGAGAAGGTAAGGGAGGCTCAGGATGTATCGGAGAAGGTAAGGGAGGATCAGGATGTATCGGAGAAGGTAAGGGAGGATCAGGATGTATCGGAGAAGGTAAGGGAGGATCAGGATGTATCGGAGAAGGTAAGGGAGGATCAGGATGTATCGGAGAAGGTAAGGGAGGCTCAGGATGTATCGGAGAAGGTAAGGGAGGCTCAGGATGTATCGGAAAAGGTAAGGGAGGCTCAGGATGTATCGGAGAAGGTAAGGGAGGCTCAGGATGTATCGGAAAAGGTAAGGGAGGCTCAGGATGTATCGGAGAAGGTAAGGGAGGCTCAGGATGTATCGGAAAAGGTAAGGGAGGCTCAGGATGTATCGGAGAAGGTAAGGGAGGCTCAGGATGTATCGGAGAAGGTAAGGGAGGCTCAGGATGTATCGGAGAAGGTAAGGGAGGATCAGGATGTATCGGAGAAGGTAAGGGAGGCTCAGGATGTATTGGAGAAGGTAAGGGAGGATCAGGATGTATCGGAGAAGGTAGGCGGTGCTCAGGTTGTCTGAGAGTATAATGAACATTCAGGATGCATCAGATGGTGGGGGATGCTTAGAATGTATGAGAGAAGGTAGGGTGTGGTCAGGATGTATCAGAGAGGGTGACGGGAGTTCGGAATGTATGAGAGAATTTATGGGGCACTAATGATGTATCAGATACTGTAAGAGATGCTCAGGAGGTATCACAGATAGGAAGGGAGACTCAGGGTGTATCAGAATGTGACAGGAATGTTCAGGATATGTCAGAGAGGTGAATGGATGCTCAGGATTTTGCAGAGAGAGTCAGAAATTTTCAGGATATGTCAGAGGGTAAGGGACGCTCTAGATCTATCAGAGATGGTAAGGGATATTCAGGATGAATCAGAGTGGGTACGAGGCACTCAGAATGTATCAGAGAGAGTAAGGTACGCTCATAATGTATAACAGAACAATAGATTGGAATGGAGATTCAGGATGTATAGAGAGTCTAAGCAAGTCTCAGGATGTATTAAGAGAGTATAAGGAATGTTCAGGATGTGTCAGAGAGAGTAAGGGAGGGTCAAGATGTATCAGAGAGGGTAATGGGTACCCAGGATGTAGAACAGATGACAAAAGAGGCATAAGTGTCTCGGCGCATCGAAGACAGGCTCAAGATGTGTCTGACAGGGTGCAGGGCACTCAGGATGTTACAGAGCGTGGAAGGAATGTTCAGAATATGTCAGAGAGGGTATCCAATGCTCAGAACTTTGCAGAGAGAGTAAGGAATTTTCAGGATATGTCAGAGAGAGTAAGGGGCACTCTAGATTTATTAGAGAGGGTAAGGGACACTCAGGATCAATCAGAGAGGGTACAAGGCACACGGGGTGTATCAGAGAGTATAAGGGACGCTCAGGAAGTAGCAGAGAATGTAAAGAATGTTCAGGATGCACCAGAGATGGTAAGAAACAGTCAGGACATATCAGAGAGTTTAGGGGATGGTTAAGATGTAACAGAGAGGGTAAGTGATGGTCAATTTGGATCACAGAAGTTAATGGACATTCAGGATGTATCAGAGACTGTAATGGGCATTCAGGATGTACTGGAGAGTGAGTGCGATGTGCAAGATCATACCTAGCACGAAAGAGGATGATTGTGGTTGTTGGAGGTCAATCATCTCAGTCATAGAAACATAGGAAATAGGAGCAGGAGTAGGCCATTCGGCCCTTCGAGCCTGCTCTGCCATTCATTATGATCATGGCTGATCATCCAACTCAGTAACCTGTTCCTGCTTTCCCCCCATATCCTTTGATCTCTTTCGTCCCAAGAGCTACATCTAACTCCTTCTTGAAAACATACAATGTTTTAGCCTCAACTGCTTTCTGTGGTAGAGAATTCCACAGGCTCACCACTCTCTGGGTGAAGAAATTTCTCCTCATCTCAGTCCTGAAAGGTTTACCCAGTATCCTTAGACTATGAGTTCTGGACTCCCCCACCAACGGGAACATCCTTCCTGCATCTACCCTGTCAAGTCCTGTTAGAATTTGATAGGTTTCTATGAGATCCTCCCTCACTCTTCTGAACTCCAGCTAATATAATCCTAACTGACTCAATCACTCCTCATACGTCAGACCCGCCATCCCAGGAATCAGTCTGGTAAACCTTTGCTGCACTCCCTCCATAACAAGAACATCTTTCCTCAGATAAAGAGACCAAATCTGCACACAATATTCCAGGTGTGGCCTCACCAAGGCCCTGTATAATTGCAGCAAGACATCCCTGCTCCTGTACTCGAATCCTCTCGCTATGAAGGCCAACATACCATTTGCCAATTTTACCGCCTGTTGGACCTGCATGCTTACCTTCAGCGACTGGTGTACGAGAACACCCAGGTCTCGTTGCATATTCCCCTCTCTCAGTTTATAGCCGTTCAGATAATAATCTGCCTTCCTGTTTTTGCTACCAAAGTGGATAACCTCACATTTATCCACATTATGTTGCATCTGCCATGCATTTGCCCACTCACTCAACTTGTCCAAATCACCCTGAAGCCTCTCTGCATCCTCCTCACAACTCATCCTCCCACCCAGTTTTGTGTCATCTGCAAATTTGGAGATATTACATTTAGTTCCCTCATCTAAATCATTAATATATATTGTGAATAGCTGGGGTCCTAGCACCAATCCCTGTGGTACCCCACTAGTCACTGCCTGCCATTCAGAAAAAGACCCGTTTATTCCAACTCCTTGTTTCCTGTCTGCCAACCAATTTTCTATCCATTGCAATACACTACCCCCAATTCCATGTGCTTTAATTTTACATGCTAATCTCTTATGTAGGACTTTGTCGAAAGCCTTCTGAAAGTCCAAATAAACCACATCCACTGGCTGCCCCTCATCAACTCTGCTAGTTACATATTTGAAGAATTCTAGTAGATTTGTCCAGCATGATTTCCCTTTTGTAAATCCATGCTGACTCTGTCCGATTCTACCACTGTGCTCCAAGTGCTCTGCTATAAAATCTTTGATAATGGACTCTAGAATTTTCCCTACTAACGACGTCATGCTGACTGGTCTATAATTCTCTGTTTTCTCTCTACTTCCCTTTTTAAATAGTGGGGTTACATTTGCTACCCTCCAATCTGTAGGAACTGTTCCAGAGTCTATAGAATCTTGGATGCATCCAATATTTCTAGGGCCACTTCCTTAAGTACTCTGGGATGTAGATTATGAGGCCCTGGGGATTTATCAGCCTTCAATCCCATCAATTTCCCCAACACCATTTCTCTACTGATTTCCTTCAGTTCCTCCCTCTTACTAAACCCTGTGTTCCCTAACATTTCTGGTATGATATTTGTGTCCCCCTTTGTGAAGACAGAACCAAAGTATGCATTTAGTTGGTCAGCCATTTCCTTGTTCTGCAGGAGTTCCTCAGTGTAGTGTCTTCAGCCCAACCATCTTCAGCTGCTTCATCAATGACCTACCCTCTATCATAAGGTCAGAAGTGAAGATGTTCGCTGATGATTGCACAATGTTCAGCACCATTTGCGACTCCTCAGATGCTGAAGCAGCCCACGTTCACAGGCAGCAAGCCCTGGAAAACATCCAGGCTTGGGCTGATAAATGGCAAGTAACATCCATGCCACAAGTGCCAGGCAATGACCATCTCAAACAAGAGAGAATCTAACCATTTCCTCTTGATATTCAATGGCATTACGAAAGCTGAATCCCCCACTACCAACATCCTGGGAGTGACCATTGACCAGAAACTGAACTGGAGTAGCCATAAAAATTCTGTGGCTACAAGAGCAGGTCAGAAGCTAGGAATCCTGCACCGAGTAACTCACCTCAGGACTCCCTGCAGCCTGTCCACCATCTACAAGGTGCAAGTCATGAGTACGATGGAATACTGTGCACTTGCCTGGATGAGTGCAGCTCCAATAACACTCAAGAAACTCAACACCATCCAGGACAAAGCAGCCCGCTTGATTGGGACGCCATCCACCAACTTCAACCTTCACTCCCTTCACCATTGACGTACAGTGGCGGCAGTGTGTACCATCTAGCAGATGCAGTGCAGCAACTCACCAAGGCTTTTCGACAGCACCTTCCAAACCTGCAACCTCTACCACCTAGGAGGACAAGGGCAGCTGGTGCATGGGAACACCACCACCTGCAAGTTCCCCTGCAAGCCACACACCATCCTGACTTGGAACTATATCGCCGTTCCTTCACTGTCACTGGGTCAAAATCCTAGAACTCACTTCCTAACAGCACTGTGAGTGTATCTACACCCCAAGGACTGCAGCGGTTCAAGAAGGCAGCTCACTACCTCCTTCTCAAGGGCAATTAGGGATAGCAATAAATGCTGGCCCAGCCAGTGACGCAACATTCCATGAATGAATAAAAAAAGGATTTATGACAGATGGGAAGGGATCCTCAGGATGTATCCGAAAGGGTAAGGTAGGCTCAGGTTGCGTCAGAGACCGTATGGCAGGAGCAGGATATGTCAGAGAGGGTAAGGGACACTCTAGATCCATCAGAGATGGTAATGGATGTTCGGGATCAATCAGAGCGTGTATGAGGCACTCAGAATGTATAACACATTGGAAGGGAGGCTCAAGATGTATTAGAGAATCTAATTGAGGGGCAGGATGTATTAGAGAGGCTAAGGGGCGCTCACAATATGTCAGAGAGGGAAAGGGATGGAGAAGATGTATCAGAGAGGGTAAGCGGTGGTCCAATTGAAAGAGAGAGAGTAAGAAGAGCACAGGATGTATCAAAATGTAAAGGAGACTCTGGATGTATCAGAGAGTGTAACAGGAAGTGAGCATGAATCAGAGAGGTTAAGGGATGGTCAGGATGTATTAGAGCACTAAGAGTCTGCCACCATGTATCAGAGAGGAAAGGGGACCATTTGAATGAATTTGGGAGGGTAAGGATTTGTCAAGATATATCAGAGAGGGTAAGGGAGGATCAGGATGTATCAGAGAGAGTAGGTGTGCTCATGCTGTCTCCGAGAGTGTAATGAAAGTTCAGGATGCATCAGTGATGGCAAGGAATGCTTAGGATGTATCAGAGAAGAGTGTAAGGGATGCTCAGGATGTATGAGGGAGGAGAAGAGACAAGATGTATCAGAGAGTGCCAAAGAGCCCCTTTATTTATCAGAGAGTGTAAAGGAGGATTAGGATGTAGCAGAGAGCGTAAGTGAGGTTCAGCGTGCTTGTAAGGGCCAGTCTGGATTTATCAGAGTGTTTAGGGGGTGCTCACCATGTATCAGAGAGAATAAGGGATGGTCAGGATGTATCAGAGAGTGTTCTGGATGCTCAGGATATATGAGAGATGTCATGAAAACCACACCTACAAAATGAAACCTGTTAATTTCGTCACAAGGAACACTAATTTTTAAACTGTTACTGGACTAAAAAAAAACTTTCCGCGGGGGACTGCAGTAGAATTTGGACAAATCCCTGTAAGCAGGAGTATGTTTTCCTGTACTTTCTCTCCTTTTCTATTTTTTTAACGAAATGCTCTTCCAAAATTGCATTTCATTCCATTGGATGTGGAGGTGTCATGAAAACCACACCTGCCAAAATGAGACATATTAATTTCAGCACATGGAGCATTAACTTTTAAACTGTTACTGGACTCAAAAAATAACTTGTTTAGAGAGACCACAGCAGTGCCTGGAAAACATGGCTGCACATGTATTTGCATTCTAAAAGGACAGTGGCTAGAAACATGACTGCTCGTTTTGCATTCTAAAAGACAGTTGAAAAAAGAGACAATGGGAACTGCTCACTGATTCAATTAATAATGATTGGTCCGGGCAACAGTAATCCACATCATGACTTTGTAAGAGACAGCATTACATCCACCACCACCCCCCTCCCCCAACCAAGAGCTTTGAAATCCACAAACCGAAGGAGGGGTTGTCCCAAATAAGGGATTAGTCACATGACTAACCTGCTGGCCAACTTGGAGTTTTGAATTGTGCTCACAGAACAGTTGGAAGAGAGACTGAAACTTGAAGACAACAGAGAAGGAAGGTCTCTCCCAAGTTCCAGGGCATCCACTGAAGCCACTCAAACCTCAAGAGAGAAATCTCCTACAGCTAAACAAACTTGAAAGTGTGCACTGGGCCCCAGTGAGAACTGCAAGACAACTGCAATCCAAGACTTTACATCAAATCCAAAAGCCAGTAACTGAACTCCAGCTATTACTTTAAACCTTTCCCCTTCTTTCTTCTTCTCTGTCTCTGTTTATGTGTGTGTTTATCGCATATGCCTGCTAGGATGGTCGCGTCGTGTATTTCTAGTAGTTTTAACCGAATTAGAGTTTTAAAATTAATAAACTTACACCTTTATTGTTTAAATCTAAGAAAACCTGTCTGGCTGATGTCTTTGCTAGTACAATTAGAGAGCGTTGAACAAGGATTCACTGAGGGGAAGCTTAAAACACAGTGTTTTAAAAAATTAAACCCTGTTATGGCCAAACCAGGCAAAGGCTGAGAGGGGAGCCCTAGACCCCTGCCTCAGCTGGTCGTAACAGAGAGTATAAGGGACGCTGAGAATTTATCAGAGAGCGAAAGAGAGGCTTAGCATGTATCAGAGAGGACAAGGTTCACTCAGGATGTATCAGATAGGATGCATGATCTGAACTTTTCTTACATTCGCTGTTACATTGCTGACCTCTCTTACATGCTGTAATGCATCCGGAGGCTCCCTGATCCAGCCTGAGGGACCTAGAGCTGCTCTGATACATTCTGACCATCCTGTACACTTTTTGACATCCTGAGCCTCCCTTGACCTCTCTGATATGTCCAGAGCATCCCTGACACATCCTGAGTCTCTCTTACATTCTCCAGTACATCCTGAGCATCTTTCGTACATTGAGCATCCTCCACCCTCTCTGAAATATCCTGACTGTTTCTTACATACGCTGATACATCCTGAGCATCCCTCACCTCTCTGATGCATCCTCAGCCATGCTCTTTTTTTAATTCATTTGTGGGATGTGGGCATCGCTGGCTAGGCCAGCATAAATTGCCCATCCCAAATTGCCCTTGAATTGAGTGGCTTGCTATGCCATTTCAGAAGGCATTTAAGAGTCACCACATTGCTGTGGGTCTGGAGTCACATGTAGGCCAGATTTCCTTCCCTAAAGGACATTAGTGAACCAGATGGGTTTTTACAACGATCAACAATGGTTTCACCATTAGACATTTTTTTTTAAATTCCAGATTTATTCAGTGAATTCAAATTTCACCATCTGCTGTGGTGGTGTGGGATTCAAACCCATGTCCCCAAAGCATTAGCCTGGGCTCTAGATTACTAGTACAGGGACATTACCACTACGCCACCACCTCCTCTGATGCATACTAAGTCTCCTTTGTAAGACTCTTAAAAAAGGGGTCTCAAGTCTCTCTAAGGCCCTGACTCTGTACTGAGTATCAATTGCACAAAACAGACTTTGGATACAATTTCCACTTTATGTGGAAAACCTTTATTAACTAACCAAGCAATAGTATATACTTACAACACTAGGTGCTTAGCACGACTTCCTGTGACTGACCAAGTCACACTTCACGGCTGCAGCAACAATGTCCTTGTGAGCTGTGGCTTTATACTCCTTTCTGACTCTGGCCCCTTGACGTATAAGGTAATGTTTTGAATTGGGTCATCCGATTGGGTTTCAGCGTCTTATCAATCCCACTCTGGCTATGCAAGACCACTGGCATGTGGTCATGTCCTTTCAGGGTCACTGAAAAAGTGATGTCACAGGAAAGCTGTGACCTGATTGGCTGGTAGGGAATCTGTACCGAATTTGAAAATAAAACTGATAAAAATTGATTAAAACGCTAATTAACTAATTAATAAGTAGAGTAACTAAACCAGAGGGAGGAGATTACTGTATTTAGTTAGCTTTTAGTATTTATTGTAGAAATCTAGCACTAGGGACCATATAGTTAAGTGTATCATAATTTAGTAAGGATTTAATAAGTATTTATTTATTTTATATTAATTAACTAATTAGTGCTAGAAATATCAGTTAGAGGGGTGAAGTGCTTCACCTGTGAGATGTGGGAGGTCTGTGACGCTTCCAGCGTTCCGGACGACTACATCTGCAGGAAGTGTACCCAGTTGCAGCTCCTCACAGACCGCATAGATCGGTTGGAGCGGCAACTGGATGCACTTAGGAGCATGCAAGTGCCAGAAAGCGTCATAGACAGGAGTTTTAGAGAAGTGGTTACACCCAAGGTGCAGGCAGATAGATGGATGACCACTAGAAGGGGCAGGCAGTCAGTGCAGGAATCCCCTGTGGCTATCCCCCTCTCTAACAAGTATACCGTTTTGGATACTGTTGGGGGGCTGGCCTATCAGGGGAAAACAGCAGCAGCCAGAGCAGTGGCACCACAGCTAGCACTGTTGTTCAGCAGGGAGGGACAAAGCGCAGAAGAGCAATAGTTATAGGGGACTCTATAGTCAGGGGCACAGATAGGCGTTTCTGTGGACGTGAAAGAGACTCCAGGATGGTATGTTGCCTCCCTGGTGCCAGAGTCAAGGATGTCTCTGAACGGACAGGGGGCATTCTGAAGGGGGAGGGTGAACAGCCAGAGGTTGTGGTACACATCGGTACCAACGACATAGGCAGGAAGAGTGATGAGGTCCTGCAGGGGGAGTTTAGGGAGTTAGGTAGAAAGTTAAAAGACAGGACCTCGAGGGTTGTAATCTCTGGATTACTCCCTGTGCCACGTGCCAGTGAGGCTAGAAATAGGAAGATAGTGCAGCTAAACACGTGGCTGAGCAGCTGGTGTAGAAGGGAGGGTTTCAGATATCTGGACCATTGGGCTCTCTTCAGGGACAGATGGGACCTGTACAAGAAGGAGGGTTGCATCTAAACTGGAGGGGCACTAATATCCTGGCTGCAAGGTTTGCTAGCGTCACTCGGGAGGGTTTAAACTAGTGTGGCAGGGGGGTGGGAACCAGAGCAGTAGGACAGTTAGTGAAATAAATGAGGAGGACATAGTAAATAAGGCCAGTAGGACTAAGAGGAAGAGCAGGCAGGGAGATGTTGCTGAGCACAGCGGGACTGGTGGTCTGAAGTGCATTTGTTTCAATGCGAGAAGTAAGGCAGATGAACTTAGAGCTTGGATTAGCACTTGGCAATATGATGTTGTTGCTATTGCAGAGACTTGGTTGAGGGAAGGGCAGGATTGGCAGCTAAATGTTCCAGGCTTTAGAACCTTCAGACGGGATGGAGGGGGATGTAAAAGGGTGGAGGAGTTGCATTACTGGTTAAGGAGAATATCACAGCTGTACTGCGGGAGGACACCTCAGAGGGGTCATGCAGCGAGTCAATATGGGTGGAGCTCAGGAATAGGAAGGGTGCAGTCATGATGTTGGGGGTTTACTACAGGCCTCCCAACAGCCAGCGGGAGGTAGAGGAGCAGATATGTAGACAGATTTTGGCAAGATGTAAAGGCAACAGGGTTGTGGTGGTGGGTGATTTTAACTTCTCCTATATTGACTGGGACTCACTTAGTGCTAGGGGCTTGGATGGGGCAGAGTTTGTGAGGAGCATCCAGGAGGGATTATTGAAACAGTATGTAGATAGTCCAACTAGGGATGGGGCCATTCTGGACCTGGTATTGGGGAATGAGCCCGGCCAGGTGGTCGAAGTTTCAGTGGGGGACCATTTCGGGAGCAGTGACCATAATTCCATAAGTTTTAAGGTACTTGTGGATAAGGATAAGAGTAGTCCTCGGGTGAAGGTGCTAAATTGGGGGAAGGCTAATTATAACAATATTAGGCAGGAACTGAAGAATTTAGATTGGGGGCGGCTGTTTGAGGGTAAATCAACATCTGACATGTGGGAGTCTTTCAAACGTCAGCTGATTAGAATCCAGGACCAGCATGTTCCTGTCAGGAAGAAAGACAAGTTTGGCAACTTTCGGGAAGCTTGGATAACGCGGGATATTGTGAGCCTAGTCAAAAAGAAAAAGGAAGCATTTGTAAGGGCTGGAAGGCTAGGAAAAGAAGAAGCACTTGAGGACTATAAAGACAGTAGGAAGGAACTTAAGCAAGGATTTAGGGGGGCTAAAAGGGGTCATGAAAAGTCATTGGCAAACAGGATTAAGGAAAATCCCAAGGCTTTTTATACATATATAAAGAGCAAGAGGGTAACCAGGGAAAGGGTTGGCCCACTCAAGGACAGAGATGGGAATCTATGTGTGGAGCCAGAGGAAATGGGCAAGGTGCTAAATGAGTACTTTGCATCAGTATTCACCAAAGAGAAGGACTTGGCGGATGATGAGCCTAGGGAAGGGAGTCTCAGTCATCTCATTATCAAAAAGGAGGAGGTGTTGGGTGTCTTGCAAAACATTAAGGTAGATAAGTCCCCAGGGCCTGATGGGATCTACCCTAGAATACTGAGGGAGGCAAGGGAGGAAATTGCTGGGGCCTTGACAGAAATCTTTGCATCCTCATTGGCTACAGGTGAGGTCCCAGAGGACTGGAGAATAGCCAATGTTGTTCCTTTGAGAAAGGAGGCAAGGATAATCCAGGAAATTATAGGCCAGTGAGCCTTACGTCAGTGGTAGGGAAACTATTAGAGAGGATTATTCGGGACAGGATTTACTCCCATTTGGAAACAAACAAACTTATTAGTGCGAGACAGCATGGTTTTGTGAAGGGGAGGTCATGTCTTACTAACTTGATTGAGTTTTTTGAGGAAGTGACGAAGATGATTGATGAGGGAAGGGCAGTGGATGTTGTCTATATGGACTTTAGTAAAGCCTTTGACAAGGTCCCTCATGGCAGACTGGTACAAAAGGTGAAGTCACACGGGATCAGAGGGGAGCTGGCAAGATGGATACAGAACTGGCTTGGTCATAGAAGACAGAGGGTATCAGTGGATGGGTGTTTTTTCTGAATGGAGGGATGTGACTAGTGGTGTTCCGCAGGGATCAGTGCCGGGACCTTTGCTGTTTGTAGTATATATAAATGATTTGGAGGAAAATGTAGCTGGTCTGATTCGTAAATTTGCGGGCGACACAAAGGTTGGCGGAGTTGAGGATAATGATGAGGATTGTCAGAGGATACAGCAGGATATAGATCGGTTGGAGACTTGGGCGGAGAAATGGCAGATGGAGTTTAATCCGGACAAATGTGAGGTAATGCATTTTGGAAGGTCTAATGCAGGTGGGAAGAATACAGTAAATGGCAGAACCCTTAGGAGTATTGACAGGCAGAGAGATCTGGGCGTACAGGTCAATCCCACCCTGGCTATGTAAGACCACCTGCATGTGGTCATGTCCTGCACTCAGCAGGGGCAGTCTTAAGTGCATACCACCCATGGATGTACGACCTGCATCTTGATAAAGCAAGAAGGAAACCATTCACACATATTTCAAAAGACCATTGTCCATGAGTGTGGTTGTAGACAGGCTGTTTGATGTTTTAACAGTCCAAGCTACCACATCAGTAGCATGTCCGTCTTGCCTTTCTGTGTGTGTATGTGGGATTCCTTGTTCAGTTACATAGAGTCATCGAGAGATACAGCACCAAAACAGGCCCTTTGGCCCACCAAGTCTGTGCCGACCATCAACCACCCATTTATACTAATACTATATTAATCCCATTTTTCCCTCTCACGTCCCCACCTTCCCTCAATTCTCCTACCACCTACCTACACTAGGGGCAATTTTTTACAATGGCCAATTTACCTATCAACCTGAAATTCTTTGGTATGTGGGAGAAAACCAGAGCACCTGGAGGAAATCCACACAGTTGCGGGAAGAACTTGCAAACTCCGCACAGGCAGTACCCAGAACTGAACCTGGGTCGCTGGAGCTGTGAGGCTGCGGTGCTAATCATTGCGCCACCCTTTTGGGCTTTTATTTTTTAAGAAGTCCAATACAAACCCCAGCGATGATGTCTTCGGTCGGAATTCTTCTCCCTTCGTCTAATGTCCTTCTCCTCCACGTTTTTACCACCAGGAGCTCCACACACCAGTCACACCACAACTGGTTACATTTTACTTATGAACAGAAATACAGGAGATATCCAAATGCCTTACTCCCTTGCCAGTTCAGATATATCCTGATCGTTCCTTACCCTTTCTGATACATCATGAGCTTCCGTTACGTTGTTGGATGCATTCTGAGACTCCCTTAAACTCTTTGATACATCCTGAGCATCCCTTATTGTCTCTGACACATGAGACTGTCCCATATCCTCTTTGATACATCCTGAGTGTCCTTTGGCCTTTTTGGTATGCCTTGAGCATCCCTTACCCTCTCTGATACATCCTCACCGTCACCTACCCTCTGTGATGCATCCTACGCATCCCTTTGCCTACGTCATACATCAGGGGCCTCCTGTCCACTCTCCGATGCGTCCTGACTACCCCTTACCCTCTCTGATACATTCAGAGAGTCCCTCACCCTCCTGACCATCCCTTGCACACTCATATCCAGAGCATCCGTTGCTCTCGCTGATACATCCTCAACCTCTGTTATGCTCTGTGATGCATCCTGAATGTCCCCGATGCTCTCTCACACTTGTGCACCAGTCGCTGAAAATTAGCATGCAGGTGCAGCAGGCAGTTAAGAAAACAAATGGTATGTTGGCCTTCATAGCGTGAGGATTCGAGTACAGGAGCAAGGATGTCTTGCTGCAATTATACAAGGCCTTGGTGAGACCACATCTGGAATATTGTGTGCACTTTTGGCTTCCTTATCTGAGGAAGGATGTTCTTGCTATAGAGGGAATGCAGCAAAGGTTCACCAGACTGATTCCTGGGATGGCAGGATTGACGTATGAGGAGAGATTGTGTCGATTAGGATTATATTCGCTGGAGTTCAGAAGAGTGAGAGGGAATCTCATCGAAACCTATAAAATTCTAACAGGACTTGACAGGGTAGTTGCAGGAAGGATGTTCCCGATGGTGGAAGAGTCCAAAACCAAGGGTCATAGTCTAAGGATATGGGGTAAACATTTCAGAACTGAGATGAGGAGAAATTTCTTCACCCAGAGAGTGGTGAGCCTGTGGAATTCACTACCACAGAAAACATTTGAGGCCAAAAGCTTGTATGTTTTCAAGAAGGAGTTAGATATAGCTCCTGGGGCGAAAGGGATCAAAGGATATGGGGGGAAAGCGGGAACAGGTTACTGAGTTGGATGATCAGCCATGATCTTAATGAATGGCAGAGCAGGCTCGAAGGGCCAAATGCTCCTATTTTCTATGTTTATGTTTCTGTGTCCTTTAGGGAAAGAAATCTTGTCCTTACCTAGTCTGGACTACATGTGACTCCAGGCACACAGCATTGTGGTTAACTCTTAACTGCCCTCTGAACTCACTTGTCAAGGGCAATTAGGAATGGACGACAAATGCTGTCTTTGCCAGCGATGCCCACATCCCATGAAACGAATAAATAAAAAAAGATACACGCTGAGCCTACCTTACACACTTTGATACATCCTGACTGTCCCTGACACTGTCAAATACATCCTGACCCCCTTACCCTCTCTGATGCATTCAGAGCAACCCCAACCCTCTCTGAAACATCCCGACTGTCATGTACACTCTCTAATACATCCTGAGCCTTCCTTGCCCTCTCTGATATATCCTGAACGTCTCTTATTCTCTCTGATGCATTCTGAGCTTGCCCTACACCCTTTACATACTCTCAGACATGCTGAGCATCGCGTACCGTCACTGATATCTGAATTTGATCCCTGACACTCTCTGATGCCTCCTGAGTGTCCCTTACACTTGCCGGTGCATCCCTCTCTGATGAATTCCAGTCTCCCTTAAATGTCTGTTACATTCTACACATCCCTTACCTTCTCTGATATGCCCTGAGCCTCACTGATGCTCTCTGCTACATCCTGAGCCTCCTTTACCCTTTCTGATGCATCCTGAGCCACCCGTACACCCACCGAAACATCCTGAGCCTCCCCGACGCTCTCTGATGTGTCCTGAGCCTCCCTTGCCATCTCTAATACTTTCTGACCGTCCCTTACCCTCTCTGATAACTATTGATCTGCCTTACACGCTTTGATGCATCCCGAGTGTCCCTTTCACTCTCTGATACATCCTGATCGCCCCTTCCCCTCTCTGATACATCTCGACAGTCCCTTACACTCTCTGATACATCCTGAGTGTCCCATACACTCTTTGATCTATCATGAGCCTCCATTACACTCTCTGATACATCCTGAACATTCCTTATACTCTCTGCTACATTCAGAGCTTCCCCACCCTCTCTAAAGCATCCTGCCTGACCCTTGCACACTCTGATACATCCTGAGCCTCTCTTGCACCCACTGAAACATTCATAGCTTCCCTGATGCTCTCTAATACATACCAACGCTCCCTGGTGCTCTCTGATGCATCCTTGATAACCCTTACGTTCTCTGACACATTCTGAGTGTCCCTTACATTCTCTCATACATCCTGAATATCCAGTACTTTCTCTGATACATCCTGAGACTCCCTTACACTCTCTGATACAACCTGAGTGTCTCTGGCACTCTCTGATACATCCTGAAGGAATCACAACCTCTCTGATAGATCCTGACCATCCCTTTCCCTCTCTGATACATCATGACCATCCCTGATGCTGTCTGCATCATCCTGAGCGTACGTTATTCACTCCCATATATGCTGAGTGTCCCTTACACTCTCAGATACCTCCTGAGCATCCTAGCACTCACTAATAAAGTGTGGTGGCACAGTGGTGCAATGGCTAGCACTCAGCGACACAGCTCCAATGATTTTATTTATTTATTTAGAGATACAGCACTGAAACAGGCCCTTCGGCCCACCGAGTCTGTGCCGACCAACAACCACCCATTTATACTAACCCTACAGTAATCCCATATTCCCTACCACCTACCTACACTAGGGGCAATTTACAATGGCCTATTTACCTATCACCTGTAAGTCTTTGGCTGTGGGAGGAAACCGGAGCACCCAGCGAAAACCCACGCGGTCACAGGGAGAACTTGCAAACTCCGCACAGGCAGTACCCAGAATCGAACCTGGGTCCCTGCAGCTGTGAGGCTGCAGTGCTAACCACTGTGCCACTGTGATACGGGTTCAATTCTGGGTACTGCCTGTGCAGAGTTTGCAAGTTCTCTCTGTGACCGCGTGGGTTTCCTCCAGGTGCTCCGGTTTCCTCCCACATGCCAAAGGTTGATAGGTAAGTTGGCCATTCTAAAAAAATGCCCCTAGTGTAGGTAGGTGGTAGGAGAATTGAGGGAAGGTGGAGATGTGAGAGGGGAAAAATGGGATTAATGTAGGATTATTATAAATGGGTGGTTGATGGTCGGCGTGGACACAGTGGGCCGAAGGGCCTGTTTCGGTGCTGTATGACTCTGTAACCGTCCCTTTAAGTCTCTAATGCATCCCAAACATCCCTTATCCTCCTTGATGCATCCAGAGCCTCCCTTAGACACTCTGATACATGCTAAGCCTCTCTGACAATCTCTGATACATCCTGATAGTCCCTTACATTTTCTGATACATCCTGAGCCTCTCTTGCCCTCTCTGATATAGCCTGAGCATCCCTGATGCTCCTTGATGCATCCCGGACCTCCCTTACATTCTTTGATAGATTCTGACATTCGTTTCCACTCTCTGATACACCCTAAGCCTCCCTTATGCTTTCTGATTCATTCTGAGCCTCTCTTACACCCTCTGCTACATCCTGTCCATCCCTTGCACTGATACATGCTGACCGTACCTTACACTCTGTCATGCGTCCTGAGCACCCCTTAACCTAGATGATACATCCCGACCGTCCCTTATTCTCACCCATACATGTGACCATCTGTAACACTCTCTGATACATCCTGGCCGTGCTGTACCCTCTCTGATACATCTTGAACCTCCCTGACACTCTCTTATCTCTACTGGGCATCCATTATGGTATCTGATACATCCTGAGCCTTTCTGGATCCTCTGACACAGTCTGAGGGTCCTTTACACTTTCTGATACATCCAGGCTGTTCTTTACCTTCTCTGATACATCCGGAGCTTCCCTGACACTCTCCGATGCATTCTGAGCGATCTGTACACTTTTTGATACACCCTGAGCGTCCTTTACACTCCCTGATGCATTCGGACAGTCCCTCACTATCGTTGATACACCCTGAGCCTCCCTAATGCTCTCTGATACATCCTGAGCCTCTCTTATGCGCTCAGACAGGTCCTGAGCATCCATGACCCGCTTTGATACATCCTGAGCATCCCTTACCCGCTCTGATGCATCCAGAATGTCCCTTACCTTCTCTGACGCAAGAGATGGTCACCTACCCTCTCTTATACATCTTGAGTGTCCACTGGCCTCTTTGATATATCCTGAGCATCCTTACCCTCTCTGATGCATCCTGACCATTGCTTCCCTTCTTGATCTATCCTAAGTCTCCCTTACGCTCTCTGCTACATCCTGATTTTCCGTTTCACTCTCTGATGCAAGTCTGCGCATCCCATAACCACTCTGATACATCCTGAGACTCCCTCTGCCATCTCCTGTGTTACCCTTACACACTCTGATACAAAAACAGAAAGTGCTGGCAGCATCTGTTGGAGAGAGAAACAAGGTTAATGTTTCACATCTGCGACCTTTCATCAGAACTGGCAAAGGTTAGAAATGTAATAGGCTTTGAGCAAGTGAAAGGCGGGGGAGGGGGTGCTGTTGGCGGGGGTGGGGGAGAAGAACAAAGGGGAAGGTGTGTGATAGGGCAGAGGGCAGGAGAAATTAAATGACAAAGATGTCATGAAACAAAGGCAAAGGGAGTGCTAATAGTTGTACTAAAACGCAACATATCAGCCTAGAGAAAGTGTTAATGAGACTCCCTTACCCTCTCTGATGCACCTTGAGCAACCCTTGCCCTCTCTGATATATCCTGAGCCTCCCTGTCATGTTGAGCCTCGCTTAAACGCTCTGATGCATCGTGACTGTCCCTTGCCCTCTTTGATTCATCCTCTCTGTTGCTTACATTTTCTGATACATCCTAAGTCTCCCTTACCCTCTCTGATGCATCCTGACCCTTCCCTACGCTCTCTGATTCATCCTGAGCACTCCTCGCACAGTATGATCTATCCCCACTATCCATCACAATCTTTGATGCCTTCTGACCGTCCCTTACATTATTTGATACATCCCGAGTCTCCATTTATGCTCTCTGATACATCCTGAGCATCGCTTATGCACTTGGCTACATCTTGAGCAACCCTAACACTCTCTGATATATCCTACACGTTGCTGACCCTCTCTGATACTTCCTCAGTGTCCCTTACCCTCCCTGATACATCTAAGAACATAAGAACATAAGAGCCAGGAGTAGGAGTAGGCAATTCAGCTTCTCAAGCCTGCCCCGCCATTCAATACGATCATGGATGATCTCATCTCGGCCTCAACTCCACTTTCCTGCCCGTTCTCCATAACCCTTCAACCCATTACTAATTAAAACTTCATACTAATCTAGAACTTCCCTTAACCTCTCTGATGCATGGGGCCATCTCTTACCCTCTCTGATACATCCTGTGCTTCCACTAGCCTCTCTGATCTATACTGAGCATCCCTTACTCTCTCTGATACATCCTGACCATTGCATCCCTTCTCTGATACATGGTAAGTCCCTTTGACATCTCTACTATATCCTGACACTCCCGTTCACTCTCTGATGCAGTCTGCTCATCTGTTACCCTCTCAGATACATCCTGAGCATCCCTTACATTCTCTGATGTATCCTTACCGTCACCTGCACTCTCTGATACATCCTTATCTTCCATTACACTCCCTGATACATCCTGAGTCTCCCTCACACTCTCCGGTTCATCCTGGGCACCCCTGACACTCTCTGGTACATTCTGAGCATCCCTTATGTTCTCTGATGCATCATGATATTCCCTAAATCTCTGATACATCCTGACCAACGCTTCCCCTCTCTGAGGCATCCTCAGGTTTCTCTCTGCTCTCCGATTCATCCTGAGCCTCCCTGGCACTCCCTAATACATTCTCACCATCCCTCACACACTCTGATATTCCTGATAGTCCCTTACACTCTCGGATACAACCTCAGCATCCTTTACAATCTCTGAGGCAACCTGACTTTTCCTCACAATTTTTGATACATCCTGACCATCCCTTACCTTCTCTGATACATCCTGAGCATCCAGTGGCATCTCTGATATTTACTGAGCGTCTGTGATACATCCTCACCATCGCTTCCCTTCTCTGATACATGGTAAATCTCCCTTACACTCTGTACTACATCCTGACATTCCCTTTCACTCTCCAGTGCAGTCTGCACGCCCTTGCTCTCTCTGACACATCCTGAGTGTCACTTACATTCTCTGATATATCCTTACCTTTACCTGCACACTCCGATACATCATGATCCTCCCTTCCTCTCCCTGATACATCCTGAGTCTCACTTACACTCGCTGATTCATCCTGGGCATCCCTGACACTCTCTGGTACATTCTGAGTGTCATCGTGACATTCCTAAATTCTTTGATATATCCTGACCATCGCTTCCCCTCTCTGATGGATCCTCAGGCTTCCCTACACTCTCCGATTCATCCTGAGCCTCCCTGGCAGTCTCCAATGCATCCTCACTGTCCGTTACACTCTGTGATATTCCTGATAGTCCCTTACAGTCTCGGATACAACCTCAGCGTCCTTTACAATCTCTGAAACAACTTGACTGTCCCTCACAGATACATCCTGACTGTCCCTTACCCTCTCTGACACATCCTGACCGTCCCTCAAATGCCCTGATATATCCTAATCGTCCCTTACCTTCTCTGATACATCAACAGCCTCCCTTAACCTCTCTGATGTCTCCTGTGCATCCCTCAAACTCTCTGATATATCTTTACCGTCTATTACACCCTCTGATACATCCTAATCCTCCCTTAGGCTGCCTAATACACCTTGAACCTCCCTTGCATTCTCCCGTCCATTCGGATACTCCCTTACACTTTCTGGTACATTCTGACCATCCCTTCCCCTCCCTGATGCATCCTGACCCTTCCATCCTGAGCATCCCTCGCACTCTCTGATACAACTTCATTGTCTGGTACAATCTCTGATGCATGCTGACCGTCCCTCGCTATCTCTGATACACCCTGTGCCTTGCTTGCACTCTCTGATATGTCCTGAGTCTCCCTTATGCACTCGGATAGGTCCCTGACAACCTTTGATACAGCAGTTCCGAAGAAGGGTCACTGACCCGAAACGTTAACTCTGCTTCTCTTTTCACAGATGCTGCCAGACCTGCTGAGTGGTTCCAGCGTTTCTTGTTTTTATTTCAGATTTCCAGCATCCGCAGTATTTTGCTTTTATCCTTTGATACATCTTGAGGTTACCTTGGCCTCTCTGATACATCAAGAATGTCCCTTACCCTCACTGGTACATGAGACAGTCACTTACCCTCTCTCATCTTCATTGTCTACTGACCTCTCTAATATTTCGTGAGCATCCCTTACCCTCTCTGATACATCCTGGCCCTCTCTTTCACTCCCCAATACTGTCTGTACATCCCTTACCTTCTCTGATACATCCTGGCCCTCTCTTTCACTCCCCAATACTGGCTGTACATCCTTTACCCTCTCTGATACATCTTGAGACTCCCTTGGCGACTCTGATGTCTCCTGTTTTACCCTTACAGTCTCTCATACAAAAAAAGAAAGTGCTATAAATACTCAGCAGGTTTGGCAGCCTTTGTGGAGAGAGATCACATCAGTGATCAGTATCAATCTCTGATACATCTAGAACTTTCCTTACCCTCACGAATATATGGGGCCATTCCCCCACTCTCTTTGATAGATCCTGAGTGTCCACTGGCCTCTCAGGTATATACGGAGCATCCTTTACCCTCTGATACATGCTGACCATCGCCCCCCTGCTCTGATACATCCTAAGTCTTCCTTACACTCTCTGCTACATCCTGACCCTCATGTTCACTCTCTGATGCAATCTGCACATCCCTTACCCTCTCTGATACATCTTGAGTGTCCCTTGACCGCTCTTGATGTATCGTTACCGTCGCCTGCTCTCTCTGATGCATCCCGATCTTCCCTTACGTTCCCTGATACATCCTGAGTCTCCCTTACACTCTCTGGTTCATCCTGTTCGTTCCTGGAACTCTCTGATACATCCTCACCATCCCTTACACTCTCCAATATTCCTGATATCCCTTACACTCTCAATACAACCTCAACGTCCTTTACAATCTCTGATGCAACCTGACTGTCCTACCCACTCTGATACATACTGACCATCCCTTACCCTCCCTGATATATCCTGACCATCCTTCAAACTCCCTGATATATCCTGATGGCCCTCACCTTCTCTGACACATCCACAGCCTATCTTATTCTCTCTGATATATCCTGGGATATATACAAGACTGGGAGCTGAAGATTCAAGGATATTCAATATTTAGGAAGCACAGGCAAAAAGGAAAAGGAGGTGGTGTTACACTGTTAATAAAGGATGGGATCAGTACATTAGTAAGGGAGGATCTCAGATTGGAAGAACACAATGTGGAATCTGTTTGGGTGGAGCTAAGAAACAGCAAGGGGCAGCAAACATTGGTAGAAATTGTTTATAGGCCACCAAATAGTAGAGGTAGTGTGAGGCATGGCATTAATCAGGAGATTAGAGAAGCATGTAGCATGGGTAATACTACAGTAATCATGGGTGACGTCAATCTGCATATAGACTAGGTTAAACCTAATGAGCACTAATGCTGTGGAGGAGGAGTTTCTGGAGTGTGTTAGGGATGCTTTTCTAGAGCAGTATGTTGAGGAACCAACTAGAGAACAGGCTATTTTAGATCTAATATTATGTAATGAGAAAGGGCTAATTAATAATCTTGTAAAAGAACCTTTAGGGATGAGTGACCATATTATTTATGATTTAGAGATACAGCACTGAAACAGGCCCTTCGGCCCACCGAGTCTGTGCTGACCATTAACCACCCATTTATACTAATCCTACACTAATCCCATATCCCTACCACATCCTCACCTGTCCCTATATTCCCCTGCCACCTACCTATACTAGGGGCAATTTATAATGGCCAATTTACCTATCAACCTGCAAGTTTTTTGGCTGTGGGAGGGAACAGGAGCACCCGGAAGAAACCCACGCAGACACGGGGAGAACTTGCAAACTCCGCACAGTACCCAGAATTGAACCCGGGTCACTGGAGCTGTGAGGCTGCGGTGCTAACCACTGCGCCACTGTGCCGTCCCAAATTATGATAGAATTTTACATTATGTTTAAAATGAGGTAGTACAATCTGAAGCCAGGGTGTTAAATTTGAACAAAGGAAATTATGAAGGTATGAAGGGCAAACTGCCTGAGGTGGATTGAGAAAATACATTAAAAGGTATGACAGTACTTAGGCAATGGATAGTCTTTAAAGAAATATTACATAGTTTATAACAACTATACATTCCTTCAATGCACAAAAACCCCAAAAGTAAATGCAGTCAACTGTGGATGACAAATGAAGTTAAGGATTGTATAAGATTAAAAGAAAAGGCCTTATAAAGTTTCCAGAAATAGTAGTAAACCTGAGGATTGGGAGTATTTTAGAATACAGCAAAGGAGGACGAAGAAACTGATAAAGAAAGGGAGAATATAATATGAATGTAAGCTAGCAAAAAATATAAAACAGACTGTAAAAGCTTCGCTTGTTATGTAAAAAGGAAATGTTTGGCTAAGACAAATGTGGGCCCATTACAGGCAGAGTCAGGAGAATTTATAATGGGGAATAGAGAAGCTAAATGATTACTTTGTGTCTGTCTTCACTGAGGAAGATACAAGAAATTTCCCAGAATTAGGATCCAAGGGATTGGAAGGAATGAGGAATTGGAGGAAATTAGTATTAGTAAGAAAGTTGTATTGGAAAAATTAATGGGGCTGAAGGTTGATAAGGCCCCAGGACCTGATATTCTACATCCCAAAGTGTTGAAAGAGGTAACTATGGAGATAGTGGTTGCATTGGTGACCATCTTTCAAAATTCTATAAATTCTGGAGCGATTCCTGCAGATTGGAAGGTCGCAAATGTCACCCCACTATTTAAGAAGGGAGGGAGAGAGAAAACAGGGAATTTCGGACCTGTTAGCCTTACATCAGTCATTGGGAAAATGCTGGAATCTATTCTAAAGTATGTGATAAATGGACACTTGGATAATAATGATCTGATTGGGCATAATCAACACAGATTTATGAATGGGAAATCATGTTTGATTAACCTGTTGGACTGTCAGGATGAATCAGAGGGTAGAAGAGAAGCTCAGGATGAAGCAGAAAGTGTAAGGGAGGCTCAGGGTGCATCGGAGAGTGTAAAGGACAGTCAGGATGTATCAGAGCTTGCAAGGGAGGCTCAGGTTATATTAGGGAGGGTAAGGGAGGCTCAGGATGTATCAGACACTAGAAGGGATGGTTACAAGCGCTATGTGGACCAGCCACATAAATGCTGTGGCTACAAGAGCAGGTCAGAGGCTGGGAATTCTGCAGCAAGTAACTCACCTCCTGTCTCCCCAAAGCCTGTCTACCATCTACACGGCACAGGTCAGGAGTGTGATGGAATACTCTCCACTTACCTGGATGAGTGCAGCTCCAACAAAGAAGCTCAACACCATTCAGGCCAAAGCAGCCCACTTGATTGGCACCCCATCCACAAATTTCAATGTTCACTCCCTCCACACTGACGTACAGTGTTAGCAGTGTGTACCATCTACAAGATGCACTGCAGCAACTCACCAAGGCTCCTTCGACAGCACCTTCCAAACCCGTGACCTCTACCACCTAGAAGGATGAGGGCAGCAGATGCATGGGAACACCACCACCTGCAAGTTCCCCTTTAAGCCACACACCATTCTGACTTGGAACTATATTGCCGTTCCTCCACTGTTGTTAGGTCAAAACCCTGGAACTCCCTTCCTAACAGCACTGTTGGCATACACACACCCCAAGGACTGCAGCGGTTCAAGAAGGCAGTTCACCACCTTCTCAAGGGCAATTAGGGATGGGCAATAAATGCTGGCCTAGCCAGCGATGCCCACATCCCATGATTGAATAAAAAAACAATACATTGGAGATTGTCAGGGATGTCCAGGAGGCATCAGAGAGGCTAAGCGACACTAAGCAGGTATCAGAATGTGTAAAGGATGCTCAGGATAATTCATAGAGTGCAGAGCACGCTCCGAATGTGTCAGGGAGGGTAACAGACAGCCAGGATGTATCAGAAAGCTTATGGGCCCCTTAGGATGCATCAGAGAGGGTAAGGAATGACCAGGATGGAAGGGATGGTCAGGTAATAAATGAAAGGACAAGGGCTACGCAGGACGTATCAGAGAGGGTAAGGGACGCTCAGGGTGCATCAAACAGTGTGAGGGATAGTCAGGATGTATGGGAGAGTGTAGGGAGGCTCAGGATTTATCTGAGAGCCTGAGGGAGACTTAGGATGTATCAGAGAGTGCAAGGGATAGTCAGAATGTATCAGAGAGTGTAAGGGGCACTCAGAATGTATCAGAGAGTGAACGGGACAAGCTCAGATGTAGCAGAGAGTTTAAGGGATGCTCAGGATGCATCAGAGAGGACAAGGGACATTCAGGATGTATCATAGGGGGTAACAGATGCTCAGGATGTATCAGAGAGGGGACAGGACACTCAGAATGTATCAGAAAACATCAGGCATGCTCAGGATTTATCCGAGAGTATAGGGGAAACTCAGGATATATCAGAGAGTGTAAGGGAGGCTCAGGACGTGTCAGAGATTGTGAGGGACGGTTAGGATCAAAGAGTGCATGGCATGCTAAAAATGCATCAGAGAGCAAAGGGGAGGCTCAGGATGCATCAGAGAGTTGAAAGGATGGTAATGATGTTTCAGGGAGGGTTAGGGGTGCTCAGGATGTACCAGAGAGGGCAAGGGGCACCCAGGAAGCATCAGAGAGTGTCGGGCACACACAGGATGTATGGGAGGGTGCAGGGCGGCTCAGGATGTATCGAACAGCCTAAGAGAGGGTCAGGATGTACCAGAGACGGCAAGGAACACTCAACATGTATCACAGTGTAAGGGAGGCTCAGGATGTATCAGAGAGGGTAAGGAATGCTGAGAATGCATCAGAAAGTATATGGGACACTCAGGTTGTATCAAAGAGTGTCAGATAGGCTCAGGATATATCAGACAATGTAAGGGAGGCTCAGGATGATACACAGCGGGCAAAAGGCGCTGAGGATGTATCAGAGAGTGTATGGGAGGCTCAGGATGCTACACAGAGCGGAATGGAGGCTGAGGATGTATCAGAAAGGGTAAGTGGCAGGCAGGATGTATCAGAGGGCATAAGGGATGGCCAAGATGCATCAAAGAGCAATGAACATCCAGAATGTATCAGAGGGGGTAAGGGACTCTCAGGATGTATCGGAAAGTATCAGAGATGCTCAGGACTTATCTGAGATTATAGGGGAGGCTCAGGATGTATCAGGGAGCGTAAGGGAGGCTCAGGATGTGTCAGAGAGTGCAAGGGATGTGACAGTGAGGATTATCGGACCATGTAAGGGAAACTAAGGGTGAATCAATAAGCATAAAAGAGGATATATCAGAGAGTGGAAGCAAATATCAGAGTCCTAGAGTCGTACTGCATAGAAACAGGCCCTTCGGCCCACCACGTCCATGCCAACCATAATGCCTATCTATACTAATCCCACCTGCTTGCATTAATTCCATATCCCTCTATGCCTTGCTTATTCAAGTACCTGTCCAGATGCCTCATAAATGTTGCTACTGTTCCTGCCTCCACCACCTCCTCAGGCAGCTCATTCCGGATACCCACTATTCTTTGTGTGAAAAATTTACCCCTTTGATCCCCTTTAAACCTCCTCCCTCTCACCTGAAATCTATGCCCTCTAGTTTTAGTCACCCCTACCCTGGGAAACAGACTCTGGCTATCTACCCTATCTATGCCTCTCATAATTTTATATACCCCTATCATGTCCCCTCTCAGCCTCCTTTGCTCCATGGAAAACAGATCCAGCCTGTCCAACCTCTCTTTATAGCTCAAGCCCTCCAAACCAGGCAACATCCTTGTGAATCTTTTCTGTACCCTCTCCAGCTTAATCACATCTTTCCTGTAGTGCGGCGACCAGAACTGCACACAGTACTCCAAATGCAGCCTAACCGACGTTATGTGCAACTGTAACATGACGTCCCAACCCTTGTACTCCGTGCCTTGGCCGATGAAGGCAAGCATGCCATACACCTTCTTCACCACCCTGTCTACCCGTGTTGCCACTTTCAGGGAACTATGTACTTGCACCCCAAGGACTCTCTGCTCAACAACACTCCCCAGGGCCCTGCCATTCACTGTATATGTCCTGCCCTGGTTTAACTTCCCAAAATGCATCACTTCACACTTGTTTGCGTTAAATTCCATTTGCCAATCCCTTGCCCACTTTCCCAGTTTATCTATATCCTGTTGTAACCTTAGACAACCTTCTTCACTGTCCACTATACCACCAATTTTGGTGTCATCTGCAAACTTACTAATCATGCATTCACATCCAAGTCATTAATATATATGACAAACAACAGAGGGCCCAGCACCGATCCCTGCGACACACCACTGGTCACCAGCCTCCAATCTGAAAAACAACCCTCCAATACCACCCTCTGCCTCCTATCCCCAAGCCAATTTTGTATCCAATTGGCTAGCTCACCTTTGATCCCATGTGTTCGAACCTTCTGGACCAGCCTACCATACGGGACCTTGTCAAAGGCCTTGCTAAAGTCCATGTAGACAACGTCCATCGCCCTTCCCACGTCAATCCTCTTGGTCACCTCCTCGAAAATCTCAATCAAATTCGTGAGACATGCTTTCCCACGCACAAAGCCATGCTGACTATCCCTAATCAGACCATGCCTTTCCAAATGTATATAAATCCTTTCTCTCAGAATCCCTTCCAATAACTTTCCCACCACAGATGTAAGGCCTGTAGTTCCCTGGCTTATCCCTGCTGCCCTTCTTAAATAAAAGCACAACATTAGCTATCCTCCAGTCTTCCGGTACCTCACCCATGGCTAACGATGATACAAAATTCTCTGCCAGGGCCCCAGCAATTTCCTCCTTTACTTCCCATAGAATCCGAGGATACACCTGGTCAGGCCCTGGGGATTTATCCACCTTAATGCACTTCAAAACCTCCAACACCTCCTCCTTTGTAATGTTGATATGCTCCAGGATATCGCTGTTCCCTCCCTTGAACTCACGAGCTTCCATGACCTTCTCCACGGTAAATACAGACAAGAAGTATTCATTTAAGACCTCGCCCATTTCCCGTGGCTCCACACATAGATTACCACACTGATCTTTAAGGGGACCTATTCTCTCCCTAGCTACCCTTTACTCTTAATACTTATAGAATCTTTTAGGATTCTCCTTTATCTTATCTGCCAGGGAAATCTCATGGCCCCTTTTTGCCCTCCTGATTTTCCTCTTAAGTGTCGTCCTACATCCCGTTTACTCCTCGAGGGACTTGCTTGATCCCAGCTGCCTATATCTGACATATGCCTCCTTCTTTGTCCTGACCAGACTCTCAATATCCCTCGTCAACCAAGGTTCCCTAAACTTGCCAGCCTTTTCCTTTCATCTAACAGGAACATGCCGGCCCTGAACTCTTCCTATCTCATTTTTAAAAGCCTCCCACTTGCCAGATGTCCCTTGACCTGTAAACAGCCTCTCCCATTCAACTTTTGAGAGTTCCTTTCTGATGCCATCGAAATTAGCCTTCCCCCAATTTAGGACTTCAACCTGAGGACCAGTCCTATGCTTTTCCATAACTATCTTGAAGCTAATAGAGTTATGGTCACTGGTTCCAAAGTGCTCCCCACTGATACATCAACCACCTGCCCATCCTCATTACCTAAGAGGAGGTCGAGTGTAGCCCCTTCTCTAATAGGGCCATCCACATACTGCTTCAGAAAAATATCCTGGACACACTTAACACATTCTTCCCCATCTGATCCCTTAACACTATGGCAGTCCCAGTCAATATTAGGGAAGCTAAAATCACCTACTATTACAACCCTATAATTCCTACACCTATCTGTGATTTCCCTACATATATGCTCCTCCAATTCCCTCTGACTATTGGGGGGCCTATAGTATATTCCCATCAAAGTGATCACCCCTTTCTTATTTCTAAGTTCTACTCATGTGGCCTCGCTGGACGTTCCCCCCGGGATATCCTCTCTAAGTACCGCCGTGATGTCCTCCCTAATCAATAGTGCAACTCCCCCTCCTCTCTTACCTCCACCTCTGTTATGCTGGAAGCATCGGTACCCCAGAACAATGAGCTGCCAGTCCTGCCCATCTCTCAACCACGTTTCCGTAATAGTTATAATATCACAATCCCATGTACCGATCCATGCTCTGAGTTCATCTGCCTTACCTGTAAGGCTTCTTGCATTAAAGTAAATGCAGTTTAGCCTACCAGACCTTCCACACTCCCTGTCCTGCCCCTGCCCAGCCTGCCTACTGGTCTTGCTTGCTTTAACCTCTACATTTGCCTCAACTATCTCATCGGGGAGACTACTACTTTGGGTCCCACCCCCTGCAAGACTAGTTTAAACCCTCCCAAGTAGTACTAGCAAACCTCCCCGCAAGGATATTGCTCCCCTTCCAGTTCAGTTGCTACCCGTCCTTCTTGTACAGGTCATCTCTGCACCAGACGAGTTCCCAATACTCCCAAGCAGCTGAAGCCCTCCCGCCTACACCAGCTCTTCAGACATGCATTCATTTGCCTTATCCTCCTATTCCTACCCTCACTAGCATGTGGCACAGGGAGTAATCCTGAGATTACAACTGTCGAGGTCCTACTTTTTAACCTTCTGCTTAACTCCCTATATTCACTTTGCAGGACCTCATCTCTCTTCTAGCCTATGTCATTAGTATCAATATGGACCACGACCTCTGGCTGCTCACCCTCCCCTTTCAGAATGTCCTGCAGCCGCTCCGAGACATCCTTGACCCTAGCACCAGGTAGGCAACAAACCTTCCTGGAGTCTCGTTTGCGGCCACAGAAATGCCTATCTGCACCCCTTACAATAGAATCCCCTATCACTATAGCTCTTCCACCCCTTTTCCTCCCCTGCTGCGCAGCAGAGCCCTCCGTGGTGCCACGAACTTGGCTTTTGCTGCTTTCCCCTGGGAGGTCATCCCCCCCAACAGTATCCAAAGTGGTATATCTGTTTGAGAGGGGGATGGCCACAGGGGACTCCTGCACTATCTGCCTGCGCCTACTATGTCTGGTGGTCACCCATCCCTTTTCTGCCTGTGCAGCCATTACCTGCGGTGTGACCACCTCACTAAACGTGCTATCCACGACGTCCTCAGCATCGTGGATGTTCCACAGTGAATCCACCCACAGCTCCAGCTCCGTAATGCTGGTAGCCAGTAGCTGCAGATGGATACACTTCCTGCACACATGGTCGTCAGGGACACTGGAAGCATCCCTGATTTCCCACATAGCACAGGAGGAGCATTTCACGGGGCTGAGCTCTCCTGCCATGACTTACCCTTAGGTTAATTAGTTACTCCCATAATTAAAAAATACTAATTACTCTAGGGGCCTTGTTCTACCCAATCCAATCTAAAGTCCTTAAAAAAAAAACACTTTAGTAGTACTCACCTTATCACCAAGGTTTTTTTCAACAAAAAAAAACTTTCCCCTTATTTTTTTAAAGATATTTAAATGCACTAACAGCTGCTACTCACCAACCAATCACCTTGCAGCTCTCCTCTGACATCACTGTTGGCTTTTTTTTACAAAACTCCGGCGCGCTGGAAGAGCTGCTCTCCTCTCCGCTCCCGGAAGGTAAGAGGATGTATCAGAGAGGGTAACGGGTACTCAGGATAGATCAGAGACAGTAAAGGAGTCTCTGGATGCATCATCGAGCATCAAGGACACTCAGGATGCATCAGAGTGTGGAAAGGGATGGTCAGGACTTGTGAGGCACGCTCTGAATGTATCAGACAGGCTAGGGGCCGGTCAGGATTTATCAGAGTGTACAAGAGGCTCAGGATGCATCAGAGAGCAAAAGGGAGGAATCTATCTATATTGGTCTGCAAACTCCTTATATCCTTTTCAAAACATACTTTCCAACCTATCTTGGTGTCATCTGCAAATTTAGCTACCATCTCATCGCTCCCCTCATCTAAATCATTGATATAAATGGTAAAAAGTTGAGGCCCCAACACAGACCCCTGCGGGACTCCACTCGTCACATCCTGCCAATCAGAATTGTTTGACCGACAGGAAACAGAGAGTAGGAATCTTTGTATCCTCATTGGCTACAGGTGAGGTCCCAGAGGACTGGAGAATAGCCAGTTGTTCCTTTGTTTAAGAAGGGTGGCAAGGATAATCCAGGAAATTATAGGCTGGTGAGCCTTACATCAGTGGTAGGGAAACTATTAGAGAGGATTATTCGGGACAGGATTTACTCCCATTTGGAAACAAACAAACTTATTAGTGAGAGACAGCATGGTTTTGTGAAGGGGAGGTCATGTCTTACTAACTTGATTGAGTTTTTTGAGGAAGTGACGAAGATGATTGATGAAGGAAGAGCAGTGGATGTTGTCTGTATGGACTTCAGTAAAGCCTTTGACAAGGTCCCGCATGGCAGACTGGTGCAAAAGGTGAAGTCACACGGGATCAGAGGTGAGCTGGCAAGATGGATACAGAACTGGCTCAGTCACAGAAGACAGAGGGTATCAGTGGATGGGTGTTTTTCTGAATGGAGGGATGTGACTAGTGGTGTTCCGCAGGGATCAGTGCTGGGACCTTTGCTGTTTGTAGTACATATAAATGATTTGGAGGAAAATGTAGCTGGTCTGATTAGTAAGTTTGCGGACGACACAAAGGTTGGTGGAGTTGCGGATAATGATGAGGATTGTCAGAGGATACAGCAGGATATAGATCGGTTGGAGACTTGGGCGGAGAAATGGCAGATGGAGTTTAATCCGGACAAATGTGAGGTATGCATTTTGGAAGGTCTAATGCAGGTGGGAAGTATACAGTAAATGGCAGAACCCTTAGGAGTATTGACAGGCAGAGAGATCTGGGCGTACAGGTCCACAGGTCACTGAAAGTGGCAACGCAGGTGGATAAGGTAGTCAAGAAGGCATACGGCATGCTTGCCTTCATGAATAGGAAGGGAATAGAGGGATATGGGCCCCGGAAGTGCAGAATGTGTTAGTTTCGGCAGGCATCAAGATCGGCGCAGGCTTGGAGGGCCGAATGGCCTGTTCCTGTGCTGTACTGTTCTTTGTTCTTTGTAACATTTCCAAGTTTGCAGATGACACAAAGCTGGGTGCGGTGGGGGGGGCACTGTGAGCTGTGAGGAGGATGCAAAAAGGCTCCAGTGTGATTTGGACAAGTTGGGTGAGTGGGTAAATGCATGGCAGATGCAGTATAACGTGAATAAATGTGAGGTCATCCACTTTGGTTGTAAAAACGGAAAGGCAGATTATTATCTGGATGGTGATAGATTGGGAAAGGGGGAGGTGCAACGAGACCTGTGTGCCTTTGTACACCAGTCGCTGAAAACAAGCATTGAGGTGCAGCAAGCAGTTAGGAAGGTGAATGGTATGTTAGCCTTCATTGCAAGAGGATTTGAGTACAGGAGCAAAGAGTTATACAGGGCTTCGGTGACACCACATCTGGAGTATTGTGTGCAGTTTTAGTCTCCTTATCTGAGGATGTTCTAGCCATGGAGGCAGTGCAAAGAAGATTTAATAGGCTGATTCCTGGGATGGCAGGATTGATGTATGAGGAGAGATTGGGTCAACTAGGCCTATATTCACTAGAGTTTAGAAGAATGAGAGGGGATCTCATAGAAACCTATAAAATTCTAACAGGACGAGATAGGCTAGATGCAGGGAGGATGCGCCCGATGGCTGGGGAGTCCAGAACCAGGGGTCACGGTCTCAGGATACGGGGTATACCATTTAGAACCAAGATGAGGAGAAATGTTTTCACTCAGAGGGAGGTGAACCTGTGGAATTCTCTATCGCAGAAGGCAGTGGAGGCCAAGTCATTAAATATATTCAAGAAAGAGATAGATATATTTCTTAATGCCAAAGGGATCAAGGGATATGGCGAGAAAGCGGGAGAGGGTACTGAGTTAGACGATCAGCCATGATCTTTTTGCAATGGCAGAGCAGGCCCAAAGGGCCGAATGGCCTACTCCTGCTCCTATTTTCTATGTCTGTTTGTCTGCTTTGCGGCATAAGTGCACATGTATAATGCCCAAACAATCCCAATTTTGTACCCATTGTATTCTATTTAAACTTTCCCTATGGCCCAAACATTTCTACGCACAGGACTACTAAATGCTGCATTATAAATAGGCTGCCTTTGCTGACAACACAACCACTAGGTGGCGCTGTACTAGCACATGCGCAAATGCAGCCTGTTTCACTGTTTGTGACGCTCAGGCAGCTGCCAGGACTAAAGATGGTGCTGCTCAATTTTTCACAGCGAAACAACTTCAACCCATGGCAGCACACATTGGACATGCTCGATACTCGGCGAACGTTGCGCTGTTTAAAGTCTCATCAGAAGGACAGCACCTCTGACGGTGCTGCACACCCTCCGTAATTCAGTGAGGTTTCAATGCCATCCTGCTCTCTGGCCGCTCATTCCCCGCTTTCCCCCCCACCCCCCATTCCACTCTCCGGCTGCTCACTCCCTGAATCGGCCCCCCCACAAATATCCCCAAGATGCTAGCTCTAGGCCGCGCTGCTTCCCTTCTCTCGGCCACTTGCTTCTTTGTGGCCCCGTCACGCCTCGTGGCCTGCCTTGCTGGAGAACGGGATGGGGGGCGGGGGGGGGGGGGGTGCGTGGTGAGAGCAGTGAGTGAGCGGCCGGGGGTGGGGAACGTGCGGCCTGGAATGAAAGGCCGAGGGGAGGAAGACCGTTTTCCTGCGCATCCGCTGGTTAGTCCTGGCACAGCAAGATGTAGGCTGCGCATGTGCAGCATCTCAGAGCGCAGGATACAGTTTGCACACGTGCGCAGCTTGGAAAGCTCTGATGACGTCAGTGGACAGCTGCATTGTCAGGAGTCACTTCGTTATAAATAACCATGTAGTCAGTTACTTTCAAGCTCATAGACTATTTCTCCCCAAGAGAAACGGGGAACCTGGTGGGCCAGTTTCTCAGTAATATGGGAATCAACTACTGTTCATCTTTCAGGTTTATCTCAGCACTGAAGTGTTCTTCCAGGTACAGATCTGTATAGCATTTGGTGGGATAGGGACTAGAAGCACCCATTGTGGTTGTTAGTCATAGAAAGCAACTGTGGAAACTTCATGCAGTGCTGGAAGACCAATGCTACAAAGTACACAATTTATTTTCTTTAAATGAAATAAAACAAACACAAAAGATTATGGAAGTTACTTTGACCTGGATATTGAGCGAGCATACTTACCAACTATCCTGGGTACATTTTGAAAATACGAGTGGCTTCTCATTATTGCACGATGCAATTTTCAATGCCACAACCATATTTTGTAATTGCATATGTAGCTACAGCACAACAGTTGTTAATGGCATAGGTTCCTAGATGTTAGCCAGACTCTGTGGCTCAGCTTAATATTAACAAGTCATGGTTTGCCTGCCTCATTTCAATGGTTATTGGGGAGTTAGGAAAACTAGACCAGGAGCCTTGACAAGCAAAGCTGGGATATAAACAGATATTATTCAATTAGGTTAAAAAAATCTGTTAGAAACACATCATTTATTCATCCGTTGGATCCTTACATAGGGTCTTTTGAGAATATAACAAAAATTATACATGCACAGCAGAGAAAGTTGTGAAATACAACTAGTCTTCACAAAAACTGCAAAGAAAACAATTACATACAAGTCTGCAAATTTTAATTAGTAAGCAACAATCAAACGCTTGGTGTACATTGCTTACACAATTTTTTAAAAGAAAAAATAAGGGCAGTTTATTGTATTTGCTAATATAGTACCTTATAAAACTGGTACAAGCAGGGCCCACTGCATGGGCAGGATTCTGTGCAGGATGTATTTCAAACTGCTGCATTGTACCAAGATTTAACATATCATTTGCAGGGACTGAGCTTTAGAACTTCTCAATAACTGGGCCAATATTCCAACACAATTTCAACACAAGTTCAATTTTTATAACAAAAGGATGTTGCCTGGTCTGGAGGGCATTAGCTATGAGGAGAGGTTGGATAAACTCGGATTGTTTTCACTGGAACGACGGAGGTGGAGGGGCGACATGATAGAGGTTTACAAAGTTATGAGTGGCATGGACAGAGTGGATAGTCAGAAGCTTTTTCCCAGGGTGGAAGAGTCAGTTACTAGGGGACATAGGTTTAAGGTGCGAGGGGCAAAGTTTAGAGGGGATGTGCGAGGCAAGTTCTTTACACAGAGGGTGGTGAGTGCCTGGAACTTGCTGCCGGGGGAGGTGGTGGAAGCAGGTACGATAGCGATGTTTAAGAGGCATCTTGACAAATACATGAATAGGATGGGAATAGAGGGATACGGTCCCCGGAAGTGAAGAAGGTTTTAGTTTAGACAGGCATCAAGATCTTGGAGGGCCAAATGGCCTGTTCCTGTGCTGTACTGTTCCGATGAAGGGTCACTGACCCGAAACATTAACTCTGCTTCTCTTTCCACAGATGCTGCCAGACCTGCTGAGAGGTTCCAGCATTTCTTGTTTTTATTTCAGATTTCCAGCATCCGCAGTATTTTGTTTTTATTATATTACTGTACTGTTCTTTGTTCTTTTGAATTAAAAAAGAACCTTTAGGTACCAGATCATTCTGTTTTATAGTTTTAATTTCCAGCATACACTGCAGTGCATTTTAAATACAAAGTTGTTGCTGGGATAAACTGTACTGTGAAAGCAAACCTGCAAAAGCTTTTTAAATCAATGCCCAGTAATAAACTGAAAATATCAAAAATATTGATAAAAATATCAATAAGTAAGAAACTGATCAGAAGCAAAGGTTAAGATAAAAATTCTACAATAAAATGTATGGTAGGAAAAGCTGGACAATAAAATGAAAGAAGGATGGAAAAACAAAAAGGAGAAAAAAAAATAGAAATGTTAAGACCCAGACAAATAATACAACCATTCTGTACAATTCTGACAAACTACATAATCAGTAATAACCTCGCTAGGAATGCATTCTGCATCTTTGTAGCACATAAACCTTCAGCTTATATTAAACAAAATGTCAATAATAACAAATCTAAAGAATACCCAAAAATCTACAACATTAGTTACATAAACATTCTTTATAAATAAAATACAGAAACTGTATATAAAATCCACCATTATAATGTAAAAAAACCCTTAACCACTTACTGTAAGCAAGCTACAGTCCATATTTATGACAATGTGCACTTGAATGAGAAAATAAAGTAGGTTTACAATATTGCACACCTAAATAAAATGAAACAAGCCATCAATGCAGTGCACAAAAATCGGTAACAACATAAAACCAACATTTCTTTCATTAGGCTTAAAACCAAGCAAGTTTTATTTGATTGTTTTAAAATTCAGATGAACTAGAGTGAAAACAGACATTTCTTATTACAAGGAACAAAGGTTACACAGCTTGTAACTCACCTTTATACACATGGCTGAGAAAAAGTAATCATCTATAGCATAACACTATTGTGGGATTATTGTAAGCAACCAATGAAAAGCATTACAAAACTTTGTAATCTTCATGTATATCTGAAAGAAAACCCAGTAACTTCTATTTTATTCTCCATTTATTTTTAAAGCTTGTGGCCTGGCCTTTATATTCCTATCCTCACTTGCCACAGCATCCAGTGCCCATAAACACAGAATACAGCATATAGCCTGGGCCTGGTTGGGGGGGGGGGGGGGGGGGGGTGGAGAGGGGGGGTGCAATTTTTTTAAACAAAGTGAAAATATGAATTATTTGGCCCTTGGTACCAAATCACCATGTTGTCCAAGAACACTGTGAGGTGTATGGTGGTTAAATGTGCACTTGTTAAACTGTGTAAATATAAAAGTTCCAGCAGCACTGTCCTGATATTCAATTTTAGTGCATAATTCAGAAATCATTGTGCTAGCCCTGAATTAACGAAGAGAATCTTTAAAAAGGACCATCAGTTCAAACCACTTACTCTGTCACCCATCAATTAAGCCTATTCTTGCAAGCTTTTTTTTTCAAATTTTTTAGCTTTTTAAACACTTGATTCTTCTGAATCTGAAAATGTTTGTCTTTTATTTAAATAATCATATTAAAATTTCTCATGCTATGCTTCTGGTTTCAACATATAAAACTGTGTAGACCTAGATGATCTTTGTAGTAAATTTTAAACCTCTGATTGCAGATATGCACATAACCCTTGTTTAAAAAGAATGCTTCAAGAGTTTTCCAAATCATCAGTTTGAGCTTTACCAATTTTTCAAGATGAAATATGAGTGACATGCAGCAAATGTCAAATATTTATTCTTCATTGTACCTCTATCTTTAAGATAACTTAAATGTAAAAATCTAACTGGAAAAGTCAATGACAGGATTGAATACCTGTCACTAACTCACTGTAATTTAGGCTTGCTTATCATTTTAGCAAACTAGTTCAAGTGCTCAATAGCTTTAAATATAAACAGACCCCCACATTTTTATTTCATATTCCAATAGCTTCTAATGAAATTTGCATTATATTTATATTTTAAAAGGTTCAAATTAATTTTCTTAATTTATGCAGTTACTATTATGAATTTTGTTCTGACTCTTAATTTAAGCTTCACCATAACCTAAAAGATTTTTGTTTCTTAATTTTTTTCTATGTTCTAATTCAGTAAAGTTTATGCATTTTCTTAGGTAAAAGACTTTCTCAATTACTCAGTTAAATAGAATAAAAATGTAAAATTTCTTATCAATATAGAATATTTATATCTTGACATGGAAAGAAAAGCAGCAGTAAATGGAAGGGGTATGTTTTATCTTAGGAGAGACTTTTAACAAACTAGGTACATATTTTAGTGCCTGTGTGTTTTTGGTGTAAGCTGAATGTGGCTGTTTAAGCCAAAAAAGTAGCATCTCCACATTAAACTACAAATAGCAGGTTTATGTTCCTGTAATCCTGTCTTTTGATACCAAAGGTTGTTAAAAATACATATATTTACACTTTTGATGGATGTTGAGGATTTGGGATAACTTCTCAGCAAATGACAATTATAAAGTTAGATAAAGGAGGTATCTTCGCCATGAAGGTATTTTCTGATAGGCATCATCTCTTATAATAACCAGTATTATTTCACCTTCTACGCCCCAGACCTTTTAACATAGCTCGCTTGCATTCAGACTGAACTATTCTGATGTACAGTTAAAAAAAAGAGTTCAACAAAAACTAGTGGAGTCACTAAGCAGTATAAATGTCACGTTCTCTGCCCGTTGCTCTGTTGGAAAATACACTCCGGAAGTTTTATTTCCTCACAGTAGAAACACAGATGTATAGAAAATAGTGGTTACACATGCTCACAAGTGATAATCTCCAAGGATCAAACCGAAGCATAACCACATATTACTGCCTCAAATTACTCCATGCACTTTTCATAATGTGCACTGCTGGTGAGGCAGTTTTGGTTTTTACCCCACTTATGGCAACTAAAACATAACAGTTAGGGGCTCCTTGTAGTTCATGTGTATTGAGATCTTCACCAAAGGATTGTGAAATAGTTGCTGTAAGTTCATCAAGTGATATTCTGCAGCTCACCAGCAGAAAATAACAGTGAATGCACGTTGTAATCATATATCACCACCCATTCGCTCCATAGGCTAAAGCTATCCTGGGTATATATCAGAGGTAATTTTGAAAGGCTCCACTGCTGCTAGACGCAAGGATTATATTTGGGCTGTACCAATAGCAAAGTTCCATGTCAATAGTGGAACATCATGAAATTACCTGCTTGCTTATATGAATCAACAATTTGCTCTCTTGATGCATCAACTTAATTATTATTGATAATGTGAGAATGGTGAATTAATTTTACCTGACAATGGATAAATGCCCCTCTTCTCAAACAAAGGAACTTCAGTGCAGAGAGAAAAACCATTTACGTTCATTGAGACATTGAGGATAAGGACTGTTTGAAAGGGCATCCAGAATGCAGACCATGCAGCTTGGAGCAGGAGGATGTCCAAAAGAGAGAGGAGGGGAAGCATAATGGGTATTCAATAATTAGAGGGGCAGATAGCATCCTTGGTAAGCAGATTAAAAGCCCAACATAGTATGTTGCCTACCTGGTGCCAGGGTGAGGGACATCTTGAACTGGCTTGAAAGGATAGTGGAGAGAGAGGGGAAGGATCCAGTCATTGTAATCCATGTTTGGACCAACATCATAGGAAAGAGTAGGCAAGAGGGCATTTTTGAACAGTACCAGGAACTAGCAGCCAAATTATAAAGAACAGGACCTCAAGGGTTATAATCTCTGGATTATTACCCAAGCCATGTGCAATTTGGCATATGGATAAGCAGATTAGGGAGATGAACATGTGGCTGAAGGAGTAGTGTTGAGAAGGGTTCTATTTGCATGGCACACTGTCAGCACTACTGGGACAGGAAGGAACTGTTCTATTGGTATGGGCTCCACCTGAACCAGGGTTGGGGGCGGGGGGGAAGGTGGGTGGAGGTGGTTGAGGCGTGAAGGGCTCAGGTGGAAAAGGTAGTACAAATAATCGTTCAAAAACAAACGGAAGGAAAGAAAGTAGAATAATAGTCAAAAATTGTGCTTTAGGCAGAACAGGTAACGGAAGAACTAAGAGATGTAGACAGAAATAAGAAATGTGTGCACAAAACATTAAAGCAAAAGGACGAGTTATGGTGTGTGGCCCAAAAAGCATTCTTCATACAATTGCATAGCATACAAAGAGCAATTGAATGAACTTCAGGCGCAAATTCAACTTGGAGGGTATGACATGGTAGCCATGGCTACAAGACATTCAGGTCTGGGAACTAAATATACTTGGTTATAAGTTCTGCAGGAAAGATAGGGAAAATAGTAGAGAATGGCAGTGAATTTCTTGAGGGTGCTCGGAAAGTTTTCTGCAACAATATGTCTTAGAACCAACAAGGGACATACCATTTAGATTCAGCAATGAGTAATGAGTCAAATTTAGATAACAGTCTAACAGTGCATGAACATTTATCGAATAGTGATCATAATACAAGCTTAAAGTAATGTTTGGAAGGGAGAAATGCAAAACAGCTAAGATTCTATAGCTATGTGAGGCTGATTTCAATACAATGAAAGAGACAGTAAACTGGGCAAATCTGTTAATGGGTAAAATGACAGAAGATCAATGGGAGGTGTTCAAAAATAATTTAATGTGATACTGAACCAGTTTACACTCCTAAGGAGCAAGAACTCTACTAGCCAAACAAAACAGCCTTGGAAAACTAAAGAGAAAAAACATACAAAAATCGAAAAATAGCACGGATCCTGGCAAATGGGAGATACAACGAAGAGCAAAGGGTGACAAAACAGATAGTAAGAGCTACAAAAAGGGAGTATGCAAAGAAACTTGCGAGGGATATCAAAATCAACATAATTTTTTTTAGAATATTAGGAAAAAGAGGGTGGTCAGGAGTAATATGGGCCCCTTGACAGTGATACTGTCAATAAAGACAAATTATTCATCCGGCTATGTGATTAGTGTTGTCCCACAAAGATCTCGGCTATTTCCCATATTTATTCAGGAGTTAGATGATGAAATAGAAAGCCACGTATCCAAGTTTGCAGAGATGCAAAGACAATAAGCAGCATTAGATGGAAGCATAAAATTACAAAGAGATGTTAATGGCTGAAATGAATGGGCAAAATTGTGGGAAATATATTTCAATGTAGGTAAATATGAGGTCATCCACTTTGGACCTAAAAAGAATAGAACAGGGTACTTTCTAAATGGTGAAAAGCTAGAAACAACGGAGGTCCAAAGAGACTTGCGGGGTGGGGGGGGGTGGTGGGGGTGCTGGTCCATGTACATAGGTCATTAAAATTTTATGAATGGGTACAGAAAATAATTAAAAAGGCGAATGGAATGCTGGCCTTTATATCTAGAAGACTAAATACTAGGGGGTAGAAGTTATGCTACAGCTATACAAAGCCCTGGTTAGACCACACCTGGAGTACTGAGAGTTGTTCTGGAAGAATATATTGGCTTTGAAGGGCATAGATTTAACAGAATGTTATCTGGATTCTAAGGAGAGATTATGCAATCTAGGACTGTATTCCCTGGAATTTAGGGGTTAAGGTGTGCTTTGATCGAAGTTTTCAATATATTAAGGGGAAAGATAGGGTAGATAGAGAGAAACTATTTCCACAGGTTGGAGATGCCAGGATTAGGGGGCATAGTCCAAAAATTAGAGTCAGAAGTTTCAGAAGTGAAATTAGGATGCACTCCCTCGGGTAGGAGGAACGCAGATGTCAGGAAGTACTGTTGGGGTTATTGGTAGGAAGGTCGCAGAGCTTGGGAGTACTGTTGCAAGGTTGGGTAGGAAGGTGGTAGACCTCGGGAATACTTTTGGGAGTTTAGAAGTGCTCTTAAAAAATTTTGTAGGAAGATCACCGACCTCAGGAGCACTGCCGGGGGTTGAAGTGGTTGCTGGGGGGGGGGGTGGGGAAGGGGCTTGGAAGCTGATGGTTGCCGAGAGGGGTGGGGGGGTGGGGTGCCTGGGGGGGTTGGTCGGTAGCGAGGTTGGAGATCTCTGGAATGGAAGCAGCAGTCATTATGGTAAATACTTATCTTTTTTCACTTATGCGCTGTTTAGCGTTGGTTTTTCCGGAGGCAAACCAAAGTCGCAGCAGGGACTAGAAGTAGGAAACCATTTTGGTCCCTAAATGGTACCAGTAGTGCAAATGGGTGCTACAGATCCCAATTTTGTGCCCTAAATGTTCCTGTACAGATATGCAAGGTTGACAATTTTCCCACCTCCAGTACACAGTTCTGCTTAATTTAATATAAGAGCTCTTCCCATCTCTGTGGCAGTCCAACATTCTATGCAGTGAAGCAATGGTGGTTGGAATTTCACTTGGGGGTGGTCCCACCCACCAGCTGGAAAGCCAGGGCGAGCATGCCTCTGATGGGCCTGGAAACCACGCTGCTCTTTTGCGTGGTTCAGGCAATTAATTTCCTGCAGTCGTGGCTACTGCCCCTCTGAGGCAGGATGTCCTGCCTCCAAGAGTTGCCAGCCAATCAAAGGGACAGAGAGGGCGGCAGGGGTGGGTTGGAAAGATTTGTATCAGGCAAGAAGCTAAACGGAGAGCTTATCCCTTGGTGTATTTCTTCATTTATGTAGGCTGCAAAAATATAAGATCCTTGTTCAAATAGATCAACTGCAAATGGACTACAAAAAACAGAAGGTGGGATGTAGTGTTACACATGGAACTGTGCTGTTGTTCACCATTTACATAAATGATTCAGATTTGAGAACTGGAAGTGCAAGATCAAAATTTGTGTACAACCAATATTGTGGGGTGGGGGGGGGGGGGGTGAGGGGGTGGATATAGTTAATATGGAGGAAGACTATGACAAAATACAAGATGTTAACAAACTTGCAGAATGACTGTATAAATTTCAATATAAGTAAGGATGATGTGTTGCATTTTGGTAGGATTAAGGAGGCCACAAACTCTTTGGAAAATAAGAATCTATATGGGGCAGAGGCACAAAGGGATCTCAGAGTGCAGACTTACAAATCGTTAAAATTAGCAATCTTGGGTAACAAAGTCATAAAAAGTGCAAACAAAGCACTTGAGGGATAGAATTCAAAAGCAGAGGAGTTATGTGAAACTTATGTGTGGAATCAGAGGAGATAGGGGAAGCGTTAAATGAATATTTTTCGTCAGTATTTACAGTAGAGAAAGAAAATGTTGTCGAGGAGAATACTGAGATTCAGACTACTAGGCTAGATGGGATTGAGGTTCACAAGGAGGAGGCGTTAGCAATTTTGGAAAGTGTGAAAATAGATAAGTCCCCTGGGCCAGATGGGATTTATCCTAGGATTCTCTGAGAAGCCAGGGAGGAGATTGCAGAGCCTTTGTCCTTGATCTTTATGTCGTCATTGTTGACAGGAATAGTGCCGGAAGACTGGAGGATAGCAAATGTTGTCCCCTTGTTCAAGAAGGGGAGTAGAGACAGCCCTGATAATTATAGACCTATGAGCCTTACTTCGGTTGTGGGTAAAATGTTGGAAAAGGTTATAAGAGACAGGATTTATAATCATCTTGAAAAGAATAAGTTCATTAGCGATAGTCAGCACGGTTTTGTGAAGGGTAGGTCGTGCCTCACAAACCTTATTGAGTTTTTCGAGAAGGTGACCAAACAGGTGGATGAGGGTAAAGCAGTGGATGTTTAGTTTAGTTTAGAGATACAGCACTGAAACAGGCCCTTCGGCCCACCGAGTCTGTGCCGACCATCAACCACCCATTTATACTAATCCTACACTAATCCCATATTCCTACCACATCCCCACCTGTCCCTATATTTCCCTACCACCTACCTATACTAGGGGCAATTTATAAAGGCCAATTAACCTATCAACCTGCAAGTCTTTGGCATGTGGGAGGAAACCGGAGCACCCGGAGGAAACCCACGCAGACACAGGGAGAACTTGCAAACTCCACACAGGCAGTAGCCAGAATTGAACCCGGGTCGCTAGAGCTGTGAGGCTGCGGTGCTAACCACTGCGCCACTGTGCCGCCGTGTATATGGATTTCAGTAAGGCATTTGATAAGGTTCCCCATGGTAGGCTATTGCAGAAAATACGGAAGTATGGGGTTGAAGGTGATTTAGAGCTTTGGATCAGAAATTGGCTAGCTGAAAGAAGACAGAGGGTGGTGGTTGATGGCAAATGTTCATCCTGGAGTTTAGTTACTAGTGGTGTACCGCAAGGATCTGTTTTGGGGCCACTGCTGTTTGTCATTTTTATAAATGACCTGGAAGAGGGTGTAGAAGGGTGGGTTAGTAAATTTGTGGATGACACGAAGGTTGGTGGAGTTGTGGATAGTGCCGAAGGATGTTGTAGGGTACAGAGGGACATAGATTGGCTGCAGAGCTGGGCTGAGAGATGGCAAATGGAGTTTAATGCGGAAAAGTGTGAGGTGATTCACTTTGGAAGGAGTAACAGGAATGGAGAGTACTGGGCTAATGGGAAGATTCTTGGTAGTGTAGATGAACAGAGAGATCTTGGTGTCCAGGTACATAAATCCCTGAAAGTTGCTACCCAGGTTAATAGGGCTGTTAAGAAGGCATATGGTGTGTTAGCTTTTATTAGTAGGGGGATCGAGTTTCGGAGCCACGAGGTCATGCTGCAGCTGTACAAAACTCTGGTGAGACCGCACCTGGAGTATTGCGTGCAGTTCTGGTCACCGCATTATAGGAAGGATGTGGAAGTTTGGAAAGGGTGCAGAGCGGATTTACTAGGATGTTGCCTGGTATGGAGGGAAGGTCTTACGAGGAAAGGCTTGAGGTTGTTTTCGTTGGAGAGAAGGAGGAGGAGAGGTGACTTAATAGAGACATATAAGATAATCAGAGGGTTAGATAGGGTGGATAGTGAGAGTCTTTTTCCTCGGATGGTGATGGCAAACACGAGGGGACATAGCTTTAAGTTGAGGGGTGATAGATATAGGACAGATGTTAGAGGTAGTTTCTTTACTCAGAGAGTAGTAGGGGCGTGGAACGCCCTGCCTGCAACAGTAGTAGACTCTCCAACTTTAAGGGCATTTAAGTGGTCATTGGATAGACATATGGATGAAAATGGAATAGTGTAGGTCAGATGGTTTCACAGGTCAGCGCAACATCGAGGGCCGAAGGGCCTGTACTGCGCTGTAATGTTCTAATGTTTATGTGGAATCTTGGTTATGCCACACTTAACAGGATTGTGTATAGCTCTGGTCTCACAAGAATGGAGTTTCGAAGGCGCGTGGGTTGCAGCTGGCAGCCGTAGAATCAGTGTGGGATGGACGCCGGGACCAGGTAAGTTAATTAGCGTATTGTTTTAATTAAATTAAAGATTTAAATGAAGGCCCAACCGCCGAGCGGGAGGCTACACCGAGGTCCCTCCACTGCTGGTAAAATGCGGCGGGGTCTTCTCGACGTCGGGGGTCGAGGCGGGTCTCTTCTGGCAGAATTTTATGGGCCCCCCCGCCACGACCCTCGCGTTGAGAGCTGGTAAAATTCAGTCCATTGAGAGAGTAGTTAGCAAAGCTTATCGGTTCTTGGGCTTCATGGAGCTATCGAGTACAAAAGCGGGGAAGTTATGCTGAACGTTTATAGAGTTCTGGTTAGGCCACAACTAGAGCATTCTGTCCAGTTCTGATCACCACGTTAGGAAGGATGTGAGCTTTCTTGAGATGGTGCAGAGGAGATTTACCAGAATGGTTCCAGGGGTGAGGGATTTTTGCTACAAATTAAGGTTGGAGGAGTTGGGGTTGTTCTCCTTTGAGGAAAGGAGATTGAGGCAGGTTTGATAAAGGTGTACAAGTAATGACAAGCTTAGATAAGATAGAAAAAGAAAAGCTGATCCCATTAGCTGATGGTATCAGGGGACATAGATTTGAGGTTTTGGGCAAAAGATGCAGTGGGGATGTGAGGAAGAGCTTTTCTTACGTGATTGGTAATGACCTGGAAATCGCTGCCTACGAGGGTGGTGGAAACAGTGTCAGTGAATGATTTCAAAACGAAATTGTATGGACACTTGAAGAAAATAAACTTGCAGGCCTACAGGGAGAATGGAACTGATTGGATTGCTCAACAGAGAGCCAGAATGGAATCGTAGGGCCGAATGGCCTCCTTACGTGCCATAATGACTCTATGACTAATGGGGATGAGGGCGGTATTTTATCTGTGGCACGCTGTTCCCAATGGCAGAAGTGGAAGTGGGCACCACTTCCGCTTTTGTGTAGGGAGCCAGTTCCTACGCGATTACTGTTAAATTTAAAGGGACAGCAGCGGGCATGGGAGACGTGCAATCATGTGGCAGAGGAAGCTTTTCTGTGGGGAAAGCCAACAATGCAGCAGGTACGGGCAGGCTTTAAAGAGCCTCCTGGACAAACAGGGAGGAGCTGCATCACGGCCACAACATTCCTACTCAACTATCATTTATCTATTTTTTTCTGTGCAACAGATTCACTAAAGCGTCTTCCCCAATCATTCCTTTCCTTATTATTATTCAGTGTCATTGACCACCACTGCCCTCATCACATCCAATGTCTGTGACCAGACATAGATCGGTCCCACAGTTCAGCGATGCCTCCCTGCAGGTTCTCCTCCAGCCCTTAGGGAAAGGTGGGAGGTGCTCTTTCTCCCAGATGACAGCAAAAGGCCCTTCCGCCTAACCAAGGCAGCCTTGACGGAGGTGGCAGAGGAGGTGAACAACTGTGGGGTCCATCTAAGAACATGGGTGCAGTGTAGAAAACAGGTCAATAATCTGCTCCGAGCCGCCAAGGTAAGTGTCAGGGTCATATCATAGCAAAGGGTCTCTTGTGGGTTCATCATCAATTTATATTTGCAAGTGGGCAGCTATGCCAGGTGTGTGAATGGGTGATCAGCCTCAGGGCTGCATTGCAATTGAGCCCAAAGGGTGATAAGGTTTGGCTTACGTGAGCGCTTAGATGCAATGTGCGACTGACGGGCCAGCATGTATTGATGGGGATATTTGCAGCCAATGGAGTCAGGTGTCACTTTTAACATGTAAATAACTCTGCACCTTGTCACGCAGGATAAGCAGACCCATAATGCGATAGAGTGGTCAAAGACAGGATGTGGTGTTCCAGACCTGAGGTTGCTCACCCCAGCAGAGGAAGAGGCTCTGCAACTCACAGGAGAGGAGGGAGGACAAGAGGTAGCAGACGGTGAGGCTGGAAAGGCCAGGCATAAGCATAGAAATGCATTCAACCTGGTGATACCACCTTCCCAGAGGATGCATCGTCAACTGCCTCTTCATCAACCTCTGCCAGCGCAGTTACATCACACAGGTCACGGAGGGGTGACGTTTAGAATCAGGGTCACAATCTGGTGAGCACAGCAAGGACACATTCGAGCAGCGAATGGAGACTGTAACAGCAGGGTCCCCTGAAACTCGGAGGACTGCTGGGGACCAGACCCCTGCTGAGACCCATGGTGATGACGGGCCTCTAGTTGCGGCCACAAGAAGCCTGCTGGACATGCAGCAAAAGGTAGTGGAACATAACTCGAATACGCGATAGAGGATTCCATGTAAGTCATGAGTTTCTCCATGTAAGTCATGAGTTTCTCCATGTCTCAGGCATGTGAGTGCATGGCTTCGTCCATGGAGCGTTTGGCGACCGCCATGGACAGCTAGGTAGATCACTCCACCCATATATGCTCTACCTGCATTCTATCTCTCTAGCCACGGGCTCAGTGCAACAGTGGCTAGGTGAAAGGGGGAACGAGGCACATGGACTTCCCTCCAGGTGCTCTTATCCCACAGGGAGACAGGCAGAAGCCATTGCACACCCAGATGGATGAGGAATGCATGCAACTGCCCTGGGGCCATTGTCTCAGGACACCTCTAAGATGAGCGGTCTCTCCTCATCCTGACATTGACCCCATTATCTCCAGTAGGCGAGGCCAAGGAGGAGATCCCCATTAGACCAGAGCTCTCAAGGCCTTGGACATCCAGAGGACGCCCGCCACCATTATCAATGGCAACAGGGAAACCCACTGAGCAGACGGCATCCATCTCAGCTACTGATGTCGGGCTTGCACCAAGACTTAGTGGCCATAAGTGCAAACACAAGACATATTGAGAGCATGATGGTGGCACGGGTGATTGTCACATTATATCTGTTTCAATTTATTCATGTGTGAATCATCTTTATTTGTTGGGACTAGCTTAGTCAGAGAGCTAAATGGTTAGAGGTGGTAGGGACATTGCGTTTATTGTGGAAGGAGCGATGTAGAGTGTTAGCATTCAATCTTTATTGAATGTTCATGTTCGTGTCCAGTTTTGTACTTGACAGTCTGTGGGACATGGTTGAAAATGCAGGCTCAGCTGTGCATTGTAGAGGAGACTGTCCAACAGTAATCTCAACGGGGATAATTAAAATGGTGTAGGTGCACTGAAAGACCTGTAACGATGGTGCAGGATCTGATTTCTCGGTCATGGTAGGCTGACTGAAGTACGTCCAAGCGTGACAAAGACGTTCTCAGTACCAGTATTTAATAGCAAATATGTCTGACAAAGCTCCACTCCACATGGTATTCTAGGTGGCATAGCACACAGGTTTGGAGGTAGCTTAGCCAGGAAGGCCGGCAGGGGTTGGTCTACATCCTAGGCAGGCAATGGAGTTCCGGCAAGGGGACAATGGACATTTAGGTGCCTCAATCTTGGGAGAATCGTTTGTGTATGAGGTTGTTCCTGATATCCCATGCACGTCTCTCCATGAGCCTGGCATCCAGTAAAGCATAATGCACATTCTTGGTCTCCTCCTCAGACAGATCCAAATCATCCTCATCTGAGCATGAGTGCTGCTCCTCCTGTTGCTACAGTTCACTGAGTTACATGGCCACGTTGTGCAATGCACATCAGACCATGACTATTTGTCATACCCTTTGTGGTGTGTAATGCAGAGCCCCTCCAGAGCGGTCAAGACAGCAGAAGCGCATTTTCAGCATGTAAATGGTGTGTTCTATGATGGCTCTGTTGGAGGCGTAAGCTGCAATTCCACCGGTATTCCGTTGTGCTCTGAGGATGCCTCACTGGTGTCATGAACCATGTCCACGGGGCAAGCCGTTGTCACCTAGCATCCAGCCATCAACTTGGGCTGGGGCCTCAAAGAGCTCTGGGTGCATCAACTTGTGTAAAATGAAAGCATCATGCCATCTCCCTGGGAAACGTGCACATATATGATTCATTGCCTGCGGTTGTAGACCAGTTGCATGTTCAAAGAGTGAAATCCCTTGCGATTCACAAATGTCATTGGCTGGTCCCAGGGAGCTCTAATGGCCACATGAGAGTAGTCGATGACCCCTTTCACTCTAGGAAAAGGAGCAATGGCCCCAAAGCCCAATTTCCTTGCTGCCTGGTTGCCATCATCTGTGGAGTAATTTATTAAATCATTTGGACGGCGGAAGAGGGCATTGGTCACCTCCTTTATGCACCCGTTTATGGTAGCTTGTGAAATGCCACATATGTTGCCCATGGAGCCCTGGAAAGCACCACTGGCAAATAAATTTCATGCTGCAATCAACTTGAGAGACACTGGTATGGGGTTGCTGCAAAATGCATGTGGCTACAGGTCTTACTGTACAATTCCACATATCACAATGACCACTTCCAGGACAGCCTCAGTTGTCACTGGCATTGCCTCTCCGACATCTCCAGGTAGTGAGTTCTTATTCTGAGGACACTGTGATGTATCTTCCACACTGCCTTCCCTGGCTGGCTTCATCCTGACAAGCCTCCCCCTCTGGTGCTGCCTGCTGCTTGTGTTGCAGCCTCAGTTGCTGAGCATCAAGAGCCCTCCTTTGTCACATGCTCCCCTCCTGCTCCTGAGGTTATAAGCATATAGGGTGTATGAGACCCATGTTATTCCAGCAATAGAACTGTGTGATAAAGGCAGACAGTGAAATGAAAACATGCTTGTCCATTGTTTTCATCCATAGAACTGATGAGCGGTGAGTTGCTGAGGTCCTCCCATTGTCCACACCCACAACTCCAGTCTGACCCTTCCCACTTGGATCTGCAATCCTTGCAGCCCCACGTGTGTCTGCAGAAATTCGGAGAAAATGGAGCATGTGAGGTTTGAGCTTGAAGCCTTGACACTCCACCCTCCCCCTTCACTTTCCTAACAACACTTTGCACCTTCCCTCTTTAACCCTTCAACCACACCCCATTACCCTGGACCCTGTCACTGTCCAATTGGACGTGCTCTCTCTCCCCCACTGAGCCTACACCCGCCCCCGTCGACATGCCCCCTCTGACCCTAAACTCTCGCCGCACTATCCTTAGAGTTCTTGCTAGATCCCCTGATCCGCCCCTCAAGACCTTTGCTTACCCCAAACTCAGACTGAACCTGCCCCCCTACTGAATCAAACTGACCTTTGTGACTGTGATCGTTCACTCTTCCAGTTGCATCGAGTTTGACCAACAGGACCCCAATGTGGACATTTGCTGACCCCCTCCATGTAGGCCCCTCATTTTCCTTATCTTGACTGACTGTTCCCCCCACCAGACCACACCCAGGGCGCCAGGCCTTCCCACTTCACTCCTCCATGCACCCAACCCCACCCTCTGTCCTCCCTTGGATCCCTCTGCCACTCCTCCATTGACCCGACCTGAACCCTCCACTCGCCCTTGCCAGTTCCAAGCCTCCAACCAAACTACTATTCTCCTGTTGTCCTGCCTTGTGCCGCTGAGTTCAATTAAGAAAACCGCTGATCTCAGACACAACTGCACAAAGCCAGCTGTTGTACACCACCTTTAAACGACCGTGAACTGGGTGCCACGAGGTTCCCGTATGCTGCTCAGTTAATCTGGAAAGTAGAACTTAATTACAAATAATTATACGCTAAGTATTCATGGCATGCAAATGTATTAAAAGTTGGAACCAGTTGTGGAATGGCATGAGGCTCGACCTGCACAAGTATGCCGCTGACTTAATCTCTGATTCCCAACCTGTTGTTGGGAAACCGAAATTTCAACTCCCGCCTTATTAAGTCACCCCATCTGCCATGCTTCCTGCTCTTACAGGCCCCATAAAATACCGCTCAGGGAATCCAAAACTAGGGGCCATAAATACAGGATAGTCACTAATAAATCCAATCAGAAATTTAGGAGAAATTTCTTTACTCTGAGAATGGTGAGAATCTGGAATACACTACAGAATGAAGTGGTTGAGGCAAATAGAATAGATGTATTTAAGGGGAAGCTAGATAAGCACATCAAGGAGAAAGGAATAGATGGATATTGTTGATTGGGTCTGATGAAGGGAAAGAAGGCTCGTATGGGGCATGAACACTGACATAGATCTGTTGGGCAGTATGACCTGCTCCTGCGCTAGAAGATTCTATGTAATTCTGTGAACTTTCCTACAGCATAAAATATCTACTGTTAATGGGAAATCTCAATACAAGTTGAATTAGTATAATCAAATATTTGATTCTAAATTTCTATAAAAGCCGATTTTATTCTGTCTTCTCAAGCATCAGAACTCATAATGGTGGCTGGAAATTATTTTCCAAAATTAAATTGGAAGTGTTCATGACATTGCTTTGCATTAAACATTAACCATCTTCAAGTGTTTTCCTAACCCCTGTGACAGCAAACACTACAGCTTGTAATGGTAACCACCATTTCCTGCACCACTGTCTAAAGCAAACCTCACAAAACAACAAGCTATGCAACAAAAACATTTACAGAAAAATGTAGTACAGTCTACTATTCTGTAACAGTACCATGCAGGTTTAGGTGCGTTCGGTCCCCTACTTTTCAGATATACCCAAAAATGGTGGTTTGCTTATCAATTGGGAAAGTAATCTGTTATTAGGGATACATGTGGACTCAGCTTGTCATTAGAAATAAAAATTTAATTTGAAAACAATAAAATTTGCTGTCAATATGTCCAACTCAATGACTGCCTTTTGACAATTACCACTAAAATAGCTCAACAATAACAGAAAACATTAATTTCAACGCAATGACTATTAAAACACTGTTTTGAAGATTCAGTCTTATTGTAGTTTTAACTTAGAAGCTCCTTAAATTGTTCTTTTCAGTGCACAACAGTATTGACACAACCTAGCTATCTACTAACACAATATCTAAGAGTCAGCATTTCATTCCGGTTCCCAGGAATCCTGTGTATTATTCAAGTATTATTAGTGTTATTAAAAGCTGCAGAGAAAGCAAGTTTCTGTACTTGTTGCAAGAAAAAAACACACCATAATATAAGGCCATCTAGTTAACAGGTAAACTTATTCTACTGGGTTATTCAGACAAGCAAAGAGCAGCATGTAATCAGCTGCAAAGGTCTACAAAGCAGCAAGCTCTCTGAACTGTAATCATCCTAGCATGCATCCAAGAAGCATGCTCTTTTCCCTTCCTGTGACTTCAAGACTAAACAGGTGAACTGTGATCCTCTAAAGTGAAAGGCAGCATTGTACAGCTACCCATACCAATTCAGTCACAGTGCACTCAATGTGCATTCCTGGTGTCTTTTGATTCCCAGATCCAGAAAGCACTTTGGTTCTTCCCATTCATTTTAGCCGCTGTGTAACATTTGCCAGTGCAACAGCAAAAGCCTGCACTGCAGAAAATGGATACTGAAAATCCAGGATGTATGCATTACCATCAATCCTTCCAAACTGCATCACCTGTAAAAGAAAATAAATTAAAGGGTGTAAGTATGAAAATACAGCATCGTTTTTTATTTGAACAGGTTGATCAAAGTTCACTAAATGCACCATATGTCCGTGATCCACTTTAAGTTCTGACATGCTGTGTTTGTCAGTTTTTTCAAGGGTTAAAAAATATTTACAGAGACTTATTTTTGGAGCATGGTATCATCTCCATTTTAGCAATCATTTAATTAGCCTGTTGAATTTTTAAAATTCAATAACCAGCTCAACAACAAGCTTAGATTTCTTGCAATCCAAAGGTTTCACTTTAAGTACTCCGTGCAAAACGTGCATCATTTCAAGATTAGCACTGGGCTGTGGTACTGATGGATTACCTTTCAGTAATCTCTTTTGTGTAAACTGCAATAGGTTATTTATTACAGGTTGTTCGCTTCCCACATATTCCCTGAATCAAGAGCTTGGGTTTTAGCCTCTATCAATGGCAATTTTTTCCCAGGGTAATTTCCTTCCCTTTCAGTGGGGAAATAAATACTCTTCATTCAGCACTGCCCTGAGGCTGCAGTATTAAAGATCTGAAAACAGCTCTAGAAATTTGTATTGGGAAGTTAATGTTCTATTCCCTCAAGTGTAATGCAAATGAACAAGACATAATATTAATCATGAATGTGTTTAATATTAATTTAAATATACAATACTTAATCACAGCCCACTTCATTACTAATGTGTAGTAATTACTGTGTGTAGTTTCGGTCTCCTTATCTGAGGAAGGATGTTCTTCCTATGGAGGGAGTGCAGTGAAGGTTCACCAGACTGATTCCTGGGATGGCAGGACGGATGTATGAAGAGAGATTGGGTCGATTAGTCTTTTATTCGCTAGAGTTTAGAAGAATGAGAAGGGATCTCATAGAAACCAACAAAATTCCAACAGTACTGGATAAACTAGATGCAGGAAAGATGTTCCCGATGGCGGGGGTGGGGGTGTGGATCCAGGACCAGGGGTCACAGTCTAAGGATAAGGGGTAAGCCATTTAGGGCTGTGATGAGGAGAGATTTCTTCACCCAGAGAGTGGTGAACCTGTGGAATTCTCTACCATGGAAAGCAACTGAGGTCAAATTATTAATATATTCAAGAAAGAGTTAGATATAGCTCTTAGGGCTAATGGGATCAAGGGATACGGGGACAAAGCGGGAACAGGTTACTGAGTTGGATGATCAGCCATGATCGCATTGAAAGGCGGAGCAGGCTCGAAGGGCCGAATGGCCTACTCATGCTGATATTTTTCTATGTTCTATGTTTCTAATGGTTCCAACGAATTGCCCCAGGCAGGATACCTTTTAAATAAGTTAATTAACTCCTGGATTGTGCAGGAGAAGCTTCCACGCTGGGATGAAATTAAAATTGAAATCATAATGTAATCCATTAGCTAACTTATCAGTGACCAACTAACCCACAACCAACTCACTTAAAGGCATCGGATTTCAGATTTGGACAATCAGATTCTGAGTTATAGCACAGAGTGGTACTGCTGTGACAACAAACATTTCGAAATATATTTTATTATCTTCAGTTGAGCAGTGGGATAACTACTGTGTTGGTTTCACCTTGTAAAAATGACTTAAGGTCCCAAAATTCTCAGTTATATTAAAATATTGCAAAATATATCACTTATAGTAATTATTATTTATGAGAACCATGGTTACCCTGACAACTTTTATTTACAGTTCGGGATATACAGTAAGAGATCGAAATTTGAGAACTACAACAATAATTGTAACTGACCAAATCTAGGGAATTCTTTTATCCAAAGATTAAATTGGTTAGTTTGTTTCTTAATTAGCGGTATTATTCCTTTTGTCAGTAAGAACAAGTTTATTCTATTATGATGATTTAAGTTTGCCACAAAGATGAAAATTGCATTACTCTGTGGGCATTCTGTATAATTTGTATTATATTGTATATCTGTTTCATATTTTTAATTCACTGAAGTGTCAGTTGTGGCTCAGTTGGTAGCACTCTTACCTGAGTCACAAAGTTCCAGGTTCAAGTCCCACTCCAGGACTTGAGCACAAAAGTTAAGGCTGACACTCCAGTGCAGTACTGAGGGACTGCTGCACTGTCAGACGTACAGTCTTTTGAATGAGATATTTATTTATTTAGAGATACAGCATTGAAACAGGCCCTTCGGCCCACCGAGTCTGTGCCGACCAACAACCACCCATTTATACTAATCCTACATTAACCCCATATTCCCTATCACATCCCCACCATTCTCCTACCACCTACCTACACTAGGGGCAATTTATAATGGCCAATTTACCTATCAACATGCAAGTCTTTGGCTGTGGGAGGAAACCGGAGCACCCGGCGGAAACCCACGCAGTCACAGGGAGAACTTGCAAACTCCGCACAGGCAGTACCCAGAACTGAACCCAGGTCGCTGGAGCTCTGAGGCTGCTAACCAGTGTGCCGCCCTCCGTCCTCTCAGGTGGATGTAAAAGATTCCATGTCACTATCTTGAAGAAGAGCAGGGGAGTTATCTCCGGTGTCCCAGCCAATATTTATCCCTCAATAAACATTACAACAACAGATTCTCTGGATGTTATCACATTACTGTTAGTGGGAGTTTGCTGTGCGCAAATTGGCAAATGTGTTTCCTATAGTACAATAATGACTACACTTCAAAAAAGTTTCATTGGCTGTAAAGCGCTTTGAGACATCTGGTCTTTCTTTTAAATGCATTGATTACTACAGTCTGTGTTTTAAATTTCGGCATCAAATAGTTAACCAGGTCTTCTGCAAGGGTTCAAAACAGCGGCATTTAAAAAAGCATGGGAGCTCTTTGAATGCAGTTGTTTCAACCAAGCAAGTGGTTTTGAAAATAAGTGAAGATCCAAAAAGAACAAAGAACAGTACAGCACAGGAACAGGCCATTCGACCCTCCAAGCCTGCCTAAACTAAAACCATCTGCACTTCCGGGGTACATATACCTCTAATCCCATCCTATTCATGTATTTGTCAAGATGCCTCTTAAACGTCTCTATGGTACCTGCTTCCACCACCTCCCCCGGCAACAAGTTCCAGGCACTCACCACCCTCTGTGTAAAGAACTTGCCTCGCACATCCCCTCTAAACTTTGCCCCTCGCACCTTAAACCTATGTCCCCTAGTAACTGACTCTTCCACCCTGGGAAAAAGCTTCTGACTATCCACTCTGTCCATGCCGCTTATAACTTTGTAAACCTCTATCATGTCGCCCCTCCACCTCCGTCGTTCCAGTGAAAACAATCTGAGTTTATCCAACCTCTCCTCATAGCTAATGCCCTCCAGACCAGGCAACATCCTGGTAAACCTCTTCGGTACCCTCTCCAAAGCCTCCACATCCTTCTGGTAGTGTGGCGACCAGAATTGTACGCAATATTCCAAGTGTGGCCTAACTAAGGTTCTGTACAGCTGCAGCATGACTTGCCAATTTTTATACTCTATGCCCCGACCGATGAAGGCAAGCATGCTGTATGCCTTCTTGACTACCTTATCCACCTGCATTGCCACTTTCAGTGACCTGTGGACCTGTACGCCCAGATCTCTCTGCCTGCCGATACTCCTAAGGGTTCTGCCATTGACTGTATACTTCCCACCTGCATTAGACCTTCCAAAATGCATTACCTCACATTTGTCCGAATTAAACTCCATCTGCCATTTCTCCGCCCAAGTCTCCAACCGATCTATATCCTGCTGTATCCTCCGTCAATCCTCATCATTGTCCGCAACTCCACCAACCTTTGTGTCGTCTGCAGACTTACTAATCAGACCAGCTACATTTTCCTCCAAATCACTTATATATACTACAAACAGCAAAGGTCCCAGCACTGATCCCTGCGGAACACCACTAGTCACATCCCTCCATTCAGAAAAGCACCCTTCCACTGCTCCGCTCTGTCTTCTATGACAGAGCCAGTTCTGTATCCATCTTGCCAGCTCCCCTCTGATCCCATATGACTTCACCTTTTGTATCAGTCTGCCACGAGGGAGCTTGTCAAAGGCTTTACTGAAGTCCATATAGATAACATCCGCCGCCCTTCCTTCATCAATCATCTTTGTCACTTCCTCAAAAAACTCAATCAAATTAGTGAGACACGACCTCCCCTTCACAAGACCATGCTGCCTCTCGCTAATAAGTCCATTTGTTTCCAAATAGGAGTAAATCCTGTCCCGAAGAATCCTCTCTAATAATTTCCCTACCACTGACGTAAGGCTCACCGGCCTATAATTTCCTGGATTATCCTTGCTACCCTTCTTAAACAAAGGAACAACATTGGCTATTCTCCAGTCCTCTGGGACCTCACCTGTAGCCAATGAGGATGCAAAGATTTCTGTCAAGGCCCCAGCAATTTCTTCCCTTGCCTCCCTCAGTATTCTGGGGTAGATCCCATCAGGCCCTGGGGACTTATCTACCTTAATGCTTTGCAAGACACCCAACACCTCCTCCTTTTTGATAATGAGGTGACTGAGACTATCTACACTCCTTTCCCTAGGCTCATCATCCACCAAGTCCTTCTCCTTGGTGAATACTGATGCAAAGTACTCATTTAGTACCTCGCCCATTCCCTCTGGCTCCACACATAGATTCCCTTCTCTGTCCTTGAGTGGGCCAACCCTTTCCCTGGTTACCCTCTTGCTCTTTATATATGTATAAAAACGAAAATAAAATAAAATCCATGAAGGAAAGGAAAAGATTGCAAATTCTCTGTGCTCAAAAACTCATTAACTTTGCTCATCACTGAATAGGTTCTCTCAAAATCAATTAGAAGCTTTTCTTCTATGGGATAACTGATCCTTCACAGACATTTTCATTGTGTTTATGTTTATATTGCACTTTGTCTTTCCATTTATTACAGTTGTGAATTTGTTCAACTGACTGTTCAACTGGTTTACAATCACTATATTTTCAAAGAAAAATGTTGACAATCCATAATATTGGGACTATTCTATCACAAAGACTAAATGTTATGTAAACATATATTACATAATAAGTGTATACTGTCCTGCACTGTCCTATAACCCACATCGAAAACCAAGCCCGTCATCACGTTACCTTTTTTAAAAACTGGATTGACAGTGCTTGAAATAGCAAGCCATCCCTTTGGAAGGCAGCACAAATTAAAATTGTTCATACTTCCAATCCCACTCATGGGGCTGGATTTTATGATCTCCCTGTGGTGAGTATGGAGGTGGGGAGAGCATTTAATCGGGCGGGGGATGGTCGCAGTTGGGGACACTGCCACTTTTCCACCTCCACCCTGATTAAGTCCGTGGCGCGAAGACCTGTGGATAGCCTTCCATCCTGCCGCCAATTGAGGCCTTTAAGTGGGCAATTAATGCCCAATTACGGACCTCTTCCCACTGCTGCTGGAATTAGCCTTGCAGCGGATGGGTCTGTCGCCACACAGGGAGCACAATGAGCAAACCTGTGTGGGTTGGTTTCTGGCTCCGGGGGGTGGGGGGGGTGCGGGTGTTGGTGGGGGGACGGGAACCCTTATTCAAAGGCACTTAGTGCCTGATCGAGGGACCCTGCATCAGGGAAGAATGGAGGGCCCTTGCTTTCGACCTTCCTACACCCCACTCCCCCACGACCCCCACCCTGCAAAACCCCTCCCGCCATCACTCACCTGTGGCCTGGGTCCATTGACGATACTGGCAGCAGCCACCCTCTCCACAGGGGCACTGCTGAGTAAAAGAGCTGCCTGCCTCCGATTGGCTGGCAGCTCTCAACAGTTGGGAATTCGTCCCCGGGGTCCTTAATCCCGGGGAAGGCCCACTGCTGCCCAGTTAAGCGCCTATTTGCCATGTAATATGGCAAGCCTTCCCGCAAAGAGGCAACATGGGGCTCTCACCGGCCCATGATGTTTCATGAGGAATTCGTTGCTATTGAAAGTCTTTTTAAAAATGTGGAAATCATGGTAACAAGGGATGACCAAGAGATGTCACTAAGCGTACAGATGTAATTGTTTAGGACTACTGGACAATTCAGAGTATAATTTTCACTTGAAGAAATATAACAGCTAACTAACAGAATCACAACAGGTTGATGACTGTGTACAGTTCTGGTCACCACACTAAAGGAAGGATGTGATTGCACTGGAGAGGGTGCAGAGGAGATTCACCAGGATGTTGCCCGAGCTGGAGCATTTCAGCTATGAAGAGAGACTGAAAAGGCTAGGGTTGTTTTCCTTGGAGCAGAGAAGGCTTAGGGGGGACATGATTGAGGTGTACAAGATTATGCAATTGATAGGTTAGATAGGAAGAAACATTTCCCCTTTGGGAAGGGGTCAAGAACCAGGGGGCATAGATTTAGGGTAAGGGGCAGGAGGTTTAGGGGAGATTTGAGGAAAAAAATGTTCACTCAGAGGGTAGTTGAAATCTGGAACACACTGCCTGACGAGCTGGTGGAGGCAGGAACCCTCACAACATTTAAAAAGTATTTAGATGAGCACTTGAAATGCCATAGCATACAAGGCTACGGGCCAAGTGTAGGAATATGGAATTAGAATAGTTGGGTGTTGGATGGCCGGCACAGACACAATGGGCCGAAGGGCCTGTTTCTGTGCTGTATAACTCTATGACTCTGACATGTTAGCCAAGACGTCACTTTGGGATTGTGTGTAAAGCATCAAGAACAACAAGGCCCTTCCTGCATTTGAGAGATCCCAACACATGGCACCTTGGTTAATAATTTTTCAAAATATGTTGGGGCTATATTCAACTGTACAATGCCTGTTTTTTTAGGCACTGCGTGTTCAGCTAATACTCAAAAATGGGTTTTGAGATGTGTGCGCACACTTCTGAATGGAAGTGCTCATCTTAGTAAAGGGATTTGCACCTAACGACTGCTGGCAACATGTACAGCAGGCAGATTGTGACACAAATCTGTGAGCAATGCTGATTTGACATCAATGCTACCTTTTTCGAACTGCACACTCCAGCCAACACCATGTTGTGGCCACGTACAGTTGAACATGTCATTAAACAGTATGAAGCACCATCTCCCTTCAACACCAGCCCCTGCCAACCAGGTTAACTCTAGTTAAAGGTATCATGAAGTACTGAAAGGTTAGTTTCTGAATTATTTTTTCCAGCTGTGGAACCGACACACATGCATAGCAGGCATACAACGGAAGCCACAAGGAGCATTATAGACACATCATGGGTGACCTCAAGCAATGCTTCCACTGGAGAAGTCCTGCAGTACTCAGCTGTGTGGGTATCAAAATTTCCAGTATTATGCTGTATGCTGCACCTCACCATTATGAGGGGCCAGCCATTGCCAGCACCCATCAGGCAAGAAGGTGAGGTACAGAAGCACATGAAAGAAGAGGTGGTGAAACTGGTGGAGGAGGAAGTGCAACAGGAAGTAAAGGAACAGGATAGGAAGGGAAGCTACAAACAATGTAGACAAGTGAGTTCTGTCTGGGTTCTCCATGATCAATTAACTCATGAGCAATACCAGCATGACCTTTTGGGCCTCCTTATCTCGAGAGACAATGGATACGCGCCTGGAGGTGGTCAGTGGTTTGTGAAGCAGCGCCTGGAGTGGCTATAAAGGCCAATTCTGGAGTGACAGGCTCTTCCACAGGTGCTGCAGAGAAATTTGTTTGTCGGGGCTGTTGCACAGTTGGCTCTCCCCTTGCGCCTCTGTCTTTTTTCCTGCCAACTACTAAGTCTCTTCGACTCGCCACAATTTAGCCCTGTCTTTATGGCTGCCCGCCAGCTCTGGCGAATGCTGGCAACTGACTCCCACGACTTGTGATCAATGTCACACGATTTCATGTCGCGTTTGCAGACGTCTTTATAACGGAGACATGGACGGCCGGTGGGTCTGATACCAGTGGCGAGCTCGCTGTACAATGTGTCTTTGGGGATCCTGCCATCTTCCATGCGGCTCACATGGCCAAGCCATCTCAAGCGCCGCTGACTCAGTAGTGTGTATAAGCTGGGGATGTTGGCCGCTTCAAGGACTTCTGTGTTGGAGATATAGTCCTGCCACCTGATGCCAAGTATTCTCCGAAGGCAGCGAAGATGGAATGAATTGAGACGTCGCTCTTGGCTGGCATACGTTGTCCAGGCCTCGCTGCCGTAGAGCAAGGTACTGAGGACACAGGCCTGATACACTCGGACTTTTGTGTTCCGTGTCAGTGCGCCATTTTCCCACACTCTCTTGGCCAGTCTGAACATAGCAGTGGAAGCCTTACCCATGCGCTTGTTGATTTCTGCATCTAGAGACAGGTTACTGGTGATAGTTGAGCCTAGGTAGGTGAACTCTTGAACCACTTCCAGAGCGTGGTCGCCAATATTGATGGATGGAGCATTTCTGACATCCTGCCCCATGATGTTCGTTTTCTTGAGGCTGATGGTTAGGCCAAATTCATTGCAGGCAGACGCAAACCTGTCGATGAGACTCTGCAGGCATTCTTCAGTGTGAGATGTTAAAGCAGCATCGTCAGCAAAGAGGAGTTCTCTGATGAGGACTTTCCGTACTTTGGACTTCGCTCTTAGACGGGCAAGGTTGAACAACCTGCCCCCTGATCTTGTGTGGAGGAAAATTCCTTCTTCAGAGGATTTGAACGCATGTGAAAGCAGCAGGGAGAAGAAAATTCCAAAAAGTGTGGGTGCGAGAACACAGCCCTGTTTCACACCACTCAGGATAGGAAAGGGCTCTGATGAGGAGCCACCATGTTGAATTGTGCCTTTCATATTGTCATGGAATGAGGTGATGATACTTAGTAGCTTTGGTGGACATCCGATCTTTTCTAGTAGTCTGAAGAGACCACGTCTGCTGACGAGGTCAAAGGCTTTGGTGAGATCAATGAAAGCAATGTAGAGGGGCATCTGTTGTTCACGGCATTTCTCCTGTATCTGACGAAGGGAGAACAGCATGTCAATAGTCGATCTCTCTGCACGAAAGCCACACTGTGCCTCAGGGTAGACGCGCTCGGCCAGCTTCTGGAGCCTGTTCAGAGCGACTCGAGCAAAGACTTTCCCCACTATGCTGAGCAGGGAGATTCCACGGTAGTTGTTGCAGTCACCGCGGTCACCTTTGTTTTTATAGAGGGTGATGATGTTGGCATCGCGCATGTCCTGGGGTACTGCTCCCTCGTCCCAGCACAGGCATAGCAGTTCATGTAGTGCTGAGAGTATAGCAGGCTTGGCACTCTTGATTATTTCAGGGGTAATGCTGTCCTTCCCAGGGGCTTTTCCGCTGGCTAGGGAATCAATGGCATCACTGAGTTCCGATTTGGTTGGCTGTATGTCCAGCTCATCCATGACTGGTAGAGGCTGGGCTGCATTGAGGGCAGTCTCAGTGACAGCATTCTTCCTGGAGTACAGTTCTAGGTAGTGCTCAACCCAGCGGTCCATCTGTTTGCGTTGGTCAGTGATTATGTCCCCCGATTTAGATTTGAGGGGGGTGATCTTCTTGATGGTTGGTCGAAGAGCTCTCTTCATGCCATCATACATTCCTCTGATGTTTCCGGTGTCTGAGGCCAGCTGAATATGACTGCATAGGTGTTGCCAGTAGTCGTTTGCGCAACGCCTAGCTGTTCTTTGTGCAGTACTTCTGGCTGCTTTAAGTGCTGCGGATGTTAAATCGCTGGGGGCTTTCTTGTAGTTCAAAAGTGCAATGCGCTTAGCGGCTATGACAGGTTCCAGCTCTTCATTATGAGATTGAAACCAGTCTGCATTTCTCTTCGCACTTTTGCCGTAGGTGGTCAAAGCTGACTCATAGATGGCGTCTCTGATGTGGGCCCACTTGGTCTCAGCATCCCCTGTGGGAGTGTTTTGAAGGGCTGTTACAAGTGAATTTAGAAATTTTTGTAACAGCTGTGGGTGAGAAATTCTGTTGAAATTCTGTTTTCCACCATGTTGAAAAATATGGGATCCATGCTCTGTGCAAAATCCTGTCCTGAGTTGGTGTTGCACCTCTCCATGCACCCTAACACTGTGCCCAGGTTTTCTGGCAGGCTTTCCAAATGCACTATTCATTTGGTTATGTACATCCATCATGCTTCTTCTGCAACTTGGCCTACCAAAGTCCTCATCACGCTTGTTTGCTGAAGAACTAGTTAGTGGCCTTGCCCTCCAGTAACATCTGCACTATCCTTTCACCATCCTGGTCTCTAAAATACATGCAGTGCCAGCCTCTGAGCTAGTAGCTGTGTTAGAATCAACTAGTTCATAGTTTGTAGTAATTTTCTAGAGGTAACTTTTAATTTGGGAATTGGCTTTTTTAATGCAAGACAAATGAGAACACCTGATTTGAGAAGCTGGAAAACAAACCTAAGGTGGTTACAAATCAAAGGGTGGCCCATGTTTATTTAGTAAGGTCATAATGAAAAGTGTGAAGACCCTAAAAAATGGGAACCTCTCTTAACTTCTTGATGGAGATGGTGTGTTTGCAGCTGCCTCAATCAGGGGTTTAAATTATTCATATGATTTCCCAAAACAAAGGGATGATTTGGAGTTGGAAATAATTAGTTTAAATTGCTATCTGAGCCATCCAATGTGTGCCACATTACTGTAGAGAGAAATCATGCAGGGGGTGCCTGCTGGTGTTTTGATCAGTATGCTTGCTGACAGACAAGCAGCTGGCTTTTGGAAAGCTGTTGGACTCAGAAGCAAAGAAGCCATCGGGAACCAGGGGTGTTTCTGTTTTGAAGGAGTCCCATGCTCAAGCTGGGAAGTCCAGGTTCAGGAGGTGATCTCATAACTCTGAAGATAGCTGAGAAACTAAGGAATTGAAGTGAATTCCTAAGAATGCTGGTGCACTTTGGTTGGTGCCAGGAGAAGTGAACAAACCGCTAAGATCCTGTAACGTATAGGGAAACACTGGAGGTGCAAGAAACGTCAAATAGGAGGCTTCTGTTAAGATTTTAAGTTTAAAATATAAGTATTTCTTAATTGCAGTGTTCAGTTAGTAGTGTTTTGCTTTGTTTAACTCTTGTAAAGTTTGTTGTTTAAAATGTGAAATATTGTGGAGTAATTCTTTCAGTAATAACCTTTAAAAAAGAGAAAGTTGAATTCCCAGTTAACGGTCCCTAATGGGATCGTAACAGCTGCAAGTGTAAGGTCAAGAGATGGTGTCTCTTAATTTTGACACTCTTATTTCTCTTCCTCCTCTGACTGGGAAGGTTCCAGTTATTAGGTATCTGAAAAGGAAAAGAGAAAAGGGGCATCTTGTGGTGAGGGGAAAGAAGAAAGAAAGAAGCATGTGCTTACACCATTTTCGGCTTGGAAGTCACAAGATTTTTTTATTCGTCCATGAGATGTGAGCCTCGCTAATTGTCCTTGGGATGGCAGTGGTGAGCAGCCTTCTTGAATTACTTCAGTCCATGTGGTGTAGGTACACCCACAGTGCTGTTCCAGAGGGAGTTCCAGGATTTTGACCAAATGACAGTGAAGGAGTGGTGATAGAGTTCCAGGTCAAGATGATGTGTGACTTGGATGGGAACTTGAAGTGGAGTTGTTTCCATGTGTCTGCTGCCCTTGTTCTTCTAGGTGGTTGAAATCATGGGTTTGGAAGGTGCTGTCGATAGAACATTGGTGAGTTGCTGCAGTGTATCTTGTAGCTGGCACACACTGCTGCTTCTGCGCGTTGGTGCTGGAGGGTGTGAATGTTTAAGGTGGTGGGTGAGGTGCCAATCAAGTGGGCTGCTTTGTCCTAGATGGTTTCGAGCTTCATTCAGTGCTGTTGAAGCTGCATTCAGCCAGGAAAGTGGAGAATTCCATCACACTCGTGACTTGTGTGTTGTAGATGGTGGACAGGCTTTGGGGAGTCAGGTGAGTTACTTGCCCCAGAATTCTCAGCCTCTGACCTGCTTTTGTAGCCAAAGTATTTATATGGCAGGTCTAAGTTAAATTTCTGGATAATGTTAACTCCCAGGATATTGATGATGGGGGTTTCAGTGATGGTAATGTCATTGAATGCAAGGGGAAATGATTAGATTATCTCTTGTTGGAAATGGTCATTGCATGGCACTTGAGTGGCATGAATGTGTCTTGCCACTTATCAGCCCAAACCTGAATGTTGCCCAAGTCATGCTCCATGCAGGTATGGACTGCTTCAGTATCTGAAGAGTTGCAAATGGTACTGCACACTGTGCAATCATCAGCAAACAAGCCCCACTTCTAACTATTATTTTTATTTATTTATTTATTTTTAACATTTTTAATTTTTAACCACGTGCCTGTCTTAAACTTGTTTTGCATGTTTTTGCTTTCAGACAGAACTGTTCATTATTCTACCGTTATCACTCTCTCTGGATTCTTGCTTTTTCTTTTACAACAACTATTAGCACTCCCTTTGCCTTTTGTTCCATGACATCTGTCATTTAATCTCTCCTGCCCTCCACCCTATCACACACCTTCCCTTTTGTTCTTCTTCCGCCACCCCGCTCCAACTTTCACTTGCTCAAAGCCTATTGCTCCCTCCAGAGATGCTGACAGATCTGCTGAGTATTTCCAGCACTTTCTGTTTTTATTTCAGATTTCCAGCATCCGCAGTATTTTGTTCTTGTGTTTAATTCACTGCCACTTCTCTTCCAGGAATGCCTAGCTTGAAGAAGTTTTACTCTTCTCTCCAACGGGATTTCATTAGTCTCTTTTACTTTGTTCACCTTCATTGCTTTCCATTTCCCTCCTGGTGTTTACTGAGGTGTCTACCAAAACTTGTTTTCACAGCCAAATCTCCTTCCTCAGCGACTGTCTCCAGCTCCAACTTATTCCATTTGGATTCCAACTGAAGTTCCATCCTTCATGTTTTGAATTCACTCAGCATTACAGGTATTTCTGAGACACACAACTTTCCTCAGACTGCTGTTCTCATTGCATCCTGAGATCCACATTCAGTGCCATGCACCATCACATTTTTTTTTATTTAGAGATACAGCACTGAAACAGGCCCTTCAGCCCACCGAGTCTGTGCCGACCATCAACCACCCATTTATACTAATCCTACATTAATCCCATATTCCTACCACATCCCCACCTGTCCCTATATTCCCCTACCACCTACCTATACTAGGGGCAATTTATTATGGCCAATTTACCTACCAACTTGCAAGTCTTTTGGTGGTGGGAGGAAACCGGAGTACCCGGCGAAAACCCACGCAGACACAGGGAGAACTTGCAAACTCCACACAGGCAGTACCCAGAATTGAACGCGGGTCGCTGGAGCTGTGAGGCTGCGGTGCTAACCACTGCGCCACCCACATGTACACATTCGACCTCTCCAGAAGTACTGACTCACCCTATCTAAAAGCTATCTTGCTCCAGTTTCATTTCATCCTTCGTCTTATCCGACACATTAACAAAAGACTTTTTCTCTTCCTTCCAGGTGTTAAGGAATGCGAGCTCCAGCAGCTCATGGTGACCAAAGCCCCTCCAGATCCTTCTCTTCACTTCCATCTGACCTCATCCCTTCTCCTAACCTCAACCGTTGCTGTGTATTCACAATACTCTCTTGACCTTCCCCTCTCTGATGCTGAAAGATCTGTACTTAGCAAAGGACTCAGTTTTATCCCCTTACCTCCACCCTACACCCCACCTCAATGAATTTCGTGCTTGGCCTGATGTTGAGCTAATCCTCCGTCGCCTTCATCTCCGGGCTCACTTCTTTGGCCAGATGTCCTCCCCCCAACCAGCAGACCCATTCATCCACCTCCAGTATTCTCCCTCCACCTGGACCCCTCCCTCTGGCCTCTTACCCACTCTTGATCTTTTCATTGAGAACTGTCGGTGTGACATTGGCCGTCTTAATTTCTCTGCTCCCTTCACTCACTCCAACCTGTCTCCCTCTGAATTTGTTGCACTCCATTTTCTCAGATCTCAGCCTGACATTGTAATCAAACTGCTGACAAGAGTGGTGTTGCTGTTGTCTGCACAGACTGAGCGCCATCTCTCAGACACTTCCTCCTACCTCCCACTGGACCATGACCCTATCACCGAACATCAATCTACTGTCTCCAGTACTGTCACTGACCTTATCTCCTCTGGTGATCTTCCCTCCACAGCTTCCCACCTCATAATCCCACAGCCTGCTTCTACCTCTTTCTCAAAATCCACAATCAGGACTGTCCTGGTAAACCCATTGTTCCAGCCTGTTCCTGCCACACTGAACTTATTTCTTCCTATCTAGACTCTATCTTTTCTCCCCTGGTCCAGTCTCTTCCCACCTATATCCGTGACTCTTCTGACACCCTACGCCATTTCGACAATTTCCAGTTTCCTGGTCCTAACCGCCTCCTCTTCACTATGGACATCCAATCTCTCTATACCTCCATCCCCCACCAGGACGTTCTGAGAGCTCTCCACTTCTTCCTTGAACAGAGGCCCAACCAGTCCTCATCCACTACCACCCTCCTCCGCCTGGCTGAACTTGTTCCCACATTGAAAAAGTTCTCCTTAAACTCCACTCACTTCCTCCAAATTAAAGGTGTTGTTATGGGTACTTTCATGGGTCCCGGTTATGCCTTTCTTTTTGCATGGTATCTTAAACAATCCTGTTCCAGTCCTACTCAGGCCCCTCCCCCAACTCTTTTTCCAGTACATTGATGGCTGTATCAGTGCCATTTCCTGCTCTCGTCCCAAACTGGAAAACTTAATCAACTTTGCTTCCAATTTCCACCCTTCTATCCCTTCCTCGACTTCTCTGTCTCCATCTCTGGGGATATACGGTCCACAAATATTCATTATAAGCCCACTGATTCCCACAGCTACCTCGACTACACTGCCTCACATCCTGCCTCCTGTAAGAACTCCATTCCATTATCCCAATTTCTCCATCTCCAACGCATCTGTTCAGATGATGCCACCTTCCACAACAGCACTTCTGATGTCTTCCATTTTTCTCAACCGAGGATGATTTCGCTCCCCACCCCCCCCACCCCCCACACTGTGGTTGACAGGGCCCTCAACCGTGTCTGACCCATTTCCCGCACTGCTGCTCTCATCCCTTCCCCTCCCTCCCAGAACCACGACAAGGTTCCCCTTGTCCTCACTTTCCACCTCACCAGCCTCCACATCCAAAGGATCATCCTCCATTTCCGCCACCTCCAGTGTGATGCCACCACCAAACATATCTTCCCCTCCCTTGTCAGCATTCCAAAGGGATGGTTCCCCCTACGACAGCCTGGTCCACTCCTCCATCACCCCGACACCTCATCCCCTTCCCATGCAATCGCAGGAGGTGCAATACCTGCCCTTTTACCTCCTCTCTCCTCACCATCCAAGGTCCCAAACATTCCTTCCAGGTGAAGCAATGATTTGCTTGTACTTGGTTCTATTTAGTATACTGTATTCACTGGTCACAATGCGGTATCCTCTACATTCAGACGACAAAACACAGCTTGGGTGACCGCTTTTTGGAACACCTCCGTTCACTCTGCAAGCATGATCCAGAGTTTCCGGTTGCTTGCCATTTTAATTCACCACCCTGCTCTCACGCCCACATTTCTGTCCTTGGCCTGCTAGTTCCAATGAAGCTCAATAGTAAGCTTGAGGAATAGCACCTCATCTTCCAATTAGGTACTCTACAGCCTTCTGGACTCAACATGGAGTTCAACAATTTCAGAGCATGACTGTCATTTTTTTATTTTAATTTTTTATCTAATTTTTAACCATATGCCTGCCTTAAACTTGTTTTTCATGTTTTTGCTTTCAGACTGAGCTGTTCATCATCCTGCCATTAACACTCTCTCTGGACTCATGCTTTGTCTTTTACTACAACCTTTTGTTCCGTTACATCTCTGTCATTTAATCTCTCCTACTCACCTTCCCTTTTGTTCTTCTTCCCCCTCTCCCCCTTTTCACTTGCTCAAAGCCTATTACATTTCTAACTTTTGTCAGTTCTATTGAAAGGTCACAGACGTGAAACATTAACTCTGTTTCTCTCTCTATGGGTGCTGCCAGACCTGCTGAGTATTTCCAGCACTTTCTGTTTTTTTATTCCACTTCTGACCATATGTTGGAGGAAAGGTGATTCATGAAAGAGGGGGTTGGGCCTAGGACACTAGGCTGAGGAACTCCTGCAGCAATGTCTTGGGGCTGAGATGATCAGTCTCCAACAACGACAACCATCTTCCTTTGTGCTAGATATGCCTGCAACCAGTGGAGAGTTTTCCCTGATTCCTATTGACTTCAATTTTTCTAGGGCTCCTTTATGCCATTCTGGGTCAAATGCTGCCCTCATGTCAAGAGCAGTCACTCTTGCCTCACTCTGGAATTCAGCTCTTTCGTCAATGTTTGGACCAAGGTGGTAATGAAGTCAGGAGCCAAGTGGCCTTGGTGGAACCCAAATTGTATCGACGAGCAGGTTATTGCCGAGTAAGTGCCGCTTGATACCACTGACAATGACACCTTCCATCGATTTGCTTATTGAGGGTATACTGGTGAGGCGGTAATTGGCTGGATTTGTCCTGTTTTTTTTTAAGGACAGAAGATACCTGGACAATTGTTGACTTTACATAGGATTACATAGGGTACAGGACACAGAATCAGGCCATTCAGCCAAACCAGTCCATGCTGGCATTTATGCTCCCCTCGAGCCTCCTCCCAACTTTCCTCATCTAAATCTATCATTGTAACCCTCTATTCCCTTCTCCCTATTTGCTTCAACCACTCCCTGTGGTAACAAGTTCCAATTTCCCACCACTATTTCGGTAAAAGTTTCTTCTGATTTCCCTATTGGATTTCTTTCTGACTATCTTATATTGATGGCCTTTAATCATGCTCTTCCCCGTAAGTGGAAACATTCTCTCTGCCTCCACTCTATCAAAACCTTTTATAATTTTAAAGACCTCTATTAGCTCACCCCTCAGCCTTCTTTTTTCAAGAGAGGAGAAATCCAACCTGTTCATCCTTTTAACTCTATCCCTCTAGAAATTAAGCCTAGTGCTTAGTTTGCTTTTTTATGGCCTTGCTAGCCTGTGGCGCAGCTTTCCGTGTTTGGTGCATTTGTACTCCAAGATTCCTTTGTTCTTCTACCCCGCCTAGACTCACACCTTCAAAGTAATAAATGACCTCCCTATTCTTCCTACCAAAATTTATTACTTTATATTTATCTGAGTTGAACTTCATTTGTCAATTATTTGTCCAATCTGCAAGTTTATTAATATAATTTTTTGCAGTCCTCCTCAGAATTGACTATCTCCATTCACAAATTTAGAAATTGTGTTTTTGATTCCAAAGTTCAAATGATCCTTGTGAAACACCACTTTCCACCTTCTGCCACCCTGAAAAACTACACTTTACTTCCACTCTCTGCTTTCTGTCTTGAAGCCAGCTAACAATCCATTTTGCCACTTGTCCCCTCACTCCGCATTCTCTGACCTCATTCATTAGTCTATTATGAGGCACCTTATCAAAGGCCTTTGAAAATCCAGATTGTGGGGTCTCCTCCTGTCAGTTGTCTAATTATTCCCCATCATTCAAGATTGAATGTGGCAGGACTGCAGAGCTTTGATTTGATCCATTGGTTGTGAGTTTGCTTAACTCTGTCTGGGCGGCACAGTGGTTAGCACTGCAGCCTCACAGCTCCAGGGACCCGGGTTCAATTCTGGGTACTGCCTGTGCGGAGTTTGCAAGTTCTCCCTGTGACCGCGTGAGTTTTCGCCGGGTGCTCCGGTTTCCTCCCACTGCCAAAGACTTGCAGGTGATAGGCAAATTGGCCATTGTAAATTGCCCCTAGTGTAGGTAGGGAATATGGGATTACTGTAGAGTTAGTATAAATGGGTGGTTCTTGGTTGGCACAGACTCAGTGGGCCAAAGGGCCTGTTTCAGTGCTGTATCTCTAAATAAAATAAATAAAAATAGCATGCTGCTCCCGCTGTCTACGTAGGAGCCTGCTCCGCAATTCAACTAGATCATGGATGATCTTCTACCTCAGCCCCATTTTCTCGCACTATCCCCATATCTGTTGATATAAAAACATAGGACTTAGGAGCCGGATATCTTTAATATCTAGAAATCTATTGATCTCTGTCTAGAATATACTCAATGCCTGAGCCTCCACAGCCCTCTGGGGTTGAGAATTCTAAAGATTCACCACCCTCTAAGTGAAGAAAATTCTTCCTCATCTCAATCCTAAATAGCCTATCTCTTATTCTGAGACTTTGTCCCCTGGTTCTAGACCCCTCCAGCCAGGGGAAACATCCTTTCTGCATCTACCCTGTTGAGCCCTGTAAGAATTTTGTATGCTTCAATGAAATAGAATGAATGTAGTCCTATGTTGTAGCTTTACCAGGTTGGCATCTCATTTTTAGGTATGCCTGGTGCTGCTCCTGGCATGCTCTGTTACACTCCTCATTGAACCAGGGTTGGTCCCCGGCTTCCTGGTAATGGTAGAGTGAGGGATATGCCGGGCCATGAGGTTACAGATAGTGGTTGAACACAATTCTGCTGCTGCTGATGGCCCATAGCACCTCAAGGATGCCCAGTTTTGAGCTGCCAGATCTATTCTGAATCTACCGCATTTAGTACAATAGTAGCGCCACATAACACAAACGCAGGTGTCCTCAGTGTGAAGATGAGACTCCACAAGGACTGTGCTGTGGTCACTTCTACAATACTGTAATGGTCAGATGTATCTGAGACAGACAACTGGTGAGGATAAGATCAAGCAGGTTTTTCCCACTTGTTGCTTCTCTCACCACCTGCTGGCCAACTCAGTCAGTAGTGGTGCTACTGAGCCACTCTTGGTGACGGACATTGAAGTCCCCTACCCACAGAACATTCTGTGCCCTTGCTACCCTCAGTGCTTCTTCCAAGTGGTGTTCAACATCAGAGGAGGAGGTAATCAGCAAGAGGTTTCCTTGCCCATATTTGACCTGATGCCATGAGACTTCAAGGTGTCCAGAGTCAATGTTGAGGACTCCCAAGGTGACTCCCTCCCAATGGTATACCACTGCACTGCCACCAGTGGGACAGGATATACCCAGGGATGGTGATGGAGGAGTGTGGGACATACGTTGTAATGTACGATTCGGTGAGTATGACTGTGTTGGGCTGTTGCTTAACTAGTCTGTGGAACAGTTCTCCATATTTTGGCACAAGTCCCCAGATGTTAGTGAGGAGATGTTTCCAGGGTCGACTGGGCAGGGTGTGGAGTGCCTTTGTTGCTTCCGGTGCCTAGGTCGACACCATCTGGTTTTATACTTATTTGACTTTTTGTAGCAGTTTGATACAACTGAGTGTCTTGCTAGGCCATTTCAGAGGGCAGTTAAGCATGAACCACATTGCTGTGGGTTTGAAGTTGCATAAAAGGCAGTAAGAATGGCAGATTTACTTCTCTGAAGGACATGAATGAACCAATTGGGGTTTTCATGAGCGTTATTACTGAAACTAGCTTTTTATTCCCGTTTTATTCATTAATTGAATTTAAATTTCCTTAGCTGTCGTAGTGGGATTTGAACTCATGTTTCTGGAGCATTAGTTCAGGCCGGTGGAGCATTTGCAACCACATTCAGCCAGAAATGCCGAGTGAATGATCCATCTTGATATCCTCCTGAGGTCTCAAGCATCACGGATGCCAGTTTTCAGCCAATTCAATTCACTCGTGATATAAAGAAATGGCTGAAGGCAATGGATGCAGCAAAGGCTATGGGCCCCGACGACATCCCAGCTGTAGTACTGAAGGCCAGAACTAGCTGCACCTCAAGCTAAGCTGTTCCAGTACAGCTACAACACTGGCATCTACCTGACAATGTGGAAAATTGCCCAGGTATATCCTGTCCACATAAAGCAGGACAAATCCAATCTGTCCAATTACTGCCCCATCAGTCTACTCTCAATCAACAGCAAAGTGATGGAAGGTGTTGTTGAGAGTGCTATCAAGCAGCACATACTCAGCAATAACCTGCTCACTGATGCTCAGTTTGGGTTCCACAAGGGTCACTCGGTTCCAGACCTCATTACAGCCTTGGTCTAAACACGGACAAAACAGCTGAATTCCAGCGGTCAGGTGAGAGCAACTGCCTTTGACATCAAGGCAGCATTTGACTGAGTATGGCATCAAGGTGCCTTAGCAAAACTGAAGTCAATGGGAATCGGGAGGAAAACTCTCCACTGGTCGAAGTCATTGTTAGCACAAAGGAAAATGGTTGTGGTTGTTGGAGGCCAATCATCTCAGCCTCAGGACATTGCTGCAGGAGTTCCTCAGGGTAGTGTCCTAAGTCCAACCACCTTCAGCTGCTTTATCAATTTTTAGTTCTGGTTTAGGCAGGCATCAAGATCGGCGCAGGCTTGGAGGGCCGAATGGCCTGTTCCTGTGCTGTACTGTTCTTCGTTCAATGACCTTCCCTCCATCGTAAGGTCAGAAGTGGGGACGTTCGCTGATGATTGCAGTGTTTAGTAGCATTCACTCAGATACTGAAGCAGTCCATGGCCACATGCAGCAAGACCTGGACAATATTCAGGCTTGGGCTGGTAAATGGCATGTGACAGTCATGCCACACAAGTGCCAGGCAATGACCATCTCCGACAAGAGAGAATCTAATCATTTCCTCATGACATTCAATGGTATTACCATCACTGAATCCCCACCATCAAGATTCTGGGGGTCACCATTGACCAGAAACTTAACTGAACCAGCCATATGAATACTCTGCCTACAAGAGCAGGTCAGAGACTGAGAATTTTGGGGCAAGTAACTCAACTCCTAACTCCCCGAATCCTGTCCACCATTTACAAGGTACAAGTCAGGAGTGTGACGGAATACTCTCCATTTCCAGGTCCAACAACAATCAAGAAGCTCTACATCATTCAGGACAAAGCATTGTGTTTGATCAGCACCCCATCCATAACTTTAAACATTCATTCCCCTCCATCACCGGTGCACAGTGGAGGCAGTGTGTACCATCTACAGGATGTACTACAACAACTCATCAAGGCTCTTCTGACAGCATCTTACAATCCCGTGAGCTCCACTGTCTAGAATAACAAGGGCAGCAGGCACTTGAGAACACCACCACCTGCAATTTCCCTTCCAAGTCACACACCATCCTTACTGCCGCTCCTTCACTGTCACTGTGTCAAAATTCAGGAACTCCCTCCCTAACAGCACTGTGGATGTTCTCCCTGTGTCTGCGTGGGTTTCCTCCAGCTGCTCCGGTTTCCTCCCACATGCCAAAGACTTGCAGGTTGATAGGTAAATTGGCCATTAGCAATTGCCCCTAGTATAGGTAGGTGGTAGGGAAAATATAGGAACAGGTGGGGATGCGGTAGGAATATGGAATTAGTGTAGGATTAGTATAAATGGGTGGTTGACGGTCGGCACAGACTCAGTGGGCCGAAGGGCCTGTTTCAGTGCTGTATCTCTAAACTAAACTAAACTAAACTTGCACTATCAGGCTCCTCACTGATGCAGGCAACCAATGAAAAGCAAGGGTATTGCTGATTGAACACAGCAATTATGCAAAGCAGCAGGCTGTCTGCATCACAATGAATGGGCATGGGTTAATCGCATACTGCGATCCCCACACTTGCTTTTAGGGGTTATCCAAGTTAACTTCCGTTATGTTTGATTTATCTAATCAGATATGAGGGTTGCAAATCTGATTTATTTTTCAGGAGATAAATTTTAATAGTACGATGATTAGATTATTAATAGGTCTCTCAGCTGTACTTCTACTCCCTGCTGAAAAGTCACACATTTTTCCTGTCCTATTTCACTTGAATTATTAGTTAAGGGTGCTATTCTGCTTGTCAGTTTATTGCTTGTGCTTTATAGGGTTGAGATACCAAAATGTGAACAAAATCTTTCAATTATTACTCTTCATAAATATGTAAAATAAATTCTAGAACCAATATAATTTAGATTGAAAAATGCAAGAAGTATAACTTAGTAATTTTCTAAACTGAACTCTTTACAACTGACTTTACTATTTCATTTGGCAGAAATCATCTTAGAAGGTGAAGGTTAAATAACAAACAGCATCCAAAATGTTATCAACAGTTAAATGACTTATTGAACCGCATAGACCCACCCATGCAACCCTTAAATGATTTCACCTGAGGTAAAGATTTATTGTTGAAAATGTCTGTTTTAACTTACTGAAATTGTAGCAATTGAAAAAAATTAACTATCTACTAAAGATACCAAGAGGTTGCAAATAGGGTTAGAAAGCATTCTGGAATTTTCAATCTCTTACCACGTAAAGGAGCTGCATATATTCATAACATATGTCTCTAGTAAGTTTTTTTAAAAAAGGATTCTGCCTAAAAATTAAGAATTATGATTAACATCTTTTCATTTTATACTATATGTGTTTTTGCAAGTGGCAGCATTATTAGAGATACAAATTGGAAGTTACTGACTCTGGAGATGCAGGGAAACACAATTGTTAAATACAGTTCATTTTGAAGCACCCTTACATTAAGGAATACTCAATGAATATTCCTTAAACCTTTAACTCTCAGTACCTTGTCCAAGAATCCTCCTGTGGGTTTTGTGAGCACCAAACCAGCATCCTCTTATGGGTGTCATAATCACCATGCCAGAACCCTCCCATGGACATTATGAGCACCATGCTGGCACCCTCTCATGGTTTCATGAGCACCAATATTTTTAATAAAAATCAACAAATGAACAGACCACAAATGATGTTGATTATGATGCGTTGCAGCTATTTGATTTTTTACACACTATTTTACAATACCTGTCGCCCTTCCAACTCAATTTGGAAGTTTTTTGCTGACTCTTGTGTCACTCGTCCTCCAAAGTCCAACTGATACACTTGTGTTGCCTCATTCCAGAGTGGTTGCTTGTTCGCCATTACATACACAAAACCTTGATTCCCCAACTTCCCATCCTCTTTTTCATTTGCTCTTCGACATTTCAGCTCATCAGTTTCATTTGTTGTCCTTAGGTTCCTCTTAGTTTTCCAAACCTTTTTGGTGCTCTGGCTCTGATTCATTAATTCATCTCCACTAATGAATAACTCTGGCTCACTTTCTGAACTGTCTTGAAACTCACTCATTTTATTCAGCTTTTTGGATTTTATCTGATCCTTTTGGCTTTTGATTTTTTTCTTTTCTCTTCCTAGTCTAGGGCTAGAAATGAGAGAATTGAAGTCCGTAAGTGCCTTTGTCTCTTTTTTCACCTTCCCTTCAGTTACTACTTGCATATTTGCCTCCTCTGGCCTGCTGTCTAACCGTTTACGGCTTTTCTTGTCACCTTTATCAGTTCGCTGGGGCACAGGAGACTCTGTCAGAGAGAGAACCTCTTGGAAGGTGTCTGCTGTTTCCACAATCACCTCAGTTCCTGTGGGATCTTGAAGTTCTGCTGGAAATGGAGGCATTCCAGGTTTCTCGATAAATAACTCTGGCTTTGAGCTCAAAGTTCCCTGTGAACTATGCATTGGAGAACAAGCACTGTAGGCATTCCATTGGTGTAATGTAATCTGGGGAAGCTGTAAACTAGAAAAAGTATTACTGGTTGGATACATTGGTGGCAATGGGCAACAGGAAATATTCGCTGGATAACCAGATTGGAGAACTACAGAAGGATCTTGCTGTGGGTATGGTGGTGGGCCTATAGTTTCTGAAGGAGGAAATGAAGCCTGAAAGGCTGCAATAGGAGATGCATTGTAACTTACAGGATATGGTAAAGTGAGTCCAAAGTTTGATTGGAAAGTGACTGTTGGACTGGTAGGAGATTTAATAGGAATGAATGGTACATGAGACATCTCCACATGTGATTGTTCCAGGATGAGAGTTGGTGGTTTATGACTCCCTGTTGCAGAAATCTGAGTTGGCCTTTCCTGTGGGATCCAAATCTCCTCACTTCCTGTTGGGTCCCATTGATATGGAGGTGGCCGCTTCATACTCATGTTGATTTCATTATTTAATGCAATATGCCTAATGGATTTCTCCATTTGGCAATGCTGCAAAATAGATTCATCCTCACTGAAAGCATTATTAATATATTCAGTTCTATCATGACAGCTGTCTGGGGGACTCAGTAGATTATAAGATGACTGGGAAGACAGGGGTGATGTGCTGGTTGAGTGGATAATTACAGCGCTATGCTGGGAACCAGTCCCAGTAGGTAGTTCTGATCTAGTATTGTTACTATTGTTGCTTCCATTGCTGATGCACTGACTGCATGTATAGACAGCAGGAGGAGATCTGAGAGAGGTTTGCTGGTACTGTGCAGACACAGAGTTGTTTTTCGTTTTGTGACCATGTTGAACAACTCTTTGGGAGTCTAACAGTTGAGACACCTTCGCTGTTGCATCTTTGCACTCACTCCGCAATGGTACTTGTATAGTATTACTGTCAACACGTTGACTTCTATTAGTTGCATCAGGATAAGGTGGTGGATCCCCACTAGGAATAACACAGTGAGCAATGCTTAGCCTATTCAGTGTACCATATACCTGTTGTACCTTCTTAGCATCTGCTGAAGGCAAGCGTAATGATGATTGCTCTGGGCCTGGAAGTGTATACATATTTTGGTTGCTCAATATTCTCATGCGAGGCCTACACACTTCTTCTACATTTCCACTGCTGTCAAATGTTGTGATTCTTTCATAACCTAGAGGGGTTTGAAGATGTCCAGTAGGAAAGAGGGAGAAATCCATTTTTTTCAGACAAATGTCCATTGATGCAGCAGTGGCCGCAGAAGTCGTTGTAGTCCCTGGATATGGAGGAGGTGGATGTGCATTTATTTTAGCTAACTGCACTTCGGGAGTTGTACAGAATACCACCGTGTTGCCTTCAACCAACTGTGGCACTGTTTGTATTGGTTTGATTTTTTGAGAGTGTTCAGGCTCCCTTTCGACATGCTCCACAACAGGAATCTGCACCATCCCTGAGATCTGTGGTGATGGCTGTTGTAATCCAAAAGTTGTGCGGCCAGTTTCCATGCTGCCAAAGATTGCCTGTCCTGGATTAGAAAACCTACTGGAAATTGCATACTGGCTGGAACTGTCCAAAGTGCGTTCCACTGCTCCTGCAACAGCTGTTTGATTAGTTAAAATGTCAAGCTGCACATTCTGATTGGCCAGTAAAGACTGGACAAGTCCAATACTCTGAGTAGGGGACATTGCTTGAGCAGAACTATGGATTGGTGCAATGGGAATATTAACAGTGCAAGGAGGGTTGTTTTCTGGAGTTCCAGATGCTCCATTCACTGTAGGGAGAAAAAGAAAAGCTCTTAAAAAAACAAAATACTTGGCATACCCAAAAAAAGCACACAGTTGCATTTTTCTAATGACCTTCAATTGCATTGTGCACAACAGCTACTTTGTACAATTTGGTGTTTTGAGAAAAGAAACCTTTTTTAGTTTGCCTACATAACAGTGACCATACTTCACAACAAATGAACATGTGATGAGGTGGTGTACTGAGCAGTTTAATACAGGCAAGTGCTGGTTTGATACCGTACTTAAACAGGAGGGAACTGAAAAATATAATAGGCAAGATGAGGCTATGAGAAAAGATTAGCTGGCAATATTACAGTGAACCCTAAAACATTTTATTTTATAATTATATAAATTAGAAGAGATTAGCCAGGGAAAAATGTTGGGCCTATTAAGGACCCAAAGGGAAATCTTTATGTGGAGACAGAGGACATGATTAAACTATTAAATGAGTACTTTGCATCTGTCTTCACAAAGGAAGCAGATGAAGGTTACACTAAAGTAGGAGAGGGAAGATATGGACAGGATAGTAATAGATTGAGAAGCTGTACTAAAAAGATTAGAATTACTGAAAGTTGGTAAGTCACCTGGTTGGTGGAACGCATTCTAGGTTGCTGAAAGAAGAAAAGGTAGAAATAGCAGAGGCATCGGTCACAATTGTTCAATCCTCATTGGAGTAGTGTTCGAGAACCGGAGGGTTGCAAATGTCATTCCAGTATTTAAAAAAGGGGAGAGGGATAAACCAAGAATCTACAGCCAGGTAGCCGAACACTGGTGGTTGGGAAGTTATTGGAAACCATTATCAAAGTCAAAAATAAACTTCTATTTGGAAGGTCATGGGTTAATCAAATACAGCTAGCATGGATTTGTTAAAGGCAAATCATGACTGATTAACTTGATTGAATTCCTTGATGGGGTAACAGGTTGATCAAGTAATACAGTAGATGTATATATGGAATTTTGAAAAGTATTCGACAAAGTACCACACAGGAGGCTTATGGAATTAAGGGAAAAGTGGCAGTATGGATAAGGAATTGGCTCAGTGACAGGACACAGAGGGTTGTGGTGGATGGGTAGTTTTCAGACTGGGAGGTAGTTTGGAGTGGAGTTCTCCAAGCAACAGTTTTGGGTCCATTACTCTTCAATTTTTAGAAATGACTTAGACCCGGCAGGAGGGTAGTAGGGATGGGGATAGTTGTCAACTTCAGGACGACATAGACAGGATGATGAAATGGGCAGAAGCATGGCAGATGGAGTTCAATGCAGACAAGTATGAAGTGATGCACTTTGGGAGGACTAATATGGAAAGACATTACACTATGAATATCATTCACTATCGCCATCCTGGGGGTTACCATTGACCAGAAACTGAACTAGACAAGCCACATAAATACTGTGGCTACAAGAGCAGGTCAGAGACTGGGAATTCTGCGGCAGTTAACTCACCTCCTGACTCCCCAATGCCTGTCCACTATCTACAAGGCACAAGTCAGGAGTGCGATGGAATACTCTCCACTTGCCTGGATGGGTGCAGCTTCAACAATACTCAAGAAGCTCGACACCATCCAGGACAAAGTAGCCTGTTTAATGGGCACCCCATCCACCACCTTCAAAGTTCACTCCCTTCACCACCAATGCACAGTGTGCACCATCTACAAAATGCACTGCAGCAACTCACCAAGGCTCCTTCGACAGCACCTTTCAAACTCGCGACCTCTTCCAGAGAAGGACAAGGGCAGCAGATGCATGGGAACACCACCACCTGCAAGTTCCCCTCCAAGCCACACACCATTCTGACTGAAACTATATCACCATCCCTTCACTGTCGCTGGGTCGAAATCCTGGAACTCCCTCCCAAACAGCACTGTTGGTGTACTTACACCCCAAGGACTGCAGCGGTACAAGAAGGCAGTTCACCACCACCTTCTCAAGGGCAATTGGAATGGGCAAAAAATGCTAGCCTTGCCAGCTACGCCCACATCCCATGAACGAATAAAAAAAAAAGTGTAGGTGCGCAGAGAGAACTTGGTGTCCACATACACAAATCCTTAAAAGGTAGCAGGGCAAGGAGATAGGTGGTTAAAAAGCATTTGGATTAATAAATAGAGTTATAGACTATAAGAGCAAAGAGACCATAACAGAATTTTACAAATCACTGGATAGGCCTCATCTGGCATATTGTGGACAGTTCTGGACACCACACTTCAGGAAAGATGTAAAGGTTTTAGAAAGGGTACAGAGGAGCTTTACCAAAATGCCACTAGGGAAAAGGGACTACAGTTATGAGGAGATGTTGGAAAAGTTAGGACTGTTTTCCTTGGAACAGAGAGGTTAAAAGGAGACCTAATAGAGGTTTTGATAGAGTAGATAGAGAAAAACTGGCAAGTGGTTCAATAACCAAGGGGTCATAGATTTAAATCATTGGCACAAGTATTTCAATAGCTAAATTTCAAAACCCAAAATGTTTCTGGGTTCAAAGGTAATATTACATCTAATGTGAGGAGATCTCTCGAGCAGGGCCCTGGGATCCAGTCCAAGAACCATAATTTTTGATCAGATATCAAGGTAAATTTTTACAAAGTGATTACTGACAACGCAGCCGGCAGCTTACGTCATCCGAATGCGCCAATCTGCGCACGTGCTGCAATGCCAGGACTGGTTGGCGCATGCGCAGATGACATCAGCGCGTAATGCGGGCAGATGGTGGGGGGGAACGGGCCGGAGAGAGCAGGGGTGGGGGGTCTGGGCAGCGGGTAGAGAGCGGGTGCGGGGAGAGCGTTGCCTAAGACCTTGCTGGTGACGGGTGCGCTCTCCTTCCCACCGCCGCCTGCTCCCGACCCCCGCTGCTCACTCATCCCCCACCCGCTCGCTCACAGCCCCTGGCCCGCTCGCTCACCACCCCACCCCACCCGACCGCTCGTTCACTGCCCGCCTGCCACACCCCCAACCGCCCGCTCTTTCACTGCCTGCCCGCCTGCCCGCCCACTGGCTCCCTCCCCTCCCCGGCCCGCTCGCTCGCTCTCTCCCCTCCATGGCCCACTCGCTCCCTCCCCTCCCTGGCCCACTTGCTCCCTTCCCTCCGGCTATTGTGTGCTGCCATGTGTTCAGAACAAAGAACAGTACAGCACAGGAACAGGTCATTCAGCCCTTCAAGCCTACGCCGATCTTTATGCCTGCCTAAACTAAAACCTTCTGCACTTCCGGGGACTGTATCCCTCTATTCCCATCCTATTTATGTATTTGTCAAGATGCCTCTTAAACGTCGCTATTGTACCTGCTTCCACCACCTCCCCCAGAAGCAAGTTCCAGGCACTCACCACCCTCTGTGTAAGGAACTTGCCTCCCACATCCCCTCTAAACTTTGCCCCTCTCACCTTAAACCTATGTCCCCTAGTAACTGACTCTTCCACCCTGGGGAAAAGCTTCTAATTATCCACTCTGTCCATTCCACTCATAACTTTGTAAAGCTCGATCATGTCGCCCCTCCACCTCCGTCGTTCCAGTGAAAACAATCCGAGTTTATCCAACCTCTCCTCATAGCTAATGCCCTCCAGACCAGGCAACATCCTGGTAAACCTCTTCTGTACCCTCTCCAAAGCCTCCACGTCCTTCTGGTAGTGTGGCGACCAGAATTGCACGCAATATTCTAAGTGTGGCCTAACTAAAGTTCTGTACAGCTGCAGCATGACTTGCCAATTTTTATACTTTATGCCCTGAACGATGAAGGCAAGCATGCCGTATGCCTTCCTGACTACCTTACCCACCTGCGTTGCCACTTTCAGTGACCTGTGGACCTGTACGCCCAGATCTCTCTGCCTGTCAATACTCCTAAGGGTTCTGCCATTTACTGTATACTTCCCACCTGCATTAGACCTTCCAAAATGCATTACCTCACATTTGTCCAGATTAAACTCCATCTGCCATTTCCCCGCCCAAGTCTCCAACTGATCTATATCCTGCTGCATCCTCTGACAATCCTCAACACTATCCGCAACTCCACCAACCTTTGTGTCGTCCGCAAACTTACTCATCAGACCAGCTACATTTTCCTCCAAATCATTTATATATACTGCAAACAGCAAAGGTCCCAGCACTGATCCCTGCGGAACACCACTAGTCACATCCCTCCATTCAGAAAAGCACCCTTCCACTGCTACCCTCTGTCTTCTGTGACTGAGCCAGTTCTGTATCCATCTTGCCAGCTCACCTCTGATCCCGTGTGACTTCACCTTTTGTACCAGTCTGCCATGAGGGACCTTGTCAAAGGCTTTACTGAAGTCCATATCCACTGCCCTTCCTTCATCAATCATCTTTGTCACTTCCTCAAAAAACTCAATCAAATTAGTGAGACATGACCTCCCCTTGACAAAACCATGCTGCCTCTCGCTAATAAGTCCATTTGTTTCCAAATGAGAGTAAATCCTGTCCCGAAGAATCCTCTCTAATAATTTCCCTACTACTGACGTAAAGCTCAGCGGCCTATAATCTCCTGGATTATCCTTGCAGGTTGTCATCATGTGATTATTTGAGCAGCGCCATCTTTAATCCTGGCAGCTGCCTGACATCACAGACTATGACGTTTTAGTGGCACCTGCTGCATTTGCGCATGTGCCATTGCAGCGCCACCTAGTAGTGGCGTTGTCAGCAAACGCAGCCAAATTTTTATCCTTCCTTCACGTGGGAAATACATACAAAAAAGCTATGTGTCTAGGAACGGGTGAATGGTATGCAGCCTTCAGAAGAAATGAAGGAGCTGGGGTTTTCATGCAGGTAAATCTCAATTACTTAAAATTTATTCTATCACCCACATGTCAGCTATAGCTCATGATATAAATACATCTGTCTAACAGTCTGTACTAAAGTCTGGAAGTGTCCATGGTCAGCATCACCACCTTAAATTTCAGTTGGCTTGTATTTCATGTAAACTCTTGTTACTTATTTATCTAATTGCAAATCCAATCCTGACAGGATTGCATTTCATTGCAGCAGCTTATTCGGGAGCAGAGAGTGCGAGCGAGTGATCAGCTGGGAAGGTCAGTTTCAAAGTAAACTTAATTTCCTTTTGTTTTCGGCGGAGACCAGGGGGCTGCTGGGTAAGTAAAACCCTATATATTTGGGCCGTTTAAAATAACTTGACTTTCATTGCAGCAGCTTATTCGGGAGCAGAGAGTGCGAGCGAGTGATCAGCTGGGAAGGTCAGTTTCAAAGTAAACTTAATTTACTTTTGTTTTTGGCGGAGACCAGGGGGCTGCTGAGTAAGTAAAACCCTATACATTTGGGCCGTTTAAAATAACTTGACTTTCATTGCAGCAGCTTATTCGGGAGCAGAGAGTGCGAGCGAGTGATCAGCTGGGAAGGTCAGTTTCAAAGTAAACTTAATTTCCTTTTGTTTTCGGCGGAGACCAGGGGGCTGCTGGGTAAGTAAAACCCTATATATTTGGGCCGTTTCTGAACTCGAGACACGACACGGGTCGTGTCTCCCACCCGCCCTCCTCCTCTAACCCAAAAAAAAGGACTCGGTGGTGTGCAGATAAGGTAAGGCTTTTTCAATTTCTCTTTTTTTTTATCGTGTGATGGTAAAAACTTTTCGTTCCTTTTTCATTTAACTAAGCTAAGCTTAAGATTAAAAATGGCAGGAGATCTCAGACCCGTGTCATGCTCCTCTTGCTGATGTCCCTGACTCCTTCACGTGCAGGAAGTGTGTCCAGCTGCAGCTCTTGTTAGACCGCATGACGGCTCTGGAGCTGCGGATGGACTCACTTTGGAGCATGCGCGATGCTGAGGAGGTCGTGGATAGCACGTTTAGCGAATTGGTCACACCGCAGATTAGGATTGCAGAGGGAGAAAGGGAATGGGTGACCAAAAGGCAGAGAAAGAGCAGGAAGGCAGCGCAGGAGTCCCCTGCGGTCATCTCCCTCCAAAACAAGTATACCATTTTGGATACTGTTGAGGGAGATGGCTCACCAGGGGAAGGCAGCAGTAGCCAGGTTCATGGCACCGTAGCTGACTCTGCTGTTTGGAAGGGCGGGAAAAAGAGTGGAAGGGCTATAGTCATCAGGGATTCGATTGTAAGGGGAGTAGATAGGCGGTTCTGTGGTCGAAAACGAGACTCCCGAATGGTATGTTGCCTCCCAGGTGCACGGGTCAGGGATGTCTCAGATCGGCTGCAGAACATTCTGAAGGCGGAGGGTGAACAGCCAGTTGTCATTGTGCACATGGGCACCAATGATATAGGTAAAAAACGGGATGAGGTCCTACAAGCAGAATTTAGGGAGTTAGGAGCCAAGTTAAAAAGTAGGACCTCAGAGGTAGTAATCTCAGGATTGCTACCAGTGCCACGTGATAGTCAGAGTAGAAATGAAAGAATAGTCAGGATGAATGCGTGGCTTGAGAAATGGTGCAGGAAGGAGGGGTTCAGATTTTTGGGATATTGGTACCAGTTCTGGGGGAGGTGGGACTATTACAAATTGGACGGTCTACACCTGGACCGGACTGGAACCAATGTCCTTGGGAGTGCTTTTGCTAACGCTGTTGGGGAGGGTTTAAACTAATGTGGCAGGGGGATGGGAACCAAATGAGGAGGTCAGTGGACAGTAAGGAGGTAGTAACGAAAGCCTGTAAGGAACTAGATAATGAAGTCAGCATGACTAAGGGGAAGAGTAGGCAGGGAGTAGATGATGAACGCAAAGGGAGTGGTGGTCTGAGGTGCATTTGTTTTAATGCAAGAAGTGTAGTAGGTAAGGCAGATGAATTTAGGGCTTGGATTAGTACCTGGGAGTATGATGTTATTGCTATTACTGAGACTTGGTTGAGGGAAGGGCATGATTGGCAACTAAATATCCCAGGATATCGATGCTTCAGGCGGGATAGAGAGGGAGGTAAAAGGGGTGGAGGAGTTGCATTACTGGTCAAGGAGGATATCACAGCTGTGCTGAAGGAGGGCACTATGGAGGACTCGAGCAATATGAGGCAATATGAGCAGAACGCAGAAATAGGAAGGGTGCGGTAACAATGTTGGGGCTGTACTACAGGCCTCCCAACAGCGAGCGTGAGATAGAGGTACAAATATGTAAACAGATTATGGAAAGATGTAGGAGCAACAGGGTGGTGGTGATAGGAGATTTTAATTTTCCCCAACATTGACTGGGATTCACTTAGTGTTGGAGGTCTAGATGGAGCAGAATTTGTCAGGAGCATCCAGGAGGGTTTTCTAGAGCAGTATGTAAATAGTCCAACTCGGGAAGGGGCCATACTGGACCTGGTGTTGGGGAATGAGCCTGGCCAGGTGGTTGAAGTTTCAGCAGGGGACTACTTTGGGAATAGTGATCACAATTCAGTAAGCTTTAAAATACTCATGGACAAAGACGAGAGTGGTCCTAAAGGAAGAGCGCTAAATTGGGGGAAGGCTAACTATACCAAAATTCGGCAGGAGCTGGGGAATGTAGATTGGGAGCAGCTGTTTGAAGGTAAATCCACATGTGATATGTGGGAGGCTTTTAAAGAGAGGTTGATTAGCGTGCAGGAGAGACATGTTCGTGTGAAAATGAGGGATAGAAATGGCAAGATTAGGGAACCATAGATGACAGGTATAATTGTGAGACTAGCTAAGAGGAAAAAGGAAGCATACGTAAGGTCTAGGTGGCTGAAGAAAGACGAAGCTTTGAAAGAATATCGGGAATGTAGGACCAATCTGAAACGAGGAATTAAGAGGGCTAAAAGGGGTCATGAAATATCTTTAGCAAACAGGGTTAAGGAAAATCCCAAAGCCTTTTATTCATATATAAGGAGAAAGAGGGTAACTAGAGAAAGGATTGGCCCACTCAAGGACAAAGGAGGAAAGTTATGCGTGGAGTCAGAGAAAATGGGTGAGATTCTAAACGAGTACTTTGCATCGGTATTCACCGAGGAGAGGGACATGAAGGATGTTGAGGTTAGGAACAGATGTTTAATTACTCCAGGTCAAGTCGGCATAAGGAGGGAGGAAGTGTTGGGTATTCTGAAAGGCATTAAGGTGGACAAGTCCCCAGGTCCGGATGGGATCGATCGCAGGTTACTGTGGGAAGCGAGAGAGGAAATAGCTGGGGCATTAACAGATATCTTTGCAGCATCCTTAAACACGGGTGAGGTCCCGGAGGACTGGAGAATTGCTAATGTTGTCCCCTTGTTTAAGAAGGGTAGCAGGGATAATCCAGGTAATTATAGACCGGTGAACCTGACGTCAGTGGTAGGGAAGCTGCTGGAGAAGTTCCTGAGGGATAGGATCTATTCCCATTTGGAAGGAAATGGGCTTATCAGTGATAGGCAACATGGTTTTGTGCAGGGAAGGTCATGTCTTACCAACTTAATAGAATTCTTTGAGGAAGTGACAAAGTTGATTGATGAGGGAAGGGCTGTAGATGTCATATACATGGACTTCAGTAAGGCGTTTGATAAGGTTCCCTATGGTAGGCTGATGGAGAAAGTGAAGGCGCATGGGGTCCAAGGTGTACTAGCTAGATGGATAAAGAACTGGCTGGGCAACAGGAGACAGAGAGTAGCAGTAGAAGGGAGTTTCTCAAAATGGAGACGTGTGACCAGTGGTGTTCCACAGGGATCCGTGCTGGGACCACTGTTGTTTGTGATATACATAAATGATTTGGAGGAAAGTATAGGTGGTCTGATTAGCAAGTTTGCAGACGACACTAAGATTGGTGGAGTAGCAGATAGTGAAGGGGACTGTCAGAGAATACAGCAGAATATAGATAGACTGGAGAGTTGGGCAGAGAAATGGCAGATGGAGTTCAATCAGGGCAAATGCGAGGTGATGCATTTTGGAAGATCCAATTCAAGAGTGAACTATACAGTAAATGGAAAAGTCCTGGGGAAAATTGATGTACAGAGAGATTTGGGTGTTCAGGTCCATTGTTCCCTGAAGGTGGCAACGCAGGTCAATAGAGTGGTCAAGAAGGCATACGGCATGCTTTCCTTCATCGGACGGGGTATTGAGTACAAGAGTTGGCAGGTCATGTTACAGTTGTATAGGACTTTGGTTCGGCCACATTTGGAATACTGCGTGCAGTTCTGGTCGCCACATTACCAAAAGGATGTGGATGCTTTGGAGAGGGTGCAGAGGAGGTTCACCAGGATGTTGCCTGGTATGGAGGGCGCTAGCTATGAAGAGAGGTTGAGTAGATTAGGATTATTTTCATTAGAAAGACGGAGGTTGAGGGGGGACCTGATTGAGGTGTACAAAATCATGAGAGGTATAGACAGGGTGGATAGCAAGAAGCTTTTTCCCAGAGTGGGGGATTCAATTACTAGGGGTCACGAGTTCAAAGTGAAAGGGGAAAAGTTTAGGGGGGATATGCGTGGAAAGTTCTTTACGCAGAGGGTGGTGGGTGCCTGGAACGCGTTGCCAGCGGAGGTGGTAGACGCGGGCACGATAGCGTCTTTTAAGATGTATCTAGATAGATACATGAATGGGCAGGAAGTAAAGAGATACAGACCCTTAGAAAATAGGTGTCATGTTTAGATAGAGGATCTGCATCGGCGCAGGCTTGGAGGGCCGAAGGGCCTGTTCCTGTGCTGTAATTTTCTTTGTTCTTTGCTCTTTGTTTTAGGGCACATCCATTATCACAGTGAACTCAGAGAGGAAAGAAGGATTGCAGTAAGCTAGTCTTTAGCAAAATAATGGACCACCATGCAAGATGTGAAGATTTGTCCAATCTTTGCTGGCAGATGTAGTGGGGAGACCACTGGTTGAGTAGGCTCAGCTGAAATGACCTCAAACAAATAGTTGTTGCAAATATGGATGCTGCCAACAAAGTATTCACAGATACTTTTTCATTGCAATCCATGATTACACTTGGACAGAACCAGAGGGAACCACCAACCTGACACACTGCTCAATTCACTAAATGCCCTTCACTCAACTACCAACAATTTTGGTTAAGACCTAATATTCAAGCTGCAAGCCTCACACCCACATCTCAAAGCTTGCATACACTGCCATTTATTCATCTATGCCAGCCACTTCACCCACATTGCAACACACTCACTGGCACACTTTCCTCTCTTTTGCAGGACAAGGTAGCATACAACCAGAGGGCAGCAGCACCAGTGGGGGACAAGCACGACTACATGTCCTCACCCGCATGGTTGCCATAATTGGAGTGGCTGTTGCTGAGGCCGTGGCCAGTGGCGGGGCTGAAACCACAGAAGATAACGGTATGTTCCTACCTAATCCACCTTCTCACATCTCACTTCCCCCTCACCTCACAATATCGTCTGATATACAAGCTGCAGATGGTGGAAGCATGCACCTTTTGCTTTCCTCCCCTTCTGTCACCACAACCCTACCCTTGTGCTTTTCTTCTTTCAGGTCCCAAGAACTGCCACCTGGTGCAGCAGCCTGAAGACCAAGAAGTGCAGGACACTAATGATGAAGAAACACCGTCACTCGATCTCACACTTGCAGCCACCAGCTCAGATACTTGTGCTGTGCATACAGAGGGAAAAATAGAGGGACGATCTGAACATGGTCAGTCACTGGGCAAGAGTGGGCTGCAATCAGGGCAGGGGGAAAGGGTCATGCAGGTGCCAGCTTGTCAGAGGGTGAGGTTGCACAAGAGTTCTGCTGTACATGACTCAGATATGGACTTCAATGGAGCAGCGTACAGAAAAAGGCTGATGGGCAAGCACAATGAAATGCCTGGTGCATTGGCAGGCCTCCAGAAAGCCTGTGGCCACTGTCAGAGTATGGAGGAATCCAGCTCCAACTTGGCACAGTATTTTGTGCGGAGTCTGGAGACCATCTTTTCCAGCACGGCAATGGTAGCCAACTTCATGAGAACACTTGTGGATCTGACCATGCTGTAGCACCTGATGGCCGATGTCTCAGTTTCTATTGCAGTACAAGCAGAAGTCACCCAACATCTGAATGCTGCAGTGGAATCTCAGACTGAAGTCATGAAATCTCAGCTTGCTGCCATGCAGGCGCAGCCTACTGCCATAATGGCTGCAGATACCAGTTCTCAAAGGGGTTTTCAGGGTCTTGCAGCAATCCAGCAAATTGTGCTCCAGCAAATTATTTGGATTGCTGAGGCCCCCCCCACAGGGGATTGGCAGTATCTCCATGGAGCATCTCAGGATGATAGCATTCATGCTCCCAACACTGCCACTCCACCAGTGCCCTTGTTGTTGCCTGTCAGCCAACCTGCCTTCTGAGGTGGTGCAGTCTGAAGTTGGGCCCTCTAGGCTCAGAGCTGCTCGAGGGTGTCCTGCAAGGCCATCTGCAATCTCCCCCACTGAAAGTCAGCAGCCTTTCACCATCCATGCTGCAACCACTGGGGTAGCACTGCATAGGAGCACTAGGCCATGCAAAAGCACCTGCAAGGCAGGCACTAAAGGAATGCAAAAGGGTAATTGGTAGAGTTTTGTATGAAATATTGGATGCTCTGTTGGATAAAGTTGGAATGGAATGGTTATTTTGTGGTGGCTTTTATTTCAGCATTGTGGCTGTTGTACAATGCAGATTTGGGGTTGTGTTTACGGGAACCATAGTCATATGAGGTGATCACAGACAGCCCTGCCGAAACTTGGACATACTGGCTGCCTACTCCTCCATTCCTCCTACTCCTCTTCGTCCTCCACTTCTTCCTCCTCCTCCTGAGGTGCTCGCCATAAAAATGGTGGCAAGGGCTCTGCCCTCATGATGGCCAGGTTGTGGAAGATACAGTAGATAGCTACGAATCAGGACACCTGCTCCAGTGACTACTGGAGGGCTTTTCTACAGCGGTCGAGGCAATTGAATCATTGTTTCAGCACCCTGATGGTTTTCTCCATGATCTTTCTTGTGGCAGTAAAGGTCTCGTTGTATGCATGCTCACCACATGTAGCTGGGTTGCGGAGTGGAGTCATAAGCCAGGCATGAAATGGATATTCTGTGTTGCTCAGCAACGACGTTCTGGTATGACGTGATGGCAAAGCGAGGGAACTGATGCAGGATAGCGGATATTCGCCAGCATGATGTGCTGAATGTGGTCACAAAACAAGTACACGTTCAGCGAGTGGTAACCTTTGGGGTTATGGTACATGTTAGCATTGAGATGCGGGGCCCGCAGAGCCACATCTGTGCAGTCAATGGTGTCCTGCACCATGGGGAAGTCCACTATCCTGGCCAAGCCACCTGCATGCTCCACCTGCTTCTCTCTGATCAGAGAGAACATAATGAACTCCCCTCTCCTGACAAACAGCATCTGTCACCTATTTGATGCAGAAGTGGACAGCAAACTGGAAAATGTTACATATGTTGCATGTTCCAACCTGGAAGGATCCTACTGATGACAAATTGAGGGTCTCAGTCACCTTCAGTCACTGGCAGTGCCATCCTTGCCTTGTTCTAAGGCTGCAGTTCTGGTTGCCACGGGTGGCAGAGTTCTGTGAACATCTTCATAAAGCACAGGCAATGCACACGCTGCTCCTAGGCTAGGTGGAGGTAAGAGAAGTGATCCGAGAGGACTCAACCCTACAAGGCCTCCTGCTGAGACCCCTTCTCCCCTTCCTCTTGGCTCTGCGAGCAGCTTGTCCTCTTCTTTGTTACCTCTGCTCCAACTCCCTCTCATGCTCTAGTCCAACGGAATTGCAACTATATCATCCACAAATGGGAGCAAATGGTGTACTCAGAACCATTGTATTCACAGCCAAGGCCTTTTCCATGTGCAGCACCACTTCCAACAGACTTCATGAACTTTAACCAACTCCCCAAAACACTAAGGATTTTCATATAATTAAACAGATTCAGTAAAGAGCAATCAGCAACTAACCTGCAAGTCGCTGATGACCCCTGTAAATATCGCTGGTTCAGGGTCGTTCCTGTTGCTGAGCACATGTTCAGCTGTGCGAGGTTAAGAGAGGGCACTAGTTACAGCGATGAGGCTGAATACAGCAGCGATGGCATTAAGTCAACATTAAATGTTTAGTGATGTCACAGTTTGCCTACTCTGCACACTTACGATGCATACTCCTAATGCTTGGACTAACACCCTGAGCAAAATGGCACCCTTAGCATGAAGTGTGCCACGGAAGCCAAATTTGTAGCCTATACCTATTGCACATTGGCAGCTCCAAAAAACTGATCACATCCCTGCTATGTAATTGTTGAAGAGTCTACAATTCCACAATTACTTTTCTTGTCATACATTAGAGTCATAGGCTGGATTTTATGAGTCCCGTGGCGTTCCCGATGGCAGAACTGGAAGTTGAAGTAACTTCCGCTTCCGCCACGTTTCCCATTTCCCATGCGATTTTGTATGTAAATGAAGCATGCGGCGACAAGCATGGGGGACATGTGGGATTCGTTGATGAGGACGGCCTTTCATTGGTGGAGCCATCACTGAGCCAAGCATCATGATTGCCACAACTATAAAGCATTCTGTGCTTGCAGCCTCAAGCATTAGAGGCCTTCCTGTCACGTAAGTGTCTGAATAGGAGCCTGAAAGCAAGCTTGAAATCAATCCTAAATGTTTTTGTGTCCCTTAATTTTTGTAATCCAGTACCAGCTTCATATCATGTACTGCATCTCTGTAGCCCCACCGAAGAAGATGTCAGCCACAGCAGCATCCCACCCCACAGTTCAGTGATGCATCCCTGCAGGTTTTCCTCCAGGCCATCAGGTAAAGGCAGGAGGACCTCTTTCCTGTAGATGGAGCGCAAAGACCTCCCGGCTGATCAAGGCAGCCTAGATGGAGGTCACAGAGGAGGTCTCGAACCGTGGGGTGATGCGCAGAATCTGGATACAGTGTCGCAAATGCATCAATGACTTCAGCAGATTGGCGAGGGTAAGTGCTTTTGGCAAAGCTGTTCTGCTGTTTGTCAGCCTGGCTCCATCTCTTTAAGAAAGAGGGCAAACAAGGCATGCCTTGGATTGGTGTCATATACTAAATGATTTTGCGCAAAGTTCACAATTGCCATTGTTACTGTGCTTGCATATGTCGTGCAAAAGCCAGTCCTGAATGATTGATGTTGATGCATGTTTACAATGGTTGTAACTCTTAACCAAAGAATTCTCATCCCATCTGTACTGGTTCCTGCAGGACAAACGCACACACAATAATCACGAGCGAGCCAGAACAGGAGGAGGTGTACCAGACATAAGAGTGTTGACACCAGCTGAAGAAGAGGCTGCCCAAGCAGTGAGAGAGGAGGGAAGCAGGGCCATATCAGATGGCGAGGCAGGATCCTCAAGCGTAAGAATGATGTGTCATCTTCAGTCTTGCAGACACGCGTGCACACCCACTGAAAGTGTCTGAACTCATGCCAAGCTGATGTTTAATGTGCCTCTGTGTCTCCACTGCAGGTGCCCACACTCGAGTCCTGGAATGTCACGAGGCCGAAGATTCCTCCTCTGGGGAGGAAGAAGAAGCCAATGCCCCAGGTCGTGCATTGTCACTTGCCTCTTCCACCTCCACCAGTGCAGATACATCCACATGATCTGTGGGTCACAATCAGATGGTCACAGCACAGACATGTCCCAGCAGCTGAGAAAGCATGTGATGACCAGCAGTTTGTTGCTATGAGAAGTCTGCTGGATGTACAGCAAAGCCATGTGGAACATATGTCAGAAATGCCTTAGGTCATACATGTTTTAAAAATCCATTCATGGGATGTGGGCGTCGCTAGCTATGCCAGCATTTATTGCCCATCCCTAATTGCTCGTGAGAAGGTGGTGGTGACCTGCCTTCTTGAACTGCTGCAGTCCATGTGATGTAGGTACACCCACAGTGCTGTTAGGAAGGGAGTTCCAGGATTTTTTTTTAGATTAGATATACAGCACTGAAACAGGCCCTTCAGCCCACCAAGTCTGTGCCGACCATCAACCACCCATTTATACTAATCCTACACGAATTCCATATTCCGACCACATCCCCACCTGTCCCTATATTTCCCTACCACCTACCTATACTAGGGGCAATTTATAATGGCCAATTTACCTATCAACCTGCAAGTCTTTGGCATATGGGAGGAAACCGGAGCACCCGGAGGAAACCCACGCAGACACAGGGAGAACTTGCAAACTCCACACAGGCAGTACCCAGAATTGAACCCGGGTCGCTGGAGCTGTGAGGCTGCGGTGCTAACCACTGTGCCGCCCTTGAGCCAGTGACAGTGAAGGAACGGCGATATAGTACCAAGTCAGGATGGTGTGTGACTTGGAGGGAAACTTGCAGGTGGTGATGTTCCTATGCATCTGCTGCTCTTGTCCTTCGAGGTGGTAGAGGTCGCGGGTTTGGAAGGTGCTGTCTAAGGAGCCTTGGTGCATTGCTGCAGTGCATTTTGTAGATGGTACACACTGCTACCACTGTACGTCGGTGGTGGAGGGAGTGAATGTTTGTGGATGGTGTGCCAATCAAGTGGGTTGCTTTGCTCTGGATGGTGTCGAGCTTCTTGAGTGTTGTTGGAGATGCACCCAACCAGGCAAGTGGAGAGTATTCCATCGCACTCCTGACTTGTGCCTTGTAGATGGTGGACAGGCTTTGGGGAGTCCGGAGGTGAGTTACTCGCCGCAGGATTCCTAGCCTCTGACCTGCTCTTGTAGCCACGGTATTTATATGGCTACTCCAGTTCATGTTCTGGTCAATGGTAGCGCCTAGGATGTTGATAGTGGGGGATTCAGCGATGGTAATGCCATTGAATGTCAAGGGGAGATGGTTAGATGCTGTCTTGTTGGATATAGTCACTGCCTGGCACTTGTGTGGTGCAAATGTTACTTGCCACTTATTAGCCCAAGCCTGGATATTATCCAGGTCTTGCTGCATTTCTACACGGACTGCTTCAGTATTTCAGGAGTCGCGAATGGTGCTGAACATTGTGCATCAGCAGTGGACATCCCCACTTCTAACCTTATGATTGAAGGAAGGTCATTGATGAAGCAGCTGAAGATGGTTGGGCCTAGGACACTACCCTGAGGAACTCCTGCAGTAATGTCCTGGAGCTCAAATGATTGACCTCCAACAACCACAACCATCTTCCTTTGCGCTGGGTATGACTCCAACCAGCAGAGAGTTTTCCCCCCGGTTCCCATTGACTCCAGTTTTGGTAGGGCTCCTTGATGCCAAACTCGGTCAAATGCCGTCTCACCTCACCTCTTGAGTTCAGCTCTTTTGTCCATGTTTGAACCAAGGCTGTAATGAGGTCAGGAGCTGAGTGGTCTTGTCGGAACCCAAACTGAGCATCACTGAGCAGGTTATTGCTAAGCAAGTGCTACTTGATGGCACTGTTGATGTCACCTTCCATCACTTTGCTGATGATTGTGAGTAGATTGATGGGGTGGTAATTGGCCGGGTTGGACTTGTCCTGCTTTTTGTGTTCAGGACATACCTGGGCAATTTTCCACATTGCCGGGTTAATGCCAGTGTTGTACTGGAACAGCTTGGCTAGGGGCGTGGCAAGTTCTGGAGCACAGGTCTTCAGTACTATTGCTGGAATATTGTCAGGACCCATAGCCTTTGCAGTATCCAGTGCCTTCAGTCATTTTTTGATATCACGCGGAGTGAATCGAATTGGCTGAAGTCTGGCATCTGTAATGCTGGGGACTTCAGGAGGGGGCCGAGATGGATCATCAACTCGGCGCTTTTGGCTGAAGATTGTTGCAAATGCTTCAGCCTTATCTTTCGCACTGATGTGCTGGGCTCCCCCATCATTGAGGATAGGAATATTTGTGGAGCCACCTCCTCCAGTTAGTTGTTTAATTGTCCACCACCATTCATGGCTGGATGTGGCAGGACTGCAGAACTTAGATCTGATCCGTTGGTTATGGGATCGCTTAGCTCTGTTTATTGCATGCTGCTTATACAGTTTGGCACGCAACTATCCTGGGTTGTAGCTTCACCAGGTTGACACCTCATTTTGAGGTATGCCTGGTGCTGCTCCTGGCATGCCCTCCTGTACTCTTCATTGAACCAGAGTTGGTCTCCCAGCTTGATGGTAAGGATAGAGTGGGGGATATGCCGGGCCATGAGGTTACAAATGGTTGTTGAGTACAATTCTGCTGCTGCTGATGGCCCACAGTGCTTCATGGATGCCCAGTTTTGCATTGCTAGATCTGTTCGAAATCTATCCCATTTAGCACGGTGATAGTGCCACACAACACGATGGATGGTATCCTCAATGTGAAAGCGACACTTCGTCTCCACAAGGACTGTGCGGTGGTCACTCCTACCAATACAGTCATGGACAGAAGCATCTGCAGCAGGCAGATTGGTGAGGACAAGGTCAAGTATGTTTTTCCCTCATGTTGGTTCCCCTCCAACCTACCGCAGGCTCAGTCTAGCAGCTATGTCCTTTAGTACTCGGCCAGCTCCGTCAGTAGTGGCGCTACCGAGCCACTCTTGGTGATGGACATTGAAGTCCCCCACTTCAGAGTACATTTTGTGCCCTTGCCACCCTCAGTGCTTCCTCCAAGTGGTGTTCAACATGGAGGGGTACTAACTCATCAGCTGAGGGAGGGCTGTAGGTGGTAATCAGTAGGAGGTTACCTCGCTCATGATTGACCTGATGCCATGCGACTTCATGGGATCTGGAGTCGATGTTGAGGACTCCCAGGGCAACTCCCTCCCGACTGTATACCACTGTCCTGCCACTTCTCCTGGGTCTGTCCTGCAGTGATTGCAGTGTCTGGGACATTGTAAGGTATGATTCCGTGAGTATGACTATGTCAGGCTATTGCTTGACTAGTCTGTGGGACAGCTCTTCCAACTTTGGAACAAGCCCCCAGACGTTAGTAAGGAGGACTTTGCAGGGTTGACAGGGCTGGGTTTGCCATTGTCGTTTCCAGTGCCTAGGTCGATGCCGGGTGGTCCGTCCGGTTTCATTCCTTTTTATTGACTTCGTTGCGGTTAGGTACAACTGAGTGGCTTGCTAGGCCATCTCAGAGGGCATGTAAGAGTTAACCACATTGCTGTGGGTCTGGAGTCACATGTCGGCCAGACCAGGTACGGACAGCAGATTTCCTTCCCTAAAGGACAACCTGATGGGTTTTTAGAAGAATCAACAATGGTTTCATGGCCATCATTAGACTAGCTATTAATTCCAGATTTATTAATTAAACTCAAATTCCACCTTCTGCTCTGTTGGGATTTGAACCCATGTCTCCAGAGCGATAACCTGGGTCTCTGGGTTACTAGTCCAGTGATAATACCACTACGCCACCACCTCCCCTGGCTTTGCAGGTGCCATGGAGGAGTCCATGCAGGCCACGACATCTGCTATATCACAGGCATTTGAGCGTATGGCTTCCTCAGTCGAAAGTTTGGTAAGATCCGTGGCGAATCTGGTTTCGCTCTCGAGCCATATGCGATCTGACCTGCACTCCATCACTGTTGCTGTGGGATCCATGCAGCAGAGTCTAAGCGAGAGGGGGACAGGTGCTCCTTCCCCTCAAGGAGACAGGCAGGTGCCTTCGTGCTCCCAGGTGGAGGACAAGTGCGTGCCAGCTGCCCCAGGGCCTTCCTCTCAGGACAGATTCAGGGCAAGCGACGTCTCGTCCTCCCCACCCCCGCCTCCTGACATTGATCCCATTACCTCCAGCAGGCGAGTACACGGGGATAATAAGCACCATTGCTGCAGACCCCTCGTAGTATGGTGCCATCAAATCCCCGTTCCTCCAAAGGTCGCCTGCCATGGACATCCACAGCACTAAGCAAACTGCCACCACCTTAGCTGCTAATGTCAGGGTAGCACCTAGACGTACTGACAGAAAGAGAACAATAGAACAGTTTTGAGCATGAGGGTGATGTATATATTGTGCAACGAGTAAATAATTTTCAATACATCTTTATTTAATATTTGATCCAGTCTCGTAAATCTTTTGCTTGGTTTCAGATGAAAACAAAAATGTTTCTTGGAGGCCTCTGGTCGGAACCTTTTGATGCTTGCAAAGCATCACAGAAAATGTCCAGTTTCCATTTATCATAGAAGTTTGAGCCTTCGGTCTTCAATGATGGCTGTTTTCCTATTGATGATTAATAACTTTTTCCAATACTGTCATGCCTTACTTATGTGTTTGTGCTGTCATAACAACACCGCTTGCAGTGTGTTGTCACATTCATCGTAAACATAGATGATTTCAACTGCCAATCACATGAAAGTGCAGCGACGCTTTGTTAAGATTGCAGCGGTGAAGATGACTTCAGGCAAAAGTGAATTTCTGTGGGGAATTGTTGTTTCTCCTCCCAATGTTCCTTGCTGATGTGGCTTATTGTTAACTGAAACACGCATAAATTAAGTTCACCCTGATGTCCCTTGCATATCTCTCCATGGCCCTCATATTGACGACGGCATCGTTGTCATTGTTGTCCTCCTCCTCACCCTCTTCATAGACTTCCCCATCTGAGGAGGCCTGGTGCTCCTCCTGTTCCTCCACCTGCAGAATGTTGCTGCGTCTAATTGCAAGGTTGTGTGAGACACAGCAGACAACGATTATTCGTGACATCCTCTATGGCGTGTACTGGACAGCCCCTCCAGACCGGTCAAGGCAGTGGAATCGCATCTTCAGCATGACAATGATGTGTTCAATGATAGGTCTGGTGGATGCGTGAGCAACATTGTTGCTCTCTTCAGCATCGTTCTGGGGATGACGTACTGGTGTCATCAACTCAGGATCCATCCATCCACTTCAGCGGGTTCCTTGAAAACTGCTGGCAGCTGGGAGTAGAGGCCTGCTTTAGGTCAGGAAAAAGAACCCGACCCGAACCCGACGGAACCACAGCGGGCCCGAGCCCCTCTGATTTTGCCCTGAGCCCGACCCGACCCGAACCCGCCACTACTCGGCCCGACCCGAGCCCAACCCGACCATCCATTTACTTACCTTCCTGACATCCAACCTGCAAGAAGCTGCAGTACATGCGCAAGACGTCATAGTGATGTCACTCGCTCACTGCGCAGACTCAGTTATGTGCCGGACTCCCAGCTCAGGTAAGTTTTTTTATTTTTAATACTTACCAGCAGAGCACTTACCCTGTCTGTCCGGCCCAACCCAACCCGACTTGATCAGGACTCGGCCCAACCCGACCTGAGCCCGAAAGCTGGCCCCGACCCGACCCGAACCTGACACATGTCGTCGGGTCCCGTTGGGTTCGGGTTGGGTAGCAAGCCTCTAGCTGGGAGTTCCTCAAAATGTTGGAGTCATGACAGCTCTCTGGGAAACGTGCCCAAACATGCATGATTCTTCTCCTGTGGTCGCAAACCAGTTGCACGTTTAAAGAGTGGACGCCTTTGCGATTCACAAATACAGCAGACTGCTCCCAGGGAGCTCTAATGGCCACATGAGTACAGTCGATCATCCCCTGCATGCTAAGGAACCCAGCGATGGTGCCAAAGGCCACAGACCTTGCTGTCTGGCTGTCCTTGTCTACAGTTAAGTAGATTAAATCACTGGCACATTGAAAAAGGGCATTGGTCACCTCTTTGATGCAGCTGTGGGTGCAGACTGCAAGATGCCACATATGTCATCAGTGGATCTCTGGAAGGACCTGCTAGCAAAAAATTGAGTGCAGCAGACACCTTGAGGGCAACAGGCCTGGGATTCCTACCAAAGCCAAGTGGCTGCAGACCATGCGCAAGATCCTACAAATTCTGTGATGATTTCATGTGATATCCTTAGGCATCACTGGCATTGCCTCTTTGACATTTGTAGGCAATTTCTCCTTGTCCTGAGGATCTGACGACGTCCCAGAGCCCATTTTCGATAAGGACATTCCTGGATGTTATCACTCAGAGCATCCTCACCTTTCTGTTCTGCTGAGGCTTGACCTTTCATAGAGTTATACAGCACGGAAAAAGGCCCTTCGGCCCATCGTGTCTGTGCCGGTCATCAAGCACCTAACTATTCTAATCCCATTTTCCAGCACTTGGCCCTGTAGCCTTGTATGCTATGGCGCTTCAAGTGCTCATCTAAATACTTCTTAATACTTCTTGTGAGGATTCCTGCCTCTACCACCCCTTCAGGCAGTGCATTCCAGATTCCAACCACCCACTGAGTGAAATTTTTTTCCCCTAAATCCCCTCTAAACCTCCTGCCCCTTACTTTAAATCTATGCCCCCTGGTTATTGACACCTCCACTAAGGGGAAAAGTTTCTTCCTATCTAACCTATCAATGCCCCTCATAATTTTGTATATTTCAATCATGTCCCCCCTCAGCCTTCTCTGCTCCAAGGAAAACAACCCTAGCCTTTTCAGTCTCTCTTCATAGCTGAAATGCTTCAGCCCAGGCAACATCCTGGTGAATCTCCTCTGCAACCTCTCCAGGGCAATCACATCCTTCCTATAGAGTAGTGCCCAGAACTGTACACAGTATTCCAGCTGTGGCCTAACTAACGTTTTATACAGCTCCATCATAACCTCCCTGCTCTTATATTCTATGCCTTGGCTAATAAAAGCAAGTATCCCATATGCCTTCCTAACCACCTTATCTACCTGTGCTGCTGCCTTCAGTGATCTATGGACAAGTACACCAAGGTCCCTCTGACCTTCTGTACTTCCTAGGGTCCTACCATCCATTGTATATTCCCTTGCCTTGTTAGTCCTTCCAAAATGCATCACCTCACACTTCTCAGGATTAAATTCCATTTGCTACTGCTCCGCCCATCTTACCAGCCCATCGTCCTGTAATCTAAGGCTTTCCTCCTCACTGTTTATGACATCACCAATTTGCGTGTCATCTGCGAACTTACTGATCATACCTCCTATATTCACGTCTAAATCATTAATGTACACTACAAACAGCAGGGGTTCCAGCACCGATCCCTGCGGTACACCACAGGTCACAGGCTTCCACTCGCAAAAACAACCCTCGACCATTCCTCTCTGCCTTCTGCCACTAAGCCAATTTTGGATCCAGTTTGCCAAATTGCCCTGGATACCATGGGTTCTTACCTTCTTAACCAATCTCCCATGCGGGACCTTATCAAAAGCCTTACTGAAGTCCATGTATACTACATCAACTGCTTTACCCTCATCTACACATCTAGTCACCTCCCCCGAAAAATTCAATCAAGTTAGTTAGACACAATCTCTCTTAACAAAGCCATGCTGACTATCCCTGATTAATCCCTGCCTCTCCAAGTGGAGATTAATCCTGTCCCTCAGAATTATTTCCAATATTTTCCCAACCATTGATGTTAGACTCACCGGCCTGTAAATTACCTGGTTTATCCCTGCTACCCTTCTTGAATAATGGTACCACATTCGCTGTCCTCCAATATTCTGGTACCTCTCCTGTGGCCAGAGAGGGTTTGAAAATTTGTGTCAGAGCCCCTGCTATCTCCTCCCTTGCCTCACATAACAGCCTGGGATACATCTCATCTGGGCCTGGGGATTTATCCACTTTTAAACCCTCTAAAACAGCTAATACTTCCTCTCTTTCAATGCTAATACTTTCAAGTATATCACAATCCCCCTCCCTGATCTCTACACCTACATCGTCCTTCTCCATAGTGAACACAGATGAAAAGTAATCATTTAAAACCACACCTATATCCTCCGGCTCCACACACAGATTGCCACTTTGGTCCCTAATGGGCGCTACTCTTTCTCTGGTTATCCTCTTGCTCTTAATATAATATAAAATGCCTTAGGATTTTCCTTTATCTTGCCCGCCAGTGTTTTTTCATGTCCCCTCTTTGCTCTTCTAATTACTTTTTTAAGTAACCCCCCTACACTTACTACACTCGTCTAGTGCCTCCGCTGTTTTCAGCGCTCTGAATCTGCCACAAGCCTCCTTTTTTTCCTGATCCAATCCTCTATATCCCTTGACATCCAGGGTTCCCTGGACTTGTTGGCCCTACCCTTCACCTTAACAGGTACATGTTGGCTCTGAACTCTCACTATTTCCTCTTTGAATGACTCCCACTGGTCTGATGTGGACTTTCCTACAAGTAGCTGCTGCCAGTCCACTTTGGCCACATCTTGTTTCATCATATTGAAATCGGCCTTCCCCCAATTCAGTACCTTTATTTCTGGTCCATCTTTGTCCTTTTCCATCACTATCTTAAATCTTACAGAGTTATGGTCACTATCCCCGAAATGCTCCCCTACTGACACATCTACCACTTCCCCCTACAGAATCCATTTGCTCCCATTGACTGTGACCTTTCCCTCTGCTAGCCACTGGCCTCAATTTGCTCCACAGCTCCCCGACGTTGACAGCACTCATCCTTCCCTTTAGGCCCTTGCCAAATATCTTTGCTCTGTAATGCTATAATCCACCCACCAACTCGGTTGCCGACAACATGCAGCTTCAGCATCAACAGCAACCATTCAAAACCCTGGACGTTCCACTCCACCCTCCCCTGCTCTTCCAACAACCCCACCCTTACCTTCCTGAGTACCCTACCCTACTCCTCCATGCACCCGATCAACTCCACTCTGTGCCCCCCAAGTAGTCTCCCCTGCTCCTCCATGCACCCGATCAACCCCACCCATTCACCCGAGTTCCTTGTCCTGACAGCACTGTAGCTCCCCACTCCCCCCACCCATGCCTTCACTGCCATCCCTGAGAAGATTCACCCTTGCTGGTGCCGTGCCTGGAGGGAAACATCCATTCCAACGCTGGCATTAGTATTGCGGATGACTTAGAGAGAACAGCATAGACCTGAGACTCAACTGCACAAATCTGATTGCTGCACGTCACGGTAAAACAATCGTGAACTGGGTGGCACGGGAATAGCGTTCACTTAATCTGGAAGGTAGGACTGAGTTGTAACTATAGGTAGGGTAATGAGTATTTCAATGAACGTAAAGCTGCAATCTGCCACCGTGCTGGGGGAACCCAGGAATGCCGCAAACATGCCGCCAACTTAATTTCTGTACAATATCCTGCTGGCGCGAATTCTAAAAAACACCTCCCGCCTAATTTTATCACCCCGCATGCCACCAAATCCACTCTTGCACAGCCAACAAAATTTCCCCCATCGTGTCATTATGGCACAAGAGGCCATTTCGCCCATCGGATCCATGTCTGCTTTCTGTAGAGCAATCCAGTCAGTCCCATTACATCTCCCTGTAGCCCTGAAAGTTTAAGTCCCTCAACTGCCCATCCAATTTCCTTTTGAATTCATTCATTGTCTCCGCTGCGTTAAAAAAAGTTTCCTCACATTCCCGCCTGCATCTTACCCAAAACCTTAAATCTGTGTCCCCTAGTCCTTGTATCATCAGCAAATGGGAACAGCTTTTCTTTGTCGACCCTATCCAAACCTGTCACAATCCAGTATACCTCTATCAAATCTCCCCTCAATCTCCTTTGCTCCAAGGAGAACAACCCCAGCTTCTCCAACCTAACCTTGTAGCTAAAATCCCTTAACCCTGGAACCATTCTGGTAAATCTCCTATGCACCCTCAAAGACCCTCATATCCTTCATAAGGTGTGGTGACCAAAACAGGACGCTATTCTGTAGTGTGGCCTAACGAGAGCTTTATAAAGGTTCAGCATAACTTCCCTTCTTTTGTACTCAATACTTCTATTTATGAAGCCCAAGATCCCATATGCTTTGCTGACTACCCTCTCAACATGTCCTGCTACCTTCAAAACTCTATGCACTTTTTTTTATTTGTTTCTGGGATAAGGGCGTTACTGGCTATGCCAGCATTTATTGCCCATCCCTAACTGCCCATGAAATGGTGATGGTGAGCTGCCTTCTTGAACCGCTGCAGTCCTTGGGATGTAGCACCCACAGTGCTATTAGGAAAGGAGTTCCAGGATTTTGACCCGGCGACAGTGAAGGAACAGCGATACAGTTCCAAGCCAGGATGGTGAGTGGCTTGGAGGGGTGGTGTTCCCATGCATCTGCTGCCCTTGCCCTTCTAGGTGGTACAGGTCGCGGGTTTGGAAGGTGCTGTTGAAGGAAACTTGATGAGTTGCTGCAGTGCATCTTGAAGATGGTACACACTGTTGCCACTGTGGGTCGGTGGTGGAGGGAGTGAATGTTGAAGGTGGTGAATAGGGTGCCAATCAAGTAGGCTGCTTTGTCCTGGATGATATTGAGCTTCTTGAGTGTTGTTGGAGCTGCATCCATCCCGGCAAGTGGAGAGTATTCCATCACACTCCTGACTTGTGCCTTCTAGATGGTAGACAGGCATTGGGGAGTCAGGAGGTCATTTACTCGCCGCAGAATTCCCAGTCACTGACCTGCTCTTGTAGCCACAGCACTTTTGTGGCTGGTCCAGATCAGTTTCTGGATAATGGTGACCCCCAGGATCTTGATAGTGGGGATTCGGCGATGGTAATGCTATTGAATGTCAAGGGGAGATGGTTAAATTCTCTCTTGTTTGAGATGGTCATTGCCTGGCACCTACATGGCGCGAATGTTACTTGCCACTTACCAGCCCGAGCCTGGATGTTGTCCAGGTCTTGCTGCATATGGACACGGACTGCTTCAGTATCTGAGGGGTCGCAAATGGTGCTGAACTTTGTGCAATCATCAGCGAACATCCCCACTTCTGATCTTATGATGGAGGGAAGGTCATTGATGAAGCAGCTGAAGATAGTTGGGCCTAGGACACTAACCTGAGGAACTCGTGCAGTAATGTCCTGGGACATGTACAGGTCCCTCCGTCCCTGAACTCTCCTTAGAACTGTGCCATTAAGTATATATTGCCTCTCCCTATCGTATCTGTCAAAATGCATTACCTCATACTTCTCTGTATTAAATTCCATATGCCACTTGTCTGCCCATTCTGCTAGCCTATAAATGTCCTATTGCAGTTGGTTGGTATCATCCTCACTGTTAGCCACACCTCTAAGTTTGGTATCATTGGCAAATTTTGTCATTTTACTTTGTATTCTAATATCCAAGTCATTTATAGATACCAAAAAAGGCAGAGGTCTGAGCACTAACCCTTGGGAAACACCACTGTCTACCATCTTCCAGTCTGTAAAACAACCATTTACCACAACTCTAAAATAAAAGCAAAATACTGCAGATGCTGGAAATCTGAAATACAAACAAAAAGTGCTGGAAACACTCAGCAGGTCTGGCAGCATCTATGGAGAGAGAAGCAGGTTAATGTTTCAGGTCTGTTTCCTTTCATCAGAACAGTTCTGTTCTCTAATCCCATTTACGTTAGCAACCTGGGATGCAAGCTATCGAACCAGGTGACTTATCCACTCTCAGCCAGCCTTTCCAGTACATCCTGCCTATCAATTTTCACCCCATCCATTACCTCTACCAGGTTCGCTTCTACTGATATTTTAGTCATAGAGTCATAGAGTACAGCATAGAAACAGGCCCTTCGGCCCACCGCGTCCATGCCGACCATAATGCCTATCCATACTAATCCAATCTGCCTGTATTAATTCCATATCCCTCTATGCCTTGCTCATTCAAGTACCTGTCCAGATGCCTCTTAAATGTCGCTACTGTTCCTGCCTCCACCACCTCCTCAGGCAGCTCATTCCAGATACCCACTATTCTTTGTGTGAAAAATTTACCCCTTTGATCCCCTTTAAACCTCCTCCCTCTCACCTTTTGTGAGCATTCTCTTCCTTCGTAAACACTGATACAAAGTATTCATTAAGAATTCTCGCCTTGTCCTGCGCCTCTAAACATATATCACTGTCTTTGTCCCTAATAGGCTCCAGCCAGCCTCTTACTGCCCGCTTACTATTTACATGCAGGTAGAAGAATTTTGGATTCCCTTTTATCTTCACTGCCACTCTATTCTCATATTCTCTCTTTGCCAGTCTTATTTTCCTCTTCACTTTCCCTCTCAACTTATTGGGATGAATTTTACCAGGCCTCTGGAGACAAGCTGGGAGGCGGGAGGCGTCATAAAATGGGGGCGTATGGTGTCAGGATGGGAGCATGATGCCTTCCCACCATCACGGGATATTTTCAATGGCGCGAATGGCAGTGGTGTGGCCACCCACCAACTAGAGGTGAGCGGCCTATTATCTCAATCAATTGGTCAATTAATGGCCGCTTCCCACCCTGCCAGTATTTTATCCGCATCAGGACAAGCCCCTGCCAAGTGGAGAATTTACCTGACATGCACCATACACGGTCTTTTTTTGTTTCATCATGTTCTCTATCTCCTTCATCATCCAACATCGGACAGATTCGGGGTTTTCCAACTTTTTTAAAAAGCCTGCTGGAAAACCCCGAAGCTGTCCGATGTTGGGAGGTGCATTCCTGCTTCGGCAGCAGTCAGCTGTGAAACACAGTGCAATGCTTTTAAACAAACTGAACAACCCTGCCTTTCCCTCTTGTTCAAATGCAACTTGCCTGTACCTGAAACATCTTTTCTTTAAAGATCGCCCATTGTTCTCTTACAGTATTTTCTGTCAAACTTTGGTTCCATTTTACCCTGGCTGGATCCCCTCTCATCCCACTGAAGTTCACCCTCTTCCAATTCAGAAGTTCAACTTTAGATTGTTCCTGCTCTTCTCCATTACTAATCTAAACCTTATGATATGATGATCACTTTTACCAAATGTTCCCGACAGACAAATGGTCCACTTGGCCCACCTCATTCCCCAGCAATGCCTCCTCCCTAGTTGAACTGAGAACATACTGGTCAAGGAGGTGCTCTTGAACACACTTTTCAGAAATTCCTTCCCCTCCTTTCCCTTTACTCTAACGTTATCCCAATCAATATTTAGGTAAATTAAAGTCTCCCAATATCACTACGCTATGGTACTTGCACATCTCTGTAATTTTCCGACAGATTTATTCCTCTACCTCACTATTTGGAGCCTATAGAACAGGGTTGTCCAACAAATGGCCCGTGGACCAGGATCCAGCCCGCCGATGCAAACTGTACCCGGGGCCGTTCCTCAATCTGGCCAGGGCTCTGTGACTGGAGTTGGGAAATTTCCCTTTCGAGTGATACAGCACTGAAACAGGCCCTTCGGCCCACCGAGTCTATGCTGACCAACAATCACCTGTTTATGTTAATCCTACATTAATCCCATATTCCCTATCACATCCTACCGCCTACCTATACTAGGGGCAATTTAGAATGACCAATTTACCTATCAACCTGCAAGTCATTGGCTGTGGGAGGAAACTGGAGCACCCGGCGGAAACCCACCCGGTCATAGGCAGAACTTGCAAACTCCACACAGGCAGAACCCAGAACCGAACCTGGGTCGCTGGAGCTCTGAGGCTGCGGTGCTAACCACTGCGCCACTGTGTCTTCTTGCAGAGTGGCCTTTCAAAAAACATCGCAAGTCAGTTTCACAGCTGCTAGGGCAGGAACGTGCTTCCCAGCATCGGACAGATTTGGGGTTTTCATACTTTTTTAAAAAGCCCACTGGAAAACCCCGAAGCTGCCGATGTTTTTATTTATTTATTTATTTTTTATTTAGAGATACAGCACTGAAACAGGCCCTTCAGCCCACCGAGTCTGTGCCGACCATCAACCACCCATTTATACTAATCCTACATTAATCCCATATTCCTACCACATCCCCACCTGTCCCTATATTCCCCTACCACCTACCTATACTAGGGGCAATTTATTATGGCCAATTTACCTACCAACTTGCAAGTCTTTTGGTGGTGGGAGGAAACCGGAGTACCCGGCGAAAACCCACGCAGACACAGGGAGAACTTGCAAACTCCACACAGGCAGTACCCAGAATTGAACGCGGGTCGCTGGAGCTGTGAGGCTGCGGTGCTAACCACTGCGCCACCCACATGTACACATTCGACCTCTCCAGAAGTACTGACTCACCCTATCTAAAAGCTATCTTGCTCCAGTTTCATTTCATCCTTCGTCTTATCCGACACATTAACAAAAGACTTTTTCTCTTCCTTCCAGGTGTTAAGGAATGCGAGCTCCAGCAGCTCATGGTGACCAAAGCCCCTCCAGATCCTTCTCTTCACTTCCATCTGACCTCATCCCTTCTCCTAACCTCAACCGTTGCTGTGTATTCACAATACTCTCTTGACCTTCCCCTCTCTGATGCTGAAAGATCTGTACTTAGCAAAGGACTCAGTTTTATCCCCTTACCTCCACCCTACACCCCACCTCAATGAATTTCGTGCTTGGCCTGATGTTGAGCTAATCCTCCGTCGCCTTCATCTCCGGGCTCACTTCTTTGGCCAGATGTCCTCCCCCCAACCAGCAGACCCATTCATCCACCTCCAGTATTCTCCCTCCACCTGGACCCCTCCCTCTGGCCTCTTACCCACTCTTGATCTTTTCATTGAGAACTGTCGGTGTGACATTGGCCGTCTTAATTTCTCTGCTCCCTTCACTCACTCCAACCTGTCTCCCTCTGAATTTGTTGCACTCCATTTTCTCAGATCTCAGCCTGACATTGTAATCAAACTGCTGACAAGAGTGGTGTTGCTGTTGTCTGCACAGACTGAGCGCCATCTCTCAGACACTTCCTCCTACCTCCCACTGGACCATGACCCTATCACCGAACATCAATCTACTGTCTCCAGTACTGTCACTGACCTTATCTCCTCTGGTGATCTTCCCTCCACAGCTTCCCACCTCATAATCCCACAGCCTGCTTCTACCTCTTTCTCAAAATCCACAATCAGGACTGTCCTGGTAAACCCATTGTTCCAGCCTGTTCCTGCCACACTGAACTTATTTCTTCCTATCTAGACTCTATCTTTTCTCCCCTGGTCCAGTCTCTTCCCACCTATATCCGTGACTCTTCTGACACCCTACGCCATTTCGACAATTTCCAGTTTCCTGGTCCTAACCGCCTCCTCTTCACTATGGACGGGGGGAGCATTTGGTGAACAGTGATCATACTAGCCGGATTAGAATAGTTATGGCAAAGGACAAGGAATAATCAAGCATAAAAATAATTAACTTGATTGAGCACTTTGAAGTAATGGAGAGAGTTGATGTGTATATGCACTTGCAAAAGATGTTTGATAAAGTATCACATAATGGACTTGGTAGTAAAATTGAAGTGCATGGGATTAAAAGAGCAGTGGCAGCGTAGAAACAAAATTAGCTAAGGAGACAAAGCAGGGGCGGCACAGTAGCGCAGTGGTTAGCACCGCAGCCTCACAGCTCCAGGAACCCGGGTTCGATTCTGGGTACTGCCTGTGTGGAGTTTGCAAGTTCTCCCTGTGTCTGCGTGGGTTTTCCCCGGGTGCTCCGGTTTCCTCCCACAGCCAAAGACTTGCAGGTGACAGGTAAATTGGCCATTGTAAATTGCCCCTAGTGTAGGTAGGTGATAGGGAATATGGGATTACTGTAGGGTTAGTATAAATGGGTGGTTGTTGGTCGGCACAGACTCGGTGGGCTGAAGGGCCTGTTTCAGTGCTGTATCTCTAAAACAAAAAAAAAAAAAACATCCAATCTCTCTATACCTCCATCCCCCACCAGGACGTTCTGAGAGCTCTCCACTTCTTCCTTGAACAGAGGCCCAACCAGTCCTCATCCACTACCACCCTCCTCCGCCTGGCTGAACTTGTTCCCACATTGAAAAAGTTCTCCTTAAACTCCACTCACTTCCTCCAAATTAAAGGTGTTGTTATGGGTACTTTCATGGGTCCCGGTTATGCCTTTCTTTTTGCATGGTATCTTAAACAATCCTGTTCCAGTCCTACTCAGGCCCCTCCCCCAACTCTTTTTCCAGTACATTGATGGCTGTATCAGTGCCATTTCCTGCTCTCGTCCCAAACTGGAAAACTTAATCAACTTTGCTTCCAATTTCCACCCTTCTATCCCTTCCTCGACTTCTCTGTCTCCATCTCTGGGGATATACGGTCCACAAATATTCATTATAAGCCCACTGATTCCCACAGCTACCTCGACTACACTGCCTCACATCCTGCCTCCTGTAAGAACTCCATTCCATTATCCCAATTTCTCCATCTCCAACGCATCTGTTCAGATGATGCCACCTTCCACAACAGCACTTCTGATGTCTTCCATTTTTCTCAACCGAGGATGATTTCGCTCCCCCCCCCCACCCCCCACACTGTGGTTGACAGGGCCCTCAACCGTGTCTGACCCATTTCCCGCACTGCTGCTCTCATCCCTTCCCCTCCCTCCCAGAACCACGACAAGGTTCCCCTTGTCCTCACTTTCCACCTCACCAGCCTCCACATCCAAAGGATCATCCTCCATTTCCGCCACCTCCAGTGTGATGCCACCACCAAACATATCTTCCCCTCCCTTGTCAGCATTCCAAAGGGACGGTTCCCCCTACGACAGCCTGGTCCACTCCTCCATCACCCCGACACCTCATCCCCTTCCCATGCAATCGCAGGAGGTGCAATACCTGCCCTTTTACCTCCTCTCTCCTCACCATCCAAGGTCCCAAACATTCCTTCCAGGTGAAGCAATGATTTGCTTGTACTTGGTTCTATTTAGTATACTGTATTCACTGGTCACAATGCGGTATCCTCTACATTCAGACGACAAAACACAGCTTGGGTGACCGCTTTTTGGAACACCTCCGTTCACTCTGCAAGCATGATCCAGAGTTTCCGGTTGCTTGCCATTTTAATTCACCACCCTGCTCTCACGCCCACATTTCTGTCCTTGGCCTGCTAGTTCCAATGAAGCTCAATAGTAAGCTTGAGGAATAGCACCTCATCTTCCAATTAGGTACTCTACAGCCTTCTGGACTCAACATGGAGTTCAACAATTTCAGAGCATGACTGTCATTTTTTTATTTTAATTTTTTATCTAATTTTTAACCATATGCCTGCCTTAAACTTGTTTTTCATGTTTTTGCTTTCAGACTGAGCTGTTCATCATCCTGCCATTAACACTCTCTCTGGACTCATGCTTTGTCTTTTACTACAACCTTTTGTTCCGTTACATCTCTGTCATTTAATCTCTCCTACTCACCTTCCCTTTTGTTCTTCTTCCCCCTCTCCCCCTTTTCACTTGCTCAAAGCCTATTACATTTCTAACTTTTGTCAGTTCTATTGAAAGGTCACAGACGTGAAACATTAACTCTGTTTCTCTCTCTATGGGTGCTGCCAGACCTGCTGAGTATTTCCAGCACTTTCTGTTTTTTTATTCCACTTCTGACCATATGTTGGAGGAAAGGTGATTCATGAAAGAGGGGGTTGGGCCTAGGACACTAGGCTGAGGAACTCCTGCAGCAATGTCTTGGGGCTGAGATGATCAGTCTCCAACAACGACAACCATCTTCCTTTGTGCTAGATATGCCTGCAACCAGTGGAGAGTTTTCCCTGATTCCTATTGACTTCAATTTTTCTAGGGCTCCTTTATGCCATTCTGGGTCAAATGCTGCCCTCATGTCAAGAGCAGTCACTCTTGCCTCACTCTGGAATTCAGCTCTTTCGTCAATGTTTGGACCAAGGTGGTAATGAAGTCAGGAGCCAAGTGGCCTTGGTGGAACCCAAATTGTATCGACGAGCAGGTTATTGCCGAGTAAGTGCCGCTTGATACCACTGACAATGACACCTTCCATCGATTTGCTTATTGAGGGTATACTGGTGAGGCGGTAATTGGCTGGATTTGTCCTGTTTTTTTTTAAGGACAGAAGATACCTGGACAATTGTTGACTTTACATAGGATTACATAGGGTACAGGACACAGAATCAGGCCATTCAGCCAAACCAGTCCATGCTGGCATTTATGCTCCCCTCGAGCCTCCTCCCAACTTTCCTCATCTAAATCTATCATTGTAACCCTCTATTCCCTTCTCCCTATTTGCTTCAACCACTCCCTGTGGTAACAAGTTCCAATTTCCCACCACTATTTCGGTAAAAGTTTCTTCTGATTTCCCTATTGGATTTCTTTCTGACTATCTTATATTGATGGCCTTTAATCATGCTCTTCCCCGTAAGTGGAAACATTCTCTCTGCCTCCACTCTATCAAAACCTTTTATAATTTTAAAGACCTCTATTAGCTCACCCCTCAGCCTTCTTTTTTCAAGAGAGGAGAAATCCAACCTGTTCATCCTTTTAACTCTATCCCTCTAGAAATTAAGCCTAGTGCTTAGTTTGCTTTTTTATGGCCTTGCTAGCCTGCAGCTTTCCGTGATTGGTGCATTTGTACTCCAAGATTCCTTTGTTCTTCTACCCCGCCTAGACTCACACCTTCAAAGTAATAAATGACCTCCCTATTCTTCCTACCAAAATTTATTACTTTATATTTATCTGAGTTGAACTTCATTTGTCAATTATTTGTCCAATCTGCAAGTTTATTAATATAATTTTTTGCAGTCCTCCTCAGAATTGACTATCTCCATTCACAAATTTAGAAATTGTGTTTTTGATTCCAAAGTTCAAATGATCCTTGTGAAACACCACTTTCCACCTTCTGCCACCCTGAAAAACTACACTTTACTTCCACTCTCTGCTTTCTGTCTTGAAGCCAGCTAACAATCCATTTTGCCACTTGTCCCCTCACTCCGCATTCTCTGACCTCATTCATTAGTCTATTATGAGGCACCTTATCAAAGGCCTTTGAAAATCCAGATTGTGGGGTCTCCTCCTGTCAGTTGTCTAATTATTCCCCATCATTCAAGATTGAATGTGGCAGGACTGCAGAGCTTTGATTTGATCCATTGGTTGTGAGTTTGCTTAACTCTGTCTGGGCGGCACAGTGGTTAGCACTGCAGCCTCACAGCTCCAGGGACCCGGGTTCAATTCTGGGTACTGCCTGTGCGGAGTTTGCAAGTTCTCCCTGTGACCGCGTGAGTTTTCGCCGGGTGCTCCGGTTTCCTCCCACTGCCAAAGACTTGCAGGTGATAGGCAAATTGGCCATTGTAAATTGCCCCTAGTGTAGGTAGGGAATATGGGATTACTGTAGAGTTAGTATAAATGGGTGGTTCTTGGTTGGCACAGACTCAGTGGGCCAAAGGGCCTGTTTCAGTGCTGTATCTCTAAATAAAATAAATAAAAATAGCATGCTGCTCCCGCTGTCTACGTAGGAGCCTGCTCCGCAATTCAACTAGATCATGGATGATCTTCTACCTCAGCCCCATTTTCTCGCACTATCCCCATATCTGTTGATATAAAAACATAGGACTTAGGAGCCGGATATCTTTAATATCTAGAAATCTATTGATCTCTGTCTAGAATATACTCAATGCCTGAGCCTCCACAGCCCTCTGGGGTTGAGAATTCTAAAGATTCACCACCCTCTAAGTGAAGAAAATTCTTCCTCATCTCAATCCTAAATAGCCTATCTCTTATTCTGAGACTTTGTCCCCTGGTTCTAGACCCCTCCAGCCAGGGGAAACATCCTTTCTGCATCTACCCTGTTGAGCCCTGTAAGAATTTTGTATGCTTCAATGAAATAGAATGAATGTAGTCCTATGTTGTAGCTTTACCAGGTTGGCATCTCATTTTTAGGTATGCCTGGTGCTGCTCCTGGCATGCTCTGTTACACTCCTCATTGAACCAGGGTTGGTCCCCGGCTTCCTGGTAATGGTAGAGTGAGGGATATGCCGGGCCATGAGGTTACAGATAGTGGTTGAACACAATTCTGCTGCTGCTGATGGCCCATAGCACCTCAAGGATGCCCAGTTTTGAGCTGCCAGATCTATTCTGAATCTACCGCATTTAGTACAATAGTAGCGCCACATAACACAAACGCAGGTGTCCTCAGTGTGAAGATGAGACTCCACAAGGACTGTGCTGTGGTCACTTCTACAATACTGTAATGGTCAGATGTATCTGAGACAGACAACTGGTGAGGATAAGATCAAGCAGGTTTTTCCCACTTGTTGCTTCTCTCACCACCTGCTGGCCAACTCAGTCAGTAGTGGTGCTACTGAGCCACTCTTGGTGACGGACATTGAAGTCCCCTACCCACAGAACATTCTGTGCCCTTGCTACCCTCAGTGCTTCTTCCAAGTGGTGTTCAACATCAGAGGAGGAGGTAATCAGCAAGAGGTTTCCTTGCCCATATTTGACCTGATGCCATGAGACTTCAAGGTGTCCAGAGTCAATGTTGAGGACTCCCAAGGTGACTCCCTCCCAATGGTATACCACTGCACTGCCACCAGTGGGACAGGATATACCCAGGGATGGTGATGGAGGAGTGTGGGACATACGTTGTAATGTACGATTCGGTGAGTATGACTGTGTTGGGCTGTTGCTTAACTAGTCTGTGGAACAGTTCTCCATATTTTGGCACAAGTCCCCAGATGTTAGTGAGGAGATGTTTCCAGGGTCGACTGGGCAGGGTGTGGAGTGCCTTTGTTGCTTCCGGTGCCTAGGTCGACACCATCTGGTTTTATACTTATTTGACTTTTTGTAGCAGTTTGATACAACTGAGTGTCTTGCTAGGCCATTTCAGAGGGCAGTTAAGCATGAACCACATTGCTGTGGGTTTGAAGTTGCATAAAAGGCAGTAAGAATGGCAGATTTACTTCTCTGAAGGACATGAATGAACCAATTGGGGTTTTCATGAGCGTTATTACTGAAACTAGCTTTTTATTCCCGTTTTATTCATTAATTGAATTTAAATTTCCTTAGCTGTCGTAGTGGGATTTGAACTCATGTTTCTGGAGCATTAGTTCAGGCCGGTGGAGCATTTGCAACCACATTCAGCCAGAAATGCCGAGTGAATGATCCATCTTGATATCCTCCTGAGGTGTCAAGCATCACGGATGCCAGTTTTCAGCCAATTCAATTCACTCGTGATATAAAGAAATGGCTGAAGGCAATGGATACAGCAAAGGCTATGGGCCCCGACGACATCCCAGCTGTAGTACTGAAGGCCAGAACTAGCTGCACCTCAAGCTAAGCTGTTCCAGTACAGCTACAACACTGGCATCTACCTGACAATGTGGAAAATTGCCCAGGTATATCCTGTCCACATAACCTGCGTCGGCAGCAGTGAGCTGTGAATCTCAGTGCAATGCTTTCAAACAAACTGAACAACCACAAAGCTGCTGTGCTTAGCGCTCCCACTCAGTGCAACTGTCAGAGAGAGGGGAGGGGTGAGAGAGAGAGAGAGAGAGAGAGGGGAAACAGAGAGAGGAAAAACAAAGAGAGATGGGGGAAACAAAAAGAGGGGGGATAGAGAGAGAGAGAGAAAGATTGAGAAAGAGAGGGGGAATGGGGGGGGGACAGAGAGAGAGGGGGACAGAAAGGGAGGGGTGGGACAGAGAGGGAGAGAGGGGGATAGAGAGGGAGAGAGAGGGGGGACAGAGAGAGAGAGGGAAACAGAGAGAAAGAGGGAAACAGAGAGGGGAAGAGGGTGGGAACAGAGAGAGGGTTAAGAAAGAGATGAGGGGAAGAGAGAGATGGGGAAGAGAAAGATGGGGGAAGAACAGAGGGGGGAACAGAGGGGGGGGCACGGGGGGAACAGAGAGAGGGGAGGAACAGGGGGGGAACAGAGAGGTGGGGGGAACAGAGAGAGGGGGAATAGAGAGGGGTGGAACAGAAGGAGTGAACAGAGGGGGAACAGAGGGGGGAAACAGAGTGAGGGGCAACAGAGGGAGGGGGAGAACAGAGAGAGGGGGACAGAGAGAGAGAGAGAGGGGGGAATAGAGAAAGAGGGGGGAACAGACAGAGGGGGCAACAGAGAGAGAGGGGGGGAACAGAGAGAGAGGGGGGAACAGAAAGAGAGGGAACAGAGAGAAAGGGAGGGAGAGAGAGAAAGGTGGGGCCAGAGAGAAAGGGGGGAACAGAGAGAAAGGGGGGAACAGAGAGAAAGGGGGAACAGAGAGGAAGGAGGGAACAGAGAGGAAGGGGGGAGCAGAGAGGAAGGGTGGAACAGAAAGAGATGGATACAGAAAGAGAGAGGGCAACAACAAAGAGAGAGGGTGAACAACAAAGAGGGAGAGGGAAACATAGGGAGAGAGGGGGAGCAACAAAGAGAGAGGGGGAACGACAAAGAGAGAGAGAGGGAGGGGCAGAGAGGGGGGAGCAGAGAGAGAGGGGGGAATAGAGACAGGGGGGAACAGAGATAGAGAGAGAGGGACTGAGAGAGGGAAGGACAGAGAGAGAAGGGGGGAACAGAGAGAGGGGGGAACAGAGAGGGGGGGAACAGAGAGAGAGGTGGGAACGGGGAGGAACAGAGAGAGGGAACAGAGAGATGGGGGGACAGAGAGAGGGAGGGGGAACAGAGAGAGGGGGGCACAGGGAGGAGAGGGGGAACAGAGAGAGGGGACGAACAGAGAGAGGGGGGAACAGAGAGAGGGGGGAACAGAGAGAAAGGGAGGGCTAGAGAGAAAGTGGGGGTACAGAGAAAGTGGGGGCAGAGAGAAAGGGGGGGCAGAGAGACAGCGGGGCAGAGAGAAAAGGGGAACAGTGAGAAAGGTGAGAACAGTGAGAAAGGTGAGAACAGAGAGATGGGGGGACAGAAAGAAAGGGGCAGGCAGAGAGAATGGGGGGACAGAGAGAAAGGGGGGCAGAGAGAAAGGGGGAATTAGAATTAGAACATTACAGCGCAGTACAGGCCCTTCGACCCTCGATGTTGCGCCGACCTGTGAAACCATCTGACCTACACTATTCCATTTTCATCCATATATCTTTCCAATGACCACTTAAATGCCCTTAAAGTTGGCGAGTCTACTACTGTTGCAGGCAGGGCGTTCCACGCCCCTACTACTCTCTGAGTAAAGAAACTACCTCTAACATCTGTCCTATATCTATCACCCCTCAACTTAAAGCTATGTCCCCTCGTGTTTGCCATCACCATCCGAGGAAAAAGACTCTCACGATCCACCCTATCTAACCCTCTGATTATCTTATATGTCTCTATTAAGTCACCTCTCCTCTTCCTTCTCTCTAACGAAAACAACCTCAAGTCCCTCAGCCTTTCCTCGTAAGACCTTCCCTCCATACCAGGCAACATCCTAGTAAATCTCCTCTGCACCCTTTCCAAAGCTTCCACATCCTTCCTATAATGCGGTGACCAGAACTGCACGCAATACTCCAGGTGCGGCCTCACCAGAGTTTTGTACAGCTGCAGCATGACCTCGTGGCTCCGAAACTCGATCCCCCTACTAATAAAAGCTAACACACCATATGCCTTCTTAACAGCCCTATTAACCTGGGTAGCAACTTTCAGGGATTTATGCACCTGGACACCAAGATCTCTCTGTTCATCTACACTACCAAGAATCTTCCCATTAGCCCAGTACTCTGCATTCCTGTTACTCCTTCCAAAGTGAATCACCTCACACTTTTCCGCATTAAACTCCATTTGCCATCTCTCAGCCCAGCTCTGCAGCCTATCTATGTCCCTCTGTACCCTACAACATCCTTCGGCACTATCCACAACTCCACCGACCTTCATGTCATCCGCAAATTTACTAACCCACCCTTCTACACCCTCTTCCAGGTCATTTATAAAAATGACAAACAGCAGTGGCCCCAAAACAGATCCTTGCGGTACACCACTAGTAACTAAACTCCAGGATGAACATTTGCCATCAACCACCACCCTCTGTCTTCTTTCAGCTAGCCAATTTCTGATCCAAAGCTCTAAATCACCTTCAACCCCATACTTCCGTATTTTCTGCAATAGCCTACCATGGGGAACCTTATCAAACGCCTTACTGAAATCCATACACACCACATCCACTGCTTTACCCTCATCCACCTGTTTGGTCACCTTCTCGAAAAACTCAATAAGGTTTGTGAGGCACGACCTACCCTTCACAAAACTGTGCTGACTATCGCTAATGAACTTATTCTTTTCAAGATGATTATAAATCCTGTCTCTTATAACCTTTTCCAACATTTTACCCACAACCGAAGTAAGGCTCGTAGGTCTATAATTACCAGGGCTGTCTCTACTCTCCTTCTTGAACAAGGGGACAACATTTGCTATCCTCCAGTCTTCCGGCACTATTCCTGTCGACAATGACGACATAAAGATCAAGGACAAAGGCTCTGCAATCTCCTCCCTGGCTTCCCAGAGAATCCTAGGATAAATCCCATCTGGCCCAGGGGACTTATCTATTTTCACACTTTCCAAAATTGCTAACACCTCCTCCTTGTGAACCTCAATCCCATCTAGCCTAGTAGTCTGAATCTCAGTATTCTCCTCGCCAACATTTTCTTTCTCTACTGTAAATACTGACGAAAAATATTCATTTAACGCTTCCCCTATCTCCTCTGATTCCACACACAACTTCCCACTACTATCCTTGATTGGCCCTAATCTAACTCTAGTCATTCTTTTATTCCTGATATACCTATAGAAAGCCTTAGGGTTTTCCTTGATCCTATACACGAATGACTTCTCGTGTCCTCGCCTCGCTCTTCTTAGCTCTCCCTTTAGATCTTTCCTGGCTAGCTTGTAACTCTCAAGCGCCCTAACTGAGCCTTCACGTCTCATCCTAACATAAGTCTTCTTCTTCCTCTTGACAAGCGCTTCAACTTCTTTAGTAAACCACGGCTCCCTCGCTCGACAACTTCCTCCCTGCCTGACAGGTACATACTTATCAAGGACACGCAGTAGCTGCTCCTTGAATAAGCTCCACATTTCTATTGTGCCCATCCCCTGCAGTTTCCTTCCCCATCCTACGCATCCTAAATCTTGCCTAATCGCATCATAATTTCCTTTCCCCCAGCTATAATTCTTGCCCTGCGGTATATACCTGTCCCTGCCCATCGCTAAGGTAAACCTAACCGAATTGTGATTCTCTCTATGGGAACAGAGAGATGGGGGAACAGAGAGAAAGGGGGGAACAGAAAGGATGGGGGAAGAGAGAGGAAGGGGGAACAGAGAGAGAGGGGAGACAGAGAGAGAGAGAGAGGGGAACAACAAAGAGGGCGGGGGAATAACAAAGGGAGAGAGAGTGAGAGGGAGGGGAAAACTGAGAGAGAGAGAGGGGAAAACAGGGCTTAGTAGCTGGAGGCTGAGGGTGACGGTCGAGGGTTGTTTTTGGGATTGGAAGCCTGTGACCAGTGGTGTACCGCAGGGATCGGTGCTGGGACCCTTGCTATTTTTGTGTACATCAATGATTTAGACGTGAATATAGGAGATATGATCACTAAGTTCACAGATGACACGATAATTGGTGGTATCATAAATAGTGAGGAAGAAAGCCTTAAATTACAGGATGATATAGATGGGCTGGTAAGATGGGCGGAGCAGTGGGAAATGAAATTTAATCCTGAAAAGTGTGAGGCGATGCATTTTGGGAGGACTAACAAGGCAAGGGAATATACAATGGATGGTAGGGCCCTAGGAAGTACAGAGGGTCACAGGGACCTTGGTGTACTTGTCCATAGATCACTGAAGGCAGCAGCACAGGTAGATAAGGTGGTTAGGAAGGCATATGGGATACTTGCCTTTATTAGCTGAGGCATAGAATATAAAAGCAGGGAGGTTATGATGGAGCTGTATAAAATGCTAGTTAGGCCACAGCTGGAGTACTGTGTACAGTTCTGGTCACAACAGTATAGGAGGGATGTGATTGCACTGCTGAGGGTGCAGAGGAGATTCACCAGGATGTTGCCTGGGCTGGAGCATTTCAGCTGTAAAGAGAGACTGGATAGGCTAGGGTTGTTTTCCTTAGAGCAGAGAAGCTGAAGGGGGACCTGATTGAGGTATACAAAATTATTGGGGACATAGATAAGGTAGATAGGAAGAAACTTTTTCCCTGAGTGGAGGGGTCAATAACCAGGGGGCTCTCTCAGTACTGCCCCTCCGACAGCACGGTGCTCCCTCAGTACTGCTCCTCCGACAGCATGGTGCTCTCTCAGTACTGCCCCTCCGACAGCACGGTGCTCTCTCAGTACTGCCCCTCCGACAGCTGATATGCTTGAACAGGTTGAGGTTAAGAGGGAGGATGTGCTGGAAATTTTGAATGATATGAGGACAGATAAGTCCCCAGGGCCAGATGGGATATACCCAAGGATATTACGGGAAGCGATGGAAAAGATTGCTGCGCATTTGGCGATGATCTTTGCGTCCTCACTGTCCACTGGAGTAGTGCCGGATGATTGGAGGGTGGCAAATGTTGTTCCCTTGTTCAAGAAAGGGAATAGGGATAACCCTGGGAATTATAGACCAGTCAGTCTTACGTCGGTAGTGGGCAAATAATTGGAGAGGATTCTGAGAGACAGGATTTATGATTATTTGGAAAAGCATGGTTTGATTAGAGACAGTCAGCATGGCTTTGTAAGGGGCAGGTCATGCCTCACAAGCCTTATTGAATTCTTTGAAGATGTGACAAAACACATTGATGAAGGAAGAGCAGTGGATGTGGAGTATATGGATTTTAGCAAGGCGTTTGATAAGGTTCCCCATGGTAGGCTCATTCAGAAAGTAAGGAGGCATGGGATTCAGGGAAAGTTGGCTGTCTGGATACAAAATTGGCTGGCCCATAGAAGTCAGAGGGTGGTAGTAGATGGAAAGTATTCAGCATGGAGCTCGGTGACCAGTGGTGTTCCACAAGGATCTGTTCTGGGACCTCTGCTCTTTGTGATTTTTATAAATGACTTGGATGAGGAAGTGGAAGGTTGGGTTAGCAAGTTTGCCGATGACACGAAGGTTGCTGGAATTCTGGATAGTGTGGAAGGCTGTTGTAGGTTGCAACGGGACATTGACAGGATGCAGAGCTGGGCTGAGAAGTGGCAGATGGAGTTCAACCTGGAAAAGTGTGAAGTGATTCATTTTGGAAGGTCGAATTTGAATGCGGAATACAGGCTTAAAGACAGGATTCTTGGTAGTGTGGAGGAACAGAGGGATCTTGGGGTCCATGTCCATAGATCGCTCAAAGTTGCCACCCAAGTTGATAGGGTTGTTAAGAAGGCATATGGTGTGTTGGCTTTCATTAACAGGGGGATTGAGTTTAAGAGCCGCGAGGTTATGCTGCAGCTCTATACGGCCCTGGTTCGACCACACTTGGAATATTGCGTTCAGTTCTGGTTGCCTCATTATAGGAAGGATGTGGAAGCTTTAGAGAGGGTGCAGAGGAGATTTACCAGGATGCTGCCTGGACTGGAGGGCATGTCTTACGAAGAAAGATTGAGGGAGCTGGGGCTTTTCTCATTGGAGCGAAGAAGGATGAGAGGTGACTTGATAGAGGAGTACAAGATGATGAGAGGCATAGATAGAGTGGATCGCCAGAGACTTTTTCCCAGGGTGGAAAGGGCTATCACCAGGGGGCATAATTTTAAGGTGATTGGAGGAAGGTTTTGGGGAGATGTCAGGGGTAGGTTCTTTACACAGAGAGTGGTGGGTATGTGGAATGTGCTGCCAGCGGTAGTAGTAGAAGCAGATACATTAGGGGCATTTAAGCGACTCTTGGATAGGTACATGGATGATAGTAGAATGAAGGGTAGGTAGTTAGTTTGATCTTAGAGTAGGTTAAAGCTTCGGCACAACATCGTGGGCCGAAGGGCCTGTACTGTGCTGTATAACTCTATGACTATCTGCCCTTATAACACCATCTGTGTAGCTCTGTACCAATTTTTGCTTTATAACGCTCCTGTGAAGTGCATTGGAACATTTTATGACTAAAGGTGCTGTATAAGTGCAAATTGTTGTTGTTGTCCATAAGATGAAGGAAAACAAAACACTGGGACACTAACAATCTAAAGTTTGGATAGTATCATCAAAAAATGAGTTCTCCAACAGAATATGTTGAGACTTCAGGTCTGAAAGGTGGCCAGAATGGCAGAATAAAATAAAATTTCAGTGTGGAGAGTCTACTCATATGACTGCACAGTGGCCCTTGTGTTAGATGTCTAATATCAAATGCTGTATGCTTGCTCGATGTCGTAGAGATTAATCTAGCATTGATAACACCAGCACCTGTTTGACGCAGAGAGCAGAGTCAAGTCCTCACTTATTGACATGCTCTACAGAGGAATCATCCATCTACAGGATTACAAAGGATATATATCTCAGAAACAGGCCATTTGGCCCAACCAGTCCATAAACCGGCATTTATGCTTCACTTGACACTACTCCCATCTTTCCTCGTCTAAATCTAGCATCATAACCCTCTATTCCCTTCTTCCTAATGTGTTTGCCTAGCCTCCCCTTAAATGCACCTGTGCTATCCACTTCATCCATTCCCTGTGGTAGCAAGTTCCACACTCTCACCACCCCTTGCGTAAAGAGGTTTCTTCTAAATTCCCTATTGGATTTCTTGGTGACTATCTTATATTAGAGTCATAGAGAGATACAGCACCGCAACAGGACCTTCGGCCCACCGAGTCCACGCCGATCATCAATCACCCATCTTGATGGCCTCGACTTATACTTTTTCCCCACAAATGGAAACTTTCTCTCTGTATCCACTCTATCAAAACCTTTCATAATTTTCAAGACCTCTATTGGGTCACCCTTCAGCCTTACAACTATACGAATTAGGAGCAGAAGTAGGCCATTCATCCCGTTGAGCCTGCTCTGCCATTTAATAAGATCAAGGCTGATCTGTTTCTGTCTCGATTTCCACACTCCCATCTACCCCCAATAACAAAGAACAAAGAACAGTACAGCACAGGAACAGGCTATTCAGCCCTCCACCGATCTTGATGCCTGTCTAAACTAAAACCTTCTGCACTTCTGGGGTCCGTATCCCTCTATTCCCATCTTATTCATGTATTTGTCAAGATGCCTCTTAAACGTCGCTATCTAACCTGCTTCCACCACCTACCCCGGCAGCAAGTTCCAGGCACTCACCACCCTCTGTGTAAAGAACTTGCCTCGCACATCCCCTCTAAACTTTGCCCCTCGCACCTTAAACCTATGTCCCCTCGTAACTGACTCTTCCACCCTGGGAAAAAGCTTCTGACTATCCACTCTGTCCATGCCACTCATAACTTTGTAAACCTCTATCATGTCGCCCCCTCCACCTCTGTCGTTCCAGTGAAAACAATCTGAGTTTATCCAACCTCTCCTCATAGCTAATACCCTCCAGACCAGGCAACATCCTGGTAAACCTCTTCTGTACCCTCTCCAAAGCCTCCACATCCTTCTGGTAGTGTGGCGACCAGAATTGTACGCAATATTCCAGGTGTGGCCTAACTAAGGTTCTGTACAGCTGCAGCATGACTTGCCAATTTTTATACTCTATGCCCCGACCGATGAAGGCAAGCATGCTGTATGCCTTCTTGACTACCTTAGCCACCTGCGTTGCCACTTTCAGTGACCTGTGGACCTATACGCCCAGATCTCTCTGCCTGTCAATACTCCTAAGGGCTCTGCCATTTACTGTGTACTTCCCACCTGCATGAGATCTTCAAAATGCATTACCTCACATTTGTCCGGATTAAACTCCATCTGCCATTTCTCCGCCCAAGTCTCTAACCGATCTATATCCTGCTGTATTCTCTGACAATCCTCATCACGATCCGCAACTCCACCAACCTTTGTGTCGTCCACAAACTTACTAATCAGCCCAGCCTTTGATTCCCTTGCGTAACAAGAATCTATCTACCTCCGCCTTAAAAATATTCAATGACCCTGCCTTCACCACCTTCTGAGGCAGAGAATTCCAAAGTCGCACAACCCCTGAGAGAAAAAAATTCTCCTTGTCTCTGTCCTAAAAGGGTGACCCCTAATTTTAAACAGTGCCCCCTGGTTCTGGACTCATCCACCCTATCAAGGCTGTTCAGGATCTTCTATACTTCAATCAAGTCTCCTGTCACTCTTCTAAACTCCAGTGAAAACAAGGCCAGTCTGTTTCCTCACAAGACAACCCGCTCATTCCAGGTATCAATCTAGTAAACCTCCTCTGAACTGCCTCCAACGTATTCACATCCGTACTTAAATAAGGAGACCAAAACTGCACATAGTATTTGAGAATAAAAGCAAAATAATGCAGATGCCGAAAATCTGAAATAAAAACAAGAAATGCTGGAAATACTCAGCAGGTCTGGCAGCATCTGTGGAGAGAGAAGCAGAGTTAACATTTCAGTTCAGTGGACAGTGAAGAAGGTTGTCTAAGGTTACAACAGGATATAGATCAACTGGGAAAGTGGGCAAGGGATTGGCAAATGGAATTTAACGCAGACAGGTGTGAAGTGATGCATTTTGGGAAGTTAAACCAGGGCAGGACATATACAGTGAATGGCAGGGCCCTGGGGAGTGTTGTTGAGCAGAGAGACCTTGGGGTGCAAGTACATAGTTCCCTGAAAGTGGCAACACAGGCAGACAGGGTGGTGAAGAAGGCGTATGGCATGCTTGCCTTCGTCGGCCGAGGCATTGAGTACAAGAGTTGGGACATCATGTTACAGTTGTGCATAACGTTGGTTAGGCCGCATTTGGAGTACTATGTGCAGTTCTGGTCGCCGCACTACAGGAAAGATGTGATTAAGCTAGAGAGGGTGCAGAAAAGATTCACAAGGATGTTGCCTGGTTTGAAGGGCTTGAGTTATAAAGAGAGATTGGATAGGCTGGGTCTGTTTTCCCTGGAGCGAAGGAGGCTGAGAGGGGACATGATAGAGGTGTATAAAATTATGAGAGGCATAGATAGGGTAGATAGCCAGAGTCTATTTCCCATGGTAGGGGTGACTAAAACTAGAGAGCATAGATTTAAGGTGAGAGGGAGGAGGTTTAAAGGGGATCAAAGGGGTAAATTATTCACACAAAGAATAGTGGGTATCTGGAATGAGCTGCCTGAGGTGGTGGTGGAGGCAGGAACAGTAACATTTAAGAGGCATCTGGACAGATACTTGAATGAGCAAGGCATAGAGGGATATGGAATTAATGCAGGCAGGTGAGATTAGTATAGATAGGCATTATGGTCGGCATGGACGTGGTGGGCCAAAGGGCCTGTTTCTATGTTGTACGACTCTCGGATTCTATGACTCTATGACCCTTCTTCAGATGAAGGGTCACTGACCTGAAACGTTAACTCTGCTTCTCTCTCCACAGATGCTGCCAGCCTGCTGCGTATTTCCAGCATTTCTTGTTGTTTTTCTAGTATTCAAGATGTGGTCTCACCAATGTCCTGTATAACTGAAGCATAATATCCTTAATTTTATTTTTAATTCCTCTCATAATAAAGGAGAGCATTCCATTAGCCTTCTTTGTTACTTGCTGTACCTGTATACTAACCTTTCTTTTTTCAAGAGAAAAGAAATCCAGCCTGTTCATCCTTTCCTGATATGTGCACTCACACATTTCTGGTATCATCGTTCTAAATCTTCCTGCATGCTTTCCAGTACCTTCATATCCTTTTTATAATTTGGCAACCAGAATTGCATGCAGTATTCTATGTAAGGTCTAACTAAGGTTTGATACAGGTTTAGCATAACCTCCCTCCTTTTCAATTCTATCCCTCTAGGAATAAAGCCTCGTGCATGGTTTGCTTTTTTAATGGCCTTGCTAACCTGTGGCACAACTTTTAGTATAAAATAAAAACAAGAAATGCTGGAACCACTCAGCAGGTCTGGCAGCATCTGTGGAAAGAGAAGCAGAGTTAACGTTTCGGGTCAGTGACCCTTCTTCGGAACTTTTAGTGATTGGTGTATTTGTACTCTGAGATCCCTTTGTTCCTCTACCCGACCTAGACTTGCACCATCCAATAGATGACCTCCCTATTCTGTCAAACAGAGCTATTACCTCCCATTTATCTGAGTTAAAACCATAGAACCATAGAAAAGATACGGCACAGAAAGAGGTCATTCAGCCCAGTGTGTCTGCGTTGGCTGAAAAATGTTGCCGCCCAATTTAATATAAAAGCAAAATACTGCAGATGCTGGAAATCTGAAATAAAAACAAGAAACGCTGGAAATACTCAGCAGGTTTGGCAGCATCTGTGGAGAGAGAAGCAGAGTTAACGTTTCAGGTCAGCGACCCTTCTTCAGAACTGGCAGCTATACCACTTTGGATACTGTTGGGGGGGATGACCTCCCAGGGGAAAGCAGCAACACCCAGGTCCGTGGCACCAAGGATGGCTCTGCTGCACAGCAGGGGAGAAAAAGGAGTGGAGGAGGTATAGTGATAGGGGATTCTATCGTATTGGGTACAGATAGGCGTTTCTGTGGCAGCAAACATGTCTCCAGGATGGTATGTTGCCTCCCTGGTTCTAGGGTCAAGGATGGCACGGAGCGGCTGCAGGACATTTTGAAGGGGGAGGGTGAGCAGCGAGAGGTCGTGGTACACACTGGTACCAACGACATAGGTAGAAAAAGGGATGAGGTCCTGCAACAAGAATTTAGGGACCTAGGTAGCAAATTAAAAAGCAGGACCTCCTAGGTTGTATGATATTATTGCTATCACAGAGTCATGGTTGAGGGAGGGACAGGACCGGCAGCTCAATATTCCAGGGTATAGAATCTTCAGGCGCGACAGGGGAGGGGATAAAAGAGGAGGTGACATTGCACTGTTGATCAAGGAGTCAATTACTGCAGTAAGGAGGGATGATATCTTAGAAGGTTCCTCAAATGAGGCCATATGGGTAGAACTTAAAAACAAAAAGGGGGCAATCACTTGGCTGGGTATCTACAACAGGCCTCCAGTCAGGGAGAGATAGAGGAGCAGATATGTAGGCAAATCTCTGAGAGGTGTGAAAATAATAGGGTAATAATAGTAGGGGATTTCAACTTCCCCAATATTAACTGGGAAAGTGGCAGAATTCTTAAAATGCATACAGGAGAGCTTTTTGAGCCAGTATGTAGAAAGTCCGACAAGGAAAGGGGCAGTACTGGACCTAATCCTAGGGAATGAAGCTGGTCAGTGGTAGAAGTGTCGGTGGGGGAGCATTTCGGGGATAGTGACCATAACTCTGTAAGATTTAAGGTAGTTATGGAAAAGGACAAAGATGGACCAGAAATAAAGGTACTGAATTGGGGGAAGGCCGATTCAATATGATAAAACAGGATCTGGCCAAAGTGGACTGGAAGCAGCTACTTGTAGGAAAGTCTACATCACATCTGTGGGAGTCATTCAAAGAGGAAATAGTGAGAGTCCAGAGCCAACATGTACCCGTTAAGGTGAAGGGTAGGACTAACAGGCCCAGGGAACCCTGGATGTCAAGGGATATAGAGCATTGGATCAGGGGAAAAAAGGAGGCTTACGGCAGATCCCAAGCACTGAAAACAGCGGAGGCACTAGAGGTGCGGCACAGTGGCGCAGTGGTTAGCACCGCAGCCTCACAGCTCCAGCGACCTGGGTTCAATTCTGGGTACTGCCTGTGTGGAGTTTGCAAGTTCTCCCTGTGTCTGCGTGGGTTTTCTCTGGGTGCTCCGGTTTCCTCCCACAGCCAAAAGACTTGCAGGTTGGTAGGTAAATTGGCCATTATAAATTGCCCCTAGTATAGGTAGCTGGTAGGGAAATATAGGGACAGATGGGGATGTGGTAGGGATATGGAATTAGTGCAGGATTAGTATAAATGGGTGGTTGATGGTCGGCACAGACTCGGTGGGCCGAAGGGCCTGTTTCAGTGCTGTATCTCTAAACTAAACTAAAGGAGTACAGAAAGTGTAGGGTGGCACTTAAGTAATTAGGAGAGCGAAGAGGGGGCATGAAAAAACACTGGCGGGCAAGATAAAGGAAAATCCCAAGGCGCTTTCTAAGTATATTAAGGGCAAGAGGATAACCAGGGAAAGAGTAGGGCCCATTAGGGACCAACGTAGCAATCTTTGTGTGGAGCCGGAGAACATAGGTGAGTTTTTAAATGATTACTTTTCATCGGTGTTCACTATGGAGAAGGACGATGTAGGTGTAGAGACCAGGGAGGGGGATTGTGATATACTTGAACATATTAGCATTGAAAGGGAGGAAATATTAGCTGTTTCAGCGGGCTTAAAAGTGGATAAATCCTCAGGCCCAGATGAGATGTATCCCAGGCTGTTATGTGAGACAAGGGAGGAGACAGCAGGGGCTTTGACACAAATTTTCAAATCCTCTCTGGCCACAGGAGAGGTACCAGAGGACTGGAAGACAGTGAATGTGGTACCATTATTCAAGAAGGGTAGTAGGGATAAAACAGGTAATTACAGGCCGGTGAGTCTAACATGGTTGGGAAAATATTGGAAAAAATTCTGAGGGACAGGATTAATCTCCACTTGGAGAGGCAGGGATTAATCAGGGATAGTCAGCATGGCTTTGTCAGGGGGAGATCGTGTCTAACTAACTTGATTGAATTTTTCGAGGAGGTGACTAGATGAGGGTAAAGCAGTAGATGTAGTATACATGGATTTCAGTAAGGCTTTTGATAAGGTCCTGCATGGGAGATTGGTTAAGAAGGTAAGAGCCCAAGGGATCCAGGGAAATTTGGCAAATTGGATCCAAAGTTGGCTTAGTGGCGGCAGGCAGAGGGTAATGATCAAGGGCTGTTTTTACGATTGGAAGCCTGAGACCAGTTGTGTACCACAGGGATCAGTGCTGGGACCCTTGCTGTTTGTAGTGCATATTAATGATTTAGACGTGAATATAGGAGGTATGATCAGTAAGTTCGCAGATGACACGAAAATTGGTGGTGTTGTAAATAATGAGGAGGAAATCCTTAGATTACAGGGAGATACAGATGGGTTGGTAAGATGGCTAGAGCAGTGGCAAATGGAATTTAATCCTGAAAAGTGTGAGGTAATGCATTTTGGGAGGACCAACAAGGCAAGGGAATACACAATGGATGGTAGGACCCTAGGAATACAGAAAGTCAGAGGTTCCTTGGTGTACTTGTCCATAGATATGGGATACAGGATTTTTGCCTTTATTAGCGGAGGCATAGAATATATGAGCAGGGAGGTTATGCTGGAGCTATATAAAACGCTAGTTAGGCCACAGCTGGAGTACTGTGTACAGTTCTGGTCACCACACTATAGGAAGGATGTGATTGCACTGGAGAGGGCGCTGAGGAGATTCACCAGGATGTTGCCTGGGCTGGAGCATTTCAGCTGTGAAGAGAGACTGAAAAGGCTAGCATTGTTTTCCTTGGACCACAGAAGGCTGAGGGGGGGACATGATTGAGGTGTACAAGATTATGAGGGGCATTGACAGGTTAGATAGCAGGAAACTTTTTCCCTTAGCGGAGGGGTCAAGAACCAGGGGGCATAGAGTTAGGGTAAGGGGCAGGAGGTTTAGGGAGATTTGAGGAAACATTTTTTCACCCAGAGGGTGGCTGGAATCTGGAACGCACTGCCCGAAGAGGTGGTGGAGGCAGGAACCCTCACAACATTTAAGAAGCATTTAGATGAGCACTTGAAATGCCATAGCATCCAGGGCTACGGGCCTAGCGCAGGAATATGGGATTAGAATAGTTGGGCGCTGTATGGCCAGCACAGACACGATGGGCCGAAGGGCATGTTTCTGTGCTGTATAACTCTATACAAGAAATGTAAAAGATTTTAAGCAAGTAAAGCGGGGGTGGGGCAAGAGATAACAAAAGAGGTGTTGATAGGACAAGGTCACAGAATAGCTGACCAGAAGGTCATGGAGCAAAGGCAAACAATATGTTAATGGTGTGCTGAAAGACAAAGCATTAGTACAGAAAGGGTGTTAATGACTGAAAACTGAACAGCCACAAGCACAAACAAGAAAGAAAAACAGTGGGTAGGCACAGTAAAAACAAACTGAACAAACTAAAATAAAATAAAAAAAGGAAAAAAGAAATAAAAACTAAAAATAAAAGCAAAATGGGGGGCCCGTCATGCTCTGAAATGATTGAACACAATGTTCAGTCCGGCAGGCTGTAGTGTGCCTAATCGGTAAATGAGATGCTGTTCCTTGAGCTTGCGTTGATGTTCACTGGAACACTGCAGCATTCCCAGGACAGAGATGTGAGCATGAGAGCAAGGAGGGGTGTTGAAATGGGCAGCAACCGGAAGCTCGGGGTCACACTTTCAGACTGAGCGGAGGTGTTCCGCAAAGCAGTCACCCAGTCTGAGTTTGGTCACAGCGAACACAGTATACTACATTGAAAGAAGTATAAGTAAATCGCTGCTTCACTTGAAAGGACTGTTTGGGGCCTTGGATAGTGAGGAGAGAGGAGGTAAATGGGCAGGTATTACACCTCCTGTGATTGCAGGGGAAGGTGCCGTGGGAAGGGGACGAGGTGGTGGGGGTAATGGAGCAGTGGACCAGGGTGTCGCGGAGGGAACGATCCCTTCGGAATGCTGATAGGGGAGGGGAGGGGAAGATGCCTTTGGTAGTGGCATCACGCTGGAGGTGGCGGAAATGGTGGAGGATGATCCTTTGGATATGGAGGCTGATGGGATGGAAAGTGAGGACAAAGGGAACCCTGTTGCGGTTCTGGGAGGGAGGGGAAGGGGTGTGGGTAGAGGTGCGGAAAATGGGCCAGACATGGTTGAGGGCCCTGTCAACCACAGTGGGAGGAAATCCTCGGTTGAGGAAAAAGGAAGACCTATCAGAAGCTCTGTCACGGAAGGTAGCTTCATCACAGCAGAAGCTAAAAATAGAACAGAAACCCTGGTTACCGGGGAAGATGTGTGCAGAGAAGTGACAGGTCAGAAGGTGGACTTTCTGTTTCCGGTTGCACTTTTGAATTCTTTGAAGCTAGGAATGAACTATTTAAAAAGGGTTGGAGTTGAAAAAAATAAAACTGAAGGACAGCACCCCCAGCTCAGCCTGTTCCATCTTTTAAAAAAGCCTGAAGAAGAGAATTCCCAAGACCACAACCCAGCTCAGCTTTCCAGCACATCTCTAAAAGACCCTGAGAAGTCCACTGTGTCAACTCATCTCCTGTCTTTGAAGAAAAGCCTGCTAAATTAATTCTCAACATCGCCTGAAAAGAATTATATTAAAATATCCCTGTGATCTATCTATCTGTATGTGGAGGCAAGACTGCAAGCCAGTTTTGGAACACTACATATCTCAACTGCTGTTCCTTCAAGAATGAGCAAGTATTCAGCCCAAGTGTTTGTTTTGTCTGTAACCAGAGCTCAAACAAAAATCCCTTTTATTTTTCTGGTATATGTGTGTTTGTATATGTGTGTGTGTTAGTGTGAAAGGCGAAGGAAAAAAGGGAACTTTAACATTTCAATCTGTGTGTTTATGCTTTACTTCATTCCTGGCTAAGATCTGTTTTATAATAAACTGATAATTTTGTTGTTCATTAAAGAAACCTGGTTAGTGTGTTTTATTCTGAGAGAAATAGAGTATCTGATTGACCGTATCGGTAAGTGGGAAAATATTAATATGTTGTGACATGAAGTGAACTCGAATAAACAGTGCACTCCTCCCGCCTCGGTCGTAACAAAATCCAGGGATGCTGAACTTCCATTTTTGCCCCTCTTTAAGCCACATTTCAATTTTAGTAATTATATCATGCTGCCATGTGTCTATCTGTGCCCTCAGCTCATCGGCTTTATTTGCTCTACTCCTTGCCTTTAAATAAATAGCTTTGAACACCACCAAATTCCTGTGCTACACACTTTTTAACCTTTGCTTCTTCTGTCTTTCAGAGTCACTCACTAATTTTCTGCCTCCCGTTCCCTGCCCTAAATTTGTCCTATCTGAAACTGCCCTCAGGTTCTCATCCCCCTGTCAATCTAATTTAAACCAACCCCATCAGCACTAGTAAACCTTCTTGCAAGGATATGTGTACCGGTCCTGTTCAGCTGTAGACCGCCTGGCTTGTACAGGTTTCACCTTCACCAGAACCAGCCCCAATGCCCCAGAAATCTGAAGCCCTCCCTCCTGCACCATCTCTCCAGCCATGCCTTCATCTGGTGTATTCTCCCATTTCTATGCTCACTGGCACGTGGCCTTGGGAGTAATCTGGAGTTTTGAGGTCCTGCTTGCTAATCTCTTTCCTAACTCTCTAAACTCAGCCTGCAGCACCAAATCCCTTTTTTTACCTATATCGTTGGTACCAATGTGGACCATGACCTCTGGTTGTGCCCCCTCACCCTCCCTTGCACCAGGGAGGCAACATACCATCCTGGAATCATGCCTGCGACTACAGAAACGCCTGACTGTTCCCCTAACTATAGAATGCCCTACCACTACTGCTCTCCTGTCTTTTCTCCTCCCTCCCTATACAGCTGAGCCACACATAGTGCTCTGGTCATGACTCTCGCTGCACTCTCCAGAGGAACCCTCTCTCCCATCGGTACTCAGAACTGAATACCAGTTAGAAAGTGGGATGCCCTCCGGGGTCTCCTGCACTACCTGCCTTGTCTTTCTGGTCTGTCTGGCAGCCACCCAGTCCCTCTCTGCCTGCACTCTCTTAAGCTGCGGGGTGATGACCTCCTGAAACGTGCTATCCACATATCTCTCATCCTCACGTGGCTGAACAGCTGGTGTAGAAGGGAGGGTTTCAGATATCTGGACCATTGGGATCTCTTCAGGGACAGATGGGACCTGGACAAGAAGGACGGGTTGGATCTAAGCTGGAGGGGCACAAATATCCTGTCAACGAGGTTTGCTAGCGTCACTCAGGAGGGTTTAAACTAGTGTGGCAGGGGGGTGGGAACCAGAGCAGTAGGACAGCAAGTGAAATAAATGAAGGGTAACTAGTGAATAAGGCCAGTGAGACTAAGAGGAAGAGCAGGCAGGGAGATGTTGCGGAGAACAGCGGGACTGATGGTCTGAAGTGCATTTGTTTCAATGCAAGAAGTATAACAGGTAAGGCAGATGAACTTAGAGCTTGGATTAGTACTTGGAACTATGATGTTGTTGCTATGACAGAGACTTGGTTGAGGGAAGGACAGGATGGCAGCTAAATGTTCCAGGATTTAAAAGCTTCAGGCGGGATAGAGGGGGATGTAAAAGGGGTGGGGGAGTTGCATTACTGGTTAAGGAGAATATCACAGCTGTACTGCGGGAGGACACCTCGGAGGGGTCATGCAGCGAGGCAATATGGGTGGAGCTCAGGAATAGGAAGGGTGCAGTCACGATGTTGGGGGTTTACTACAGGCCTCCCAACAGCCAGCAGGAGGTAGAGGAGCAGATATGTAGACAGATTTTGGAAAGATGTAAAGGTAACAGGGTTGTAGTGGTGGGTGATTTTAACTTCCCCTATATTGACTGGGACTCACTTAGTGCTAGGGGCTTGGATGGGGCAGAATTTGTAAGGAGCATCCAGGAGGGCTTCTTGAAACAATACGTAGATAGTCCAACTAGGGATGGGGCTGTACTGGACTTGGTATTGGAGAATGAGCCCCGCCAGGTGGTCGAAGTTTCAGTAGGGGAGCATTTCGGGAAGAGTGACCATAATTCCATAAGTTTTAAGGTACTTGTGGATAAGGATAAGAGTAGTCCTCGGGTGAAGGTGCTAAATTGGGGGAAGGCTAATTATAACAATATTAGGCAGGAACTGAAGAATTTAGATTGGGGGCGGCTGTTTGAGGGTAAATCACCATCTGACATGTGGGAGTCTTTCAAACGTCAGTTGATTAGAATCCAGGACCAGCATGTTCCTGTGAGGAAGAAGGATAAATTTGGCAAGTTTCGGGAAGCTTGGATAACGTGGGATATTGTGAGCCTCGTCAAAAAGAAAAAGGAAGCATTCGTAAGGGCTGGAAGGCTAGGAACAGACGAATCCCTTGAGGAATATAAAGTCAGTAGGAAGGAACTTAAGCAAGGAGTCAGGAGGGCTAAAAGGGGTTATGAGAAGTCATTGGCAAACAGGATTAAGGAAAATCCCAAGGTTTTTTATACATATAAAAAGAGCAAGAGGGTAACCAGGGAAAGGGTTGGCCCACTCAAGGACAGAGAAGGGAATCTATGTGTGGAGCCAGAGGAAATGGGCGAGGTACTAAATGAGTACTTTGCATCAGTATTCACCAAGGAGAAGGACTTGGTGGATGATGAGCCTAGGGAAGGGAGTGTAGATATTCTCAGTCACCTCATTATCAAAAAGGAGGAGGTGTTGGGTGTCTTGCAAAGCATTAAAGTAGATAAGTCCCCAGGGCCTGATGGGATCTACCCTAGAATACTGAGGGAGGCAAGGGAAGAAATTGCTGGGGCCTTGACAGAAATCTTTGCATCCTCATTGGCAACAGGTGAGGTCCCAGAGGACTGGAGAATAGCCAACGTTGTTCCTTTGTTTAAGAAGGGTAGCAAGGATAATCCAGGAAATTATAGGCCGGTGAGCCTTACGTCGGTGGTAGGGAAATTATTAGAGAGGATTCTTCGGGACACGATTTACTCCCATTTGGAAACAAATGGACTTATTAGCGAGAGGCAGCATGGTTTTGTGAAGGGGAGGTCGTGTCTCACTAATTTGATTGAGTTTTTTGAGAAAGTGACAAAGATGATTGATGAAGGAAAGGCAGTGGATGTTATCTATTTGGACTTCAGTAAAGCCTTTGACAAGACCCTCATGGCAGACTGATACAAAAGGTGAAGTCACATGGGATCAGAGGTGAGCTGACAAGATGGATACAGAACTGGCTCTGTCATAGAAGACAGAGGGTAGCAGTGGAAGGGTGCTTTTCTGAATGGAGGGCTGTGACTCGTGGTGTTCCGCAGGGATCAGTGCTGGGACCTTTGCTCTTTGTAGTATATATAAATGATTTGGAGGAAAATGTAGCTGGTCTGATGAGTAAGTTTGCGGACGACACAAAGGTTGGTGGAGTTGCGGACAGTGATGAGGATTGTCAGAGGATACAGTAGGATATAGATCGGTTGGAGATTTGGGCGGAGAAATGGCAGATGGAGTTTAATTTGACAAATGTGAGGTAATGCATTTTGGAAGGTCTAATGCAGGTGGGAAGTATACAGTAAATGGCAGAACCCTTAGGAGTATTGACAGGCAGAGAGATCTGGGCGTACAAGTCCACAGGTCACTGAAAGTGGCAACGCAGGTGGATAAGGTAGTCAAGAAGGCATACGGCATGCTTGCCTTCATCGGTCGGGGCATAGAGTATAAAAATAGGCAAGTCATGCTGCAGCTGTACAGAACCTTAGTTAGGCCACACTTAGAATATTGCATGCAATTCTGGTCGCCACACTACCAGAAGGACGTGGAGGCTTTGGAGAGGGTACAGAAGAGGTTTACCAGGATGTTGCCTGGTCTGGAGGGCATTGGCTATGAGGAGAGGTTGGATAACCTCGGATTGTTTTCACTGGAACGACGGAGGTGGAGGGGCGACATGATCGAGGTTTACAAAGTTATAAGCGGCATGGACAGAGTAGATAGTCAGAAGCTTTTTCCCAGGGTGGAAGAGTCAGTTACTAGGGGACATAGGTTTAAGGTGAGAGGGGCAAAGTTTAGAGGAGATGTGCGAGGCAAGTTCTTTACACAGAGGGTGGTGAGTGCCTGGAACCTGTTGCCGGGGGAGGTGGTGGAAGCAGGTATCATAGAGACGTTTAAGAGGCATCTTGACAAATACATGAATAGGATGGGAATCGAGGGATACGGATCCCGGAAGTGCAGAAGGTTTTAGTTTAGGCAGGCATCAAGATCGGCGCAGGCTTGGAGGGCCGAATGGCCTGTTGCTGTGCTGTACTGTTCTTTGTTCTTTGTTTTGTTCTCACGAATGCACCTCAGTGACTGCAGCTGCTCCTCAAGTTCCAAGATTCGGAGCTCGAGTATTTGTATTTGGTGCCACTTTCTGCACATGTTTTTGTCCAGGACATGGGCAGTCTTGGAATCCCCACATGGCACAGGATGTGCATTCGATGGGTGTGAGCAGCCCTGCCATGCCTTGAATTATTTATTTACTGCACTAAAATTGGAAGTTAAATAAACACAATAAAATGGTTATAAACAAAATAAACAAATGGGTAACCACGTACTGACTATTGGTATTTCAGCTTCTACTTGGTAGATAGACTTAAATGTTGGAGAAAAAATAAAAATCAGCAGAAAAGGGAAAATAAGAAAGTAAGAAAATAGCCACCAGATACTTACCGACTCGCTCCCTGTGCCTCGCCGCTCTCTTTCCCCCCTCGTCCTGTTTGCAGCTCCGAAGTCTCACTCAGTCAATCACCTACCTGCTTCCCTGTGATGTCCACTTACCAAAACTAATCTACCTTATCACTATTAATATACCCTACCAGTGCTAAAATGTTACCAATAGTAGTAATAACCTCAGTAATAAACCTTATTGCTTTAAAGTAAAACAGAACAGTAGACGCACCAGCCTTTCCCTTCAGCTTAGTTTAGAGATACAGCACTGAAACAGGCCCTTCGGCCCACCGAGTCTGTGCCGACCATCAACCACCCGTTTACACTAATCCTACACTAATCCCATATTCCTATCACATCCCCACCTATCCCTATATATTTCCCTACCACCTACCTATACTAGGGGCAATTTATAATGGCCAATTTACCTATCAACCTGCAAGTCTTTGGCATGTGGGAGGAAACCGGAGCACCCGGAGGAAACCCACGCAGACACAGGGAGAACTTGCAAACTCTACACAGGCAGTACCCGGAATTGAACCCGGGTCGCTGGAGCTGTGAGGCTGCGGTGCTAACCACTGCGCCACTGTGCCGCCCTGTGTGCCTTAATTAATTATAAGGTAGTTACATTAATTTAATTTTATGTTTTTTTTTAATTTGTAGCTATTTACACATGTACCCTAACAGGAGTGTACTAACCTAGCTCTTTACAGATACTGCCTAACAGCAGTTACTCACCAACCAATCATCTTACAGCATTCCTGTGATATCTCCACTTTTTTTTTCAAGCTCAGGCATGCCTGGACTCCTGTCTGCTGCTCTCCCGGAAGGACTTCATTTGCCAATTATTTGCCCATTTTACAAGTTTATTAATGTCCTCCTGTAATTTGTAGAGGTCCTCCTCAGTACTGACTATCCCCTGCAATTTGATATCATCCACAAATTTAGAAATTGCATTTTTGATTCCAAAGTCCAAATCGTTAATATAAATTATGAACAGCAGTGGTCCTAGCACTGACCCTTGTGGAACACCACTTCCCACCTTCTGGCACTCTGAATAATTACACCTTACTCCCACTCTCTGCTTTCTGTTTTGAAGCCAGCTAGCTATCCATCCTGCCACTTGCCCCATGACTCCACATTCTCTGACCTTATCATTAGTTATTTATGGGGCACCCTATCAAAGACCTTTTGAAAATCCAGATAAATTGCATCAACTGCATTACCGTTGTCTACTCTCTCTGCTACCTCAAGAAATTCAATAAGGTTGGTCAAACAAGAGTTTTTCTTTTGAAATCCATGCTGAAAATTCATTATTATATTTTTGTTTTCTTGATGTTCTTCCATTCTTTCCTTCAGTAGAGATTTCATTATTTTTCCTACCACTGTCAAGCTGACTGGTCTATAATTCCCTCGGCATGTTCTGTCTCCTTTCTTAAAGGAATTATGTTAGCTATGTTATGTTCAATGGAACGACGGAGGTGGAGGGGCGACATGATAGAGGTTTACAAAGTTATGAGTGGCATGGACAGAGTGGATAGTCAGAAGCTTTTTCCCAGGGTGGAAGAGTCAGTTACTAGGGGACATAGGTTTAAGGTGCGAGGGGCAAAGTTTAGAGGGGATGTGTGAGGCAAGTTCTTTACACAGAGGGTGGTGAGTGGCTGGAACTTGCTGCCGGGGGAGGTGGTGGAAGCAGGTACGATAGTGACGTTTAAGAGGCATCTTGACAAATACATGAATAGGATGGGAATAGAGGGATACGGTCCCCAGAAGTGCAGAAGGTTTTAGTTTAGACAGGCATCAAGATCGGCGCAGGCTTGGAGGGCCGAATGACCTGTTCCTGTGCTGTACTGTTCTTTGTTCTATCTGCCTGTCCTCTGGCACTTTACTGTACTTCTTTCAATTTAGTATACTGTATTCGCTGCTCACAATGTGGTCTCCTCTACATTGGGGAGACCAAACGCAGATTGGGTGACCGCTTTGCGGAACACCTCCGCTCAGTCCGAAAGCATGACCCCGAGCTTCTGGTTGCTTGTCATTTCAACACACCCCATTGCTCTCATGCCCACATATCTGTCCTGGGCTTGCTGCAGTGTTGCATTGAACAACGAGCATCTCATTTACCGATGAGGCACGCTACAGCCTGATGTTTTGAACACTGAGTTCAATAATTTCAGAGTATGACGGGCTCCCCTTTTTATTTGTATTTCTTTTTTCTTTTTATTTTATTTTAGTTTGTTTCATCATTTTTTTTTACCATGTGCCTGCCCACTGTTTTTTTTCATGTTTGTGCTTTGGGCCAGGGCCGCTCATTTTTCTGTTCATTCACACCCTCTCTGCACTAATGCTTTGTCTTTCAGCACACCATTAACATACTGTTTGCCTTTGCTCCATGACCTCCTTGTCAGTTATTCTCTATGACCCTGTCCTATCAACACCTTCCCTTTTGTTGTCTCTTGCCCCACCCCTGCTTTATTTGCTTAACAACTATTGCATATCCAACCTTTGCCAGTTCTGATGAAAGGTCACTGACCTGAAACGTTAACTCTGCCAGACCTGCTGAGTATTTTCAGCATTTCTTGTTTTTATCTCTGGTACTATACCTTTTTCTAACAAATTATCAAATATATATTGTAATATCTCTGCTATCTCTTTCCTAGCTTCTTTTAAAATGCATAGATGCAATCCAACTGGACCAGGGGCTTTCAGTTTGATATTCAATAAAGCCCCTTTTTATTTGAAATGCCCTTACCTCATTACTCATCTCATCTTTCAATGTCACGTCTACCTGCTCTATCGCTCTGGTAAATACTGAAGCAAAATAATTATTTAATATTTTTGCCTTCTCTCCATCATTACTTGTGGTATTATCTGTCTATCTCTTAATGGTCCTATTCTACAGCCTTCCTTTATTGATGTGCCGGTAAAGTATTTTACTACTTTATTTTATGTTCCTTGATAATTTAACTTCATTGTTGCTCTTTGCCTTCCTAATTATTTTTTGACTTCTCTCCTAATCTATTCTATTTTATCATGCATTCCTCTGCTGTCTATGTACTTAAGATATGCCTCTTTCCTAACCCTCAATTGTTCCCTTATGTCTTTATTCATCCATGGAATCTCACTAGTGTTTAGTTTGTTCTTTCCTTTTAGCGGAATATATTTTTCCTGCACTCTGTTGGACACCACTTTAAATGTTTCCCATTGTTATTCTACATTGTTGTTTGCCAATATCGTTGCCCATTTTATTTTCCCAAGTTCTCTTCTGAGCCCCTCCAAATCAGTTCTGTTCCAATCTATTAACCTGATTTTCATCATACTTATGTCTTTCCCTATTATCATCTTGAAGCACATTAAATTATGGTCACTATTGTCTAGATGTTCCCCTACTTTTACTTCCCTTAACTGCTCTGGTTCATTCCCCGTTACTAGATCCAATAGCAAATATTTTTGTTGGGTTAGAAAGGAGTCCTGTAAACATTGTAGGAATTTCATTCCATTATCCCCTTTACCTACCATTTCTGTCCAATTAATATCGTGGTAGTTGAAATCCCCCATGATTATTAATCTATTTTTTTTTACTCAATTCCCTAATTTATCTGCATAATTCTTCCTCCACCTCTCTTCCACTAATAGGTGGTCTGTAGACTATACTATTAGTGTGATTGATCCTTTATCTCTATCCAAATGGATTCTATTTTTGGCTTGTTGATAGTTGCATCCCTTTTCTCTACTGCCATTATGTTACTCCTCATTAGTACAGCTACTCCATCCCCTGTTTTTTCCTCTCTCTCTTTTCTAAATATGTTATACCCTGCAATGTTTAATTCCCAGTCCTGATTTTTCTGTAGCCATATCTCAGTCATCCCTACTATATATCTGGTTCTTCCCAATGCATGATTGCTTCCAGCTCTCCTGTTTTATTACTGACACTCTGTGCATTGCTATAAAGATATTTTAACTCATTTTGATAGGATTTCCTCTCACTTTATGTTTAACTATCTTTTTAGACTCCTGTTCTATAATTCTGTTTATTCCCTCGCCATCAATGTCTTTACTTTATTCTTTGCTATGCTCTCCTTCCCTGTTTTGTTTACATTTAGGCTGCTTACATCTCTTAGAGATCCCCCCCCCACAACCATCTTACTAGTTTAAAGCGTTTGCCACCTCCCTATTTACCCTTTCCACTAGGACACAGGTCCCATCCCAGTTGAGGTGGAGCCTGTCCTGTTGGTACAGCTCCTTCCTGTCCCAGAACTGGTGCCAGTGTCCCATGAAAAGGAATCCCTCTTTCCTACACCAGCCCTTTCGCCAGGTGTTAAAATCTCCTAGGCCGATTTTCACATGGCTCGGGCAATAATCTAAAGATTATTACTCGAGGTCTCACTTTTTAATTTAGAGCCTAACTCCTGATACTCTTTCAGCAGGACCTCCTCCCTGTTCCTACCTATGTCATTTGTTCCAACATGGACCATGACAACATGAATTTACCCCCTCCCTTTCCAAGTTCCTCTCCAAATATCCCTTACCCTGGAACCAGGTAGGAAACACACCCTTCGGGATTCTCGTTCTTGTCTGCAGAGAATGTTATCTATCTCCCTAATTATAGAGTCCTCTATTACTACCACATTTCTCTTCTACTTTTCCCATACAAGGGCAGCTTTCTGAGCCATGGTGCCTTCGTCTGCATTGGGCTATCCTCCCTGCAGTCTTTCCCCTTGTCCTCACAGGTAGCGAGTACATTGTATTTACTACTTTGCTGGGTATCTGCACCTGAAAGCATTGAAGTTCGAGCCACACAACTCAAAGCTCCAATTTGATTACATCCTCATTTAACTATGGTTGCTCCACACACCAGCTCCTTGATAAACACAACTGCTAAAGGAAATAGCCATCACCAATGTGAGACATCTACAATTTTAATGTGTATATTAACACGTATATTCGCCCTACTTGGCAAAATTATTGGAAAGTAACTTCTAACTTTTCAGCAATGTTTATGCTTTGGGAAATTAATGAGTGCTTTAATGATAACTAAGCTTAAAGAGTCAACTTTAACTGTCAAATGAATTGTTTAATATTAAGAACCAAGAATAGAACATCAACGTCATTCCTAAAGCCTGACTTAAATTCTGACTCACTGCCATAATAAAGATAGATGATGTTAAAACAAGAACTTTCCCTCTACTTCGAGAAAGTTCAAAGATGTCTCTGTCTTTACAGGTGTCAAGTGCTATAGGAGTTAGGTTGTTATTTCTAGAAATTCTGCAAATTAGGTTTATCTCTGCTAGTATAATGAAGGAAAATTACCTAAGTCAGTATTGTGTGTGTAGAGCAAGAGGATGTGTACAATTCCCTATACACTGTCCAACATTTAAAGAGCTCAATATGGGATCATCAGCAGACTTTAAGATCTATGACATCTTCATCAAAATATTCAAGGGATAAAACAGGTTTAGCTTCATCTTAGTTGAAACACATACATATGAATATAGAATATGATTATAGATACTAGCTCACCTGCAAGATCATCCTCATCCTCACTGAAAACATTGGGATTGAATATAGACATGTTGATGAAGTCCACTGATAGCTTGCGTACTTCTGGTAGGTAAATAGTCATTTGTCTGGGCTGAAGATGGAGTAAACTGGTTTTGTAGATTACTAAGAATGACAAGATGATTGTTGTTAATTATATTCACCTTTGAATACACTAAATACACTAGAACATAGAATAAATTACACTGAAGCTGAAAATAAGCAGGAGAGTTTGGACAATATTCCTCCCTTATCCAAAGCCGTGGAAACTAATTTTCTCATTTCATATCTCATTTTTTGTTTTGCCGACTTTTTGTGTACATATTAGCTGTCAGAGTTTGACTATCTAACAACAGAAACTACACTTGACAAGTCCTTGAGGAGGTCCTGAGAATGTGAAAGGTTCTAAATAATACAACTCTATCTCTACAGGCCGGTGAGCCTTACGTCAGTAGTAGGGAAATTATTAGAGAGGATTCTTCGGGACAGCATTTACTCCCTTTTGGAAACAAATGAACTTATTAGCGAGAAGCAGCATGGTTTTGTGAAGGGGAGGTCGTGTCTCACTAACTTGATTGAGTTTTTTGAGGCAGTGACGAAGATAATTGATGAAGGAAGGGCAGTGGATGTTGTCTATATGGACTTCAGTAAAGCCTTTGATAAGGCCCCTCGTGCAGACTGGTACAAAAGGTGAAGTCACACGGGATCAGAGGTGAGCTGGCAAGATGGATACAGAACTGGCTCGATCATAGAAGACAGAGGGTAGCAGTGGAAGGGTGCTTTTCTGAATGGAGGGCTGTGACTAGTGGTGTTCCGCAGGGATCAGTGCTGGGACCTTTGCTCTTTGTAGTATATATAAATGATTTGGAGGAAATTGTAGCTGGTAAGTTTGCGGACGACACAAAGGTTGGTGGAGTTGCGGATAGTGATGAGGATTGTCAGAGGATACAGCAGGATATAGATCGGTTGGAGACTTGGGCGGAGAAATGGCAGATGGAGTTTAATCCGGACAAATGTGAGGTAATGCATTTTGGAAGATCTAATACAGGTGGGAAGCATACAGTAAATGGCAGAGCCCTTAGGAGTATTGACAAGCAGATAGATCTGGGCGTACAGGTCCACAGGTCACTGAAAGTGGCAACGCAGGTGGATAAGGTAGTCAAGAAGGCATACGGCATGCTTGCCTTCATCGGTCAGGGCATAGAGTATAAAAGTAGGCAAGTCATGCTGCAGCTGTACAGAACTTTAGTTAGGCCACACTTGGAATATTGCGTGCAATTCTGGTCACCACACCACCAGAAGGACGTGGAGGCTTTGGAGAGGGTACAGAGGAGGTTTACCAGGATGTTGCCTGGTCTGGAAGGCATTAGCTATGAGGAGAGGTTGGATAAACTCGGAAACAAAAACAAGAAATGCTGGATTCACTCAGCAGGTCTGGCAGCATCTGTGGAAAGAGAAGCAGAGTTAACGTTTCGGGTCAGTGACCCTTCTTCGGAACTGACAAATATTAGAAAAGTCACAGATATAAACAAGTGAGGTGGGGGTTGGTCAAGAGATAACAAAGGAGAAGGTGCAGATTGGACCAGGCCACATAGCTGACCAAATTGGTCAGCTATGTGGCCTGGTCCAATCTGCACCTTCTCCTTTGTTATCTCTTGACCAACCCCCCACCTCACTTGTTTATAATCTGTGACTTTTCTAATATTTGTCAGTTCCGAAGAAGGGTCACTGACCCGAAACGTTAACTCTGCTTCTCTTTCCACAGATGCTGCCAGACCTGCTGAGTGAATCCAGCATTTCTTGTTTTTGTTTCAGATTTCCAGCATCCGCAGTATTTTGCTTTTATTTTATTGGATAAACTCGGATTGTTTTCACTGGAACGACGGAGGTGGAGGGGCGACATGATAGAGGTTTACAAAGTTATGAGTGGCATGGACAGAGTGGATAGTCAGAAGCTTTTTCCCAGGGTGGAAGAGTCAGTTACTAGGGGACATAGGTTTAAGGTGCGAGGGGCAAAGTTTAGAGGGGTTGTGCGAGGCAAGTTCTTTACACAGAGGGTGGTGAGTGGCTGGAACTTGCTGCCGGGGGAGGTGGTGGAAGCAGGTACGATAGCGACATTTAAGAGGCATCTTGACAAATACATGAATAGGATGGGAATAGAGTGATACGGTCCCCAGAAGTGCAGAAGGTTTTAGTTTAGGCAGGCATCAAGATCGGCGCAGGCTTGGAGGGCCGAATGGCCTGTTCCTGTGCTGTACTGTTCTTTGTTCTTGTTCTGTCTTTCCTGCTTTTAAATAGTTGCAAAGGAAATGGATGACACAAATGCCTATGAAGTAGAACCTTAATAGCTATTTGTGCTAATTATCGTCACCTTTTTTTAACATAGAAACCAGATTAGCTCAGTAATTTTTAAGTGGCAAATTGGCTCTGTTGAGAAGAGACGATATCAAAATACCGCTGATTTATTGTGAAATTGATCAGTTGCAATTGCTAAGTGGTGGCAGATGTGGTTCCAACAAAATATAACCTTTAAGTGCATTAAGTTACACAAGCAATGCAAAATTGATTTGACAATTGATACTTGCTTGCTCTTACTTCCTAATTTAAGCAGCACTTTCAGTGATCAAGTAATAGCTATTGGATTATTCACCTAGATTTAATGTATTCCATTTTCTAGTGTATTTTAATATTAAACGAGCCTATATAACACTCAATCGTTGCTTGATTTATCTTTTCCTTAACGTGGACTGCAACAAATTCATTCTCATGGAGCATTAAAGCATGTTTGAGTCAATTCTACGTTTCCAAATTTTGAAATGTTAAAAAGGCCAAAAGGATCAATTTTTAACAGAATAAAGCAAAATAACTGGGAAAGACCCACTCGGTTTTCCATGGAATAAGGAGACTTAGGTTAAGGTGAAAGAATAATGTATAGGGAGGTGCTTTTAATGTGAAGTACACAGCAGTAATCGGCATTATGTTAGGAATGAACTGGAACCTAACTGGCACTGAGGAACAAAAAGAAATGTGTGTGTGATTGCTGAGCACAAACCAGCCCTTTAACATAACATACCACTTTGGTTGTTCTCAAATGGGCGAAGCAGAGTGGCATAAAACGCAATTTAGTTTAGTTTAGAGATACAGCACTGAAACAGGGCCTTCGGCCCACTGAGTCTGTGCTGACCATCAACCACCCATTTATACTAATCCTACACTAATTCCATATTCCTACCACATCCCCACCTATCCCTATATTTCTCTACCACCTACCTATACTAGGGGCAATTTATAATGGCCAATTTACCTATCAACCTGCAAGTCTTTGGCATGTGGGAGGAAACTGGAGCACCCGGAGGAAACCCACGCAAACACAGGGAGAACTTGCAAACTCCACACAGGCAGTACCCATAATTGAACCCGGGTCACTGGAGCTGTGAGGCCGCGGTGCTAACCACTGCGCCACCCTATTTCTCCTGCACGTTTTGTTCATTCCTATTATGTATGAATATAAACACTTTGCATTGAAAGTAATTTTCTTGTATAATATCCTTCTTTAAAGCTTGTGCTCTCAATTTATCCTGCAGCTATTAAAAGAGCTTTTTAAACTAGAAATTGAGAGCACGTTCTTAATAACACTTCCCTCTACATTATTCTTTCTCCATAACCTGTCTCCATATTTCATGGAAAAATAAATGGGTCGAGGATGACCAGAGGCAAGGGCATGAAGGGATTTAAACATGATAATGAAAATTTTAAATTTGAATCTTTGCGATAGGAAGAGCCAATCTAGGTCGGCTAGGGCTGATGGGTAAGCAGGATTTGATGTCAGAATGGATGCAGGCAGTACAGTTTTGGATGAACTGTAGTTTACAAGGGAGTGGTAGTTAGGAGGCCAGCCAGGGGAGCATTGGAATAGGCAAGCCTGCAAGTGACAGTGGCACAGATGAGAATTTCAGCAGCAGCTGAATACATACATAAAACAAAGTTAGAGATGGTATTGCAGGAGGTGTGCTGTTTGTGTGAGTTTGAAGTAAAAGTCTGCAACTCAAGGAACTTCAGCTTATAATTGTTGAGCTGGAGTCTGAGGCGTATCAGAGAGGGGAAAAGTTATCTGGACGTTTTGATCTAGGAGGCAGTCACACCCTTAGGTTAGGTAGTGGTTTAGATTGGGTTAGTGGTCAAAGACAGGAGGATGTGACTGTGATTCAGATAGGTAAGGAGACCTCAGATACAGTGGTGGAGGAGCCTTGGCTTTTGCCCTGGTCCAACAGATACGAGGTACTTGTTACCAATCTGGATGTGAACAAAGACTGTACAGAAGCTGGGAAATTTGACCACAGCACATGGTACTGGAGGCCACTCAAGTGGGGTAGAGAAAACAAATGTGGCAATAGTAGGGGTAGTATCGTTAAGGGGATAGATACTGTTCTCTGCAGCTGGGACCGGGAGACTCAAAGGCTTTGCTGCCTGCCAGGGTTAAGAAATTTCCAACAGCTGGAGAAGAACTTGGAGCACAAGGGGGCGAATCCAGTTGTCATCGTCCACTTAGGAACCAAAGACACAGACAGAATTGGAATTGGGGTTCAGGTTATTTTAGATCTAAGTTTACACAATGAGACAGGACTAATTAATAATTTTATCGTAAAGGATCCTTTGGGGAAGAATGATCACAATATGATGGAATTTCATATTGAGTCTAAGAGTGAGTGATGTGCTTAATTCCGAAAGCAGGGTCATAAAGTTAAACAAAGCCAATTACAGAGGTATCGGGGCGCGTTGACGAAGGTAAATTGGTTGATTAAAAGATAGGACGACATCCAAAATTGGCTGAGTGGCAGGAGGCAGAAGGTGACGGTCGCGGGTTGTTTTTGCGATTGGAAGCCTGTGACCAGTGGTGTACCGCAGGGATCGGTGCTGGGACTCTTGCTGTTTGTAGTGTACATTAATGATTTAGACGTAAATATAGAAGGTATGATCACTAAGTTCGCAGATAACACGAAAATTGGTGTTGTCGTAGATAGTGAGAAGGAAAGCCTTAGATTACGGGACAATAATAGATGGGCTGGTAAGATGGGCAGAGCAGTGGCAACTGGAATTTAATCCTGAGAAGTGTGAGGTGATGCATTTTGGGAGGACTAACAAGGCAAGGGAGTATACAATGTGTGATAGGACCCTAGGAAGTTCAGAGGGACCTTGGTGTATTTGTCCATATATCACTGAAGGCAGCAGAACAGGTAGATAAGGTGATTAGGAAGGCAGATGGGATACTTGCCTTTATTAGCCGAGGCATAGAATATAAGAGCAGGGAGGTTATGATGGAGCTGTATAAAACGCTAGTTAGGCCACAGCTGGAGTACTGTGTACAGTTCTGGCCGCCACACTATAGAAAAGATGTGACTGCCCTGGAGAGGGTGCAGAGGAGATTCACCAGGATGTTGCTTGGACTGGAGCACTTCAGCTCTGATGAGAGACTGGATAGGCTAGGGTTGTTTTCCTTAGAGCAGAGAAGGCTGAGGGTGGACCTGATTGAGGTATACAAAATTATGAGGGGCATAGATAGGGTAGATAGGAAGAAACTTTTTCCCTCAGCGGAGGTGTCAATAACCGGGGAGCATAGATTTAAGGTAAGGGGCAGGAGGTTTAGAGGGGATTTGAGGAAACGTTTTTTCACCCAGAGGGTGGTTGGAAACTGGAACACACTGCCTGAAAGGATGGTAGAGGCAGGAACCCTCACAACATTTAAGAAGTATTTAGATGAGCACTTGAAACGCCATAGCATACAAGGCTACATGCCAAGTGCTGGAAAATGGGATTAGAATAGATAGGTGCTTGATGGCTGGCACAGACACTGTGGGCTGAAGGGCCTGTTTCTGTGCTGTATAACTCTATAAAGAAATAATTCATAATTCGCAACAAATAAAATGACCACTGATAAAGTGGTCCAAACCTGGTTCACTAGATATGTATTAGATTAAAAGAAGAGGCTTGTAATTTTGTCAAAAGCATAGTAAGCCTGTGATTTGGGAGGGTTTTAAAAGTCAGCAAAGGATGACCAAGAAATTGAAAGATAGAAAATATAGAATGAAAGTAAACTAGCAAGAAATATTAAAACAGATTGTAGATGTAAAAAAGAAGAAATCAGTGAAATCAAATATGGGTTCCTAAGAGGCAGAGACAGGGAAATTATAATGGGGAATTTCGAAATGGCAGAGATGTTGAACAAATATTTTGGCAGAAAGCAGCAAGGACACAAAACATGCATGAAATCCTGAAGTACGTTCAGCGTGTCTGTCTGCAGCTTTTGAACGCAGCCGCCTCATTACCATTTTATTTCCAGGTTTCCCGTCCAAACAGCAGAAGTGGGCCTGATGAGGGCCTGCATGATGCGATCTCAACTCCAGTATTTAAAGGGTGAATCCAAAGAGGCAAGTTGCAGGAGCTTGGAGTTGAAAGCAACAGAGAAAGAACTATCACTATGGAATCAGGACGCTTAAAGGCTGCACCCCACCTTAACTGCGAATCTCTTGATCTATTGTTAGGTGCGGTGTGCAGTTGGAGAGAAGTTCTATTCACCAACAATGGGAGGAAGATAGCTGCTACTGATACCAAACATATGTGGGTGGAAGTGGCACAGGATGTTAGCAGCAAGAGTACAGTGTCAACTCATGGATTCAATGCAGGAAGCGCTTTAATGACCTAACCAGGTAGAAAAAGTGAGCACATTCACCTACATTCTGCTGTTCACATCACCCCCAACTTCTCACTCTACCTTCTCAAGCCTACTCCATCACATCACTCCTCTCACACTCACTTACCTTGCATGCCCACTACATTCTACGCATTTCCTCACATTGCAATCTATCCGTCTACCATTCCTAGTCACCCTTATCCTTGCGCAATTTCATGCCTCTGACTCATTGTCACCCTCACCAAATGCACCCCATACATCAGCTAAACACAACAGCTCAGAGAAAGGCAGAGGTAAGGTGGCCCTCCACGCATTAATCAACTTAAAGAGCAGAGGAGGAGGCACTGGAAATCAGTAGTCTCGGCATGCCTCGCTGTTGCAGCAACAAAGGTTACAATTCCCACACATCTGATGCAAAGGTTCCTTGAAACATGCAGGGTTTCTTCAAATACAGGACGAAATAGGAAACTGCCACACTGTATGCAGGGTTGGTTTTCAAAAGAGAGAGAACTAAGCCATTTCTCTTCTGGCAGGCAAAAATCAACTGGCTTTTTAACAGTTCAAACTGAAACTGAAAACGTTCCAGAAGTCTCCTGACGTCCATAAATCTTGGCCTGTCACTCCTTTGTCAACATCTCCCCAAGTCAAAAACAACCCCAGCTGGGTTATTTGAAAACAGGTGCCTTCCAGTAACTGTTTACAGTTCAAATTCAGTCCAAACCTTCTGGTGACCTTTTTTTTTAAAGAAACACCCAAAGTTCCAGCATCTATAGAATCCTCTTCGATTTTAAAACACAAATTCTCAAAATTTAACAAAAAAATGGAAACTCGCATAAGACCAGCATAAGCCAGGAGGATAACCTCCATGTCCGGCCCATGCAGAACCAGTCCCAACAACTTTAAGGTGGATATCAGCTTCTTGGGCAACAGGTTAACTGCTGCACTGCACCTAGATTGGTATCTTCCCAGTGGCCAGACTTCACCTCCAACCCACCCAGACCTGCAAGTACTCGACCCCATCACTGCCCCCACCATATATTCCCCTGCCACTCATACATCCCAGAACACCCTGCAAAAATCCATAGTCAACTCATTCAGCTCTTGAACTTTTCCCTTCATTTGCAGAAGGCACCAGTCAGCTCTGCCAAGCTGAGCGGAGTATCATAAAAGCAAAATACTGCAGATGCTGGAAATCTGAAATAAAAAAAAGAAATGCTGGAAATACTCAGCAGGTCGGGCAGCATCTGTGGAGAGCGAAGCAGAGTTAATGTTTCAGGTCAGTGACCCTTCATCAGAATATATTATATTATATATTATATGAGCAGTGTGTCAATCTGTTCAGCACCCTCTGGGTTGACCTTCAGTCGGTCCTCCCAGAAAACTGTGCAGGTATCCTCACTGGTTGGTTGTAGGCGCAGGCCCCGCCACTGATGCCATCGGGATCTGTTAATAGCCAGTAGCCCGAGGAGCTAATTATGGACACCTGACTTTTTTTCAGCAGGCAGGAGGGGGAATTGCAGTCAGGTCCCGAAGGAACTGCAGCCTGATCTCACTAATTCGCCTCCGAATCCAACAAGTTGCAGGTCTATCAGCACGCCCTTCTCTTTGTACACTCGTTGCAAAGCCAGATCCTTGACTTGACTGAGACGGGACTCCAGGTCCTTCTTCAACTGCCTGCACTCTGACTCCTGCCTTCATGTATTTTTGGCAGAAGAGATGGATGTGAACCTAACCAACTTCCCACCTTAGCCTCAAGGAGGAGCCTCCCTGTTTCCTTCTACAGTCAATTCAGAAGTGATGGAGAGAGCCCGGAACTGCAGTAGGTTGTGCCAGTATGCAGACCTAGGCTGTGCATGGAATAGAGCATGCTCCATCCACACCAGGTGATGGTTATCCGGATGTCTCTTTCCTCAGCACTAACCACCTCACCGTCCCCTCACCTCACCCCATGAAGCATGTTCAAGGACAGGTTTCAAAGAGCTCACTGGATAAGTTGGAAATGTTATGAGTACTTTGCATTTGTTTTCCTGAAAATAGATAGAGCAGATAGCTGGATGATATCTACCTGAGGTCACGGGGAGATGAAACATATGCAAGCCCCTAGTCTTTATTTTTAATACCTCTCTGTACTTTGGGACAGTTGCTCTAGACTAGAAGCAGGCTAATGTAGTCTCCATCTTTTTTTTAAAAAGTGGTAAGTCAGTCCAGATAACTATGGGCCCATTAGTTTGACATCAGTAATAGGAAAGATGCTTGAGGAAATCAGTAGGGATGCAATATGATTACTTGGATAGAGAGGGTCATATTAGGGATACCTTCCTGGCTTCAGGAAAAGGTCATGTCTTACAAATTTGTGTTTTTTTAAAAGAAATCACTAAGATGGTGGATGACCATGGTGGAACCATCTACAGGCCAGACAGGTTGCACCTGAACAGAGCTGAGACAAATTTCCTTGTGGACGATTTGCTAGTGCTGTTGGGGAGGGTTTAAACTAACTTGGGAAACAGGAGATAAGACAAGAGAGAAACACCAAGGTGCACGGACAATTGGAAGAGACAGATAGCACTAGAGCAAGAAATAGCAAGGTATTAAGTGGGATCAGAGTGAGAGTGTTAGACAGTCCTAGAGAAGGGAGTAGTTCCATATTAGATGGGAGTGGACTGAGAAAGACTACGAGGAATACAAAGACAGGTTTGCAATACATGTGTGTAAACGAACAAATTGTGATGAATAAGACTGGTGAGTTACAAGCACAAATAGCAGAATGGGAATATGATGTTGTGATAACGGAAATGTGGCTTAAAAATGATGAGGATTGGATGCTTAATATACAAGGTATCAAGTGTTCAGAAAAGATAGAGATGGATAAAAGGGAGGTGGGTGGCAGTCCTGATTAGGGAAAACATTGCAGTGCGGGAAAGGGAGGATGTCTAGATTTAGTCTTCGGTAATGAAGTTGGGCAAGTGGAACAGTGACCATTTTGGAGATAGTGACCAAAATAGTTAATTTTAGCATAATCATGGAAAAGGACAAAGATAAAATAGGAGGAAAGGTTCTAAATTGGGGGAAGGCAAATTTTACAAAACTGACAGGTGACGTGGCGAAAGTGGACAGGATACAGCTACTTGAAGGAAAATCAGTGGCAAACTAGTGGGAGGCATTCAAAAGCGAGATACTACAGGCACAGTGTAGGCATGTCCTCTCAAAGATTAAAGGTGGTCCTGCCAAATCGACAGCCCCCTGGTTACCTAGAAGCTTACAGAGTAAGTTAAAGCAGAAAAAGAAAGCTTTGACGATCACAAATATTTTAATACTTTAGAAAGCCTAGAGGAGTATAGAAAGTGCAGGGGAGAAATCAAAAAGGAAATTAAAATAGCAAAGAGAGGTCATGAAAAGTTATTGGCAGGTAAACTCAAGGAAAACCCAAAGATGTTTTATCAGTACATTTAGAGCAATTGATCTCACCAAAGCCTTTGACCTCGTCAGCAGACGTGGTCTCTTCAGACTACTAGAAAAGATCGGATGTCCACCAAAGCTACTAAGTATCATCACCTCATTCCATGACAATAGGAAAGGCACAATTCAACATGGTGGCTCCTCATCAGAGCCCTTTCCTATCCTGAGTGGTGTGAAACAGGGCTGTGTTCTCGCACCCACACTTTTTGGGATTTTCTTCTCCCTGCTGCTTTCACATGCGTTCAAATCCTCTGAAGAAGGAATTTTCCTCCACACAAGATCAGGGGGCAGGTTGTTCAACCTTGCCCGTCTAAGAGCGAAGTCCAAAGTACGGAAAGTCCTCATCAGAGAACTCCTCTTTGCTGACGATGCTGCTTTAACATCTCACACTGAAGAATGCCTGCAGAGTCTCATCGACAGGTTTGCGTCTGCCTGCAATGAATTTGGCCTAACCATCAGCCTCAAGAAAACGAACATCATGGGGCAGGATGTCAGAAATGCTCCATCCATCAATATTGGCGACCACGCTCTGGAAGTGGTTCAAGAGTTCACCTACCTAGGCTCAACTATCACCAGTAACCTGTCTCTAGATGCAGAAATCAACAAGCGCATGGGTAAGGCTTCCACTGCTATGTTCAGACTGGCCAAGAGAGTGTGGGAAAATGGCGCACTGACACGGAACACAAAAGTCCGAGTGTATCAGGCCTGTGTCCTCAGTACCTTGCTCTACGGCAGCGAGGCCTGGACAACGTATGCCAGCCAAGAGCGACGTCTCAATTCATTCCATCTTCGCTGCCTTCGGAGAATACTTGGCATCAGGTGGCAGGACTATATCTCCAACACAGAAGTCCTTGAAGCGGCCAACATCCCCAGCTTATACACACTACTGAGTCAGCGGCGCTTGAGATGGCTTGGCCATGTGAGCCGCATGGAAGATGGCAGGATCCCCAAAGACACATTGTACAGCGAGCTCGCCACTGGTATCAGACCCACCGGCCGTCCATGTCTCCGTTATAAAGACGTCTGCAAACGCGACATGAAATCGTGTGACATTGATCACAAGTCGTGGGAGTCAGTTGCCAGCATTCGCCAGAGCTGGCGGGCAGCCATAAAGACAGGGCTAAATTGTGGCGAGTCGAAGAGACTTAGTAGTTGGCAGGAAAAAAGACAGAGGCGCAAGGGGAGAGCCAACTGTGCAACAGCCCCAACAAACAAATTTCTCTGCAGCACCTGTGGAAGAGCCTGTTACTCCAGAATTGGCCTTTATAGCCACTCCAGGCGCTGCTTCACAAACCACTGACCACCTCCAGGCGCGTATCCATTGTCTCTCGAGATAAGGAGGCCCAAAAGAAAGAGCAAGAGGATAACTAAGGAAAGGGTACAGCCTATCAGAGATGTACAAGGGAACTTATACGTGGATGTAGAAGATGTGGGCAGGGTTCTTAACGAGTTTTTTGATTCTGTCTTCACAAAGGAGAGGGTTCATGCAGACATTGTAGTTAAAGAGGAGGAGTGTGAAATATTAAATACGATAAGCACAATGTGAGAGGAAGTACTAGAGGGTTTGACATCTTTGAAAGTGGATAAATTGCGAGGACCGGATGGATTGCATCCCGAGTTGTTAAAAGAAGCCAGGGAGGATCATTTTCAAATCCTCACTAGATACAGGCAAGGTACCAGATGATTGGAGGTCTGCGAATGTTGCAACATTGTTTAAAAAGGGTGCAAGGGAAAGGCCAAATAATTATAGGCCTCTGATTATAGAGTCTGACCTTGGTGATGGGCAAATTGTTAGAATTAATTCTGAGGGACAGGATAAACTGCCACTTAGAAAGGCACGGATTAATCAGGGATAGTCAGCATGGAATTGTTAGGGGAAGGTCATGTCTTACTAACATGATTGAGTTTTTTGAGGAAGTGATAGGGAGGATTGATGAGGGTAGTGCAATGGATGTGGTCTACATGGATTTTAGTAAGGCATTTGACAAGGTCCTGTATTGCAGACTGGTCAGTAAAATGAAAGCCCATGGGATACAGGGAAATGTGACAGGTTGGATCCATAATTGGCTCAGGGACAGGAAACAAAGGCAAGTAGTCGACGGATGTTTTTGCGAATGGAAAGCTGTTTTCAGTGGTGTTCCACAGGGCTCAGTGTTGGGTCCCTTGCTGTTTGTGGTAATATATTAATGATTTGGACTTAAATGTGGGAGGCATGATTAAGAAATTTGCTGATGACACAAAAATTGGCTGTGCAGTTAACAGTGAAGAGGATAGCTGTAGACTCCATAATAATATCAATGGTTTGGTTGAGACGGCGTGAATGTGGCAAATGGAATTCAATCCAGAGAAGTGCAGGGTAATGCATTTGGGGAGGGCAAATAAAGCGAGGGAATACACAATATATGGGAGGATATTGAGAGGGGTAGTAGAAGTACGAGACCTTGGAGTGCATGTCCACAGGTCCCTGAAGATGGCAGGACAGGTAGATAGTGTGGTGAAGAAGGCATATGGATTGCTTTCCTTTATTGGCCGAGGTATAGAATACAAAAGCAGGGACGTGATGCTGGAACTGTATAAAACGCTGGTTAGGTCACAGCTGGGGTATTGCATGCAGTTCTGGTCACCACATTACAGAAAGGACATAGATGTTCTGGAGAGAGTGCAGAGGAGATTTACAAGAATGTTGCCAGGGATTGAAAGTTGCAGCTATGAGAAAAGATTGGATAGGCTCGAGTTGTTTTCCCTGGAACTGAGGAGTGACTTAATTGAGGTGTACAAAATGATGAGGGGCCTAGATAGAGTGGACAGGAAGGACCTGTTTCCCCAAGCGGGGAGGTCAGTTACCAGGGGACACAGATTTATGGTGACTGGTAGAAGGATTAGAGGGGACACGAGGAAAAACTTTTTCACCCAGACGGTGATGGGTGTCTGGAATTCACTGCCAGGAACAGTGGTGGAGGCAGAAACCCTTAATTCTTTTAAAAGGTACCTGGACATGTACCTGGAGTTCTGTAACCTGCAAGGCCATGGACTAGGTGCCAGAAGGTGGGATTAGATTGGGCGGCAAGTTTTTTTGGCTGGCACAGACACGATGGGCTGAATGGCCTCCTTCTGTGCCGTAATTGTTCTATTGCTCTATGTCCTTGAAGGACAAGGACAGAATCCATTTGGTTAGAGGAGCAAAAATAGTATGATCACGCTATTAGGGGCATTCTAAAGGCCTCCAAATAGTGAGCGAGAGATAAAAAATATGCAGGGAAATCACAGAGATGTGCAAGAACTATAGAATGGTAAAATATGGGGGACTTTAATTACCCAAATATTGATTTGGATAATTTTAGAGTAATCATTATGCAGCCCTATTGATTTCCTCAAGCCTCTTTCCCATTACTGATGTCAAACTAATAGGCCTATAGTTACCTGTGATTGACTTACTACTTTTTTTTTAAAAAAAAGATGGAGACTAAGTATTCAATGAATGGCCTGACACTGGGAAGTTCCGAGGAACAAAGGGACCTTGGCGTGTTTGTCCATAGATCTCTGAAGACAGAAGGGCAGGTTAATAGGGTGGTGGAAAAGGAATCTGGGACACTTGCCTTTATCAATTGAGGCATAGATTACAAAAGCAGGGAGGTCATGTTGGAGTTGTATGGAACTTTGGTAAGGCCACAGCTGGAGTACTGTGTGCAATTTTGGTTGGCACATTATAGGAAGGATGTGATTGCACTGGAGGGGGTGCAGAGGCGATTCACCAGGATGTTGCCTGGGATGGAACATTTAAGCTATGAAGAGAGGTTGGATAGGCTTGGGTTGTTTTCGCTGGAGCAGAGAAGACTGAGGGGTGACCTGATCGAGGTGTACAAGATTATGAGGGGCATGGACAGGGTGGATAGGGAGCAGCTGTTCCCCTTAGTTGAAGGGTCAGTTACGAGGGGACACAAGTTTAAGGTGAGGGGCAGGAGGTTCAAGGGGGATTTGAGGAAGAACTTTTTTACCCAGAAGGTGTTGACAGTCTGGAATGCACTGCCTGGGAGGGTAGTAGAGGCGGGTTGCCTCACATCCTTTAAAAAGTACCTGGATGAGCACTTGGCACGTCATAACATTCAAGGCTATGGGCCAAGTGCTGGCAAATGGGATTAGGTAGAGAGGTCAGGTGTCTTTAATGCATCGGTGCAGACTTGATGGGCCGAAGAGCCTCTTCTGCACTGTTTTATTCTGTGATTCTGTGACTACAGGGGGAGGAATTTCTAAAATGTGTTAAGGAGAACTTCCCTGATTAGTATGTTCTCAGCCCAACTAGAAAAGAGGCATTGCTGGATCTGGTGCTGGGAAATGAGGTGGGCCAAGTGACCAAGTGTCTGTGGGGGGTGGGCCAAGTGACCAAGTGTCTGTGGGGGGGTACTTGGGTAAGAGTGATCATTGAATCATAAGGTTTAGACTAGTAATGCAGAAAAGCAAGGAACAAAATAAGCTAGAATGTCTAGATTGGAAGACGGCTAATTTCAATGCAATGAGAAGGGATCTAGCCAGGGTAGAATGGAACCAAAGACTGACAAGAAGAGCTGTTTCGGAACAATGGACTATCTTTAAGGAAGAGCTGCTTCAGATATAGGCTAGGAACATTCCAACAAGGGTGAAAGGTAGGGGAACCAAGAATAGGCTCCTTGGTTGACAAGGGAAATAGAGATGATGATGAAACAAAAAAGGAGGACGTATGATGCATGTCAGCTGAACTCATTAACTGAGAACCAAACCATATACAACAAGTTGAGAGAGGAGGTGAAGAGCAAAATAAGACTGGCAAAGAGAATATGAAAACAGAATGGCAGTCACCATAAAAGGGAACCCAAAGAATTTCCATTGGCATGTAAATAGTAAGCGGGTAGTAAGAAGAGGAGTGAGCCCTATAAGGGATAGAGAGGGTAATGTAAGCTAGAGGCGCAGGTCAAGGCTAATATACTTAATGAGTACTTTGTATCAGTGTTCACTAAGGAAACGGAGGCTGACAAAATATCAGTAGAAGCAGAGAGAGTAGAGGCAATGGATAGGATAAAAATTGAGAAGGGGGGAGGTACTAAAAAGGCTGGCTATGCTTAGGGTACATAAGTCATCCAGTCCGAATAGCTTGCATCCCAGTTTGCTAAAGGAAGTGGGGATGAAGGTAGCGGAACGGCTTGCCATAATCTTCCAATGTTCCCTGGATACATGGGAGGTGCCAGAGGATTGGAGAGTGGCAAATGTGACATCCTTATTCAAAATAGGGTGTAAGGACAGTCCTAGCAACTACAGGCCAGTTAGTTTAACATCAGTGGTGGGTAAGGTTTTAAATAATCAGGGAAAATATCAATGGACTCTTAGAGATTCGAGTTAATTAAGAATAGCCAGCATGGATTTGTAGAAGTCAGATCATCCTTGACTAATCTAATTGAATTTTTTGATGAAGTAGCAGACAGGGTTAATGAAGGGAATGTGGTGGATGTTGTTCACATGGATTTTCAAAAAGCACTTGATAAAGTACCGTATAAAAGGCTGGTTAATAAAATTGAGGCTCATGGAATAGGAATGGATAAAAAATTGGCTTAATTGCCAACTGGATAAAAAGTTGGCTCAAGGACAGAAAACAGCAAATCGTAGTAAATGGTTGCTTTTCAGACTGGAGGATGGTAGACAGTGGTATTTCCCAGGATCAGTGCTAGGACCACTGCTTCTTTTGCTATATATAAATGACTTGGAATACAGAGTAGAATCTCAAAATTTTCTGATGACGCCAAACTTTGAGGTGCAGCAAACAGTGAGGATGATCTAAACTGCCTGCAACAGGACATAGATAGGCTAGCAGAATGGGCATACGAGTGGCAGATGGAATTTAATACTGAAGTGTGAGGTGATGCATTTTGGCAGAAGGAATAGGGAGAGGCAATATATACTTAATGTCACAGTTCTAAAGAGTGTGCAGGAACAGAGGGACCTAGGGGTGCATGTGCATAGATCTTTGAAGGTGGCAGATCATATTGAGAGAGTGGTTAGTAACACACATATGGGATCTTAGGCTTCATAAATAGAGGCACGAGAATAAAATCAGGGAAGTTTTGCTGAACCTTTATAAAGCTCTGGTTAGGCCCCAACTGGAGTACTGCATCCAGTTCTGGTCACCACACTTCAGGAAGGATGTGAGGGTCCTTGAGAGGGTGCAGAGGAGATTTACCAGAATGGTTCCAACGATGGAGGATTTTAGTTACAAGGTTAGGTTGGAAAAGCTGGATTTGTCCTCCTTAGAGCAAAGAATATTGAGGGATTTAATAGAAGTGTACAAGATTATGGCAGGCTTAGATAAGTTAGAGAAGGAAAAACTGTCCCCATTTACAAATAGTACAAGGACTGGGTGGCATCCTTCCATCTATGAAAGATGATGGACATGCAGCAAACAATCCATTTAGGTGGGGTGTCTTCTCTTGGTGCACCTTTGCTGATGGCTGTGAAAGCCAACCCTTGAGAGGCAGGTTCTGCCACAAGTGCTGCACATGAAGCTGTCAAGTGACACTGTGAGTTATTTTTGACGTTGGCGCTTGTTGCCAAGCTGCTGTAGCATCATGGGAGTGCACATGATGTATCGCCATTTCCCTCTTTCGCCAGCTAGTGACTACCAGGTGCGATAGTCGACATTTAGGGCCTTCATGTCATGCTTGCAAACAACCCTGAAGATGAGCTTTGGGCATCCCATTGGTCGTCTGGCCCCGGCTACCTCACCTTGAGGTAGAATGTCCTTGGGTATGTGATTGTTTTTCATCCTGCGAACAAGTCCGATCCACTGAAGCTGCCTCTGTTTGATTAGTGTCAACACACTTGGGAAATGTGCCTTTGAGAGGATTGCCACATGTGTAATTTTGTCCTGCTAGGATATACTCATAATGCGTTGCAGGCAGCGAAATTATAAATTATTGAGCTTCTTTTCCTGGTAGCTGTAAGTCGCCCATGTTTCACAGCCATAAAGCAAGATGCTGAGGAGATTCGATGGACAGCCAATTTTTCCCAAAATCTTGTACAGCCCTGCTCTGTTGACTGTGTCAAATGTCTTAGTGAGATCTACGAAAGTAAGGTAAAGGGGTTTTCTCTGTTCCCTACAGTCCTCTTCAAGCTGGCATATGAGAAGATCATATCCAAAGTAGATCTTCTGCATACACTCAGTCTGCAAGTAAATGGAGTCTATGACCCTAGAAAAGGCCTTCCTCGTGATGCCAAGGAGTGAGATGCCCCTGTAGTTGTTGCAGTTTCCTGTCGCCTTTGTTTTTGTATAGTGTGATGATTTTGGCATCACACATCTCCTGTGGAACAGAGCCTACTTTCCAGCGGAGAAGGAGAAGGTCATAAAAGGTGTGGCAATAGATGGGACTGTCCATGCTTGAGCAGTTCAGCTGGGATTCTGTCCTTGTTGGGTGCCTTTCATTTCACTAGGCAGTCTATGGCCTTCTCGAGCTGCAGTGATGAGGGTTCTTCATCTAACTCATCCATGACAGGAAGTTGTGGGAGAGCATCGAGCGCAGACTGGGAGATGTCCAACTCACAGGATTACAGCTCAGAGTAACATTCGGCCCAGCAGGACATCTGTTTACTTCTGTCGGTAAGTACTTCCATCTGCCGACTTCAGGGGAGCAACTTTGGTGATGGCAGGGCCAAGTGCCCTCTTGATCCCTTGTACACAGCTTGTAGATTTCCTTTGTCGCATGCAGTTTGGATTTCTCCACATAAGCTGATCCAGTGTTTGCGTAGCATCTCCCTCTCCTTTGCACGGCTGTCTTGGCTACTTTCAGGTCATGCAGTGTATTAGCTGTTGGGTTTATGTTGCATCATGTGGGCTTTGTTTTTTGCATCAATGACAGATATCATCTCAGCTGAGTAGGTCTCAAACCAGCCCTCGTTGAGGATTCTGCCTTTACCAAATGATGCTCCTGCTGCTTTATAGATGATTGAGCTTAGTGACTTCCAAGCTTCATCAATGCCAGCATCGGTGCTTCCCGTTAAGGCTTTGGTGGGTAACAAGCTTTCTAGCGACAGTGTGAAGTGCTGGTATTTGGCATCATTGCTTATGCAAGGGATGCTGATGTGTGGCAGGCCGTCGTGTTTGGAACTGTGGAACTTTCAGGGGTGCACTTTCACTCTGCTGCTGATAAGAGAGTGGTCGATATTGTAATCTGCACTATGGTATGTGCGGGTGTGAAGAACACTGGACAGATTGCTCCTCCTCGTGATGACTAGATTTAGTTGGTATCAATGATCAGATCTTGGGTGATGCTATGATACCTTGTGGCGATGTCTGCCCTGGAAGAAAGTGTTGGTGATGCAGAGTTCATTCAGGGCACAAAGCTCAAGAAGGCGTTGTCCGTTATCGTTGATCTTGCCCACCTCATGATGACCAAGGCACATTGGCCATGAATCACTGCCCAACACGTGTGTTGAAATCACCCAGGATGAGTAGTCTCTCACCATTTGGGATGTTCCTCAGAACGTCACCTAGGGAGTCATAGAAATGCTCTTTATCTGAGATGCTGGTGCTCAGTTGGTGCATAGATGCATATGATGTTGACTGTGCCTCTATCGGATGATAACCGCAGGGAGATGAGATGCTCTGAGATTGCTACTGGTGGCTCAATTGACTGTCAGCCAATTGTCCATTGTAAAGCCTACACCATACACCATGTGATCGTCAGCACTCTTTCCATGCCAGTAGACGGTGTAATTAGCCTCTCGACTAGAGCCTGTGTCGACTAATCTGGTTTCTTGTAGAGCGGCAGTGTCGACACCAAGCTTGTATAGCTCATGATCGATCAGGGCTGTCTTGCATACACTAGTTGTGGGTGTGGGTGTGGGTCATTGTTCATTGCAGGACACATAGTACTCACATTCCAGCTTCCAAGCCAAAAGGTTCTTTGTTTGCTGCATAGCCTAGGAATGGTTTTAGGAGGTGCACACATGCCAAGCACCTGCACCCTCCTCTCGACCTCGTAAGCTGGTGTCCAGAGGAAAGTCGAAGGTCTATACATCTGGGGCCTATTCGGTTGCAGGACTTGCCAAAAGGTGCTAACTTGAGGGAAACACCAACCGCCTAATGGGACGCCACTCCACTGTATAAGACCTGGATGTGGTTTCTCTCTCAAATCTGGCTTCAAATCCCTGGCTTCACTGGACATCAAGATCATGTTTCTGCGCTGGACCACATTGGAAAAAATGTAGGACAGTTTCTGTCTATAATCTGCTGCCATTTTTTTTATTTTTCTGATCTGTGAGCTGTGGAAAAGATCTGGAAAAATCTAGATCTTCTTTGAAACTTGGCCTCAGATTTCTGGACTTATCAAGATCAAGAAACTGCTTTTGCTCTGGACTACACTGGTTATAACGTAAGATCCAACTTTGTCTCTGAATTGCTGCTCTGTTGTGATATTTAAAGTAACTTTGATCAGTTTACTGCCCTTGCCCCACCACTGCTGTGATTGAGAGACTTCAATCTCCTGCTGAGCCTTTGACTGGCCACTGGTTATACTGGTTTTTCCACTTCAGCCTGTTCCTGGCCAGAAAATCACTTGCCTGCGCTGAGTTCACTCCTAAGTGACCTACAGTCATCGCAGATTGACCACCTGAGGGCGTAGTAGCTGGAGGGTTCGGGGGATGGAGGTGGCAACCTGGAAGGTGGGAAGCAGCGACCTGTAGCTGCTCTCTTTGCACACCTGGAGGGCAAGATCACACCTACTTTTGTGCTGATCTTGGGTCCTGCTGGTTGATGCCTTCAACATTAACAACATCAGTACAAGGACTAGGGGACACAGATTGTAAGTTTTGGGCAAAAGATGCAGGCGGAGTATGAGGAAGCACTTTTTTACGCAGCGGGTGGTATGACCCGGAACTCACTACCCACAAGGGTGGTGGAAGCGGAGACGATCAATACTTCAAGAGGAAGTTGGGTGTCCACCTGACAGAAATAGACTTGCAGGGCTAGGATATCGAGCCAGGGAGTGGGAATGACTGCATAGCTCTGTAGAGAGCTGGCATGGACTCAATGGGCCTAATAGCCTCCTTCTGTGCCGTAAATGACTCTATGACAGAAGCCCAGCAGACATTGTCTACTTAGAGTTCCCAAAAGCTGTTGATAAGGTACCACAGGAGGCTTCTCTACAGGATTGATGCTTCTGGTATTAGTGGTAATATATTGAGTTGGATTGAGAACTGGTCAGAAGGATATAGACAGAAAGTAGTTATAAATGGATTTGGATCTGTTTGGAGAACGGTCACCAATGGTGTGCCACAGGGATTCGTGTTGGAACCAGTGCTCTTTTTTTATTAATGATCTAGATGCAGGTGTTGGGGGCATGATTTGCGTATTAGCAGATGATACTAAGATCTGTTCAGGTGTTAGGACTGTAAAGAATGCTCTACTGCTTCAGGCAGATCTTGGTGTGTTGCGGTATTGAGCTCATGAGGGCAAATGATGTTTAATTTGGATAAGTGCAGAGTTATGCAGTTGGGCAGGATGAATGCTCAACATACATATACACTTCAGGGGAAAGTATTAATGGGGGAGAAAGAATGATCTGGGTGATCCTGTGGATACATGTCCAAAGGTTCATAAACAATGCCATGAAACGATAGCTAGAGTGAGCAGGACATTCATAGGATAATTGATTATAAGACGAGGCATATTAATTTTGTTTTTGGTCAAGCCTCACTTGGAATTCTCTGTCCAGTTTTGGTCATCTCACATTGGAAAGAGTGCCAAGGAAAGCAACTAGACTAATTCACAGTTTAAAGCTTCTTAGTTATCGAGATTGATTAAAAGACCTAGGCCCCTTTACTTTTTAGAGAAGCATAGACTTTGTGGAGTAATCTGATCATGATTTGTAAAATGAAGGGAACAGATTGAATTCCATTTGAATTTGTTCCAATTAAATAGGTCATAGAGGACCAGGAATCCCAATTTTTAAGCTGTCCAATGTTTGACTAGGTTATACGGCAGGAGGATTCTCTTTTTTATTAACAAGAGAATAGTAGACCACAAACATAGAGTCATAGAGTTATACAGCACAGAAACAGGCCTTCGGCCCATCGTGCCAGCCATCAAGCACCTAACTATAATAAAAGCAAAATACTGCGGATGTGGAAATCTGACATAAAAACAAGAAATGCTGGAAATACTCAGCAGATCTGGCAGCATCTGTGGACCCTTCTGAAACGTTAACTCTGCTTCTCTCTCCACAGATGCTGCCAGACCTGCTGAGTATTTCCAGCATTTCTTGTTTTTATTATATATTATATAAGCACCTAACTATTCTAGTCCCATTTTCCAGCACTTGGACCGTAGCCTTGTATGCTATGGCGTTTCAAGTGCTCATCTAAATACTTCTTAAATGTTGTGAGGGTTCCTGCCTCTACCACCCCTTCAGGCAGTGTATTCCAGATTCCAACCACCCTCTGGGTGAAAAAAGTTTTCCTCAAATCCTCTCTAAACCTCCTGCCCCTTACTTTAAATCTATGCCCCCTGGTTATTGACCCCTCCGCTAAGGGAAAAGGTCTCTTCCTGTCTAACCTATCAATGCCCCTCATAATTTTGTATACCTCAATCATGTCCTCCCTCATCCTTCTCTGTTCTAAGGAAAACAACCCTAGCCTTTTCAGTCTCTCTTCACAGCTGAAATGCTCCAGCCCAGGCAACATCTTGGTGAATCTCCTCTGCACCCTCTCCAGTGCAATCACATCCTTCCTATAGTGTTGCAACCAGAACTGTACACAGTACTCCAGCTGTGGCCTAACTAGCGTTTTATACAGCTCCATCATGACCTCCCTGCTCTTATATTCTATGCCTCGGCTAATAAAAGCAAGTATCCCATCTGCCTTCCTAACCACCTTATCTACCTGTTCTGCTGCCTTCAGTGATCTATGGACAAGTACACCAAGGTCCCTCTGATCTTCTGTACTTCCTAGGGTCCTACCATCCATTGTATATTCCCTTGCCTTGTTAGTCCCCCCAAAACAGAACAGACTGCAGGTGGATGGCGATTTGCTGAATTCCTTCAAGTGATAGCTGAGCCTATTTCTAGCTGGAGTGAGGATCACCTCTTGCAAAACATAGGTGCTGCAAGGAACTCAGGGCCAGAGTGATCTCCTGACTAGGTTTGTTGTCTAGATGGGTCATAGGGAGTTTTCCCACTACTCCTGCCGCAAATAGGCCAGGGGTTTTTTTTGCCTCTCCCAGGAGTTCACATGGCATTTGGGTGGGAAGTGTATTCATTGTGATACAGGCTGGATGGACCAAAGGATCTTTTCTTGTCCTTTATTTTAAGTATATAAGATGATTTGGGGTAAGAAATTTAGCTCAGAGCCAAAGGCCAGACCTGGTGAACAGCCTGGTTTGGCCTGAGTGGCTGATATCGGTGGCATGGGAGAGTTTGTGGTGGGGCTGATCATTAAGTTTTTGGTCTTCCCATGTTTAACTGGAGGAACCTGTGGCTTTCCAAAACTGAATGTTGGGCAGGGTTTTTCATCTAGTCATCAATTCCTATTCCCTTTTTAATTGTTCATCTCTGCTTTCTAACAGTTTTGGTCTTCTTTTCTGAGGAAGGATGTTCTTGCTAGAAGTGCAGCGAAGGTTCACCAGACTGATTCCTGGGATGGCAGGACTGACGTATGAAGAGAGATTGGGTTGCTTAGGCTTGTATTCGCTAGAGTTTAGAAGAATGAGAGAGGATCTCATAGAAACCTAAACATTTCTAACAGGACTGGACAGACTAGATGCAGGAAGGAAAATCCTGATGGTGGGGGAGTTCAAGACTAGGGGTCATGGTCTAAGGATAAGGGGTAAGCCATTTAGGACTGTGATGAGGAAGGCTTAGTTCACCCAGAGAGTGGTGAACCTGTGGAATTCTCTACCACAGAAAGCATTTGAGGCCAAGTCATTAAATATATTCAAGAAAGTGTTAGATATAGTTCTTAGGGCTAAAGGGATCAAGGGATATGGGGAGAAAGCGGGAACAGGGTACTGAGTTTGGATGTTCAGCCATGATCGTACTGAATGGCAGTGCAGGCTCGAAGGGCCGAATGGCCTACTCCTGCTCCTATTTTTCTATGTTTCTATTTCCTGAGGGGGTTTGCTTACAACTAATGATCGAAATGTAATCTTTATTGGCAAAGTAGCTTAATCAGTTGGACAGTGAGAACAGTTAGCTGTTTTATTTATTTGGAAGCAAGATTGTGAAGTACTATAAGATGTCCCCAATTTTGTAAAAGACTTGTTGCTGCTAGGTGAAATGTGCACTATCAAGCAACACATGCAATTAACGAATCAAAACCCTGCTGATAAATGGCTCTTAACCAAAAGGTACTAAGTTCCACTGATGTAGTTACAAACATACCTACAGAGTAACTTTCGTGGTTTCTGCAGAGATTACCAGTGCTGGAGTTAACAATTCCATGAATAAAATGCTTACGTTTTAGGATAATTCTATCTCTTTTTGTACTAAAGAATAGTTCCATTTTGTATTTGCAGACGAAACATGGTAGCCAATTTTGCCCACAGCAAAGCCTCAAACTGCAAATGAATAACCATATAGGGCTGGAATTTAAGTTGCCACCACCGAGTGCAGCAGCTGCCAAAAAAGATGGTGGCCCACACATGCGGCTTTCACTCCATGGAGCCGCCGGCAGGGGTGGACCCCCACCCCCGATGATGTAAAGGGGGCGCTACTGCGCAGGTGCCATTTTGAAAAGGCTTAGAGCCCTAAATGACAATTAAAATTTTTAAAGGAACAGTGAATTTCAAATTATTAACAATAATTTAAAAAATCTTTCCAGTCCCTCTCCCATCCCCCAACATGTCATTCCTGCCCTTTCCCTCCAGAAATACTTACCTTGAATATATGACATTCCCCTCCTCCCAGCAAAGTTCAAAACTTTATACCTTTACCCTTTCTCATCACCCCCTAAACTAATCAAGTAAGTTTGACCCCACTCCCCCCCCTCCCACAGTGATAAACGTCCCTCCTCCCTCCTCCCACAGGTGGTGCGCCTCATTTCCCCTGATGGGGATTCGAAGGCACGACAGTGCCGGCTGCCGGAATGAAGATCACGGCAGCACTTCAGGAGGCGACGGAAACTTCAGTAATGCAGGTAACTAAATTAATTTGAATATTTAAATGATGGTCCCGTCGCCGAGTGGTAGGGGAGCGACATGAGGCCTCTCCGCCACCGTCAAGATTGGGATGGGTCCTGCCAGTGGCGGGCCTCATCCAGGGCAATCTTCATGCCCCCCCCGCCACGAATCCCGATGTCGAGGCCCATATAAAATTCAGCCCATAATCTCTCTTTGGTGGTGTTTGTTAAAGGAAGAATGTTGGCCAGGACAGAAATCCCCTGCTCTTCAAATAGTGTCATGGAATCTTCTACATCCATATGAGCAAGTGGAAGAGGCCTCCATTCAATGTCTCTTCATATCATCAGATAATGTAATTCCACCTCAGTACTGCACTGAATTAACTGTCAGCCTAGATTGTGGCTCAAGTTTATAGGGGAGCTTGAATGCCTTGCAACTCTGGTGAGACTACGAACAGTTTAGCAAAATGTTCTTTGATATTTATAAAAAGACACGGCTGAAGCATTTGCATCCATCTCCAGCTAGAGGTGCCAAGTGGATGGTCCATCTTGGCCTCCTCCTGAGGTCCCCAGCATCACAGATGCCAGTCTTCAGCCAATCCAATTCACTCCACGTGATATCAAGGAACGGCTGAAGGTACTGGACACTGCAAAAACTATGGGCCCTGACAACATCCTGGCGATCGTACTGAAGACGTATGCTCCAGAACTAGCCATGCCCCTAGCCAAGCTGTTCCAGTACAGTTACAACACTACCATCTACCCGACAATGTGGAAAATTGCCCAGGTATGTCCTGTGCTCAAAAAGCAGGACAAATCCAACCCGGCCAAGTACTGCCCTATCAGTCTACTTTCGCATCAGCAAAATGATGGAAGGGGTCGTCGACAGTGCTATCAAGTGGCACTTGCTCAGCAATAACCTGCTCACTGACGCTCAGTTTGGGTTCTGCCAGGGCCATTCAGCTCCTGACCTCATTACTGCCTTAGTCCAAACATGGACAAAAGAGCTGAACTCCAGAGGTGAAGTGAGAGTGACTGCCCTGACATAAAGGCAGCATTTGACCAGGTATGGCACCAAGGAGCCCTAGCAAAACTGTAATCAATGGGAATCGGGGGAAAACTCTCCACTGGTTGTAGTCATACCTAGCATAAAAGGAAGATGGTTGTGGTTGTTGGAGGTCAATCATCTCAGTCCCAGGACATTACTGCAGGAGTTTCTCAGGGTAGTGTCTTCGGCCCAACCATCTTCAGCTGCTTCATCAATGACCTTCCCTCCATCATAAGGTCAGAAGTTGGGTTGTTCGCTGATGATTGTTCAATGTTCAGCACCATTCGCAACTCCTCAGATACTGAAGCACTCCATGTCCATATGCAGCAAGACCTGGACAACATCCAGGCCTGGGCTGATAAGTGGCAAGTAACATTCCTGACACACAAGTGTGAGGCAATGACCATTTCAAACAAGAGAGAATCTAACCATCTCCCCTTGACATTCAATGGCATTACCATTTCTGACTCCCCCACGATCAACATCCTGGGGGGTCACCATCGACCAGAAACTGAACTGGACCAGCCACATAAATGCTGTGGCCAGAGGAGCAAGTCAGAGGCTGGGACTTCTGCAGCGAGTAACTCACTTCCTGTCTCCCCAGTGCCTGTCCACCATCTACAAGGCTCAAGTCAGGATGGAACACTCTCTACTTGCCTGGATGGGTGCAGCTCCAACAACACTCAAAAAGTTCGACACCATATCAAAGAGATAGAAAAACTGGCAGGCTTTTCAAAGAGATGGAACAGGCTGAGCTGGGGTTTTGTCCTTCAGGTTAGAGTCATAGAGTTATACAGCACAGAAACAGGCTCTTCGGCCCATCGTGTCTGTGCCGGCCATCAAGCACCTAACTAGTCTAGTCCCATTTTCCAGCACTTGGCCCGTAGCCTTGTGAGGAACCCTCACAACATTTAAGAAGTATTTAGATGAGCACTTGAAATGCCATAGCATACAAGGTTACGGGCCAAGTGCTGGAAAATGGGACTAGAATAGTTAGGTGCTTGATGGCCGGCACAGACACGATGGGCCGAAGGGCCTGTTTCTGTGCTGTATAATTCTATGACTCTAAGTCCTCAAAATTTAGCAAAAAATGGAAGTATTTTCGTAACAGTGACGAAAATGTGAAACTCGTGCCACACAGAGCTGTTGAAGTGAACATATAGATGCATTTAAGGAGAAGTTAGGCAAACATATGAGGGAGAAGGGAATAGAGGGTTACGAAGATAGTTTTAGATGTGGAAGGATGGGAGGAAGCTTGACTGGAGCATAAATGCCAACATGGTCTGGTTGGGCTGAATGGCTCATTTCTGTGCTGTACATCCAATGTCCACGTCCTTCGGGAGGTGAAGCATCATTTGGCAGACTTAGAGGTGATTACATTTGCTAAGGGTTTTTTTTTGCAGTGGTTCAAATAAAGGCATGCAGCATTGCCGACAGTGCGCTGCAGATGCTCTCCGAGCCATCTCCCGCGGGCGCTTTGAAGTTGCGGCCGGGGGGGCCGTTCGTGGATGTTTTGGGTGTTCGGGGCACCTTTTCACAGGACTTCTCTCGGGTCCCGCAGCTCCTTCTTCACCTCAATGGACTTACCGCATGCCGTGGCTGCAGACACTCTGGACTGTGAAGACAGCAGGATCGGAGATTAAAGTATCGGCAGCTGTTCTCGTCAATTTCATCCGGATCAATTTCATTGAGAAAACAAAGAGCAGGTGTGGCTGGGGGAGGGCAGTGGGCCCAGGTAACATACACTAAACTAACTGTTAACTTTTAGATAGGGCTAAAATGAACTGATTTAAAGAGCCAGGGGAATTTAAACAGTTTAAGAGGGCAGATTGGGGGAGAAAACGTTAGGGATGGGAGCAGATGGCCATGGATAGAGTTGAACAGCTAGGGAGCTTCCAGCCCAGGAGCCATCTTGAAAGACTATATTTAAACTGAGGAAATGGCTTATTACCTGCACCAGATTCCACCCCCCCTCCCCCCCCCCTTTACCCCCCTTCCACCCCCCCCCACCCCCATCCCCTTCCCTGCTCCACCCTCTCAGCTCACCCCCTCACAACCCCGTCCCAGCCCGCCCCCCCCTCGCACCATCTTCACCCCGCACCCCCTTCCCCTGCACACCCCCCCCACCACCTCCCTCTACCCCTCCCCCTTGCATCCCCTCCTCCCACCGGCACCATCCTACACCTGTGTAGGGGCCCCAACAACCCCACTGCCTTGTGGGCGTCTCGGGAGAGACCAAGGCTAAGGGAGTAAACCCTAACAGAAAATCCGGAGCGGAACCCCGTAGGCGGTCATGTGTCACCTTTGGCATGTTTCCGGCAGTTCCTGCAGCCATACTGGTGCCAAACGTCGTGTCCTGCACTCCTTTGGACCCCACCAGAAAGGCCGAGAGGGGGGTTTTGACGACTGGGCAACTCTCAACCTCCATAAATTTGCCCAGGCATGCGCCATGGAGAGGTCACTCCATAGTTGCCTCACAGCGACTGAAACAACACGGAAGGCAGCAGTTACGGGTTATAAGTCCAGATAAATTGGCGTAGAAACTGGGCGCCACGGGTTGCCTTTGTCGGTGGGAGAGGTCATTGCACCTCACTGGACAGCTACCGCCCGCCTCAAACCGGGCAGCCCCCGGTCAATAAGGTTCTGTCCCGCCACAGTCTGCCTGCTTCAATGGGTGCTTGGAGCTCAGGGTCATTGCCCGAAAGGTGGACTGATACACCGCACCAAACAACAATGAAAAAAGGAAAGAAGGTACCAGCCCTTCGCTTTGCAAGCTGGAACGTCAGAACTATGTGTCCTGGCCTGTCGGAAGACCTTACACAAATCAACGATTCTCGGAAGACCGCCATCATTAACAACGAGCTCAGTAGACTCAATGTGGACATTGCAGCACTTCAGGAGACTCGCCTCCCCGCGAGTGGCTCTCTAGCAGAGCAAGACTACACCTTCTTCTGGCAGGGCAGGGATCCTGAAGAACCAAGACAGCATGGAGTGGGCTTCGCCATCAGAAACTCCTTGCTCAGCATGATAGAGCCTCCCTCAAATGGCTCGGAACGCATACTGTCCATCCGACTGCTCACCACCTCTGGTCCAGTACACCTACTCAGCATCTATGCTCCAACACTCTGTTCCGCACCTGAAGCTAAAGACCAGTTCTATGAACAACTCCATAACATCATTAGCAGCATCCCCAACACCGAACACCTATTCCTGCTGGGGGACTTTAATGCCAGGGTTGGGGCCGACCATGACTCATGGCCCTCCTGCCTTGGGCGCTATGGCGTTGGAAGGATGAATGAGAACGGGCAGAGACTGCTTGAGTTGTGTACCTATCATAACCTCTGCATCACCAACTCGTTCTTTCACACTAAACCCTGTCACCAGGTTTCATGGAGGCACCCAAGATCACGTCGTTGGCACCAGCTAGACCTCATTGTCACAAGGCGAGCCGCCTTAAACAGTGTTCAAATCACACGCAGCTTCCACAGTGCGGACTGCGACACCGACCACTCCCTGGTGTGCAGCAAGGTTAGACTCAGACCAAAGAAGTTGCATCATTCCAAGCAGAAGGGCCACCCGCGCATCAACACAAGCAGAATTTCTCACCCACAGCTGTTACAAAAATTTCTAAATTCACTTGTAACAGCCCTTCAAAACACTCCCACAGGGGATGCTGAGACCAAGTGGGCCCACATCAGAGACGCCATCTATGAGTCAGCTTTGACCACCTACGGCAAAAGTGCGAAGAGAAATGCAGACTGGTTTCAATCTCATAATGAAGAGCTGGAACCTGTCATAGCCGCTAAGCGCATTGCACTGTTGAACTACAAGAAAGCCCCCAGCGATTTAACATCCGCAGCACTTAAAGCAGCCAGAAGTACTGCACAAAGAACAGCTAGGCGTTGCGCAAACGACTACTGGCAACACCTATGCAGTCATATTCAGCTGGCCTCAGACACCGGAAACATCAGAGGAATGTATGATGGCATGAAGAGAGCTCTTGGGCCAACCATCAAGAAGATCACCCCCCTCAAATCTAAATCGGGGGACATAATCACTGACCAACGCAAACAGATGGACCGCTGGGTTGAGCACTACCTAGAACTGTACTCCAGGGAGAATGCTGTCACTGAGACTGCCCTCAATGCAGCCCAGCCTCTACCAGTCATGTATGAGCTGGACATACAGCCAACCAAATTGGAACTCAGTGATGCCATTGATTCCCTAGCCAGCGGAAAAGCCCCTGGGAAGGACAGCATTACCCCTGTAATAATCAAGAGTGCCAAGCCTGCTATACTCTCAGCACTACATGAACTGCTATGCCTGTGCTGGGACGAGGGAGCAGTACCCCAGGACATGCGCGATGCCAACATCATCACCCTCTATAAAAACAAAGGTGACCGCGGTGACTGCAACAACTACCGTGGAATCTCCCTGCTCAGCATAGTGGGGAAAGTCTTTGCTCGAGTCGCTCTGAACAGGCTCCAGAAGCTGGCCGAGCGCGTCTACCCTGAGGCACAGTGTGGCTTTCGTGCAGAGAGATCGACTATTGACATGCTGTTCTCCCTTCGTCAGATACAGGAGAAATGCCGTGAACAACAGATGCCCCTCTACATTGCTTTCATTGATCTCACCAAAGCCTTTGACCTCGTCAGCAGACGTGGTCTCTTCAGACTACGAGAAAAGATCGGATGTCCACCAAAGCTACTAAGTATCATCACCTCATTCCATGACAATATGAAAGGCACAATTCAACATGGTGGCTCCTCATCAGAGCCCTTTCCTATCCTGAGTGGTGTGAAACAGGGCTGTGTTCTCGCACCCACACTTTTTGGGATTTTCTTCTCCCTGCTGCTTTCACATGCGTTCAAATCCTCTGAAGAAGGAATTTTCCTCCACACAAGAACAGGGGGCAGGTTGTTCAACCTTGCCCGTCTAAGAGCGAAGTCCAAAGTACGGAAAGTCCTCATCAGAGAACTCCTCTTTGCTGACGATGCTGCTTTAACATCTCACACTGAAGAATGCCTGCAGAGTCTCATCGACAGGTTTGCGTCTGCCTGCAATGAATTTGGCCTAACCATCAGCCTCAAGAAAACGAACATCATGGGGCAGGATGTCAGAAATGCTCCATCCATCAATATTGGCGACCACGCTCTGGAAGTGGTTCAAGAGTTCACCTACCTAGGCTCAACTATCACCAGTAACCTGTCTCTAGATGCAGAAATCAACAAGCGCATGGGTAAGGCTTCCACTGCTATGTTCAGACTGGCCAAGAGAGTGTGGGAAAATGGCGCACTGACACGGAACACAAAAGTCCGAGTGTATCAGGCCTGTGTCCTCAGTACCTTGCTCTACGGCAGCGAGGCCTGGACAACGTATGCCAGCCAAGAGCGACGTCTCAATTCATTCCATCTTCGCTGCCTTCGGAGAATACTTGGCATCAGGTGGCAGGACTATATCTCCAACACAGAAGTCCTTGAAGCGGCCAACATCCCCAGCTTATACACACTACTGAGTCAGCGGCGCTTGAGATGGCTTGGCCATGTGAGCCGCATGGAAGATGGCAGGATCCCCAAAGACACATTGTACAGCGAGCTCGCCACTGGTATCAGACCCACCGGCCGTCCATGTCTCCGTTATAAAGACGTCTGCAAACGCGACATGAAATCGTGTGACATTGATCACAAGTCGTGGGAGTCAGTTGCCAGCATTCGCCAGAGCTGGCGGGCAGCCATAAAGACAGGGCTAAATTGTGGCGAGTCGAAGAGACTTAGTAGTTGGCAGGAAAAAAGACAGAGGCGCAAGGGGAGAGCCAACTGTGCAACAGCCCCAACAAACAAATTTCTCTGCAGCACCTGTGGAAGAGCCTGTCACTCCAGAATTGGCCTTTATAGCCACTCCAGGCGCTGCTTCACAAACCACTGACCACCTCCAGGCGCGTATCCATTGTCTCTCGAGATAAGGAGGCCCAAAAGAAAAAGAAAGAACATCCAATGTAATCCGATGTCTTCTGGCTGCTGTCTCAGCTTCCAGCGCAGCACAGACAGAGGCCTCCCGATGCATCAGTGCTACAGTAGAAGTTCAGACAGAGGTCATGAGATCCCTGGTTGCTGGCATGCAAGCATGGACAACTGCCATTGTGGATGTGGATCTTAGTGCTCAATGATGCATGCACACTCTTGCAGAAATCCAGTAATCTGTGCTCCAGCAGATTCCAAGGAATGCTGAGGTACCCCCCCCCCCACCACCACCCCGCGCCAGTGGGACTGGCAGTGGCACAATGGAGCATTAGCCTACTGTGCCCTCTCAGGCTGACAGCATTCTTGCTCTCAACACTGCCAGTCCACCTGTGCCCTTGCTTTTGCTACTCAATCAAGTTCTCCCTGTGTCTGCGTGGGTTTCCTCCAGGTGCTCCGGTTTCCTCCCACATGCCAAAGACTTGCAGGTTGATAGGTAAATTGGCCATTAGCAATTGCCCCTAGTATAGGTAGGTGGTAGGGAAATATAGGGACAGGTGGGGATGAGGTAGGGATATGGAATTAGTGTAGGATTAGTATAAATGGGTGGTTGATGGTCAGCACAGACTCGGTGGGCCGAAGGGCCTGTTTCAGTGCAGTATCTCTAAACTAAACTAAACTAAACTAAACCAGCCAGCCCAGACTGCTGTCACCCATGCTGTAGTCTGGAAGATGAGTTTGTTGAAGGCTTTCGTGACAATTGCCTGGAACAATATGTTGTGGAACCAACTAGGGATAAAGCTATCTTAGATCTAGTATTGTGCAATGAAGCAGGTTTAATTAGCAATGTCATCGTAAAAGATCCTCTGGGAAAAAATCATTATACAACTGAATTCCTATTAAGTTGAAAGTGACATATTCCAGTTCCAAACAAGAATCTTAAACTTAAAGAAAGCCAATTACACAGGTATGCAGAGAATGCTGGCTAAGGTTGATTGGGTAAAAAGATTAAAAGGTATGGCAATTAGAGGCAGCAGCAGTGGCAGCGGGTGATAAATCAGAGTGAGGGAACGGTGCAGACCTTCCACGGTGTTTTCCAAAAAAAGCCAAAGAGTAATAGCAGATAGGTTGGTGAGTTTTAAGCTCTTTTCCTCTCTACACAAGGGCAGTGGTTTAAATTAGGATCATGAAACTATGAAGTACTGTATTAAATTTAAAGCTTAGCAACTGCACCAATTGGCAAGGGACTACACAGGAGGGAACAGTAAAGACTAGAAGTGCAGTCGGGATAGGAGATTTCATAGTTAGGGAGAGAGACAGGCATTTCTGTAACCGTTTTCGTGAGTCACACATGGTGTGCTGCCTCCCTGGTGCCAGGGTAAAGGACAGCATGGAGAGGGTGCAGAATATTCTGCAGGGGAAAGGGAGTGATCCAGAAGTTGTGGTATGCATTGGTACCAACAACATAGAGAGTGCAGATACTGAGGTCTGATGGTCAGACTGTCAGGAGTGAGGGAGGAAGTTAAAAAGTAGGACCACAAAGGTAGTAATCTCTGGAGTACTCCCAGTGCCACCCGCTAGTGAGAATAGAAATAGGAAGATAGGGAGGTTTAATGCGTGGCTTGAGGCATGGTGCAGGAGGGAGGGCTTCAGATTTTGGGACATTGGGATCAGTTATGGGGCAGGAGGCACCTATTCAAAAGGGATGGTTGCATCTCAATGGGATTGGGACCAACGTGCTCATGGGTGGTTCACTAGTGTGGTTGGGGAGAGTTTAAACTAAATTGGCAGGAGGATGGGCACCAACAGATAGAAGTAGAAAAAAAATCAGGTGCATAAAGGAGTGAGAGTGTTGGATAGCACTAGACAAGGAAGTAGTGCCATATTAGGCCAAGAAGGAATATGAGGAATACAAAGACAAGTTTACAATGCATGTGTGTAGATGCAGTGTGGTGAATAAGGTTGGTGTGCTACAAGCACAAATAGCTGTGTGGGAATATGATATAGTGGCAATAACTGAAATGTGGCTTAAAATGGAGAGGGCTGGGTGCTTAATATTCAAAGAACAAGAACAAAGAACAAAGAACAGTACAGCACAGGAACAGGCCATTCGGCCCTCCAAGCCTGCGCCAATCTTGAGGCCTGCCTAAAGTAACACCTTCTGCACTTCCGGGGCCCATATCCCTCTATTCCCTTCCTATTCATATATTTGTCAAGATGTCTCTTAAACGTCGCTATTGTATCTGCTTCCACCACCTCCCCTGGCAGCAAGTTCCAGGCACTCACCACCCTCTGTGTAAAAAACTTGCCTCGCACATCCGCTCGAAACTTTGCCCCTCTCACCTTAAACCTATGTCCCCTAGTAACTGACTCTTCCACCCTGGGAAAAAGCTTCTGACTAACCACTCTGTCCATGCCGCTCATAACTTTGTAAACCTCTATCATGTCGCCCCTCCACCTCCGTCGTTCCAGTGAAAACAATCCGAGTTTTTCCAACCTCTCCTCATAGCTAATGCCCTCCAGACCTGGCAACATCCTGGTAAACCTCCTCTGTACCCTCTCCAAAGCCTCCACGTCCTTCTGGTAGTGAGGCGACCAGAATTGCACGCAATATTCTAAGTGTGGCCTAACTAAGGTTCTGTACAGCTGCAACATGACTTGCCAATTCTTATACTCTATGCCCCGACCGATGAAGGCAAGCATGCCGAATGCCTTCTTGACTACCTTATCCACCTGTGTTGCCACTTGCAGTGACCTGTGGACCTGTACACCCAGATCTCTCTGCCTGTCAATACTCCTAAGGGTTCTGCCATTTACTGTATACCTCCCACCTGCATTAGACCTTCCAAAATGCATTACCTCACATTTGTCCGGATTAAGCTCCATCTGCCATTACTCCGCCCAAGTCTTCAACCGATCGATATCCTGCTGTATCCTCTGACAATCCTCATCATTATCCGCAACTCCACCAACCTTTGTGTCGTCCGCAAACTTACTAATTAGACCAGCTACATTTTCCTCCAAATCATTTATATATACTACAAAGAGCAAAGGTCCCAGCACTGATCCCTGCGGAACACCACTAGTCACATCCCTCCATTCAGAAAAACACCCATCCACTGTTACCCTCTGTCTTCTGTGACCGAGCCAGTTCTGTATCCATCTTGCCAGCTCACCTCTGATCCCATGTGACTTCACCTTTTGCACCAGTCTGCCATGCGGGACCTTGTCAAAGGCTTTACTAAAGTTCATATAGACAACATCCACCGCCCTTCCCTCATCAATCATCTTCGTCACTTCCTCAAAAAACTCAATCAAATTAGTAAGACACGACCTCCCCTTCACAAAACCATGCTGTCTCTCGCTAATAAGTTCGTTTGTTTCCAAATGGGAGTAAATCCTGTCCCGAAGAATCCTCTCTAATAGTTTCCCTACCACTGACGTAAGGCTCACCGGCCTATAATTTCCTGGATTATCCTTGCCACCCTCTTAAACAAAGGAACAGCACTGACTATTCTCCAGTCCTCTGGGACCTCACCTGCAGCCAATGAGGATGCAAAGATTTCTGTCAAGGCCCCAGCAATTTCTTCCCTTGCCTCCCTCAGTATTCTAGGGTAGATCCCATCAGGCCCTGGGGACTTATGGACTTATCTACCTTAATGCTTTGCAAGACACCCAACGCCTCCTCCTTTTTGATAATGAGATGACTGAGACTATCTGCACTCCCTTCCCTAGGCTCATCATCCACCAAGTCCTTCTCCTTGGTGAATACTGATGCAAAGTACTCATTTAGCACCTCGCCCATTTCCTCTGGTTCCACGCATCTCTGTCCTTGAGTGGGCCAACCCTTTCCCTGGTTACCTTCTTGCTCTTTATATATGTATGAAAAGGTTTGGGATTTTCCTTAATCCTGTTTGCCAATGACTTTTCATGACCCCTTTTAGCCCTCCTAACTCCTTGCTTAAGTTCCTTCCTACTGTCTTTATATTCCTCAAGTGCTTCATCTGTTCCTAGCCTTCCAGCCCTTACAAATGCTTCCTTTTTCTTTTTGACTAGGCTCAGAATATCCCGTGTTATCCAAGCTTCCCGAAAGTTGCCAAACTTGTCTTTCTTCCTCACAGGAACATGCTGGTCCTGGATTCTCATCTGCTGACGTTTGAAAGACTCCCACATGTCAGATGTTGATTTACCCTCAAACAGCCGCCCCCAATCTAAATTCTTCAGTTCCTGCCTAATATTGTTGTAATTAGCCTTCCCCCAATTTAGCACCTTCACCCGAGGACTACTCTTATCCTTATCCACAAGTACCTTAAAACTTATGGAATTATGGTCACTGCATCCGAAATGCTCCGCCACTGAAACTTCGACCACCTGGCCGGGCTCATTCCCCAATACCAGGTCCAGAATGGCCCCATCCCTAGTTGGACTATCTACATACTGTTTCAAGAAGCCCTCCTGGATGCTCCTCACAAATTCTGCCCCATCCAAGTCTCTAGCACTAAGTGAGTCCCAGTCAATATTGGGGAAGCTAAAATCACCCACCACCACAACCCTGTTATCTTTACATCTTTCCAAAATCTGTCTGCAGATCTGCTCCTCTACCTCCCACTGGCTGTTGGGAGGCCTGTAGTAAACCCCCAACATCGTGACTGCATCCTTCCTATTCCTGAGCTTCACCCATATTGCCTCGCTGCATGACCCCTCTGAGGTGTCCTCCCGCAGTCCAGCTGTGATATTCTCCTTAACCAGTAATGCAACTCCCCCTCCCCTTTTATATCCCCCTCTATCCCGCCTGAAGCTTCTAAAGCCTGGAACATTTAGCTGCCAATCCTGCCCGTCCCTCAACCAAGTCTCTGTAATAGCAACAACATCAAATTTCCAAGTATTAATCTAAGCTCTAAGTTCATCTGCCTTATCTGTTATACTTCTCGCATTGAAACAAATGCACTTCAGACCACCAGTGCCGCTGTGCTCAGCAACATCTCCCTGCCTGCTCTTCCTCTTAGTCTTACTGGCCTTATTTACTATGTCTTCCTCATTTACTTCACTAGCTGTCCTACTGCTCTGGTTCCCACCCCCCTGCCACACTAGTTTAAACCCTCCTGAGTGACGCTAGCAAACCTTGCAGCCAGGATATTAGTGCCCTTCCAGTTTAGATGCAACCCGTCCTTCTTGTGCAGGTCCCATCTGTCCCTGAAGAGAGCCCAATGGTCCAGATATCTGAAACCCTCCCTTCTACACCAGCTGCTCAGCCACGTGTTTAGCTGCACTATCTTCCTATTTCTAGCCTCACTGGCAGATGGCACAGGGAGTAATCCAGAGATTACAATCCGAGAGGTCCTGTTTTTTTAACTTACTACCTAACTCCCTAAACTCCCCCTGCAGGACCTCATCACTCTTCCTGCCTATGTCATTGGTACCAATGTGTACCACAACCTCTGGCTGTTCACCCTCCCCCTTCAGAATGCCCTCTGTCCGTTCAGAGACATCCTTGACCCTGGCACCAGGGAGGCAACATACCTTCCTGGAGTCTCTTTCATGTCCACAGAAGCGCCTATCTGTGCCCCTGACTATAGAGTCCCCTATAACTATTGCTCTTCTGCGCTTTGTCCCTCCCTACTGAACAACAGTGCCAACCGTGGTGCCACTGCTCTGGCTGCTACTGTTTTCCCCTGATAGGCCATCCCCCCCAACAGTATCCAAAACGGTATACTTGTTAGAGAGGGGGATAGCCACAGGGGATTCCTGCACTGACTGCCTGCCCCTTCTCGCGGTCACCCATCTATCTGCCTGCACTTTGGGTGTAACCACTTCTCTAAAACTCCTGTCTATGACGCTTTCCGCCACCTGCATGCTCCTAAGTGCATCCAGTTGCTGCTCCAACCGATCCATGCGGTCTGTGAGGAGCTGCAACTGGGTACACTTCCTGCAGATGTAGTCGCCCGGAACGCTGGAAGCGTCACGGACTTCCCACATCTCACAGGTGAAGCACTTCACCCCTCTAACTGTCATTTCTATCGCTAATTAGTTAATTGATATAAAATAAATAAATACTTATTAAATCCTTACTAAATTATGATGCACTTCACTATATGGTCCCTAGTGCTAGATTTCTACAATAAATATTAAATGCTGTCGAAATACAGTAATCTCCTCCCTCTGGTTTAGTTACTCTACTTATTAATTAGTTAATTAGTGTTTTAATCAATTTTTATCAGTTTTATTTTCAAATTCGGTACAGATTCCCTACCAGCCAATCAGGTCACAGATTTCCTGTGACGTCACTTTTTCAGTTTTTTTTGCTATCCTGCTGAAGCTGCCGATTCACTAGGTAAGTACTTTATACTGAAACTTACCTTCCCAGCTGCCCCCTGGCTCACACTCTCACTGCTACCGCTGTTCAAAAAGAAGCTGCCGAATCACTCGGTAAGTACTTTATACTGAAACTTACCTTCCCAGCTGCCCCCTGGCTCGCACTCTCACTGCTACCGCTGTTCAAAAAGAAAGATACAAAGTGTTCAGAAAAGATAGGGAAGGAAAAAAGGTGGGTGGGTGGCAGTAGTGAGTAGGGAAGACATTGTCGTGTTGGAAAAGGAGGATGTCCTTGAGGGGGCAAAGACAGGATCCATTTGATCAGAATTGAGACACAAAAAGGCATGTTCACGCTACTGGGAGTATTCTATAGGTCTCAAAATAGTGAGGGAGAGAGATAGAGGAGTAAATCTGCAGGGAAATCACAGAGATGTGCATGAACTATTAGGTGGTGATATTGGGGACTTTAAGTACCCAAATATCGATTGGGATAATGTCAAACTAAAGGATAAGGAGGGGGAGGAATTTCTTAAATGTGTTCAGGAGAACTTGCTTAATCAGTATGCTCTCAGTCCAACTAGGAAGGAGGCATTGTTGGATCAGGTGCGAGGGAATGAGGTGCGCTAAGTGGATCAAGTGTCTGTGGGGGAAAATTTTGCGAAGAGTGATCATTGTATCATAAGATTGAGATTAGCAATGGAGAAGAGCAAGGAACAATCTAAAGTAGAACTTTTAATTGGAAGTGGGCTGACTTTAATGGGATCAGAGGGGATCTAGCCAGTGTAAAACGGAACCAAAGATTGACAAAGAACAAAGAACAAAGAAAATTACAGCACAGGAACAAGCCCTTCGGCCCTCCAAGCCTGCGCCGATCCAGATCCTCTATCTAAATATGTCGCCTATTTACTAAGGGTCTGTATCTCTTTACTTCCTGCCCATTCATGTATCTGTCTAGATACATCTTAAAAGACGCTATCGTGCCCGCATCTACCACCTCCGCTGGCAATGCGTTCCAGGCACCCACCACCCTCTGCGTAAAGAACGTTCCACGCATATCCCCCCGAAACCTTTCCCCTTTCACTTTGAACTCATGTCCCCTAGTAATTGAATACCCCGTCCGATGAAGGAAAGCATGCCGTATGCCTTCTTGACCACTCTATTGACCTGCGTTGCCACCTTCAGGGAACAATGGACCTGAACACTCTCTGTACATCAATTTTCCCAGGACTTTTCCATTTACTGTATAGTTCATTCTTGAATTGGATCTTCCAAAATGCATCACCTCGCATTTGCCCTGATTGAACTCCATCTGCCATTTCTCTGCCCAACTCTCCAATCTATCTATATTCTGCTGTATTCTCTGACAGTCCCCTTCACTATCTGCTACTCCACCAATCTTAGTGTCGTCTGCAAACTTGCTAATCAGACCACCTATACTTTCCTCCAAATCATTTATGTATATCACAAACAACAGTGGTCCCAGCACAGATCCCTGTGGAACACCACTGGTCACACGTCTCCATTTTGAGAAACTCCCTTCTACTGCTACTCTCTGTCTCCTGTTGCCCAGCCAGTTCTTTATCCATCTAGCGAGTACACCTTGGACCCCATGCGCCTTCACTTTCTCCATCAGCCTACCATGAGGAACCTTATCAAATGCCTTACTGAAGTCCATGTATATAACATCTACAGCCCTTCCCTCATCAATCAACTTTGTCACTTCCTCAAAGAATTCTATTAAGTTGGTAAGACATGACCTTCCCTGCACAAAACCATGTTGCCTATCACTGATAAGCCCATTTCCTTCCAAATGGGAATAGATCCTATCCCTCAGTTTCTTCTCCAGCAGCTTCCCTACCACTGACGTCAGGCTCACCGGTCTATAATTACCTGGATTATCCCTGCTACCCTTCTTAAACAAGGGGAGAACATTAGCAATTCTCCAGTCCTCCGGGACCTCACCCGTGTTTAAGGATGCTGCAAAGATATCTGTTAAGGCCATGAAAATACGTAATGGAACAATGGGTAATCTTTAAGGAGATGTTTCAAGTACAGGCTAGGTACATTTCAACAAGGGCGAAAGGTAAGGGAACCAAAGCCAGGGCTCCGTGGATGACAAGGAAGATAGAGAATATGATGAAACTCACCCCAAGGATTGGTTGGGAGGGGCCTCGCTTTCCCCATGCCAGAGATCGAGTTATCACTGGGTGCAGGGCATTGGATAGCAAATGAAGGCGACAGCAACAGTGCAGTGGATAAGTAATGCTTTATTGGAATGGATGAATCAGATAGCAAAGATCAGCTGAAATGTTCCTGAATTAGTGTGTCTCGAGCCTCCCTTGCGCCCATTTCATGGCACCTTTCCTGTGGTCCTTCATGATGCATGGCCTAGTCAGCAGCTTCCTCCACATCCTCATCGTCTGAGGAGGCACTGTTCTCCACAATATCCTCATTGTTCAATCGCTCTCCCCTCTGTGGCGCACAGTAGACCACCACGATACGAGAGATCGTGCTGCAGCATATCAAAGGACACCACCGGATCAATCCAGGTGCCTGAACTGCATCTTCAGTAGACCAACGGCCTGCTTGATGGTTAGTTGGGATGCCCCATGGCTTGCGTTGTACCTCTCCTCTGCATCTGTACTTTGGATGCTCACAGAAGTATCCATCTCTTTAGTGGGTTGTCTTTGTTTCCCAGAATCCATCCTTCAACACGTATGGGCGTGGGGGTGTTGTGAAAGGTCCGGCACCTAGGACTTAGTATTTAAGCATCGTGGCTGCTTCCCGGGAACCATGCACATACCTGCAGATTCCATTTGTGGTGGTCACAGACATGTCGCACCTTAAATGAGTGGAATCCCTTCCTATTAATGAAAGCCACTGGCTGGCCTGCAGGAGCCTTGATGGCCACATACGTGCCGTCGATCAAACCGTGCACCTGGGGAAATCCTGCGATGGGCCTGAACACAATGGCTCCCTCAACCTGGCTGTCTCGATCGGTGCGAAAATGGATGTATTTGCTGGCTCTCTTAAAGAGGGCATCGGTCACTACCTTCATGCACCGATGCGCCGCAGACTGGGAGTTCCTACAGATGTCTCAAGTAGGTCCCTGGAATGAACCGGTGGCATAGAAGTTTAGTGCCACAGTGGCCTTTCGCACCTCTGGCATTGAGTGGCCACCACCAACGTTGGGGCTGAGCTCATCCACCATTATGTTTAGTTTAGTTTAGAGGTACAGCGCTGAAACAGGCCCTTCGGCCCACTGAGTCTGTGCCGACCATCAACCACCCATTTATACTAATCCTACACTAATTCCATATCCCTACCACATCCCCACCTGTTCCTATATTCCCCTACCACCTACCTATACTAGGGGCAATTTATAATGGCCAATTAACCTATCAACCAGCAAGTCTTTGACATGTGGGATGAAACCGGAGCACCTGGAGGAAACCCACGCAGACACAGGGAGAACTTGCAAACTCCACACAGACAGTACCCAGAATTGAACCCGGGTCGCTGGAGCTGTGAGGCTGCGGTGCTAACCACTGCGCCGCCCAAATTATGGCACACAGCCTCCCTGGAGAGGTGCAGTCTTTGACGACACTGCTGTTCAGACATCTGAAAATAGCACATCCTCTGATGGTAGACCCTCCCTGCGGGATACCTTCTTCTGCATGCAGGAGGATTCTCAGAGTCTGCTCCGCATCCTCTCCTTCCTCCCCACTCCAAGGTTGCTACTGTCCCACTGCCTGTGGCTGCAGCTCTCTGTCTTTGCTGCTCCTCCTCACCAGAGGATCCACCTCCTGAGTGCACGTTGCCCATTACAGGAAGGCAGTCTTGAGTTGACAGGGTCTATTACCCAGGCAGCTCCTCCACCCTCCCCACGCCACACCCTATTTCTCCCTATTTGAAACACACAAGTACCGGTTCCCAGATGGCACTGAGCAGGCACCTTCCGCTCCCCCCCACCCCCACTCCTGGCAGCGATATCTGATGCCCGCGCTGCTCTAGCTTACCTTTCAAGACACACGACTTCAGTTGATGGCCACCAAGTGAATCCAGCCCTCACCTCTTGCGCTCTTGCTGCTTTCATATACTTGCTTGGGCTCTGATGGCGCGTGGACCCCATGCACTTCGGGCAAAATTCCAAAACCTACATAAAATCTCTTTCAGTCATAGAGAAGTAGTTATACAGCACAGAAACATCGTGTCTGTGCCGGCCATCAAGCACCTAACTATTCTAATCCCATTTTCCAGCATTTGGCCCATAGCCTTGTATGCTATGGCGTTTCAAGTGCTCATCTAAATATTTCTTAAATGTTGTGAGGATTCCTGACTCTTCAGGCAGTGCGTTCCAGATTCCAACCACCCTCTGAGTGAAATATTTTTCCTCAAATCCCCTCTGAACCTCCTCCCCCTTATCTTAAATCTATGCCCCCTGGTTATTGACCCCTATGCGAATGGAAAAAGTTTCTTCCTATCTAACCCATCAATGCCCCTCATAATTTTGTATACCTCAATAATGTCCCCCCTCAGCTTTCTCTGCTCTAAGGAAAACAACCCTAGCCTTTTCAGTCTCTCTTCATAGCTGAAATGCTCCAGCCCAGGAAACATCCTTTTCAACATTTCAATTGGCAAATTACATCAATTACTTGTTTGAAGTGTCAAGATATTCTGCCCTCCCACCATGCTTGCGCCCCTTGGAAAATCCAGATCTGACATAAAGATATCGGACTTCCTTCGCAATATTCTGCCAACCCCCTCCCCACCTTCTGACCCTGTGTTCAAAGGGCCCAGAAAATCCCGGCCTATGACGCTACGGCAGGAAAGAAACAGTGGGTAACATTTGAAGAAACAATTCAAAAAGTTCAACAAAGATACATTCCATTAAAAAACAAGCAAGCAGCAAGAATGATCCTTTGTGGCTTACGCTTACTATTGAAGTTAAGGATAGTATTAGGTTAATAGAAGAAGCTTATAATGTTGTAAAGCCTGAGGATTGGGACTGCTTTAGAAACCAGCAAAGGGCGACCAAAATGTTGATAAAAAGGGATAAAACAGAATGAGAGTAAACAAGCCAGGAATATAAAATCAGATTTTAAGAACTTTTACAAGCATATAAAAGGAGAGTAGCTAAAGTAAATGTTGGTCCCTTAACGGCAGAGACAGCAGAAATTATCGTGGGGAATGAGAAAAATGGCAGAGACGTGGAACAAATAATTTGTGTCTGTCTTCACAGTAGAAGACACAAATTACATACCAGAAATAGAGGGTAACCAAGGAACTAATAAGAGTGAGGAATTTAACGTAATTAATATCAGCAGAGAAAAATATTGCAGCAATTTAAGGGACTAAAAGCCAACAAATCCCCAGGACCTGATGGCCTCCATCCTAGATTTCTAAAAGAGGTAGCTGCAAATTTCCCAAAATTCCCTAGACTCTAGGATGGTCCCAGTGGATTGGAAGTTAGCTATGGCCGCTATTCAAGAAAGGAGGGAGAGAGAAAACAAGGAACTACAGACCAGTTAGCCTGACACCAGTCGTCAGGAAAATGTTGGAATCTATTTCGAAGGAAGTCTTCACAATGCACTTTATGATTCGACAAAGTCAACATGATTTTACGAAAGGGAAATCATGTTTGACAAATTTCTTAAGAGTTTTTTGAAGATGTGACTAGTAAGGTAAATGAAGGGGAACCAGTAGATGCAGTTTAGATTTAGATTTTAGATTTTTTAGATTTAGAGATACAGCACTGAAACAGGCCCTTCGGCCCACCGAGTCTGTGCCGACCATTAACCACCCATTTACACTAATCCTACACTAATCCCATATCCCTACCACATCTGCACCTGTCCCTATATTCCCCTACCACCTAACTATACTAGGGGCAATTTATAATGGCCAATTTACTTATCAACTTGCAAGTCTTTTGGCTGTGGGAGGAAACCGGAGCACCCGGAGGAAACCCACGCAGACACGGGGAGAACTTGCAAACTCCACACAGGCAGTACCCAGAATTGAACCCGGGTCGCTGGAGCTATGAGGCTGCGGTGCTAACCACTGCGCCACTGTGCCGCCCATAATTCAAGTTTACTTGAATTTCTAAATGTCATTTGATAAGGTGCCACACAAAAGGTTTAATATGCAAAATAACAGCTCATGGAGTTGGTGGTAATATCTTAGCAAGGATGGAGGATTGGTATATCAACAGGAAGCAGAGAGTAGGGATAAACGGGGTATTTTCAAGTTGGCAGGCTGTAACTAGTGGAGAGCTGCAAGCACCAGTGCTGGGGCCTCAGCTGCTTACAATCTATATTAATGACTTAGACGAAGAGATTGAGAGTATCTAAGTTGGTGACAATACAAAGTTAGGTGGGGATGTAAGCTGTGAGGAGGACACAAAAAGGCTGCAAAGAGGATAACTGAGTGGGCAGCAAGCTGACAGATGGAGTATAATGTGGGAAGTGTGAGGTTATTCTCCTTGGTAGTAAGAATAGAAAAACAGAATTTTTTGTAAAGGCATGAAACTTTTAAATATTGATGTTCAGAGAGACTTGGGTGTACTCGTACAAGAAAAACAGGAAGCAAGCATACAGGATCAGCAATCAATTAGGATGACAAATGGTCTGTTGGCCTTTATTGCAAGGGGACTGGAGTACAAGAATAAAGAAGACCATACCTGTAGTACTGTGTGCAGTTTTGGTCTCCATATCTAAGGAAGGATATACTTACTTTGGACGCAGTACAGTGAAAATACACAAGATTGGTTCCTGCACTGAGAAGATTGTCCTTTGGTGAGAGGCTAATTAAATTGGGCCTATACTCTCTGGAATTTAGCAGAATAAGAAGTGATCTCATGGAAACATACAAGATACTAAAGGGGCTTGACAGGGTAGACACTGAGAGATTGTCTCATCTGGCTGGGGAATCTAGAACACGTGGGCACAGCCTCAGGATAAGGGGTTGATTATTTAGGACTGAAAGTAGAAATTTCTTCATGCAGAAGGTTGTAAATATTTGGAATTGTCTACCCCAGAGGGCATCATTGAGTATATTCAAGACTGAGATCAATAGAATTTTGATCTCTCAGGGAATCAAGGGAAATGGGGAGCGGACGGGAAAGTAGAGTTGACGTAGAAGATCGTCCATGATCGTATTGAATGGTGGTGTGGGCTTGAGTGTCGAATGGTCTACTCCTATCCCCCATTTCTTCTGTTCGTATGTTCTCAAGGCCAAGAACTGCTTAAGGATGTCCTCCAAGGCCATCTGCAGTCTCCCCCTGTAAAAGTCAGCAGCCTTCCACCAGCCATGCTGCAGCCACAGGGGTAATACTGCATAGGAGCACTAAGCCAGGCAGAGGCACCCACAAGAGAGTACTAAGGGGATACACAGGGTGATTGGGTCCTTTTTCTATTGTTGATGTATTGCCGGATAAAAGGTGTTGTCTGAAGATTTTTGCTGTTGGCCTTCATTGAGTGATGTAGGCCAAGGGGACTTTGTGATGGGGAGAATGAAATGGATGTACTGTAAGTATGGTGGGTCTGTGTTGGAGGTGGGGAAGTTCTTTTTAACTGAAGTAAATCCTATGCGGTTCCTCTTGTTCTGTCCAGTTGCATGTGGTCTTCTCCCTTCGTCTTCCTCCCAAGGTGGCCTCCAGATCACAGGAGGTAGTGGCATTATTGTGAGGCCACCACCACAAACATGGAGACTCTCTTGGGCATGCACTGCAAAGATCCTTCCCGAGTGATTTAAGCAGTGAGATCTCTATTTCAGGACCCCAGTGACTTGGTCCATGGTGTTGCATGTGGCGCCATGGTTCTCATTGAAAGCCTTTTTACTGCTTGTGATGGAATGATGGAAGGGATTCATTGGTCATACGTGGAGGGGGCATCCCTTGTCACCAAGAAGCCATCGGTCCTGGTCTCCTGAAGACAGTGGGAATTGCTGACTGCTGCAGGATAAAAGCATCATGGGTACTGCCAGGATAGCAAGCATTCACTGAGATAGATTTCTCGATATGGTCACACATCAACTGCACATTGAGTGGTGGTCCTCGCGGTGGCAGTATTGTTTCCCCTTGAGGTGGGAGGCCTGCAGAGCCACATGTATGCACTCGATAGTGCCCTGCACAATCAGGAAGCCTGCTAGTGAACCCACATGCCCTTTCATTCTAGTTTCCCCCCTTAGGGAGAAGAGGATGAAGTCTCCTCCCCTCCTGTAAAGTGCCCATCACCACCCAGATAATTCTGTGGACAGCGAATTGAGTCACGTTGTCATTGTCACAAACTGCTGGCTGGAAGGAACTAGTTGCAAAGAATGAAAGAGTGACTGCAATCTTCACAGTACTGGTAGAGCTGCCCTCACCCTGGTTTGAGGCTCCAGGTCTTTGTTACAATCTCCTCGGTGAAGCAATACTTCTGGCTCATCCCCAAGTAAGGCTAGTGCTCCCGGAAGACCCTCACGGGGTAGGACCTTCTAAGAAGAGCCCTCCTTCTCCTCCCTCCTCACCTTGCCTGTCGTGCTCATGTTGCAGAACAAGTGGCATTGCAATTACTGCCCCCATATTTATGCAAGGCAATGTAATTCTCTGCCTTTCTGTGGTCAGCAGAAACCTTCTAACTCCTCCAGCAACTCACCACAGTACTTCCACCGACTTTGCCTGAGCACAAGTCAAAAGCACCTCAGCTGCAACTTATTGAGTGGCTCTTTAAATCGTCGCAGAATAGGGCCCACCTTGTTTCCTAACATTTGTTGTTTCAGAAGCAAATGAGTATGATGGTCCCTGCACATTTGTTGGCCAATTTTAGTATTCGTACATTGCATCAGCCCACTGGCGATGGCGATGACATGATCTTCCGATGCATACAGGGGATGCACCTGCGTGCACCACTGCAGTCAGCTCTCGCCGCTTGGAAGTGGCCAGCGGCACTTGAACTCTGCAGGTAATTCTGCATAGTGTTGCTAGAAGTTGCGTTAATCAAATGAATTTTGCGGCCTCTAAGTCTTATAAAGCATTTTGTATTATAATGCAGGTAATATAGAGTAATACATTATTCATTCCATTAATAGGGAGAATTCCACTGGGACATGGAGCAAACATGCTGCTAGACAGCATACTAATTTTTGAATTCCTACCTGCACCCAGATTACTTGGTAGAAATGAAGCCAGTCCTACAATCTTGAACTTTGTCCCCCAGATGTTAGATGTGACCTGAGCAAGATAGTTATGCTGAAACAAACAAGTACATTTTCTTTCAAAATGCTGCTTTACAGTATCATGAAAATTTTCTGATTTGTCAAGCAGATGCAGAAAAAGGCACGAATTTGAACTTGACATTAAGGTATATTGTTGGGACAAGGTAGGAGCTTTACCTTGTACATAACCCATGCTTATAACTGACCTAGAAGTGATTAACAATCACACTGGATTTAAAGAGGATAATATTCACTCTCCAACACAAACACCCATCATCTTAACACACATCCCAAAATTTAAAATTAGATGAATCTTCAATGGGTAGTTAATATTTTAAGTATGCAATTTGTTGTTTTAACCCTCTGCACATGACATGAGTAGCTACTAAAATATAATTTTTAAAAGTCAATTTGCACTAAATATTTAACTTTAGTAAAATAATGAGAACTCCAGTAAATAATCAAACAAACCCATTCAGCTTCATACCTGTGTGATATCTTCTAAAGGAAAGTCTTTACGAGTTAAGCTTGGGGAACCAATAGAAGGTTTCCCAATTGGTAATCGTGGAGACTTTGATATCTCCTGGCTAGCCCGAGAAAGTTTGGGTGATTTTCTAGCATCAAGATTAATTCTGGTGAGAAATGCACATGGATTAGCATAATGTTTAGGTAAATGTGGCAATCACTAAAGTTACATTATCCCTAGCCAGCTGGGGCTAATTTTAGCAGATATGCTGCTGCCCTGGCTGAAATGAAATTAAATAATTTAGAATCACACTTGGGATATGGTTTGCATGGCCAAATACTCAACAGGACAATGCCTTTTTAGGTTGTTGGGAGATGTATGAAATATTTTCCGAAGCATTAGGTGCATTTTCTATTCATTTTTATGATGTAATGAATTTACTGAAACTGGCACTGAATTTCACTAGCTTTATGGGAACAAACTGCTGTGGTAAAACATGGGTGGATATCCATATGGGGCCAAAAGTGCATAATGTTCCAATCTCTGGATTGCCCAAAGCATCTATCCTAAGCCCCCTCTCACTTTTCATCTACATGCTACCCCATGGTGTCATCATCTAAAAACACATCAGCTTCTATATGTACCTTGATATGCCCAGCTCTACCTCACCACAATTATTATCAATCCCTCCACTGTCCTGATTTGTCAAGCTACTTGTCTGACAGCCACTCTTATGTGAACAAAAATTTCCTCCAACTAAATGGAAGACCAAAGCTACTGTTTTCGGTCAGTGCCAAACACTCTATTCCCTAGCCACTGAATCCATTCCTTTCATTAGCCACTGTCTGAGGCTGAACTAGACTATCAGCAACCTTGGGATCCTATTTGACCTGGCTGAGCTGCCAAACTTATATCCTTGCCATCACTAAGACTGCCTACTTCTACCTCCATAATAATACCTGCCTCCACCTCTGCCTCAGCTTATGCTGCTGAAACTATCATCCTTTGTTACTTTTCACCCTTCGTAAATGAACTCATCCAAAATTGTGCTGCCCATATCCTTAATTGCACCAAATTCCATTCACCCATCACCCCTCTGCTCGTCGACATACGTTGGCTGGCAATGCCCTGCTTTTAAAATACTCATCCTTTATTTTCAAATCTCTCTATGGCCTCGCCTCTCCCTATATCTGTAACCTGCTCCAGTCCTACAACCCTCCGATCTCTCCACTCCTGGCCACTTGCATTCCCTTGATTTTAATTGCTCTACTGTTACCAGCTGCTGTAGGCCCTGAGTTCTGAAATTCCCTTCCTAAACTTCTCCGCATCACACCCCGCTCTCCTCCTTTAAGATGCTCCTTGAAACCTATCTCTTTGACCAAACTTTTAGTCACCTGAGAACAGAAAGTGCAGGAAATACTCAGCAGGCGTGGCCAGGCCAGGCCAGGCCAGGGGTTCTGATGAAAAGTCACAGACCTGAAATGTTAACTCTGTTTCTCTCTCCACAGATGCTGCTATTTCCAGCACTTTTTATTCTCATTTCAGAGTTCCAGCATCTGCAGTATTTTGTTCTTATTTTAGTCACCTATCCTATTATCTCCTTATGTGCTTCTGTGAAGTGCCTTATTACATTATTATTTTCTTTCTTTTGGGCCTCCTTATCTCGAGAGACAATGGATACGCGCCTGGAGGTGGTCAGTGGTTTGTGAAGCAGCGCCTGGAGTGGCTATAAAGGCCAATTCTGGAGTGACAGGCTCTTCCACAGGTGCTGCAGAGAAATTTGTTTGTTGGGGCTGTTGCACAGTTGGCTCTCCCCTTGCGCCTCTGTCTTTTTTCCTGCCAACTACTAAGTCTCTTCGACTCGCCGCAATTTAGCCCTGTCTTTATGGCTGCCCGCCAGCTCTGGCGAATGCTGGCAACTGACTCCCACGACTTGTGATCAATGTCACATGATTTCATGTCGCGTTTGCAGACGTCTTTATAACGGAGACATGGACGGCCGGTGGGTCTGATACCAGTGGCGAGCTCGCTGTACAATGTGTCTTTGGGGATCCTGCCTACATTATTATTATTACATATTATTACATTAAAGGCACTATATAAATGCACTTACACGTATCCAAGTAGAAAGTTTTGCACTACCTTCAAATTCAAAGGAAAGCAGTACAACATTTTTGGATACTAAAGGAAGCTAGGGATAGGGCGGGAAACTGGAGTTGAGGTAGAAGATCAGCCATGATCTTACTGAATGCCGGAGCAGGCTTCAAGGGCTAAATGGCTCCGATTTCTTGTGTTCTTAAAATTCTTCAGTTGACAGCTATAGTATCAATAAAGCATAACCAAAGGGAAGGGGTTATGGGGAGAAAAAAGGTCTTTCTTTTGAAAATCTTTTTCATTAAAAAAAACTCAAGTCATCAAACTGGTTAGTCTCGAGTCTTTTGTGTACCTGGGTAGTTTGGGGGATTTGCTAGCTCGGGAGATCTTTGGAGATTTCTTGCCAACCCAGTCATCACTCAATTCTATATCGCTGGAGTCAGAACAGTTATAGCTGTCAATCACAGTTGAAATCAAGTTGTTTCCATAGGTTTCATCTAGTAATAACATAGAAGAAAAGACAATTAAAACCGGGCCCAATAGCACATCTTAAATACTTTTAAACTGCACCCTGTTATAAGAAATAATGGTCAGGGTGTTTTGTCTTACAGAATTCCAACTATCAAATTTAATTGTGTTATTTTCTTAAATTATAACAGTTGGAAATTAAATTTAGAGATGTATTTAATGTTCCAATAAATGCTTGGCTACACCATTTTCAGAAAAATCAAGCCAAAAACTGAGCTTTTTTTCCCGATTTAAGAATATAGGAACCTTTCATATGAAGGGAGATAAACCTGGTCACAGATCCAGATGTGGCCAGCTATCATGCCAAAGAGCACTTGCATGTCAAAAGCCATATTCTTCATCTGGCTGCCACTGGTGATGAGATTTTATTTTAAAAAAGAAAAAGCATCCTGGCACTGCAACAAAAATTCTTCACGTTGGTCATTTCTGTCACATTAACAGAGCACTCCGTCATCCAACTATGATTTGATTTAAAACTGGAGAAACAGAAGGCAAGACCAAAAACAGAGCAAATGAAAAGAACACTAGCCTAGAAATTACTGCTGTCAATATAAGCTTAAGGCAGGTTTGCAACATTGTATTAAAACAAATAAAATAGCTTATGTACATTTTTTAAAAAGCGAATAGACAAGTATTAATGTGTTCAACTGCTAATATCACCAACTTTTAGACTGTACTTGCACCCATATAGTGTACATGCGAACAAAGGCTGATTTTAACTGTACTATTTGGGCAAGCATTGCCTGGGCAGTGCGTCAAACGGAAAATCAGGCAGGGAAGATTGCATACCCGAAGCAAATTCCACCCAATTTTCTTCACTGAAATAACAATAAGGATCCTCCCTGCACTCTGCCCAGGTTCATGCTCAGGCAGCACAGCTAAAAATCTATCCAAGTTCAGAATCCCATATGAGGAATGTTAATTTTAGAATAATGAAGCACTTATGATAAATAGTAAGTTTGTAAATATATTATGGAACTACCTTAAGTTAAATATATCTTGTAAGTTTACAAATGACAATATGGAAAATGCATAAGACTGATGTAGATACAATAATGCAAAACAAAAGTCTGGATAGGACACAGCAGTAGTAATGGTGGAAAATGGGAAACAATTAATAATTTAGCTGTTATAATCCTGTTTATTTTACACAACAGTTTTATTGCAGGTGAGCATCTACCACACAGAAGTTTGTGATTTACATAAACAGAGTGAGCACCACCTCCTACTGGTCAAAGTTTGTATCATTGAAACTGGCAATGCAACTGACCAATTCATCTGATTAAAGGGCAATAATTTGTGTAACTTGAAGTTTACACATTGCATGGTTTCATACAAAAGTCCAAGAATTTATGGAAGACAAATAAATACCAATCGGATTTCAAAGTTAAACCACAACAGTAGTATTATGAAAGGACATTGACTTTTTGTGGAATCACTGGAGCTGACTATAAGTAAAATATCAATTTCTGTGGATATCAACTAAGTGACTCATCCTTTCAAAGCTCAAAAAATAAGTAGATGGACCCATCTTCAGCACCATAATTACTTGAGTCAAGTGAGATTTGAACTCTTCCTGGAAAATGAATGGATGGGGGACTTCATAACTGTCCTAACCACTAAGAATCACTGAAACTTGCCCTCCATGCCAAGAATAAAGCTCATTATTTTGAGTAAATGTAAAGTTCACAAGGATCCATAGATTCAACTGATTCTGATATTAGTTTCAAAATGAGATTCAAACCCACATTTTGCAGGTATTTTTCATTACTTAGACACCAATGACACAACTACCAACTTTGGAGTCTTCATTCCTTGAAGAGCCTGGTATGCAAATAAAGCATCATTCATCACATCTTTAGCCACATTCTGCTGGGACTCAGTATTAAATTCTTTGGTCAGCATCCATCTTAGCCATAGCAGCTGTTTCTGACAATGTCAAAGATCGCACCACAGTACATTACATGATGCTGCAGGTGAACTCAAACATTGACATAACTTGTAACTAAAACTCAGAGGCCTCAAACACCTACCCCTCAACCACAGGAGCAGACATGGAATGTGACTTAATCAGTAAATCGTTACAGAATAGTTCTTGCAACTGCTTCCTGATTTAACACTGAAAAAGTGATTCTGTACCCAACTGGATGCACAGGTACTGTGCCAAGCAACTGAGCTTTAACACTTATCAAATAGCAGTTGGCGTTGCACCAGTAGGAGCAAACTTAGCACCACAGTATCAGAAGCAGAAAGTCGCATCGGTCCCCTGGAGAATACAAACAATGCACAGCTGAACCAGGAGCACATAATGGAGCCACACAAGGAATGAAACTTTGGCTACAGTCACACAGGAAAACCAAGAAGTCATGTGCAGATGAACGAGAGGTGGAACCCACGCAGAGTCGAAATATCAAGACTTATGGCCCAGTTTAAACATCCCAATAACATGCATTTATATAGTGTCGTTAATGAAGTGAAATTCCCAAGCCACTTCCAGGATCATTATCAAAAATAGCGACGACAAGCCACGTAAGGAGCGTATTAGCGCAGATGAAAAGTAGGTTTTATGCAGAATCTTAAAGGAGGAGATAGGCAGAGAGGTTAAAGAGGGAATTCCATAGCTTAGGACCTCAGCAGTTGAAGGAACAGCCACCAATGGTGGAGTGATTAAAACCAGAGAAGTGCAAGAGGCTAGAATTGGATGCGCGCAGATATGTGAGGGCTGTATTGCTGGAGGAGGTTACAGCGATAGCAAGGGGTGAGACATGGAGGGATTTGAAAATAAGGACGAGAATTTTAAAATTGAGGTAGTGCTTAATCAGGAAGCAATGTAGGTAAGGCAGCGCAAGGGTGATGGGTGATCAGGACAAGGTACGAGATAGGATACAGGCAGCAGTGTTTTGGAAGTCTATGGAGAGTGGAAGATGGGAGGCTGCCCAGCAGTGCATTGGAATAGTCAACTCTACAGGCAACAAAGGCATGGATGAGTGTTTCAGCAGATGAGCTAAGGTGGGACAGAGTCGGATGGTGTTATGGAGGTGGAAATAGGTGGTCTTAGTGATGATGCGGATGTATGGTAGGAAATCCATCTAGGGGATCAAATACAATCCAACAGTCAGGTTCAGCCCTAGACAACTGCCAGGGACAAGGCTGGAGGTGATGGCTAGAGAACTGAGTTTGTGGTGGTGACCGAAGACAATGGCTTTGGTCTTCCCAATATTTTAGTTGGACAAAATTTCTGCTCATCCAGTATTGGCTGTCAGACAAGCAGAAAAACAATTTAAACAGTGGAGGGATCAAGAGAGTTGGTGGTGAGAGAGAACTGTGTGTTGTCAGCATACATGTGGAACCTGACGCTGTTTTCGGATGGTGTCACCGAGAGGCAGCATGTAGATGAGAAACAGGAGGGGACCAAGGATGGATCCTAGGGGGCAGAACATGTAATGGTGCAGGAGCAGGAAGAGAAGCCATTGCAGGTGATTCTCCAGCCATGACTAGATAGATAAGAGGTAGCTAAGAATGGAACCAGGTGAGTGCAGTCCAACTGGATGATGGTGGAGAGGCGTTGGAGGAGGATGGTATGGTCAACAGTGTCAGAAGCTGCAGAGAAGCCAAGAAGGGATAGTTCACACTGTCACAGTCACATAGGATGTTGTTTGTGACTTCGATAAGAGCCGTTCTGGTACAGTGCGAGCATGGAAACCTGATTGGAGGATTCAAACATACAGTTCCCAGGGAGATGGACTTGGACTTGGGAGGTTCAAGAACTGCAGTGCCACTTTGGAGTGGAAATGGAGTTTGGAGATCGGACAATAATTTGCAAGGATGGAGGGTCTTTTGAGCAGGAGGGTGAACGAGAGGGGGGACAATACCTGAGGAGACAGAGTCGTTAACAATATTAGATGACATGGATGACCAGGAAGGGAAGATCGATGGTCAGCAGTTTTGTGGGAATACGGTCAATAAAAAGAAAGGCTTGCATTTATATAGCACCTTTCATGAACACTGGACGTCCCAAACTGCTTTACAGCCAATGAAGTACTTTTGAAGTGCTGTCACTGTTGTGATGAAGGGAACATGGTAGCTAATTTGCGTACAGAAAGCTCCCACAAAGAGCAATGTGATAATTACCAGATAATCTGTTTATTTATTATGTTGACCGAGGGACAAATATTAGCCAAGACACTCGGATAACTCTAAAATAAAAGCAAAATACTGCGGATGCTGGAAATCTGAAACAAAAACAAGAAATGCTGGATTCACTCAGCAGATCTGGCAGCATCTGTGGAAAGAGAAGCAGAGTTAACGTTTCTTCGGAACTGACAAATATTAGAAAAGTCACAGATTATAAACAAGTGAGGTGGGGGTTGGGCAAGAGATAACAAAGGAGAAGGTGCAGATTGGACCAGGCCACATAGCTGACCAAAAGGTCACGGAGCAAAGGCAAACAATATGTTAATGGTGTGTTGAAAGACAAAGCATTAGTACAGATTAGGTGTGAATATACTGAATATTGAACATCAGCAAGTGCAAACCTGAAGAAAAACAACCTGAAAAAAACAGTGGGTAAGCAAACTGAACAAACTAAGATGAAATGAAATAAATGCAAAAAAAGATTGTAAAAAATGTAAAAAGGAATGCAAAAAAAAGGAAGAAAAAATAACTAAAAATGACTAAAAATGAAAGTAAAGTGGGGGGCTGTCATGCTCTGAAATTATTGAACTCAATGTTCAGTCCGGCAGGCTGTAGTGTGCCTAATCGGTAGATGAGATGCTGTTCCTCGAGCTTGCGTTGATGTTCACAAACCGGATAACTCTGCTGCTCTTCTTCAGATTAGTGCCATGGGATCTTTTACAGACTACGGCAGATGGGGCCTTGGTTTAATGTTTCATCCGAAAGACATATGACAGTGCAGAACTCGCTCAGTACTGTGCTGGTCTGTCAACCTAGATTAGGGGAGCAGGAAATGGGTCTCATGGACAAGATGATAACGGAGAGGGCATGAGGGCAGGTTGGAGAGAAGCTAGAGAAAGATGCGACTTAAAGGCTAGAGCAGGAGGAACCTTAGAGGAGGTTTGGACCAGTGGGCTGGGGAAGAGAGGGAAGTGCTGAGGTAGCTGAAATAGATGATCTCAAGTTTAGTGATGAAGAAGTCCATGAACTCCTTGGACCTGTGGAGGCGAGGGTGGAGGAGGCATGGGAGAAGGGTATAAGAAGACAACTTGCAGTAGAGAAAAGAAGCCAAGTTCCAAGAATAGAGCATAATCCAGGCCCCAGGCATTTGATAGGCATGATGGAGAAAATTTGTGAAGAATTTTTATGGTGAGTTTATATATTAACCTATGTTCAGTTGAATATAATGTTGGCGAACCTCTCAGAATTGAACATAGCAACAAAGTCATTGCAAAAATTGAGGAATTTGATTGATTGGTTTGTTCTGTAGGATTTCCTTGTTTTTGGTTATCAGCAATAGCTTTTCCTGAATAAAAACAGAAATTGCTGGAAATTCTCAGCAGGTCAGGCAGCATCTGTGGAGAGAGAAGCAGAGATAACGTTTCAGGTCAAAGAACAAAGAAAATTACAGCACAGGAACAGGCCCTTCGGCCCTCCAAGCCTGCGCCGATCCAGATCCTCTATCTAAACCTGTCGCCTATTTTCTAAGGGTCTGTATCTCTTTGCTTCCTGCCCATTCATGTATCTGTCTAGATACATCTTAAAAGACGCTATCGTGCCCGCATCTACCACCTCCGCTGGCAACGCGTTCCAGGCACCCACCACCCTCTGCGTAAAGAACTTTCCACGCATATCCCCCCTAAACTTTTCCCCTCTCACTTTGAACTCGTGACCCCTAGTAATTGAATCCCCCACTCTGGGAAAAAGCTTCTTGCTATCCACCCTGTCTATACCTCTCGTGATTTTGTACACCTCAATCAGGTCCCCCCTCAACCTCTGTCTTTCTAATGAAAATAATCCTAATCTACTCAACCTCTCTTCATAGCTAACACCCCCCATACCAGGCAACATCCTGGTGAACCTCCTCTGCATCCTCTCCAAAGCATCTACATCCTTTTGGTAATGTGGCGACCAGAACTGCACGCAGTATTCCAAATGTGGCTGAACCAAAGTCTTATACAACTGTAACCTTTCAATCAGAACTGGCAAAGGCCAGAAAAGAATTCAGTTTTAAGCAAGTGAAGTAGGTGGTGGGGGGGGGGGGGGTGGTGGTGGTGGTTGGAGGCGTTGGTGGGAGGAGAACAAAAGGGAAGGTCTATGATCGGGTAGAGAGCAGGAGAGATTAAATAACAAAGCTGTCATGGGACAAAGGCAAAGAGTATGTGAATGCTTGTGTTGAAAATCAAAGCATGAGACCAGAGACAGTGTTAATGGCAAAGTAATGAGCAGCTCTGTGCACCTGAACAACAGGCGCAAGGTTAAAAAATAAAATAATTTAAAAAAAGGAAAATATAATAAAAGGCCAGTCATGCTCTGCAATTGTTGAAGGACGATGTAAGTGTAGAGATTAGGGAGGGGGATTGTGATAAACTTGAACAAATTAGCATTGAAAGGGAGGAGGTATGGAGGTATTAGCAGTTTTAGCTGGCTTAAAAGTGGACAAATTCCCAGGCCCAGATGAGATGTATCCCAGGCTGCTATGTGAGGTAAGGGAGGAGATTGCAGGGGCTCTGACACAAATTTTCAAATCCTCTCTGGCCACAGGTGAACTGCCAGAGGATTGGAGGACCATGACTGTGGTACCATTATTCAAGAAGGGTAGTAGGGATAAACCAGGTAATTACAGGCCAGTGAGTCTAACATCAGTGGTAGGGAAACAATGGGCGGCACAGTGGCGCAGTGATTAGCACCGCAGCCTCACAGCTCCAGGGACCCGGGTTCAATTCTGGGTACTGCCTGTGCGGAGTTTGCAAGTTCTCCCTGTAACCGTGTGGGTTTTCGCTGGGTGCTCTGGTTTCCTCCCACCGCCAAAGACTTGCAGGTGATAGGTAAATTGGCCATTGTAAATCGCCCCTAGTGTAGGTAGGTGGTAGGAATATGGGATTACTGTAGGGTTAGTATAAATGGGTGGTTGATGGTTGGCACAGACTCGGTGGGCCGAAGGGCCTGTTTCAGTGCTGTATCTCTAAAAAAATTGGAAAAAATTCTGAGGGACGGGATTAATCTCCACTTGGAGAGGCAGGGATTAATCAAGGATAGTCAGCTTGGCTTTGTCACGGAGAGATCATTTATTATATTTTTTATTTATTACGTCCAACAAATTGACTGAATTTTTCGAGGAGGTGACTAGGTGTGTAGATGAGGATAAAGCAGTTGATGTAGTCTACATGGACTTCAGTAAGGTTTTTGATAAGGTCCCGCGTGGGAGATTGGTTAAGAAGGTAAAAGCCCATGAGATCCAGGGCAATTTGGCAAATTGGATCCAAAATTAACTTAGTGGCAGGAAGCAGAGGGTGAAGGTCAAGGGTTGTTTTTGCAATTGGAAACCTGTGACCAGTGGTGTACCGCAGGGATCGGTGCTGGGACCCTTGCTCTTTGTAGTGTACATTAATGATTTAGACATGAATATAGGAGGTATGATCAGTAAGTTTGCAGATGACATGAAAATTGGTGGTGTTGTAAATAGTGAGGAGGAAAGCCTTAGATTACAGGACGATATAGATGGGCTGGTAAGATGGGCAGAGCAGTGGCAAATGGAACTTAATCCTGAGAAGTGTGAGGTGATGCATTTTGCGAGGACTATACGAGGATATAGGTTCTAAGTAGTAAACTAACAAGGCAAGGGAATATACAATGGATAGTAGGACCCTAGGAAGTACAGAGGGTCAGAGGGATCTTGGTGTACTTGTCCATAGATCACTGAAGGCAGCAGCACAAGTAGATAAGGTGGTTAGGAAGACATATGGGATACTTGCCTTTATTAGCTGAGACACAGAATATATGAGCAGGCAGGTTATGATGGAGCTGTATAAAATGCTAGTTAGGCCACAGCTGGAGTACTGTGTACAGTTCTGGTTGCCACACTATAGGAAGGATGTGATCGCAATGGAGAGGGTGCAGAGGCAATTCACCAGGATGTTGCCTGGGCTGGAGCATTTCAGCTATGAAGAAAGACTGGATAGGCTAGGGTTGTTTTTCTTAGAGCAGAGAAGGTTGAGGGGGGGACCTGATTGAGGTATACAAAATTATGAGGGGCATAGATAGGGTAGATAGGAAGAAACTTTTTCCCTTAGCGGAGGGGTCAATAACCAGTGGGAATAGATTTAAGGTAAGGGGCAGGAGGTTTAGAGGGGATTTGAGGAAAACTTTTTTCATCCAGAGGGTGATTGGAATCTGGAAAACCCTGCCTGAAGGGGTGGTAGAGCCAGGAACCCTCACAACACTTAAGAAGTAAATCAGAATTCGCAAGAGACTTCAGGACCGGGTCAGTGGGGAGAGTCACAGTGATCCAGAGACAATGAACAGAAGAAAATCAATCATTTAACTTTTTATATACTTGGGTCAAGTGCTGGAAAATGGGATTAAAATAGATAGGCTTGAAGGCTGAAGGGCCTGTTTCTGTGCTGTATAACTCTATGACTCTAACTCAAGGTTGAGCCCACAAGTGGCGGCACAGTGGCGCAGTGGTTAGCACCGCAGCCTCACAGCTCCAGCGACCCAGGTTCAAATCTGGGTACTGCCTGTGCGGATTTTGCAAGTTCTCCCTGTGTCTGCGTGGGTTTTTGCCGGGTGCTCCGGTTTCCTCCCACAGCCAAAAGACTTGCAGGTTGATAGGTAAATTGGCCATTATAAATTGCCCCTAGTATAGGTAGGTGGTAGGGGAAGGTGGGGATGTGGTAGGAATATGGGATTAGTGTAGGATTAGTATAAATGGGTGGTTGATGGTCGGCACAGACTCGGTGGGCCGAAGGACCTGTTTCAGTGCTGTATCTCTAAATAAATAAAAAATAAAAGGCTGTAGAGTGCCTAATCAAAAGATCAGGTGCTGCTCCTCGAGCTTGTGTTGATGTTCACTGGAACACTGCAGCAGCGAAGGACAGAAATGTGGCCGTGAAAACAGGGGAGTGTGTTGAAATGGCAAGCAACCGAAAACTCGGGGTCATGTTTTCGACTGAGCGGAGGTGTTCAGCAAAGCGCTTACCCAATCTGCGTTTGGTCTCCCCAGTGTTGAGGTGACTGCATTGTGAGCAGCGAATACAGTATACTAACTTGAAGGAATTACAAGTAAATTGCTGTTTCACCTGGAAGGAGTGTTTGGGGCCTTGGATGGTGAGGAGAGAGGAGGTAAAAGGAAAGGTGCAGTGGAAAGGGGACGAGGTGTCGGGGGTGATGGATGAGTGGACCAGGGTGTTGCGGAGGGAACAATCCCTTTGGAATGCTGACGGGAAGGGGAAGGGAAGATGTGTTTGTTGGTGGCATCACGCTAAAGGTGGCGAAAATGGCTGAGGATGATCCTTTGGATATAGCGGCTGGTGGGGTGGAAAGTGAGGACAAGGGGAACCCTGTCACGGTTCTGGGAGGAAGGGGAAGGGTTGAGGGCAGAAGTGCAGGAAATAGGTCGGACACGGTCGAGGGCCCTGTCAACACAGTGGGGGTGGAATCCTCGGTTGAGGGAAAAGGAAGACAAGTCAGAAGTGCTGTTGTGGAAAGTGGCATCATCAGACCACTCTGGGAAACAGAGTGTGAGGAAGTGTACTCAAGGTAGCCGTGGGAGTCAGCAGGCTTATAATGAATATTAGTGGACAGCTTATCCCCAGAGATGGAGACAGAGAAGTCGAGGAAGGGAAGGGAAGTGTCGAATGACGGAGGTGGAGGGGCGACATGATAGAGGTTTGCAAAGTTATGAGTGGCATGGGCAGAGTGGATAGTCAGAAGCTTTTTCCCAGGGTGGAAGAGTCAGTTACTAGGGGACATAGGTTTAAGGTGTGAGGGGCAAAGTTTAGAGGGAATGTGTGAGGCAAGTTTTTTTACACAGAGGGTGGTGAGTGCCTGGAACTTGCTGCTGGGGGATGTGGTGGAAGCAGGTATGATAGCGACGTTTAAGAGACATCTTGACAAATACATGAATAGGTTGGGAATAGAAGGATACGGTCCCCAGAAGTGCAGAAGGTTTTGTTTTAGATAGGCATCAAGATCGGTGCAGGCTTGGAGGGCCGAATGGCCTGTTCCTGTGCTGTACCATTCTTTGTTCTTTTATAGACCATGTAAAGGTGAGAGAAGGGTGGAAATTGGAAGCAAAGTTGATGAGGTTTTCCAGTTCGGGCACTAACTGGAAGCAGCACTGATACAGCCATCAATGTGCCAGAAAAAGAGGTGAGGAAGGGGGCCTGAGTAGGACTGGAACAAGGAATGTTCGACATATCCCACAAAAAGACAGGCATAACTAGGATGCGTCTGGGTACCGATAGCAACACCTTTTATTTGAAGGACGTGAGTGGAGTTGAAGGAGAAGTTGTTCAATGTCAGAACAAGTTCAGCCAGGTGGAGGAGGGTGGTGGTGGATGGGGACTGGTTGGGCCTCTATTCGAAGAAGCGGAGAGCCCTCAGACTGTCCAGGTTGGGGGGGTGGAGGTGCAGAGAGATTGGATGTCCATAATGAAGAGGAGGCAGTTAGGGTCAGGAAACTGGAAATTGTCAAAATGATGTAGGGCATCAGAAGAGTCACAGATGTAGTTGGGAAGAGACTGGACCAGGGGAGAAAAGATAGATTCAAGATAGGAAGAAATAAGTTCAGTGGAGCAGGAACACGCTGAAACGGTGGGTCTACCATGACAGTCCTGTTTGTGGATTTTGGGAAGGCGGTAGAAGCGGGCAGTCGGGGATGCTGGCCTACGATGTCGGAAGCTGTAAAGGGAAGATCTCTGGAGGAGATGAGATCAGTGACAGTCCTGGAGATGTTCGGTGGTGGGGTCATGATCCAGGGCAAGGTAGGAAGAAGTGTCTGAGAGTTGGCGCTCAGCCTCTGCAAGGTAGAGATCGGTATGCCAGACAACAACAGCACCACCCTTGTCAGCAAATTTGATCACAATGTTGGAGTTAGACCTGAGAGAACGGAGTGCAGCAAGTTTAGAGGGAGACAGGTTAGAGTGAACGAGGGGAGCAGAGAAATTGAGACGGCTGATGTCATGCCGACAGTTCTTGATGAAAAGATCAAAGGTGGGTAACAGGCCAGAGGGTGAGGTCCAGATGGAGGGAGAATACTGGAGGCAGGTGAAAGGGTCCGCTGGTCGGGGGGAGGACTCCTGGTCAAAGAAGTGATCCCAGAGGCAAAGACGATGGAAGAAGAGCTTAACGTCATGCTGAGTGCGAAATACATTGAGGTGGGGGCGTAAGGGGATAAAACCGAGTCCTTTGTTAAGTACAGATCGTTCAGCATCAGAGATGGCATGGTCAGAGGGTATTGTGAACAAACAGCAAGGGGTCAGATTCGGAGAAGGGATGGAGTCAGAGGGAAGTGAAGGGGAAGAAGGATCTGGAGGGACATTGGTACCCATGAGCTGCTGGAGCTTGAGTTCCTTAACACCTGAAAGGAAGAGATAAAAAAAAGTTTGTTAATGCGTTGGATAAGATGAAGGATGAAATGAAACTGTGGAGCAGAACAGCTTTGAGATAAGGTGAGGCGGTGCTTCTGGAGAGAGAGGTCAAGTGTGTACATGTGGTAGCGCATAGCACTGAGTGCGGATCTCAAGATGCGGCGAGAAGATGGAACTTCAATTGGAATCCATGTGAAATAAGTCGGAGCCAGAGACAGTCGCTGAGGAAGGAGATGTGGCCGTGAAAACGAGTCTTGGTAAACACCTTATCAAACACCAGGAGGGAAACAGAAAGCAATGAAGGTGAACAAGATAAAAGAGAGAAACGGAAATCCTATCAGAGATGTCACTATCCTGTCTTTTTATTCTCCAGGAAATATGTGGTGTGTCTTTAAGACAACAAAGCAGCTGTACTGCTTTAAGAACGAGCAAGCCGCAGGAGTTAGAGAAAGTGCATTTTGTTTGCTGTTAGATACAAACATACAGAGGGGGAACCAACCAGCTTCAAAGAATGCATCCTGGTTACCCGGCAACAGACATTCAGGGACCCAGGACCGGATATACAATGTTGTAATTATGTTTCAAACAGGCTTTTTAGTTGAGACAGTCTATTCCAACACAGAAACAGAGAGACAGCTGTGTGTTAGCACCTGAAAGGAGAAAAAGACCATTTAAACTGAAGGGAGAGAATTTAGTCTGTTTATTTATTATTATCTCTCAAAATTCTAAAAAAAGTCAAGCCAAAAACAGAGATCTCTGATAATTTAAACTGAAGGAAGGGAAGTTAGATTGTGACAATCTTTTATCCCTAAAAAACTCTAAGGTCAGATTGATTCTATTGAAAGTGTTTGCAAGTTGTTAATTGTTGATCTACTGCGGTAATCGCTGGAGAAGGAAAGCATCACTTACTGCTGGAATTAGACTACGGACTGTTCTACTGTTGAAGAACCTTTTTCTCCCGTCATCGGACAGCTGTGAGGACTTCAAGCAAAATTGGACTGTAAATTTGCAAGGACTCTAATTTTTCTATTTTAAATGTTATTTATGTCTTAGTAGTGTTTAAGAATTTAGTTTTTCTAATTAAACAGTTAATTTATTGATTCGAAGTCACCTGGTTTGGTTAGCCTCATTCGGGGGTTAATAGATCATACAATTTGGCTGGGTCTTTCTTTAATTTGGAAATTTTTAAATGATATGTTAGGCGATCTGTGGAGGGACGGGATTGAATTAACAGTGCGTTTCTCCCACCACAACCAGAATCGTATATATTGATTGGGGGCTTTGACTGGAGCGGTCGGTCGTAACATATTAATTGGGGGCTCGCTCGAGATTTGAATCATATATTAATTGGGTTTCTTGGGATTTGGATCATATCTTAATTGGGGGTTCGCTCACAGTTGAATCACATTTAATTCGGTGGCTCATGTCTGGGATCAGAATCAGACTAGTTTGGAGGGCTCGCAATTTGGAGTCATAGTAATTACTCGTATCTGGGATAACATATTTAAATTGGAGTTTTGTGTTTGGTATCATATTTAATTTCTTTCGAATCTGGGATTATATCAATTGGAAACTCGATTGTTGGGATCTAAATCTAACGCCAATTACAAAGAAATAAATGAACCAGGTCTCTTGTATAATAAGGTACAGTCTATACCACTGTAATGGCATTAGTGGTTGTAACAGAGTTTTTGGGAAAGCAGAATGTTTCCCTGAGTGACTTGATAACTTTAACTAAGAACAAATTAAAAGAATTGGCAGCGAAATTGGGGTTGGAATTGAAGTCAGGTGCCAAAAAAGCAGGGATAATTGACATAATAGTCAGACATCTGGAATTAGTAGATGATGATGATAAAGATGAAGGGCAATACGAGGAGCAAGAAAGGGAATACGAGAGACAAGAGGGTAGTAGGTCCAAGAGTAATGCAGTGGAATTGGCTAGGATTCAGTTAGAAATGATAAAACTGGAGATTCAACAGGGGAAAAAAAGCAATAGCATTAAGAAAACTTGGATTGGAAAAACAGGAAAGGGAGAAAGAGAGAGCATTTCAGAGAGAAAGTGAAAGAGAAGAGGGAATTTAAGATAAAAGAGATGGAACTAAGACAAAGGGGTAGTCTTAAATCCAGGGAAAATTTGGGTCAGGAAGAATCTGAGTTTAGATCTGGACCCAGCGAGAAGTTGTTTAAATTTATACAGGCTCTTCCTAAGTTCGAGGAAAGGGACTCAGAGGCATTTTTCATATCTTTTGAAAAAATAGCCAACCAGATGAAATGGCCAAAAGAAAGCTGGACATAGCTTATTCAGGGCAGGCTGGTAGGCAGAGCTCATGAAGTTTATGCCATGCTTCCTAAAGAGGCTTCTGCAGATTATAAGATGGCAAAAAAGGCTATTCTAGCTGCGTATGAGTTAGTCCTTGAAGCTTACCGTCAGAAATTTAGGAACTTATGGAGATTGGCTGGGCAGACATAATTAGAATTTGGGAGAGTGAAGCAAATGAATTTTGACCATTGGATACGGGCATTCAAGATAGAAACCACAAAAGAGAACCTTTGAGAATTGAGTCTCTTAGAAGAGTTTATAAACTCCATTCCTTCAGTAGTGAGAACTCATATAGATAACCTGAAAGTTTTGAAAGCTAGGCAAGCAGCAGAGATTGCTGATGATTTTGAGCTTGTGAATAAGCCAACCTATTTTGTCCGTCACCCCCATAAACCCGAGAAGGATAGAAAGTGGGAGAGTGAAAGGAAGACAAGTAGCCGGGGACAAGAAGGAACAGCTGGGAATGCCTCAGGATTACCTCCTCAGGTCAGAAAGGAAGGTGCTGAGGGTAGAAGTGAGATTCGCAAGCCAAAATGTTATCATTGCAACAAAATGGGTCGTCTTTGTTCAGAGTGCTGGAAAATGCGAGGTAAACCCATAGGACTTGTTGGGGTACGCAAAGTTAGTGCAGAGGAAAAGACTCTGACTGAGAGTATAGCAGACCAGGCTATAGCTTTAACGACAGCTGTGAATGTGAAACCAGATACTAAAACTAAAACGAGTGTAGTGGTTAATAAAATACCTGAGAGTTATAGTGAATTTTTGTCAAAGCGGTGAGTAAGTCCGTATCCTGTAAGTGAGGCAGGAAAACCTATCATTATACTCAGGGACACAGGAGCAACCCAAACCACCTTGCTGGGGAATGATATGAGATTTCCACCAGAGAGTGCCTTGAACCCTAAAGTTTTAGTTAATGAAACTGGCGGGGTGTGTATACCGTACCTTTGTATAAAGTACACCTAGAAAGTGACTTAATATCTGGGATAGTTACTGTAGGTGTTGTCCACAGTTTACCAGTAAAGGGAATTGATCTACTCCTAGGAAATGATTTGGCAGGATCAAAAGTATCAGTTTCTCCTCTAGTTACAGAGGAACCAAGTGAAATTAAGGAAACAGAGCAATTACAGGAACAAGTCCCAGGAATATTTCCTGCGTGTGTAGTTACCTGAGCAATGACTAAACAGGATCTGTTGTTGGAGGTAAAAGGGGCACCACAAACAGATAGCCAGGCATCTGAAAACTTATTTGGGGATTTAGGTAATCCAAATGAGTTGTTTAACAGATCATCTATCATTGCAGCACAGCAAGCTGATCCAGAGATATACCGAATAGCAGAGACGGCTCTGTCAGAAGCTGAAGCGAAAGGAATTTCTGAAGGCTATTATATGGCAAATGGGGTTTTGAGGAGGAAATGGAGACCTGCCGACGAAGACTGGACAGTTGTTGAACAGATAGTGGTACCATCCAAATATCGACAAGGATTATTAATATTAGCACACGATATTCCTTTTGCAGAACATAGGGGAATTTGGAAAACCAAATCACACATAAACCAGGTCTTACAAAGGATGTGAGACAATTTTGTAGAACATGCCACACCTGTCAAATGGTGGGAAAACCACAACCTACCATAAAACCAGGGGATGAAGTATTAGTGTTGTTACCATCACTGGGAGAACCAATAAAAGCACGCTTCAGTGGTCCATATAGAGTGATCAAAAGAGTGGGTAAGGTAGATTGCTTGACTGACACCCCTGATTTCCAGAAGAAGAACCGGTTGTGTCACATTAATATGCTCAAACAATAATTACCGCAGGGAGGAGGATAAGCCAGTACAGGTATGTCAGGTAATCGGGACTGTTGAGAAGGAAAAGGATACTGAGGATGAGGCAGAAGCAGGTCTCGGAAATTCTCAGATTGAACCTCCAACTATACAATTAGCGAATGCAGAATGACTAGGAAAATTAAACAATATGCTTTAACACTTAGAGGCAAAACAGCGTGAAGTCCTAACCAGGGTTTTCACAATGTTTCAAAAAGTTTGTAGGGATAAACCAGGATGTACAACCTTAGCTACACATGATGTGGGTATAGGGGGAGCCATTCCTTTAAAACGACATCCTTGTTGCTTAGATCCAGATAGACAGGCCCAAGTGGAAGCAGAGGTACAATGCATGCTGAAGAGCAGCTGAGATGAACCTAGTCAGGACCGCTGGAATGCGCAGATGGTCTTGATGACTAAACCCGGTGGGTCAGCTCAAACTTGCATAGATTCTAGAAAAGTCACTGTGGTAAAGAAGGCAGATTCCTACCCAGATTTTCATTTAAAGGACTGTAAGGACATAGTGGGCATACAATGTGTCTTAAAGAGACAGATGTGTTGGAGGGATACTGTCAAATTACTTTGACACCCCATGGTAAGAAAAAAATCAGCTTCTGTTACACCAGACAGAGTTTTAAGCAAGCGAAGGGAGGGGGGCGGGTTTGGTGGGGAAGAGAACAAAAGGGAAGGTATGTGATAGGGCAGAGGGCATCAGAGATTAAATAACAAAGCTGTCATGAGACAAAGGCAAAGAGCGTGTCAATGCTTATGGTGAAAAACAAAGCATTAGTCCAGAGGAAGTGATAGCTTTTCCTACCTACCTGGTAGCAATTATTTATTTGTATTAACAGTGGTTATTTCAGTCAAATTTTGTATCAGCTATAAATACTTTACAAATTGGTCGATAACCAATTTTAAAACTTTTATAAGCACATAAACCCAAATGCGCTTCTGAATCATTGCTCACCCCCATTATATAAGCCTTTCAGTTTGGTAGGTTCAGTAATAAATTTTGGATTCCAAATCTTATGCATTTAACAAAGAATAAACATTTATTACGTGTGACGTGAGATGTGTGACCAGTGGTGTTCCACAGGGATCCGTGCTGGGACCACTGTTGTTTGTGATATGATTTGGAGGAAAGTATAGGAGGTCTGATTAGCAAGTTTGCAGACGACACTAAGATTGGTGGAGTAGCAGATAGTGAAGGGGACTGTCAGAGAATACAGCAGAATATAAATAGACTGGAGAGCTGGGCAGAGAAATGGCAGATGGAGTTCAATCAGGGCAAATGCGAGGTGATGCATTTTGGAAGATCCAATTCAAGATTGAACTATACAGTAAATGGAAAAGTCCTGGGGAAAATTGATGTGCAGAGAGATTTGGGTGTTCAGGTCCATTGTTCCCTGAAGGTGGCAACGCAGGTCAATAGAGTGGTCAAGAAGGCATACGGCATGCTTTCCTTCATCGGACGGGGTATTGAGTACAAAAATTGGCAGGTCATGTTACAGTTGTATAGGACTTTGGTTCGGCCACAGTTGGAATACTGCGTGCAGTTCTGGTCGCCACATTACCAAAAGGATGTGGATGCTTCGGAGAGGGTGCAGAGGAGGTTCACCAGGATGTTGCCTGGTATGGAGGGCGCTAGCTATGAAGGGAGGTTGAGTAGATTAGGATTATTTTCATTAGAAAGACGGAGGTTGAGGGAGGACCTGATTGAGGTGTACAAAATCATGAGAGGTATAGACAGGGTGGATAGCAAGAAGCTTTTTCCCAGAGTGGGGGTTTCAATTACAAGGGGACATGAGTTCAAAGTGAAAGGGGAAAAGTTTAGGGGGGAGATGCGTGGAAAGTTCTTTACGCAGAGGGTGGTGGGTGCATGGAACGCATTGCCAGCGGAGGTGGTAGACGCGGGCACGATAACGTCTTTTAAGATGTATCTAGACAGATACATGAATGGGCAGGAAGTAAAGAGATACAGACCCTTAGATAATAGGCGACAGGTTTAGATAGAGGATTTGGATCGGCGTAGGCTTGGAGGGCCGAAGGGCCTGTTCCTGTGCTGTAATTTTCTTTGTTCTTTGTTCCATTACAGCAAACAACTTATCATAACAATCACTAAAGTAATTTGTGCTCTGAGCAGCATTTTATCATTAGTCATTACAGCACAGGAGGAGGCCATTCAGCCCATTGATTCCATGCTGGCTCTCTGGAGAACAATCCAATCAGTCCCACTCACCCACTCTATCTCAACAGCCCCGCAAGTTTATTTCCTTCAAGTTCCCATCCAATTTCTTTTTGAAATCATTGATCTGCTTCCTCCACCCTCGTAGGCAGTGAGTTCCAAGCCATTACCATTAAAAATGTTCTTCCTCACATTCACCCTGTATCTCTTGCCTAAAACCTTAAATCTGTGTCCCCTAGTCCTTGTATCATCAGCCTGTGGGAACAGCTTTCCTTTGTCTACCTTATCTAAACCTGTCATAATCTTGTACACCTTGATCAAATCTCCTCTCAACCTCCTTTGCTTCAAGTACAACCACCCCAGCTTCTCCAATCTAACTTGCAGCTAAAATCCCTGGAACCATTCTGGTAAATTTCCTCTGCACCTTCTCAAGGACACTCACATCCTTCCCAAAATGCGGTGACCAGACCTGGGTACAATACTCTGCTGTGGCCAAACCAGAGCTTTACAAAGGTTCACATTAATTGCTGCTTTTGAACTCTATTTATGAAGTCCAAGATCCCATATGCTTTGCGTGTGAAGAGTACTGCAGAATATTATTCAATTCTAAATTTTTATGCATCAATTTTAAATTAAAAGCTGTTCATACCTGCTTTACCATCAGTTTTGGGGTCCATTATGACAAATTCTGGACGAAGCTTGCTTATTCGCCTTCCTTTTAAAATTGGCACTAGTCCACCCAAGTATTCCAGGTACAGAGTGTAGCATGGCCCCCCTACTTCTGGATCATCTTCAGTACGCTTCATGGTGCAGTGCAGTCTTTCGTTACCGGCTGTCGGGTAACTGACAAAATCCCGCATATTATTTGGGTCTGGGATGGGAGGCTAAACAAAGATACAAGCAGTGACTACTTAAATAATCAACTTAATTCATAAATATTATATTTCCATAACAGAAATAAGCTCTCCATACAACAAAGCCAAACAGAACTGATTCATTTTCTTCTTTGGTGAATATCATTCCACATTTGAAACCCAATGCCAATATCCAGTACTACATAAGGTGGATCTGTGAAGCACAATTCCCTCCAACCTGTTGCAACAATATACCTAACCAAGTGCCTGAAGAGTATTCTCAAGAAATCATTTTTAGCAGTTGACAAACGTGCAAGTTTCAAAAGACATTCAGTGCTCATTTCAGTGAATTACACAGCAACAAGAGTAGGCTAATCCAATTAAATTTCTCACTATGTTTTTCTACAGCATCTGAACAGTTCCAAATTAATGTTAATTTTACCAAATTTTTGACAGATTTCACTGTGGCTCCATGCCCACCAAGAAGTCAGTTAAAATTACCATAACTGGGCGGCACAGTGGCGCAGTGGTTAGCACCGCAGCCTCACAGCTCCAGGGACCCGGGTTCGATTCTGGGTACTGCCTGTGTGGAGTTTGCAAGTTCTCCCTGTGTCTGCGTGGGTTTTCGCCGGGTGCTCCGGTTTCCTCCCACATCCAAAGACTTGCAGGTGATAGGCAAATTGGCCGTTGTAAATTGCCCCCAGTGTAGGGAGGTGATAGGGAATATGGGATTACTGTAGGGTTAGTATAAATGGGTGGTTGTTGGTCGGCACAGACTCGGTGGGCCGAAGAGCCTGTTTCAGTGCTGTATCTCTAAATAAATAAAATAAAAATAAATTAAAAATAATTGCATTTTCATATAGAAGCCTTAAGATGAAACTCTTTCTTTCTTCTTATCAGGCTGAGCTACATTCAAATCCAGGTTCTAGAGGTGAAAGGACTACTTAGCAATCCATTGCAGTACCCTTTTTCCCATACTCTCTTCTGGAGCAAGAGGAGAATACTCTTTCTAACCACTTATTCTAATTTAAAATTCTATTTATTTTTTTGCATAACTAGACTAGGTACCTGATTTGACTTAAACTGGATACTATTTGACATGTGGTACATAGCACAAAAAATTAGTTGATATAGGCTTCTTCGAGCTACAGGCAGATTGCTTACGTGACTCCGTGTAGAGCAAACCCATTGAGAATTAGATAACAGACACTATTTTGTGTGGTCTTGCCCTTTCGGTCCACTCTGCTTCAAGCACAGTGTTGCTGTTTAAATCTGGCAAAATTTGCAACAAATTAAATGTAAAAATGCTCCCAAATATAAACCTAAATAGGGCAGGAACAAATGCCAAATTTTGGGAAAAAATTCAATCAGCCACATGTGAGCAGCCTTCAAATACTTGTGTCAGGGTGGGATCAGGTCAAAATGCAAATTCCAGCTTCAGCAGCATTATTCATTTAGACACAAATAGTCGTTTAGTAGTACAGAACTTGAGTATTGCTGAAAATAGAGACATGTTGTTGAAGCTTTTCGTCTTGCACTCATCAGGACAATCGCAAGAATAACCAATGTAAGGGAAAACAACAACTTATACTGCATGGGAAGAGAGTGCTGATTGGTTGGCAAGTGAACTCTGATTGTTAGAGGCGTTGCCATGTTTACGGTGACTGACAGTTAACTGCCAAGCTGTGTTTGAAATTTAAACCAGGCAGCTTGACTCTGATTGGTCAAGGCATTGCCCTGAGGATTGAACCAGCGAATGGCTGTCACTTATTTTGTTCAGCTGAAACAGGCGGAATGTTTGTAAATATTCTTTCTGTGTATTAATATATGTAACTTCCAGTAAGCGCAAATGTACCACACTGCGAGCCCTACTGACAATCTTAAATTGTTTGGGGCGGCACAGTGGCGCAGTGGTTAGCACCGCAGCCTCACAGCTCCAGTGACCCGGGTTCAATTCTGGCTACTGCCTGTGTGGAGTTTGCAAGTTCTCCCTGTGTCTGCGTGGGTTTTCTCCGGGTGCTCCGGTTTCCTCCCAGAGCCAAAAGACTTGCAGGTTGGTAGGTAAATTGGCCATTATAAATTGTCCCTAGTATGGGTAGGTGGTAGGGAAATATAGGGACAGGTGGGGATGTGGTAGGAATATGGGATTAGTGTAGGATTAGTATAAATGGGTGGTTGATGGTCGGCACAGACTCGGTGGGCCGAAGGGCCTGTTTCAGTGCTGTATCTCTAATCTAAGCTAAACTAAACTAAACTAATGGAGGAATTTGAAAACAAGGATGAGAATTTAAAATCAACACGTTGTTTGACCGGGAACCAATGTCGGTCAGCGAGCACAGGGGTGATAGGTGAATGGGACTTGGTGTGAGTTAAGACATGGCAGCAGGGCTTTGGATGAGATCAAGTTTACGGAGGGTACAATGTGAGCGATCAGCCAGGAGCAGTCAAGTCCAGAGGTAACAAAGGCATGAATAAGGGTTCCAGCAACCGATCAGCTAAGACAAAGGCGAAGTCGGGCGAAGTTATGGAATTGGAAATAGGTGGTCTTAGCGATAGCCCAAATTTGCAGTCAGAAGCTCATCTTGAAGTATGACACCAAGATTGTGAACAGCCTGGCTTTGTCTCAGATGTTGCCAGGGAGTGGGATGGAGTAGATAGCTTGGGAATGGAGCTTGCAGTGGGGACTGAAAACAATGGCTTCAGTCTTCGCAATATCTAATAATAGACTTTCAGGTGACTATTCTCCGGTCTTAGATGTAGGACTTGCTTCAAAGTTGGTTGGTACCAGCTCCTTGCACTGGGGTCTAGATGCTAAAGCAGGAAAGTGGACCACTTTGGACAACACTTTACTAGTTCTCTGCTTGGTACTGGTTAATTGTTTGTCCTGTTTTCAGAACTGGACAACAGGCGTCGAACGATTGAGGTTCCAACACCTCCACAATAAGAAAGCAAGATTAAGCCTATGTAGTTCAGGTGTTACGACCAAGGTGGGAGGAGTGATTATGGAAAGATGTAGGAGCAACAGGGTGGTGGTGATAGGAGATTTTAATTTTCCCAACATTGACTGGGATTCGCTTAATGTTAGAGGTCCAGATGGAGCAGAATTTGTAAGGAGCATCCAGGAGGGTTTTCTAGAGCAGTATGTAAATAGTCCAACTCGGGAAGGGGCCATACTGGACCTGGTGTTGGGGAATGAGCCCGGCCAGGTTGTTGAAGTTTCAGTAGGGGACTACTTTGGGAATAGTGATCACAATTCCGTAAGCTTTAAAATACTCATGGACAAAGACGAGAGTGGTCCTAAAGGAAGAGTGCTAAATTGGGGGAAGGCCAACTATACCAAAATTCGGCAGGAGCTGGGAAATGTAGATTGGGAGCAGCTGTTTGAAGGTAAATCCACATGTGATATGTGGGAGGCTTTTAAAGAGAGGTTGATTAGCGTGCAGGAGAGACATGTTCCTGTGAAAATGAGGGATAGAAATGGCAAGATTAGGGAACCATGGATGACAGGTGAAATTGTGAGACTAGCTAAGAGGAAAAAGGAAGCATACATAAGGTCTAGGCGGCTGATGAAAGACGAAGCTTTGAAAGAATATAGGGAATGTAGGACCAATCTGAAACGAGGAATTAAGAGGGCTAAAAGGGGTCATGAAATATCTTTAGCAAACAGGGTTAAGGAAAATCCCAAAGCCTTTTATTCATATATAAGGAGAAAGAGGGTAACTAGAGAAAGGATTGGCCCACTCAAGGACAAAGGAGGAAAGTTATGCGTGGAGTCAGAGAAAATGGGTGAGATTCTAAACGAGTACTTTGCATCGGTATTCACCGAGGAGAGGGACATGAAGGATGTTGAGGTTAGGAACAGATGTTTGATTACTCTAGGTCAAGTCGGCATAAGGAGGGAGGAAGTGTTGGGTATTCTAAAGGGCATTAAGGTGGACAAGTCCCCAGGTCCGGATGGGATCTATCCCAGGTTACTGAGGGAAGCGAGAGAGGAAGTAGCTGGGGCCTTAACAGATATCTTTGCAGCATCCTTAAACACGGGTGAGGTCCCGGAGGACTGGAGAATTGCTAATGTTGTCCCCTTGTTTAAGAAGGGTAGCAGGGATAAGCCAGGTAATTATAGACCGGTGAGCCTGACGTCAGTGGTAGGGAAGCTGCTGGAGAAGATACTGAGGGATAGGATCTATTCCCATCTGGAAGAAAATGGGCTCATCAGCGATAGGCAACATGGTTTTGTGCAGGGAAGGTCATGTCTTACCAACTTAATAGAATTCTTTGAGGAAGTGACAAAGTTGATTGATGATGGAAGGGCTGTCGATGTCATATACATGGACTTCAGTAAGGCGTTTGATAAGGTTCCCCATGGCAGGCTGATGGAGAAAGTGAAGGCGCATGGGGTCCAAGGTGTACTAGCTAGATGGATAAAGAACTGGCTGGGCAACAGGAGACAGAGAGTAGCAGTAGAAGGGAGTTTCTCAAAATGGAGACGTGTGACCAGTCGTGTTCCACAGGGATCCGTGCTGGGACCACTGTTGTTTGTGATATACATTAATGATTTGGAGGAAAGTATAGGTGGACTGATTAGCAAATTTGCAGACGACACTAAGATTGGTGGAGTAGCAGATAGTGAAGGGGACTGTCAGAGAATACAGCAGAATATAGATAGATTGGAGAGTTGGGCAGAGAAATGGCAGATGGAGTTCAATCAGGGCAAATGCGAGGTGATGCATTTTGGAAGATCCAATTCAAGAGTGAACTATACAGTAAATGGAAAAGTCCTGGGGAAAATTGATGTCCAGAGAGATTTGGGTGTTCAGGTCCACTGTTCCCTGAAGGTGGCAACGCAGGTAAATAGAGTGGTCAAGAAGGCATACGGCATGCTTTCCTTCATCGGACGGGGCATTGAGTACAAGAGTTGGCAGGTCATGTTACAGTTGTATAGGACTTTGGTTCGGCCACATTTGGAATACTGCGTACAGTTCTGGTCGCCACATTATCAAAAGGATGTGGATGCTTTGGAAAGGGTGCAGAGGAGGTTCACCAGGATGTTGCCTGGTATGGAGGGCGCTAGCTATGAAGAGAGGTTGAGTAGATTAGGATTATTTTCATTAGAAAGACGGAGGTTGAGGGGGGACCTGATTGAGGTGTACAAAATCATGAGAGGTATAGACAGGGTGGATAGCAAGAAGCTTTTTCCCAGAGTGGGGGTTTCAATCACTAGAGGACACGAGTTCAAAGTGAAAGGGGAAAAGTTTAGGGGGGATATGCGTGGAAAGTTCTTTACGCAGAGGGTGGTGGGCACCTGGAACGCATTGCCAGCGGAGGTGGTAGATGCGGGCACGATGGAGTCTTTTAAGATGTATCTAGACAGATACATGAATGGGCAGGAAGAAAAGAGATACAGAAGCTTAGAAAATAGGCGACATATTTAGAGAGAGGATCTGGATCGGCGCAGGCTTGGAGGGCCGAAGGGCCTGTTCCTGTGCTGTAATTATCTTTGTCTTTGTATCTTTGAGTGCACTGTCTTTTCTAATTCCAGTTCTCCACAGGTCACAGCATATATTTAAATGTTTACCCAGATACCGATACAGTCAACTCTACTCTTTATCGAAGAAAAAAATACACCAACCAAGTTTCTTTCATAAACAAAATTATCAGTTTATTACAAAAACAAGACTTATCCAGTAACGAAGCAAAGCATTAACACACAGATTGAAATATGAAAGTTCCCTTTTTAAATACCCCACACACATACACTGAAAAAAATAAAGAAATTCTCTCTGCAGAGGCCTTTTACAAAAAAAAGACAAAAAAAATACTTTGGCCAAATACTTGCTAATTCTTGAAGAAATAAAAGATATGCAAGGATGTCAGTTGTACCTTTTGGTCTGGTGTCCGAGGGTACAGGGAGACGGGTCACTGGGATCTTTACATAAGCAATTCTTTCTGGCGATGTCGAGAAAAAATCTGGTAGGCTTTCCAGGAGAAATGTGGCATCAGAGATTTCAGTTATCACACTCTGGATTCGCAGGCTTTTTTTCAAAGAGGTAGAGAAAGAAGAGCTAACACCCTGGATTTCTCAGGGTCTCTTACAGAGGTGCAGGACAGATGAGCAGGGGGGTTTCTTTTTCAACAGGCTACAAAACCAACTGCTTTTCAACACTGTCCACACCCCAACTGAACCAAAACAATATCTCAGAAGAAAAACCAATTCCTGACCCTCATAAATCTTGACATGTCACTTCTCAGTAAACATCTTCCCCAAGTCTCCAAGGTTTCCGTTGTTTATTGAGCTGAAGGCATGTGATATCCAGTAAAGGCTTGTTTTCAAACAAGACCTCTCAGTATCCTTTCATTGAACTCTCAACAAAAAACAAAGACCAGCATCTATGAAATCTTCAGCCTTCCAAAATTAATCCATTTCCACAATTTAAATATGAGTCCTCAAAAAATATTTAGCAAAAAATGGGAGCACTTTCATAACACAGGTCGTGGACCTACTTTGATGTTCCCTGCAATTATCCTGCAGGTTGTGTCAGGACGACTTCCCATATTATAAGCCTATTTGTGAGCTCTGATTAGAAACAGAGGAACATAGAAAGATTTACAGTACAGCCATTCGGCCCATCATATCTGTGCTAGCCAAAAAGGACCAGTCTAATCCACTTTCCAGCTCATGGTCTGAGTCAGAGGTAGGTAATGGATAACAACCATTAAGTTATTTGACAAGACATTATGAATGGCTATACCTCAATGACTTCAGTACTGAAAAATGGTCTGAACAAACAAGGGGAAACTGAAATGATAACACTTAGGAAGGGTGTTCTTAGGCAGCACACCCAGTTACCTGGACTTGCTCTAGTAGTATGCAGGAAATGCAAGTAAATATATAATACTGGATATTGATCTTACATCATGTCTGCTGTGGAAATGAAAATAACATATTTTGATGTTACACCAATATTTAACTTTTTTAAATATCCAGCTCTGATTTCACAAGATTCTTGATGCTTTTAAGTAAAAATTGTAAATATATACCTTAATTGTTGATACAAAAGCAGCAGTGAGGTATGAGCAAAGGCGAGATGGCAGTGTTAATTTACTGAAGTCTTTCTCATCATGCAAAGAAATAGCTATAGCCTGTTGACACAATAATTGCAAGTTGGCAATCCTGTGCTCCACTCGAACAACATATAGTGCAGGTCCAGAAGCAAGGAACAACCGTGAGTCACGGTGACCCCAGCAGATGGCTGTAATGGGACGCTGAGAAAAAAAAGGTACAATAATTCAAGGCATTTAAAGAACTTGATAAAATATATTTTACTACACGCACACACAGCATATTTAAAGGAATGGTCTTGGATTGGGTGCAGATGCAGGTGAGTCAGAGAATATTCTTGTCATTTTACCTGCGCACTCAATTTTAATCTTGCCTTTTTCAAAACGTAGGATGCACAGCAAGATGATAGGCAAAATGTACAAGATTGACTAGGAGTACGGGTAGCTCTGTTTAGCAGCACTGGGTAGACAGGCGGATTCTAGTTGCACGGCATGTGGGGATAGGTGAAGAGGGGATAGCACTGAAGTTTGCATCAAAATGTATTTTTCAAACTGAATTTTGCAATGTTGGGTTTGTAGGTTGTGCTAGGATTTAGTAGCTCTAAGGGCATTGGTTCTAAAGTTTGTGAAGTTTGAAGTGTGGGCTTTCAGCTTTTGCAACACTTGATGTTTTGTAGTAAGGAAAGCTTTGGCACTAATACTATTAAGAAGGTGCTTCAAGTGTCTGCAGGGGAATCTAGGGTTTGGCAGTACTATAGAGGATGAAGAGTGAGTCGTGGATTCTGAGTGAGTCAGAAAAAAAATAAAAGGCTGTTTTGTTTTTGGTCTTTACATATTTTTCTCTGGTTTACATACCACTCCCGTAGGCAAGATGGTGGTCCCATGACCTACAGTTGTCTTTACCTTCCCAATAATTTTTAGTAAGCCCAGGAATCCCACAAAAATCCCTTGGTGATCTTGCTCTACTTTGGAAGGCACTAGAATAATTTCCCACTGGATCATGGCTTTGGCGAAAGACTTCCAAACAGATTTATTAAACATATCCAGTTCTGATGAAAGTTGATCAAGCTAAAACATTTACCCTAACTTCGTCTATGTACAGATATTGCCTGGCCTGCTGGATGTTTCCATCATTTTCTGTTTATATCCCTGGATATTAAACATGGCACTTTGTTGCTGGCTATCTGCAAAATTTCTCTATGGCCAATCCATAGCTCTGATGGCTTCAAACAAAATTCCCAAGTTTAAACACGGCAGACGAAGAAACATTTTTCAAAAAAAATGACTGGAGTAAAGGAAATTTCGAAATGTGCCACCTAAAATCTGAACAAGCTGTTAATCAAGTATAAATACAAATAAAATTAAATAATGTTTGCATTTTAATTGATTGGCTTGGCTAACACAGCATCTATATTGTGAAACTATTGTATCAAGACAAGCTGGACCATTTTGTGTGAGGGAACCAATTTTTTAATTCCATATGTACAAGGATATACTATACCTTCAAAAAATTCTTCCTTTTTCAATCAGTTGGCTCAAAATTGTGCGTGAGCATTGGTTGGGGGGGGGGGGGGGGGTGGGGTGTGGGGGAGAGGGTGGTGGTCCAAGGGTATGGCACCACTGGGGAGGGTGTCCTGGGGCTCAGTGAGCTTGGGGGAGGGAGTATAAACATTGCAAGGTCTGTAAGAGTCATGAGGGTGGAAGGGTACACAGAAACCCAAGGTCGGGCAGCACCAGGCCCAGGAGGTGGGGGATGTCTTGTGTTCTAGCAATGGTGGGTTTGTGATGAAATATACGTATAACAGGCGTAATTAGGTAGAATGTAGATATAATTAATACATTACACCAGATTGAATAAATGGTCAGTTTTCAAGATTCACTGGAATTCCCTTTAAGGGCAGAGTTAAAATTCATGATTCTCTTTTAATTAACATCCCTGCTACATTGGAACGTGTAACAGAAACACCTTTTAAGTTAAAAACATACATTCCAATGTCTCTGCTATATTTGGAATTAGAAAATGAGACATACCATGACACACTATACATAGTGCATACTGTTAACTATAATCCTAATTAGTTGATAATGATAATAAAATAGACAAACTGACTTAAGAGGATGGTACAAGGTAGCATCAAAGAACCACTACAGATGATCAATCACAAAATGGAATATTACCTACAAAAAACAGATGCCATGAGGGAAAAAAACAGTTACTGCACAAAGTTTGTTTAATAAACTTTTAAGCATAAAACACATTTATGAAATTAAGTAACCAAAAAAACAAAATCATAGTTATACTATAAGACATTACAAAAATTTTGACCAGATAAAAGCTCACAACTTCATGACAAGGAAATTCTCAGCAATTAATAAATTGGGAATAATCGTGAATGATATAACCATATATGGATAATGAAAGAGGGAGGAACATTCACAGAAAGGTAACACCTACATTTGCAAAGGATGAGATATTCAATTAGAAACAGTATAATGTGAGAGTTTTGAATTGAAAAATCAGAGGTACTGAATTCCTCATCAATGCTTCTCAACCCATGGTAAGGGCGGCTGACTGTGTGACAAGAGAATTCTACAGTTAACCGAGAGTGTTTTGCAGGAAGCTTACTTGGGGAATTTAAAGTAACAGTTTACTTTGAAATTTGATGGATATTCTAAGATATTTTGCTGTAACATTGTCAAGGTTGAACTTTTGGATTCTATTTTAGAAATAAGATTATGTTTTACATCTTTTAGTAATCTTTTATGTTGTAGTGTAGCCAGCCACTTAAAATGTATTGCATGTTCAATTCTTCAATAAATTTATAAAAGTAAATAAATCACCTCATGTAACATTCTGTATACAACTACAAGAACCCCTCTCTGTATCGCCTTAAGTGGGGAGATACGTATTGAAGAGAGTTTCTCAGACTCTTATATCTGGGATATTTATGACTTAGCTATAATTATTTAAAAATAGGCTATCCGAAAGATGGTAATATTCTGTTAGTTTCTTTTTTTGAGGGAAAACTAGTTCAGTTCTTAGACCCTAAACCATTGTCAGTGGGAATCTGTCTGGTTTGAACTTAATTGAAGGAGATTCACAGGGTGCTTGATTTGGTTTAATCTCTATAAGGGGTTAAAGTCATAAATCACTGCAGGTTTGGTATTGATCCCCAGGGCTTGGACGTACTGGTGGGGCTTGTGGGCTGGGGGGGAGGGGGGGGGGGAGGCGAGGCAGGGCTGGCACAACGTTAGGGGAGAGGCGCAGAACAACTGGGAGGGTGTTCAAAAAGTGGCTGAAGTACGAAGATTCACTATCCCTTCACAATCCTTCACTGCCAGACCCCAATTCCCACCCCAGTTTAATCTTTCCATTTGGGAGGGCCAGGGGCAGATGGCACCAGTGAACAGGGTTTGGGTAGGTTGGGGGAAGGGAAGATAATGGCGACATGGGGTCAGAAGGGAGTCAGGCAACCTTAAGATGGGAAGGAAATTGACTGTGGTCGCTTAACTGAGAAGATTGAGTGGGTGGCAAGATGAGGCTGCTGCAGTGGTGACTGCAGTCTGGCAGTATTTTGGGGGAACAATAAAAGCTACAAGTTTTCATCCTTTGCATACTATATCTATTCCACCTCCCTTTCCCTTTGTCCAGTCCTTCTCACCCAATCTGGCATACGGGAGCATAGTGGCTTTGTTACTGGACTAGTAGCACAGAGGCCTGGACTAATGATCCAGAGACATGAGTTCAAATACCACCACAGCAGCAGGGAAGTTTAAATTCAATTAAGCAAATAAAATCTGGAATAAAAAGCTAGTATGAGTAATGGTAGCCACGAACTACCAAATTGTCATAAAAACCCATTTGGTTCACTAATGCCCTTTAGGGAAGAAAATATGCCGCCTTTACACTGTCAGGCCTATACGTGACTCCAGACCTGCAACAATGTAGTTGACTCTTACTGTCTTCTGTATTGGCCTAGCAAACCACTCATATCAACCCGCTATGAAAACATTTAATAATAAAACCAGACAGACTACCAGGTATCAACCTAGGCACCGGACATGACAATGGCACACCCTGCCCAGTCAACTCTGCAAAATCCTACTCATTAACATCTGGGGACTTGTGCCAACATTGAGAGAACTGTCTCCACAGACAAGTCAAGCAACAGCCTGACACAGTTATCCTCACCGAATCATACCTTTCAGACACCATCTCAGATTTTTCCATCGCCATCCTGGGTATGTCCTGTCCCACCAGCAACATAGACCTATCAGGGGTGGTGGCACAGTCGGGAGGTAGTGCCTCTGAGAGTCCTCAACATTGACTACGAACACCATGAAGTCTCCTGGCATCAAGTCAAACAAGGGCAGAAATTTGGGGTCCAAAAAGGGGATCTACACATGGAGGCTGAGGGCATGGCTGAGGTACTAAATGAGTACTTTGCATCTGTCTTTACCAAGGAAGAAGATGTTGCCAAAGTCATAGTGAAAAAGAGAGCTGAGTTACTGGTCAAGCTAAAAATTGATAAAACGGATGTATTAGAAAAATTGGCTGTACTTAAAGCTGATAAGTCACCAGGATCAGATGGGATGCACCCAAGGATGCTGATGTAGGAAAGGATGAAGATTGTGGAGGTACAGGTCATAATCTTCCAATCTTCCTGGAGTGGTGCCAGATGACTGGAGGATTGCAATCGTTCAAAAACGGGTGTAAGGATAAACACAGCAACTACAGTTTGACATCAGTGTTGGGAAAGATTTTAGAGATGACAATCAGGGACAAAATTAACAGTCATTTGGACAAGTGCAGATTAATTAGGGAAAGCCAGCACGGACTTGAATTGAGTTTTTTGACAGGGTAACAGAGATGGTCGATGTGGGTAATGTGGTCGACACAGTGTAAATGGGCTTCCAAAACATGTTTGTTAAAGTGCCACATAATAGACTTGACAGCAAAGTTGAAGCCCATGAATTAAAAGGGACAATGTTAGGATTGATACAAAATTAGCTGAGTGAAAGGAAACAAAGAGTAGGGAAGAACAGTTGTTTTTCAGACTGAAGGAAGGTATGCAGTGGAATTCCCCAGGGGTTGGTAACAGGACCAGAGATTTCCTTAACATATATTAATGACCTAGACTTGGATGTGCAGGGCACAATTTCAAGATTTGCAGATAATACAAAACTTGGAAGTATTGCAAACTGTGAGGAGGATCGTGATTGATTTCAAAAGGACATAGGCTGATTGAATTGGTGGTCATATGGCAGATGAAATTTAATGCAATGAAGTGGTATTATTTAAGTAGGAAGAATGACGAGAGGCAATATAAAAGAAAGGGCACAATTCTAAAGGGGGTGCAGGAACAGAGAGACCTGTGTTATGGACAGGTGGTAACCTCCCAACTGACGACAAAGAATAAAGAACAGTACAGCACAGGAACAGGCCATTCGGCCCTCCAAGCCTGCGCCGATCTTGATGCCTGCCGAAACTAACACCTTCTGCACTTCCGGGGCCCATATCCCTCTATTCCCTTCCTATTCATATATTTGTCAAGATGTGTCTTGAACGTCGCTATCGTATCTGCTTCCACCACCTCCCCTGGCAGCAAGTTCCAGGCACTCACCACCCTCTGTGTAAAAAACTTGCCTCGCACATCCCCTCTAAACTTTGCCCCTCGCACCTGAAACCTATGTCCTCTAGTAACTGACCCTTCCACCCTGGGAAAAAGCTTCTGAATATCCACTCTGTCCATGCCACTCATAACTTTGTAAACCTCTATCATGTCGCCCCTCCACCTCCGTCGTTCCAGTGAAAACAATCCGAGTTTTTCCAACCTCTCCTCATAGCTAATGCCCTCCAGACCAGGCAACATCCTGGTAAACCTCTTCTGTACCCTCTCCAAAGCCTCCACGTCCTTCTGGTAGTGAGGCGACCAGAATTGCACGTAATATTCTAAGTGTGGCCTAACTAAGGTTCTGTACAGTAGCAGCATGACTTGCCAATTTTTATACCCTATGCCCCGACCGACGAAGGCAAGCATGCCGTATGCCTTGACTACCTTATCCACCTGCGTTGCCACTTTGTGACCTGTGGACCTGTACGCCCAGATCTCTCTGCCTGTCAATACTCCTAAGGGTTCTGCCATTTACTGTATACTTCCCACCTGCATTAGACCTTCCAAAATGCATTACCTCACATTTGTCCGAATTAAACTCCATCTGCCATTTCTCCGCCCAAATCTCCAACCGATCTATATCCTACTGTATCCTCTGACAATCCTCATCACTGTCCCCTGGTGTGACCACACAATGGTCCATGATATGGAAACCATTGCTATCTTGGCATTTGAATGGGGACCATTCTGTTACAATGGTGCTACTATACACACATTCATCTGGGTTTGGGCTGTAGAGTCAGACTGTATTACAGAACCTTTGTTAGTCCCATTCCTGTAGGTCGGCGTCATTAACATGGCTCCTTTCAATTTCAATGGGTTTTCCCCAGAGCCAATTCAGACGCAGTTACTGAGTTTTATCTTTACAGACAGGCTTGTTGATTGTACAGGAGGGGTCACCTGACAGCTACTCCATTTTCTTATGATTCAGTGTCATAATTTCTCCAGTTCTTTGTCTATTTCATCACGGCTCCTTCCAAGCATGACACCAGGGCCCGGATTTTATGAGTGCCGCGGTGTTTCTGAAGGCGGGACCAGAAATTGCCGTAACTTCCGCATCTGCTGTATTTCCTGTTCACACACAATTTTATATGTAAATGAACCGTGCGGCGACGAGCACGAAGACAAGTGAGATCATGTGGCAGGCATGGCCCTTCATTGGTGGAACCTGCCATCACAGGCCCAAGCACCATGATCACCATAGATATAAAACATTCTGTGCTTGCAGCCTCAAGGTCATAGAGGCATAGAGTCATACAGCACAGAAACAGGCCCTTTGGCCCATCCGTGCCGACCATCAAGCACCTATCTATTCTAATCTCAATCAGCCTTCCTTTCATGCAAGTATCTTCAGATTAACCTAAATTGAAGCTTATACTTAATTCAAAATGTTTTGCCTCCCTTATTTTGTGAAAGTCACCACCAACTTCACATCATTTATTTTCCCTGCAGCAAAAGTGAGTCAGATGTCAGCTAGTACCCTCAATTTGCCCCACAGCTCCCTGAGGTTGACAGCACTCATCCCTCCCTTTAGGCCCTTGCCAAATATCTTCACACTGTAATGCTACGATCCACCCACCACACCCGCAGCCGACAATATGCAGCTTCAGCATCAACAGCAACTATTCAACACCACGGACGCTCCACTCCACCTTCCCCTGCTCCTCCATGCACCCGATCAGTCCCACCCTTCCCTACCTGAGTTTCCAGCCCTGATCGTCCATGTAGCAGCGCACCATGAACCCCCCCACCCCCCCCCACCGCCCTTCACCGCCATCGCCTTCGAAGATTCACCCTTGCTGGTGCCAAGTTTGGAGGGAAACAATGCTGGTATTAGTTTTGCAGATGAATTACAGAGAGAACAGCACAGACCTGAGACTCAACTGCACAATCCGACTGCTCCAATGCCAAGGTAAAGCAATCGTGAACTGAGTGGCGTGGGAATAGTGCTTGCCATTCACTTATTCTGGAAGGTAGAATTGAATTGTAGCTATGCATAGGGTAATGAGCATTCGTGTTATTTAAATGATTGCAAAGCTGCAATCCCTGAATGTCGCCAACAGCGTCAGTGAGCAGGTTATTGCTGTGTAAGTGCCACCTGATAGCACTGTTGACATCACCTTCCATCACTTTGCTGATGATCAAGAGTAGACTGATGGGGTGGTAACGGGCTAGGTTGGATTTGTCCTGCTTTTTGTGCACAGGACATACCTGGGCAATTTTCCACATTGTCGGGTAGATGCCAGTAGGAAGCGTCTCCAGCTGCTTCAGCTTGAGCTCAGGATTTCCAAGCTTGAGGGGCAGCTGGAATCACTGCGGAGCATCAGGAAGCAGGATAGTTTCCTGGACCTACGATCCAGGAGATGGTCACCCCACAAGCAGTAGGAGTTTAGGACAGTAGATGAGTGGCCATCTGGAACAGTAGGATGAGGCAGGAAGTGCAGGAGTCTTCGGGGTCTGTGCTACACTCAAACAATCAAACTCAGCTTTGGAGACTGCTGGGAGTGACAACACCTTGAAGGAGTGCAGTCCAGACCATGGCATCGATAGGCATTGGACTATACAGGAGGGTGCAGCTAAGTGCAGAAATGCAGTTGTTATAGGTGATTCCATAGTCAAGGGGACAGATAGGCATTTCTGTAACCATTATTGTGAGACCGGCATGGTATGCTACCTCCCTGGTGCCAGACTAAAGGACATCACAGAGAGGGTACAGGATATTCTGCAGGGAGAAGGGAGTGAGACAAAGTTGTGGTACCCATTGGTACCAACAACATTGCTAGGGCAGGTATTAAGGTCCTGCAGTCAGAATTTCAGGAGCTAGGGAGGAAGTTAAAGAGTAGGACCTTGAAGGTCATAATCTCTGAATTACTCCCAGTGCCACGTGCTAGCCAGAGTAGAAATAGGAATATAGGAAGGATCAATGTGTGGCTTGAAGCATGGTGAAGGAGGAAGGCCTTCAGAATCTTGGGGCATTAGGACCAGTTCTGGGGCAAGAGGCACCTATTCAAAAGAGATGTGTTGCACCTCAACAGGACTGGGACCAATATCCTCACAGGGAGATTCAATATTGTGGTTGGGGAAGGTTTAATCTAAACTGGCAAAGGGATGGGCACCTGCACATAGAATTAGGAAAAAGGAATACGGTGCATAATGTGAGAGTAGGGGAGTAGTTCCGTATTAGATGGGAGTGGTCTGAGAAGGACTATACTTGAATGCAAAGACAAGATTACAATGCATGTGCATAAATGCACAAAGCGTGATTAAGAAGGTTAGTGAGCTACAAGCACAAATAGCCGTACGGGAATATGATGTAGTGGCACTAATGAAAATGTGGCTTAAAAATGATGAGGATTGGGCGATGGAATGTTCAGAAAAGATAGAAAAGGAGAAAACGGAGGTGGCGTGGCAGTACTGATTAGGGAAGACATTGTAGTGCTAGAAAGGGAGGATGTCCTTGAGGGGGCAAGAACAGATTTCATTTGGTTAGAGTTGAGCAGCAAAAAAGAGCATGATAATGCTATTAGGGGCCTCCAAATAGTGAGAGAGACAGAGGAGCAAATCTGCAGGGAAACCACAGAGATGTGCAAGAACTATAGAGTGGTGATACTGGGGACTTCAATTATTCAAATATCTATTGGGATAATTTTAGAGTAAAGGGTAAGGAGGGGGAGAAATTTCCTAAATGTGTTTGGGAGAACTTCCTTAATCAGTATGTTCTCAGCCCAACTAGAAAGGAGGCATTGCTGGATCTGGTGCTAGGAAATGAGGTGGGCACAGTGGAACAAGTGTCTGCCAGGGAGCACCTGGGTAACAGTGATCATCGTATCATAAGGTTTAGACTATTAATGAACAAAAGCAAGGAACAAAATAAGGTAGAACATCGTGATTGGAAGAGAGCTAATTTCAACGCGATGAGAAGGGATCTAGCTGGGGTAAAACAGCACCAAAGACTGACAGGAAGAGCTGGTTCGGGACAATGGATTATCCTTAAGGAAGCGATGCTTCAGGTACAGGCTAGGTACATTCCAACAAGGGCAAAAGGTTCTTCTTTTGGACCTCCTCATCTCGAGAGACAATGGATACGTGCCTGGAGGTGGTCAGTGGTTTGTGAAGCAGCGCCTGGAGTGGCTATAAAGGCCAATTCTAGAGTGACAGGCTCTTCCACAGGTGCTGCAGAGAAATTTGTTTGTCGGGGCTGTTGCACAGTTGGCTCTCCCCTTGCGCCTCTGTCTTTTTTCCTGCCAACTGCTAAGTCTCTTCGACTCGCCACATTTTAGCCCTGTCTTTATGGCTGCCCGCCAGCTCTGGCGAACGCTGGCAACTGACTCCCACGACTTGTGATCAATGTCACAGGATTTCATGTCGCGTTTTCAGACGTCTTTAAAGTGGAGACATGGACGGCCGGTGGGTCTGATACCAGTGGCGAGCTCGCTGTACAATGTGTCTTTGGGGATCCTGCCATCTTCCATGCGGCTCACATGGCCAAGCCATCTCAAGCGCCGCTGACTCAGTAGTGTGTACAAGCTGGGGATGTTGGCCGCCTCGAGGACTTCTGTGTTGGAGATACGGTCCTGCCACCTGATGCCAAGTATTCTCCGGAGGCAGCGAAGATGGAATCAATTGAGACGTCGCTCTTGGCTGACATATGTCGTCCAGGCCTCGCTGTCGTAGAGCAAGGTACTGAGGACACAGGCCTGATACACTCGGACGTTTGTGTTCCGTGTCAGTGCGCCATTTTCCCACACTCTCTTGGCCAGTCTGGACATAGTAGTGGAAGCCTTTCCCATGCACTTGTTGATTTCTGCATCGAGAGACAGGTTACTGGTGATAGTTGAGCCTAGGTAGGTGAACTCTTGAACCACTTCCAGAGCGTGGTCGCCAATATTGATGGATGGAGCATTTCTGACGTCCTGCCCCATGATGTTCGTTTTCTTGAGGCTGATGGTTAGGCCAAATTCATTGCAGGCAGCCGCAAACCTGTCAATGAGACTCTGCAGGCACTCTTCAGTGTGAGATGTTAAAGCAGCATCGTCAGCAAAGAGGAGTTCCCTGATGAGGACTTTCCGTACTTTGGACTTTGCTCTTAGACGGGCAAGGTTGAACAACCTGCCCCCTGATCTTGTGTGGAGGAACATTCCTTCTGGTAAGGGGACCAAAAACAGGGCTCCTTGGATGACGAGGGAGATAGAGGTTATGATGAAACAAAAATGGAGGGTGTATGATGCATACCAGGCCATATATAATCAGTTGAGAGACTCAGAGCAAGGCTAATATACTTAATATACTTTGAATCAGTGTTCACTAAGGAAGTGGAAACTAACAAAATATCAGTAGAAGCGAAAAGAGAGGCAATGGATAGATAAGAGAAAAATTGAGAGCAGGAAGGTACTAAACAGGCTGGCTATGCTTAGGTTAGATAAGTCACCTGGTTATGATGGCTTGCATCCCAGGTTGCGAAAGGAAGTGGGGTGGAAATAGCAGATGGGCTTGCCACAATCTTCTAATCTTACCTGGATACGGGAAGGTGCCAGAAGATTGGAGTGTGTGAAATATGACACCCTTATTCAAGAAAGAGTGTAAGGACAGTTCTAGTAACTACAGGCCAGTTAGTTTAACATCAGTGGTGGGTAAGGTTTTAAAAACAATAATCAGGGAAAATATCAACAGGTAATTGGAGAGGTTTGAGTTCATTAAGGAGAGCCAGCATGGATTTGTAAAAGGTTAATCATGCTTAACTAATCTAATTGAATTTTTTGATGAATTATCAGAGAAGGTTGATCAAAGGAATGCAGTGGATTTTGTTTATATGGATTTTGAGAAAGCATTTGACAAGGTACCACATAAAAGACTGGTTAACAAAATTGAAGCTCATGGAATCGGAGGGTCAGTGGCCAACTGGATAAAAAAATTGGCTTAAGGATAAAAAACAGTGGGCGGATGGGGCGGAAGCGGCCGAGTAAGCTGAAGCTGCTCTGTGCCACCCGCCCACTGGCATCACGCGCGGGGCAGCCAATTAGCGGCCCCTCGGTGTGTTCGGCACCTGGCAGGGCACGCGCGGCCGGTTCAATCAGTAAATTTGGGGGCAGGGCCAATGTAAGACCTTTAAAAAGGCATACAGCATTACAACGGAGCAGCTGCTCAGGGGAGTACACCCGAGGAGGAGCTGTGAGTGTAACTGCGGCAACTGCAGAGCTGACCAACTTACTGTAAAGTCAAGAAGTGAAGGAAGACTGACAGTGCCCAGGGGCAGGAAAGGAGAATAGATTATGGGCGGCACAGTGGCGCAGTGGTTCGCACCGCAGCCTCACAGCTCCAGCGACCCAGGTTCAATTCTGGGTACTGCCTGTGTGGAGTTTGCAAGTTCTCCCTGTGTCTGTGTGGGTTTCCTCCGGGTGCTCCGGATTCCTCCCACAGCCAAAAGACTTGCAGGTTGATAGGTAAATTGGCCATTATAAATTGCCCCTAGTATAGGTAGGTGGTAGGGGAATATAGGGACAGGTGAGGATGTGGTAGGAATATGGGATTAGTGTAGGATTAGTATAAATGAGTGGTTAATGGTCAGCACAGACTCAGTGGGCTGAAGGGCCTGTTTCAGTGCTGTATCTCTAAATCTAAATCTAAATCTAAATTTGCAGAAGAAATCCAGATTGATGGAGGGGAGAAGGTTCACCACAGCCCCCAGATTCTCAGAGGAATCTCTGCAGGTCCTCATTCAGGCGGTGGAGGCGAGGCATAATATCTTATTCAACGCTGATGGCCAAAGAAGGCCCCCAGATGTGACCAAGAGGCCCTGGCTGGAGTTCGCCGAGGAGGTCAGCAGCCGCTGTGTGGTATGGAGGACATAGCTCCAGTGCCGCAAGCAGCTCAATGACCTGCTTCGCTCTCCGGGTAAGGGGTACTCCTCATTCATCTCATTGTGAATGTGCCAGGGGTCAGTCTGTCCTGATGATGCAAGGTGAAAAACAGCAAAGAGCAGTCCTTGCCTGCTGCATTGTATTGGGACGCAAGATGGGCAGGTCTGGGATGCACGGTGATCCATATGTGTTCAAATTGGGCACTGCATTGTAGAAGCGGTGAAATGCAACAACAAACCCAATGGGTGAGGGTGTGAGATACAAATCATAGTCTAAACTAGGTGTGCTTGTTTAAATAGGAGAAGAGGGCATACAATGCCCGAGAGAGGTCCCGGACTGGTGGTGGCCATGGAAATCAGGCATACCTGACCAGTATGGAGGAGGATTCCTTGATGCTGGCAGGGGAGGATGGAGGACGCGCCATAGCAGATGACGAGGTTGGTGGCCCTGGCCGTCAGAGTGAGTGACCCATAATGTGGTGGGAGGGTGTTTGGGCAGGGGGGAGGTGGGGTCGTTGGGGAGGCAGCTGAAGTGATGATGGTCTCATGCACTGAAGTGTGCTAATAAAAGTTGATTCACACAAATGTGACCAAAATGCAGTAAGGGACATGTGCCTAAATCTGTGGTGCTAATCAAACTGATCAATCTGATTTTCCCTGCAGGTGAAACATATCAGCGGCCGGTGGTGGGGGGGGGGGGGTCCCAGGGGCTCAACAGTCCCCCTCTGAGGATGAGGAGATCACCTCAGAGCGTGCACCGTCACATCATCACATCTCAATAAAGCGCCAGCGCAGAGTCTTCCACCACGGCTGGGATTACTGTCTCCGCGGAAACAATGCCACTTACGGGTGTTAGCACAGCACAGTCGCTGGACCAGCCACCAGAGGCAGAACCGGCCAATGCCTCACACACTCGGAGGAGTGTGGGAGGCCAGGCCAGTGCAGAGCCACAAGCTGATGACATTCCTCTGAGAACATCCATTCAGCAGGAGATGTTGCAGGTTCAACACGTGGTGCAGGGACATCTGGTAGAGTTGCCAGAGATGCTGCGAGCCATAGCACATACTCTGGAAACATCCATCCGGGGCATGTCAGCTGCAATCTCTCTGGCTCTGTTGACAGATTGGCGGCTGCAGTGGAGGGGCCAGTACTGGAAGCCATCCGTGATCTCAGGGGGAGTGTGGCCACCCTGGACCAGGCCATCAGAGCGCAAACTCAGATTCGCTTGCGGCAGACCAAGGCTGCTCATCCCTCTAAGGTCAGCTTTGAGGACCAGTCGAGCCTCAGGAGGGCACAGGGGCAGCAGCTAATAGCTCATGGGAGCTCCTCTTAGGGCGCGCCTGATGCATCATGCAGCCCCTTGCTCCCTCTGCTAGTGACATGTAAACCACGAATTCCCAGAGTGTTAGAGGGTGCTCCTGATATTTCCCATGGGCACCATGATATGCCGTGACCTGCACGACTGCGAGCAAGAGAGGACATCCGCCGAAGTCATCAAGAGCAGGGCAGAAACCCGATCAGCCACCTGCCTCTGATGAGTCTAGTGGCGAGGGATCGTCCACACACAAGTGCACCTGCAAACGTTTTAAGAAAGCACTGTAACATCACTTCTGGTTCACTGGGTTACCTTGCAATTATTTATTTGAATTGGACATTAGATCACTGTAAATAAATTTGTGCTTTGAACATTTAACTTTGCATATGTCCATGAGGTTGCATCAGACATTGTTGCGCTGCTCAAGCAGTTATATATGAGATGTCACACACTTGGGTTGGCTTCATCATGAAAAGCTGTTGTTTTTCATCAGATCCTCTCTACCCTTGGATGTGTGTGTCCTTTCCCTCTCAGAATCCCACAATGGCTCACTGCATGCCACAATGTGATATCTTTGCATGTAGTGATCCTCTCAAGAGAAACGCCTGCCTATTAGGGCATCCCAGGTCTCTCTAGCTCTTAATTCCAGAGGACATTCTGCTTCCTCTCCCCTGCCATCATGTCGGAGGTGCCCATCATCCTCATCAGAAACTCTATCTTCATCTGATGACGTCTCACGGTTACATTGAACCTCCTCAATGGCGTCTCCCCTTTCCATCGCAAGGTTGTGCAAGGTGCAGCAAACAACAATAATCCTGGAGACCCACGCTCGCGCTTACTGCAGTGATCCACTTGAGCGGTCCGACACCTAAATCTCATCTTGAGCAGGCCAATCGTTTGCTCGATTGTCACTCTGGTGGCCGCATGGCTCTCATTGAAGCGTTCCGCAGCATGACCCCTTGGGATTTTCACGGGTGTCATCAGCCATGTTTTCAAAGGATAACCCCTGTCGCCAATTATCCAACCTTGCAGTCTGTCTGGGGGACTGAAAAGAGCAGGCACCTGGGAGTTTCTCAGAATGTATGCATCGTAGGACCTCCCTGGGTACCGTGTACTAACCTGCATGATTCTCTTCCGATGACTGCATACAAGCTGAACGTTCAATGAGTGGAATCCTTTTCGGTTAACGAATGCCCCTGCATGACCTGCTGATGATCTAATTGCCACATGCATACAGTCCATCACACCCTGAACCATTGGGAACACAGCTATTGCGCTGAATCCTCTTGATCTTTCAGCCTGGCTGGTGTTGTCCGTTTTGAAACAAATGAAATTGTTAGCATGTCTGAACAATGCATCAGTCACAACCTTTATGCTGTGGTGCGCAGCAGCCTGGGAGACTCCGCACAAGTCTGCCATCGAAGCCTGGAAAGAGCCACATGCATAAAAGTTAAGGGCGACGGTCACCTTTAGAGCGACCAGCATTGGATGGCCACCGAGGCAGATTGAGGCTACATCCACTGCCAGCATCTCACGAAGAAATGTCACAGATGCAGCCTTCTTATGCACTGGCATTCTGACGGGGTGCAGGTAGCTCAGATGCAGCCGGTATACCCTGCCTATTGGGTAGCGCATCTCCTGACATGTCTTCGCTCTCGCCCGACTCTGCTGCCTGCTCTCCCTCCCATATAACAAGGAGCCACTTGACCAGCTGCTTGCGCATGCCCATGCCCAGCTGTCCTTCTGTCCCTGATTGGTCAAAGAACAAAGACAAAGATAATTACAGCACAGGAACAGGCCCTTCGGCCCTCCAAGCCTGCGCCGATCCAGATCCTCTCTCTAAACATGTCGCCTATTTTCTAAGGTTCTGTATCTCTTTTCTTCCTGCCCATTCATGTATCTGTCTAGATACATCTTAAAAGACTCCATCGTGCCCGCATCTACCACCTCCGCTGGCAATGCGTTCCAGGTGCCCACCACCCTCTGCGTAAAGAACTTTCCACGCATATCCCCCCTAAACATTTCCCCTTTCACTTTGAACTCGTGTCCTCTAGTAATTGAAACCCCCACTCTGGGAAAAAGCTTCTTGCTATCCACCCTGTCTATACCTCTCATGATTTTGTACACCTCAATCAGGTCCCCCCTCAACCTCCGTCTTTCTAATGAAAATAATCCTAATCTGCTCAACCTCTCTTCATAGCTAGCGCCCTCCATACCAGGCAACATCCTGGTGAACCTCCTCTGCACCCTCTCCAAAGCATCCACATCCTTTTGATAATGTGGCGACCAGAACTGTACGCAGTATTCCAAATGTGGCCGAACCAAAGTCCTATACAACTGTAACATGACCTGCCAACTCTTGTACTCAATGCCCCGTCCGATGAAGGAAAGCATGCCGTATGCCTTCTTGACCACTCTATTTACCTGCGTTGCCACCTTCAGGGAACAGTGGACCTGAACACCCAAATCTCTCTGGACATCAATTTTCCCCAGGACTTTTCCATTTACTGTATAGTTCACTCTTGAATTGGATCTTCCAAAATGCATCACCTCGCATTTGCCCTGATTGAACTCCATCTGCCATTTTTTCTGCCCAACTCTCCAATCTATCTATATTCTGCTGTATTCTCTGACAGTCCCCTTCACTATCTGCTACTCCACCAATCTTAGTGTCGTCTGCAAATTTGCTAATCAGTCCACCTATACTTTCCTCCAAATCATTAATGTATATCACAAACAACAGTGGTCCCAGCACAGATCCCTGTGGAACACCACTGGTCACACGTCTCCATTTTGAGAAACTCCCTTCTACTGCTACTCTCTGTCTCCTGTTGCCCAGCCAGTTCTTTATCCATCTAGCTAGTACACCTTGGACCCCAAGCGCCTTCACTTTCTCCATCAGCCTGCCATGGGGAACCTTATCAAACGCCTTACTGAAGTCCATGTATATGACATCGACAGCCCTTCCCTCATCAATCAACTTTGTCACTTCCTCAAAGAATTCTATTAAGTTGGTAAGACATGTTGGTCCTCCTCCTCTAAAGTGCTGCCTCCAGAATGCACAATTTCCATCTTTGGACTGGTTACCAGATTCAATGATTAAATCTCTTAAGTTCCAGCTGTCAGGACAGGCACACACAACCCCCTTCCTTCCACTCACTGACTCAGGACAGATAGGTCCCGAGCTGCAGTGAGTCAGACTCAGTTGCAGTCCTCCGCACAAGCTACAAATGTCTTCAATTTATATGACATACAAAAGCTCTCACGGATAAGCAACACCAAAAACATTACCTCCAACACCCTCACTGATTGCCTGCCTTCCGCCCTTTTAAAGCTGCCGGGTCCCCGACACAATCAGTGACCCGCTTTACAGCCGAAAAATCCGACGGCCCATGTAAATTTGCAGTCAATTGGCTTCTCAACCACTTTAATTACCTTCAAATTACTTGCGGTCGGGCGGCGAGCGGCGTCTTGATCGCGCCCGACTTCCTGGGTCGTGAAATGACGTCTGTGCGTGATGACACCAGGGACCTGACCCAACGTCATCGGACACCATTTCACCACCTGGACACCTCTGAATGGACCCGATTACGGTAGGTAAAATTCCGGCCAGCGAGTCGTAGTAAATGGCTGTTTTTCACATTCGAGGATGGTTGATAGTGGTGTTCCCCAAGGGTCAGTGCTGGGGTCACTGCTTTTTTTGATATATATATATGACTTGGATCTTGGAATGCAGATTAGAATCTCAAAATTTGCTGATGACACCAAACTTGGAGGTGTGATAAACAGTGAATATGGCATGAATTGCCAGCAACAGGACATAGATAGACTAGCAAAATGGGCAGACAGGTGGCAGATGGAATTTAATACTGACAAGTGTTGCATTTTGACAAGTGCTGCATTTTGGCAGAGGAATAGGGAGATGCAATACAGAGTTAATGGCATAGTTCTAAAGAGTGTGCAGGAACATCGGGATTTAGGGGCTCATGTGCATAGATCTTTGACATATTGACAGCAAGGTTAGGAAAGCATATGGGACCTGGGGTTTCATATACTGAGGCATTGAGTACAAAATCAGGGAAGTTATGCTGAACCTGTGTAAAGCTCTGGTTAGGCCCCAACTGGAGTATCGTGTCCACTTCTAGTCCCCATACTTTAGAAAGGATGTGAGGGTCCTTGGGAGGGTACAGAGGAGATTTACCAGAATGGTTCCGGGGTGGGGGATTTTAGTTATAAGGTTAGTTTGGAAAAGCTGGGGTTGTTCTCCTCACAGCAAAGGAGATTGAGGGGAGATTTAATGGAGGTGTATAAGATTATGATAGGTTGAGATAAGTTAGACAAGGAAAAAGTGTTCCCATTAACTAATGGTACAAGGACTAGGGGACACAGATTGAAGGTTTTGGACAAGGAATACAAGGGAAACATGAGGAAGACCATTTTTAACGCAGCAGGTGGTAATGACCTGGAACTCGCTGCCCTTAACGTTGGTGGAAGCAGATATGGGTGGTGGAAGCAGAGACAATCAATGACTTCAATAGAAAGTGGATGACCACTTGAAGGAAATAAACTTGCAGAGCTACGGGGATTGAGCAGGGTTGCGGGACTGATTGGATAGTTCTGTGGAAAGCCGGCCGAATGGCCTCCTTCTGTGCTGCAAATGACTCTATGTACTGTGCCACACACATACTGCACCTTGGCAAACATTTTTGCCAGCCCATTAACCAAAGCATTTAAAGGCTTACAGCTGTTGAGTTGATATTCAACTACTGTCAACGTTCACTGCTGTCAGCCTTGGTTCAGTGGTAGCACACTGCCTTCATCAAAAGGTTTGGTTCAAGCCCCACTCAAGGACTGGAGCACGTAATCCACACTGCCAATTGAGTGAGCAAATGCTGCACAGTGTGGTAAGTTCCATATTTTGGATGAGTTGTTAAACTGAGACTCTGCCTGTCATCTCAGGTGGTCATAAAAAGGTCCCACAGCACTGTTCAATAAAAAGCACAAGAGTTGTCTCAGGAGTGTAAATTGGCTGCCATGCTTCCCAACATTAAAATAATAATTATTCAACTTCTCTATATCCATTTCCAGGGATAGGTTTATGACCAATATCTACTATAAACCCACCGACTCCCACAGCAACCCTGAGTATAATTCCTCCCACTCCACTTCCTGTCAGCACTATATTCCATTCTCCCAGTTTCTCCATCTCCTCTGTTTCAACAATGCCATCTTCCAGACTTCTGCTTCTGATATGTGTTTCTTTTCCCTAAATCAAGGATTCCTCTCCATCGTGGTTGACAGGACACTCGATTGTGTACCTCCCCTTCCCATGACACCTTCCCTTGCAAATGCAAGAGATGCAACAACTACCCTATTACTCCGACTGATTCCACGTGGATTCCAACTGCAGTTTCACCCATCATGCTTTGAAACTACCCAGGATCACAGGTATCTCCGAGAAATACAACGTTCCTCGGACTGCTACTCTCGCCGCATCCTGAGATCCACACTCAGTGCTATGCGCCGCCATATGCACACACTGGACCTCTCTCTCCAGCAGCACCGTCTCACCTTATCTCAAATCTGTTCGACTCCGCAGTTTCATCTCATCTTAAGTCTCATCCGACGCATTAACAAAAAACTTTTTTTCTTCCTTTCAGGTGTTAAGGAACGCAAGCTCCAGCAGCTGATGGGGACTAATGCCCCTCCAGATCCTCCTTCCGCTTCAGTACCCTCTGACCCCACCCCTTCTGATCTGACCCCTTGCCGTGTATTCACTATACCCTCTGACCTCCCCCTCTCTGATGCGAAGCGTTCTGTACTCAGCAAAGGTCTCAGTTTTATCCCCTTACGCCCCCACCTCAATGAATTTCGCGCTCGGCATGACGTTGAGCTCTTCTTCCGTCGCCTCCGCCTCCGGGCTCACTTCTTCGACCAGGAGTCCTCCCCCCGACCAGCAGACCCATTCACCCGCCTCCAGCATTCTCCCTCTACCTGGACCCCTCCCCCTGGCGTCTTACCCGCTCTTGATCTCTTCATTGAAAACTGTCGGCGAGACATTGGTCGTCTCAATTTCTCTGCCCCCCTCACTCACTCTAACCTGTCCCCCTCTGAACTTGAGGTACTCCGTTCTCTCAGGTCTAACCCCGACATGGTTATCAAACCTGCAGACAAGGGTGGTGCTGTTGTTGTATGGCGTACCGACCTCTACCTTGCAGAAGCTCAACGCCAACTCACAGACACCTCTTCCTACCTCCCTCTGGACCATGACTCCACCACCGAACATCAAGCCACCGTCCAAAGGACTGTCACTGACCTCATCTGCTCTGGAGATCTTCCCTCTACGGCTTCCAACCTCATAGTCCCACAACCCCGGACAGCCCGCTTCTACCTCCTTCACAAAATCCACAAACGGGACTGTCCCGGCAGACCCATTGTGTCAGCCTGCTCCTGCCCCACTGAACTTATTTCTTCCTATCTAGACTCTATCTTTTCTCCGCTGGTCCAGTCTCTTCCCACCTACATCCGTGACTCTTCTGACGCCCTACGTCATTTTGACAATTTCCAGTTTCCTGGTCCCAACCGCCTCCTCTTCACTATGGACGTCCAATCGCTCTACACCTCCATCCCCCACCAGGATGGTTTGAGGGCTCTCCGCTTCTTCCTGGAACAGAGGCCCAACCAGTCCCCATCCACCAGCACCCTCCTCCGCCTGGCTGAACTTGTTCTCACATTGAACAACTTCTCCTTCAACTCCATGCATTTCCTTCAAGTAAAAGGTGTCGCTATGGGTACCCGCATGGGTCCTAGTTATGCCTGTCTTTTTGTGGGATATGTCGAGCATTCTTTGTTCCAGTCCTACTCAGGCCCCCTCCCCCAACTCTTTTTCCGGTGCATTGATGACTGTATCGGTGCCGTTTCCTGCTCCCGCACCGAACTAGAAAACTTTATCAACTTTGCTTCCAATTTCCACCCTTCTCTCACCTTTACATGGTCCATCTCTGACACTTCCCTTCCCTTCCTCGACTTCTCTGTCTCCATCTCTGGGGATAGGTTGTCTACCAATATCCATTATAAGCCCACTGACTCCCACAGCTACCTCGACTACACATCTTCACACCCTACCTCCTGTAAGGACTCCATTCCATTCTCCCAGTTTCTCCGTCTCCGACGCATCTGCTCTGATGATGCTACCCTCCATGACGGTGCTTCTGATATGACCTCCTTTTTCCTCAACCGAGGATTTCCCCCCACTGTGGTTGACAGGGCCCTCAACCGTGTCCGACCCATTCCCCGCACCTCTACCCTCACCCCTTCCCCTCCCTCCCAGAACCATGACAGGGTTCCCCTTGTCCTCACTTTTCATCCCACCAGCCTCCATATCCAAAGGATCATCTTCCGCCATTTTCGCCACCTCCAGCGTGATGCCACTACCAGTCGCATCTTCCCCTCCCTTCCCCTGTCAGCATTCCGAAGGGATCGTTTCCTCCGCGACACCCTGGTCCACTCCTCCATTACCCCCACCACCTCGTCCCCGTCCCAGGGCACCTTCCCTTGCAATCGCAGGAGGTGTAATACCTGCCCATTTACCTCCTCTCTCCTCACTATCCCAGGCCCCAAACACTCCTTTCAGGTGAAGCAGCGATTTACTTGTACTTCTTTCAATGTAGTATACTGTATTCGCTGCTCACAGTGTGGTCTCCTCTACATTGGGGAGACCAAGCGCAGACTGGGTGACCGCTTTGCGGAACATCTCCGCTCAGTCCGCAAGCAGGACCCTGAGCTTCCGGTTGCTTGCCATTTCAACACTCCCCCCTGCTCTCATGCTCACATCTCTGTCCTGGGATTGCTGCAGTGTTCCAGTGAACATCAACGCAAGCTCGAGGAACAGCATCTCATCTACCGATTAGGCACACTACAGCCTGCCGGACTGAACATTGAGTTCAATAATTTCAGAGCATGACAGCCCCCCACTTTACTTTCATTTTTAGTTCATTTTTCTTCCTTTTTTTTTACATTCCTTTTTACATTTTTTACAATCTTTTTTTGCATTTATTTCATTTCATCTTAGTTTGTTCAGTTTGCTTACCCACTGTTTTTTTCAGGTTGTTTTTCTTCAGGTTTGCACTTGCTGCTGTTCAATATTCAGTATATTCACACCTAATCTGTACCAATGCTTTGTCTTTCAACACACCATTAACATATTGTTTGCCTTTGCTCCGTGACCTTTTGGTCAGCTACGTGGCCTGGTCCAATCTGCACCTTCTCCTTTGTTATCTCTTGCCCAACCCCCACCTCACTTGTTTATAATCTGTGACTTTTCTAATATTTGTCAGTTCCGAAGAAGGGTCGCTGACCTGAAACGTTAACTCTGCTTCTCTTTCCACAGATGCTGCCAGATCTGCTGAGTGATTCCAGCATTTCTTGTTTTTGTTTCAGATTTCCAGCATCTGCAGTATTTTGCTTTTATTTACCCTATTACCACCTCCTTTTCCAATCTCCTAGGCTCCAAACACTGCTTCTAGGTGAAAATTGATTTATTTGTACTTTTTTCACATTAGCTAACTGCATTCCCTGCTCATAATGCAATATCTTCTATGTTGGGGAGACCAAATTAGATTGGGTGATGGCTTTACAGAATACCTCTGTTTAGCCCACAAGCGTAACCCTGAGCTTCCAGCCACCTGTCATTTTAATTCTCCGTCGTACTCCCACTCTGGCTTCTCTGTTCTTGGCCTCCTCCACTGTTCTAATGAACAAAGAACAAAGAACAGTACAGCACAGGAAAAGGCCATTCGGCCCTCCAAGCCTGCGCCAATCTTGATGCCTGCCTAAACTAAAACCTGCTGCACTTCCGGGGACCGTATCCCTCTATTCCCATCCTATTCATGTATTTGTCAAGATGCCTCTTAAACGTCGCTTCCACCACCTCCCCTGGCAGCAAGTTCCAGGCACTCACCACCCTCTGTGTAAAGAACTTGCCTTGCACATCCCCTCTAAACTTTGCCCCTCTCACCTTAAACCTATGTCTCCTAGTAACTGACTCTTCCACCCAGGGAAAAAGCTTCTGACTATCCACTCTGTCCATGCCACTCATAACTTTGTAAACCTCTATCATGTCGCCCGTCCACCTCCGTCGTTCCAGTGAAAACAATCCGTGTTTATCCAACCTCTCCTCATAGCTAATGCCCTCCAGACCAGGCAACATCCTGGTAAACCTCTTCTGTACCCTCTCCAAAGCCTCCACGTCCTTCTGGTAGTATGGCGACCTGAATTGCACGCAATATTCTAAGTGTGGCCTAACTAAAGTTCTGTACAGCTGCAACATGACTTGCCAATTTTTATACTCTATGCCCTGACCGATGAAGGCAAGCATGCCATATGCCTTCTTGACTGCCTTATCCACCTGCGTTGCCACTTGCAGTGACCTGTGGACCTGTACGCCCAGATCTCTCTGCCTGTCAATACTCCTAAGGGTTCTGCCATTTACTGTATACGTCCCACCTGCATTAGACCTTCCAAAATGCATTACCTCACATTTGTCCAGATTAATCTCCATCTGCCATTTCTCCGCCCAAGTCTCCAACCGATCTATATCCTACTGTATCCTCTGACAATTCTCATCACTATCCGCAACTCCACCAACCTTTGTGTTGTCCGCAAACTTACTAATCAGACCAGCTACATTTTCCTCCAAATCATTTATATATACTAGAAACAGCAAAGGTCCCAGCACTGATCCCTGCGGAACACCACTAGTCACAGCCCTCCATTCAGAAAAGCACCCTTCCACTGCTACCCTCTGTCTTCTATGACCGAGCTAGTTCTGTATCCATCTTGCCAGCTCACCTCTGATCCAGTGTGACTTCACCTTTTGTACCAGTCTGCCATGAGAGACCTTGTCAAAGGCTTTACTGAAGTCCATATAAACAACATCCACTGCCCTTCCTTCATCAATCATCTTTGTCACTTCGTCAAAAAACTCAATCAAGTTAGTGAGACATGACCTCCCCTTCACGAAACTGCCTCTCTCTAATAAGTTTGTTTGTTTCCAAATGGGAGTAAATCCTGTCCCGAAGAATCCTCTCTAATAATTTCCCCACCACCTACATAAAGCTCACCGGCCTATAATTTCCTGGATTATCCTTGCCACCCTTCTTAGACAAAGGAACAACATTGGCTATTCTCCAGTCCTCTGGGACCTCACCTGTCACCAATGAGGATGCAAAGATTTCTGTCAAGGCCCCAGCAATTCCTTCCCTTGCCTCCCTCAGTATTCTGGGGTAGATCCCATCAGGCCCTGGGGACTTATCTACCTTAATGCTTTGCAAGATGCCCAACATCTCCTCCTTTTTGATAACGACATGACCCAGACTATCTACACTTCCTTCCCTAGGCTCATCATCCACCAAGTCCTTCTCTTTGGTGACTACTGATGCAAAGTACTCATTTAGTACCTCGCCCATTTCCTCTGGCTCCACACATAGATTCCCTCCTCTGTCCTTGAGTGGGCCAACCCTTTCCCTGGTTACCCTCTTGCTCTTTGTATACGCATAAAAAGCCTTGGGATTCTCCTTAATCCTGTTTGCCAATGACTTTTCATGACCCCTTTTAGCCCTCCTGACTCCTTGCTTAAGTTCCTTCGTACTGTCTTTATATTCCTCAAGGGCTTCGTCTGTTCTTAGCCTTCCAGCCCTTATGAATGCTTCCTTTTTCTTTTTGACTAAACTCACAATATCCCGCGCTATCCAAGGTTCCCGAAATTTGCCAAACTTATCCTTCTCCCTCACAGGAACGTGCTGGTCCTGGATTCTAATCAACTGACGTTTGAAAGACTCCCACATGTCAGATGTTGACTTAAACTCAAACAGCCGCCCCCAATCTAAATTCTCCAGTTCCTGCCTAATATTGTTATAATTAGCCTTCCCCCAATTTAGCACCTTCACCCGAGGACTACTCTTATCCTTATCCACAAGTACCTTAAAACTTATGGAATTATGGTCACTGTTCCCGAAATGCTCCCCTACTGAAACTTCGACCACCTGGCCGGGCTCATTCCCCAATACCAGGTCCAGTACGGCCCCATCCCTAGTTGGACTATCTACATATTGTTTCAAGAAGCCCTCCTGGATGCACCTTACAAATTCTGCCCCATCCAAGCCCCTAGCACTAAGTGAGTCCCAGTCAATATTGGGGAAGTTAAAATCACCCACCACTACAATCCTGTTACCTTTACATCTTTCCAAAATCTGTCTCCATATCTGCTCCTCTACCTCCCACTGGCTGTTGGGAGGCCTGTAGTAAACTCCCAACATCGTGACTGCACCCTTCCTATTCCTGAGCTCCACCCATATTGCCTCGCTGCATATCCTCCCGCAGTACAGCTGTGATATTCTCCTTAACCAGTAATGCAACTCCCCCACCCCTTTTACATCCCCCTCTATCCCGCCTGGAACATTTAGCTGCCGAATCCTGTCCTTCCCTCAACCAAGTCTCTGTAATAGCAACAACATCATAGTTCCAAGTACTAATCCAAGCTCTAAGTTCATCTGCCTTACCTGTTATACTTCTCGCATTGAAACAAATGCACTTCAGACCACCAGTCCCGCTGTGCTCCGCAACATCTCCATGCATGCTCTTCCTCTTAGTCTTACTGGCCTTATTTACTAGTTCCCCCTCAGTTATTTCACCTGCTGTCCTACTGCTCTGCTCTACTGCTCAATGGAAGCTCAAGAAACAGTACTTAATCTTTCAAACAGTCACTTTATAGCCTTCCAGAACCAACTAAGTTCAAAAATTTAAGATCATAACCATTGCTCCCATCAGACAGCTGCTGTTGACAATGAAGCTGTTATTGCTGTTTACACCTCCGCTCCATCCATCTTTTGTTTCATTACTTGTCCTGTCACCATCCTCAATTGCCTTGCACCATCCTTCCTTTTGTCATTTTATCTCTCCTGCCTTCCACCCTATCACAGGCCTTCCCTTTTGATCTTTCCTCCCCTCCTTGCATCTGTACTTGCTTACAATCTGCTACATCTCTAACTTTTTCAAGTTCTGATGAAAGGTCATTGCCCTGAAACATTAACTCTGTTTCTTTCTCCACAGATACTGCCTGACCTGCTGATTATTTCCAGAATTTTCTGTTTTTATTGTAATAGTGGCTATACTTCATAAGTCGTTCACTGGCTGCGAACCACTTTGGGGCATCCTGAGTTCATGAAAGATGTTGCATTATTTCAAGTTATTTATTTTGTTCCGTTGTTGTGACTGGCAGGTGCTCCGAACAGCATTCTTATCCATTTCTGGTCCAACACACTAGACCAAATGCAGCCACTTCTTCCCCACCGCTCCCATCTCAACCAAATCCACCTGCTTTAATAATAAAGCCTATTGTCTAGGTATTCTTTACATAGCATTTTAAATTCATTCTAATTTTATTTTTAATTTGCTTGTTCCAAGTTATGATTATAACCTTTCTCAACAGCCTAGAAGCATACAGTCCAATCTATCCTTCCATCGTTCTCACAATTTTGACAAATTTTCTTTCTATTTTCTCTGCTGCTCCATTCTTTATTTTAACTATAAAAATGTACAATATTGCAATTCTATCTGCTATATTTGTGCATTACTTGCCTGCCTCCAACAATTTCTTTGTTGTTGTTATCAATGGTAATTTGGAAAATTGATCTTAGCATCTGAGAGCTAACTGTGGATGCTTCACCATGTCTTTCGTAGAAACAAAGACACTGAAAACTTTGCAGGATAAAGAGGGCATTCTTGCACATATGATTTGGTTCAGCATTGCGTCCTTAGTCATTTTGCCAAAACCAAAAATGCAGAGTTGCATTTAACCTGTTCATGGCTTTCAACCATATCTGGTAGAACTTAAAGTTCTAATGATTTGAGACTTCTTGAATCACTTACCATGGAGTCACAGAAACAGGCTCTTCGGCCCATCGTCTTTCTGTGCCGGCCTTCTTCACTTAAGTATTCAAATATGCACTACTTTTCTTCAAAGAAGGTGCCAGATGTTTTCTGCCCTTGTATCAACCTGTTTCTAATGCATGTTTAAGTACCTTGTGAATAGTATTAAAAGTACTTCATTACACTTTTCCTTTTTGCAGATGGCATGATTTTTCCACACCCACTTACAATAATGTACAGAGCCAATGATTACAATAAAATGGTAGTTATCAAAATTTAAGTATTCCTATCTCTTCGGTTGTCAGAAAAGCTTCTTGTACTTTCTTTTTTGTAATGACCATCACTGGCTAAAACTTGCATTTATCCAGCACCTTTACTGTACAAAACTGCCCCAAAGTGCTTCAGAGGCATAATAAAAAACAAAAAGAATTAATATTGCCACACAAGTTTCACTTTGCATGGCAAGACAACCCCAAAGACCTTTAAATACCTTACAAAATACACATTAGTGTCTGCTTACACAACATTTTTTTCATATCTCAAAAGACATGGATGGAGTCAGTGTGGAGTATTCAGAGCAGCGAATTCACATTTTTTTGTTTTACAAACAAATGTCCTGCTATTGTCTATTTGCTCAACAGACATTTTTTAAATCACAAACTAGCCCTTGAGGAATATAAAGACAGGAGAAAGGAACTTAAGCAAGGAGTCAGGAGGGCTAAAAGGGGTCATGAAAAGTCATTGGCAAACAGGATTAAGGAGAATCCCAAGGTTTTTTATATGTATATAAAGAGCAAGAGGGTAACCAGGGAAAGGGTTGGCCCACTCAAGGACAGAGGAGGAAATCTATGTGTGGAGCCAGAGGAAATGGGCGAGGTACTAAATGAGTACTTTGCATCAGTATTCACCAAAGAGAAGGACTTGGTGGATGATGAGTCTAGGGAAGGGAGTGTAGATAGTCTGGGTCATGTCATTATCAAAAAGGAGGAGGTGTTGGGCATCTTGCAAAGCATTAAGGTAGATAAGTCCCCAGGGCCTGATGGGATCTACCCCAGAATATTGAGGGAGGCAAGGAAAGAAATTGCTGGGACCTTGACAGAAATCTTTGTATCCTCATTGGCTACAGGTGAGGTCCCAGAGGACTGGAGAATAGCCAATGTTGTTCCTTTGTTTAAGAAGGGTGGCAAGGATAATCCAGGAAATTATCGGCCGGTGAGCCTTACGTCAGTGGTAGGGAAATTATTAGAGAGGATTCTTCGGGACAGGATTTACTCCCATTTGGAATCAAACAAACTTATTAGCGAGAGGCAGCATGGTTTTGTGAAAGGGAGGTCGTGTCTCACTAACTTGATTGAGTTTTTTGACGAAGTGACAAAGATGATTGATGAAGGAAGGGCAGTGGATGTTGTTTATATGGACTTCAGTAAAGCCTTTGACAAGGTCCCTCATGGCAGACTGGTACAAAAGGTGAAGTTACATGGGATCAGAGGTGAGCTGGCAAGATGGATACAGAACTGGCTCAGTCATAGAAGACAGATGGTAGCAGTGGAAGGGTGCTTTTCTGAATGGAGGGCTGTGACTAGTGGTGTTCCGCAGGGATCAGTGCTGGGACCTTTGCTGTTTCTAGTATATATAAATGATTTGGAGGAAAATGTAGCTGGTCTGATTAGTAAGTTTGCGGACGACACAAAGGTTGGTGGAGTTGCGGATAGTGATGAGGATTGTCAGAGGATACAGTAGGATATAGATCGGTTGGAGACTTGGGCGGAGAAATGGCAGATGGAGATTAATCTGGACAAATGTGAGGTAATGCATTTTGGAAGATCTAATGCAGGTAGGACGTATACAGTAAATGGCAGTACCCTTAGGAGTATTGACAGGCAGAGAGATCTGGGCGTACAGGTCCACAGGTCACTGAAAGTGGCAACGCAGGTGGATAAGGTAATCAAGAAGGCATACGGCATGCTTGCCTTCATCGGTCAGGGCATACAGTATAAAAATTGGCAAGTCATGCTGCAGCTGTACAGAACTTTAGTTAGGCCACACTTAGAATATTGCGTGCAATTCTGGTCGCCACACTACCAGAAGGACATGGAGGCTTTGGAGAGGGTACAGAAGAGGTTTACCAGGATGTTGCCTGGTCTGGAGGGCATTAGCTATGAGGAGAGGTAGGATAAACTCGGATTGTTTTCACTGGAACGACGGAGGTGGACGGGCGACATGATAGAGGTTTACAAAGTTATGAGTGGCATGGACAGAGTGGATAGTCAGAAGCTTTTTCCCAGGGTGGAAGAGTCAGTTACTAGGGGACATAGGTTTAAGGTGCGAGTGGCAAAGTTTAGAGGGGATGTGCAAGGCAAATTCTTTACACAGAGGGTGGTGAGTGCCTGGAACTTGCTGCCGGGGGAGGTGGTGGAAGCAGGTATGATAGCGACGTTTAAGAGGCATTTTGACAAATACATGAATAGGATGGGAATAGAGGGATACGGTCCCCGGAAGTGCAGCAGGTTTTAGTTTAGACAGGCATCAAGATCAGCGCAGGCTTGAAGGGCCGAATGGCCTGTTCCTGTGCTGTACTGTTTTTTGTTCTTTTTGTTCTTTATGCTGAATTATTCTTGTTTGGTAAACAGTTCAGATCATACTGGCTTTGGAAGATTCTTGTGATAAATGTACCTCTCTGCACACAATATTTTTATTTTAAATCAATTTTCTGTGAAACTGAAATATAACTGTCATGATGGAGCTGGACTTCGAAGCAGTTTTATTTAAATCAAAATTACTGACCAATACAATCACTGGTAAAGTTTTACGCAACTTCTGTACCTGAGTGGGACTTTCCAGTGTGTAAATGTGTTCTCCATGATTATTATAGAATTTAACAGCAGTATTTTTCATTCCTGGAACACTTCCTGATTCGTAAGATTGACTGGGTTTTTCCATGCCTGCTACTGCAAGTAAGTCCCCCTGCGTGCTCCACTGTATGACTGCATCTAAAATAAGGAGGCAGACAAAAAAAAAATCAATTACCACAGGCAGCCAACTAATTAGCAGAGGCAATACATCAGTAATCATTTCAGACTTCAAAAACAGTACACAAAATTCTAGTACTTCTCAGAAGAATTGTTTGAAGGTTAGGCTTTTGTTCAATAACTTACCTTTTTTTGCATTGAAAAATAGGCCTGAAACCCAGGTGTGCATTATAAATTGGAGTAAATTACATGCAGAAAGCATTCTGAAGGCAGGCATTCAAGTGATTACACACAAAACACACTAGTTATACTGGAAACTAGGCCCTAAAGTAAGATCTTGTATGCAAAAAAGTTTAAGTTTCATGAAAAAAATCACACTCTATAGCATTTAGCTATATATCATGAAGTTCATGTATCCTTGCTTCTGGTTCATCTATGTATTTTTCTATGTGGTGAGGCTGTCTAAGTACATGGTTACCAAGAACCTGTGCTCTTCATCCAGTCCCCCGACCTCCAGCCTAGGCCCAGCTACAAACAACTTACTCCCCACTCAACCAAGTAAAATAATGGGGGTCTCTGAAAGAGACATTTCAGAAAACAGACCATGTGACAAGTGGGAGAGGGGGAAAGAGGGAAGAATCTGGCGGCACAGTGGCTAGCACTGCAGCCTCACAGCTCCAGCGACCCAACCCGGGTTGGGTTCTGGGTACTGCCTGTGTGGAGGTTGCAAGTTCTCCCTGTGACCGCGTGGGTTTGCGCTAGATGCTCCGGTTTCCTCCCACAGCCAAAGACTTGCAGGTTGATAGGTAAATTGGCCATTGTAAATTGCCCCTAGTGTAGGTAGGTGGTAGGAGAATAGATGGAAGGTGGGGATGTGATAGGGAATATGGGATTAATGTAGGATTAGTATAAATGGGTGGTTGATGGTCGGCACAGACTCGGTGGGCCGAAGGGCCTGTTTCAGTGCTGTATCTCTCTGACTCTATTTCATGCAATGATGCATGATCACAACACATCTGTGTAGCCTACAACTATAAAGGAAAGTGCAGCTCCATATGTGGTAGCAACAGTAAGTTGAATCAATCCAGCACTTCACGTTGATATGGCTTACTTCAGTTATATCCTTTTCCATGTACTCATTTAAAATATTTATACTCTGTCTCTGACCTACACTCAGTCTCAGTACCAGGTCCAGCCTCTCCATCCTTTCTCAGGTGTAGTCCCCCACTTCTACCAGACACTGGTCTGACAATTGCTACTTCCACAAAGCATGGTTGTCTCTGTTTCACTCCCACCCACGCCTACTGTAGCAGCTACCAAACAAACCAATCCTATTTAGGGATCCAGAACCAATGAGGCAGATAGGAAGGCAATCCAGTTCATATCAGAGGCCCCTTGTTCCTTCTCAGCCTGAATCTATATTCCCTCACTTAGTCCTTCATATTTTGTCCATGAGATCACCTAGTTCTGTGTGAAATTTCTTAGATATTGAGGAAAATTGTACATTAATTGTGAAAAATTATGGTAAGTACTGTCGGTATAAGTCAACTAAAACAGAGGTAATAACACAAAGTCTTTCTTGACTTTATTCATCATACATCTCAGAGCAGGGCATTCCTTTTGGTGTTCTGATCAAAATTCAACCCTCAGCCATCACCAGAAAAGCATTTAGCTCAATGCTGTTTGTGGGATTTTATTTGCCTACAAAAAAAGTAATTGTACTTCAAAAATTCTTTATCCGATATGTGAAGCGCTTTGAGACATCCTGAGGACATGAAAGGTGCCATTTGATGGCGAATTCAGGAGAAACTTCATTACTCAAAGAGTGGTAAGATTGTGGAATACACAAGCGTAAGGAGTACTTAAGATACATTTCAGGGGCAGCTAGTAAAAGCATATGAGAGAAGGGATAGAAGGATTGGCTGATGGTTTAAATAAAGAGGGGTGGCCTCCTCCTGAAGTCCCCAGCATCACAGATGCCAGTCTTTAGTCAATTCGATTTACTCTGCGTGATATCAAGAAACGACTGAAGGCACTGGATACTGCAAAGGTAATGGGCCCTGACAATATTCCGGCAATAGTACTGAAGAACTGTGCTCCAGAACTAGCCACGCCCCTAGCCAAGCTGTTTCAGTACAACACTGGCATCTACCCGACAATGTGGAAAATTGCCCAGGTATGTCCTGTACACAAAAAGCAGGACAAGTCCAACCCGGCCAATTACCGCCCCATCAGTCTACTCTCAATCATCAGCAAAGTGATGGAAGGAGTCGTCGACAGTGCCATCAAGTGGCACTGGCTCAGCAATAACCTGCTTACTGACGCTCAGTTTGGGTTCCGCCAGGGCTATTCAGCTCCTGACCTCATTCCAGCCTTGGTTCAAGATGGACAACAGAGCTGAACTCCAGAGGTGAGGTGAGAGTGACTGCCCTTGACATCAAGGTAGCATTTGACCGGGTATGGCATCAAGAAGCCCTAGCAAAACTGAAGTCAATGGAATTCAGGGGGAAAACTCTCTGCTGGTTGGAGTCGTACCTACCACAAAGAAAGATGGTTGTGGTTGTTGGAGGTCAATCGTCTCAGCTCCAGGACATCACTGCAGGAGTTCTTCGGGGCAGTGTCCAAGGCCCAACCATCTTCAGCTGCTTCATCAATGACCTTCCTTCAATCATAAGGTCAGAACGGGGGGCAGGGGGGTGGTGTTCGCTGATGATTGCACAATGTTCAGCACCATTCGTGACTCCTCAGATACTGAAGCAGTCCGTGTAGAAATGCAGCAAGACCTGGACAATATCCAGGCTTGGGCTGATAAGTGGCAAGTAACATTCGCGCCACACAAGTGCCAGGCAATGACCATCTCCAACAAGAGAGAATCTAACCATCTCCCCTTGACATTCAATGGCATTAACATTGCTGAATCCCCTATCAACATCCTGGGGGTTACCACTGACCGGAAACTGAACTGGAGTAGCCATATAAATACTGTTGCTCAAGAGCAGGTCAGAGGCTAGGAATCCTGCAGCAGGTAACTCACCACCCCCCACCCCGCTCCCCCCCCGAACAAAGCCTGTCCACCATCTACAAGGCACAAGTCAGGAGTGTGATGGAATATTCTCCACTTGCCTGGATGGGTGCAGCTCCAACAACACTCAAGAAGCTTGACACCATCCAGGACAAAGCAGCCTGCTTGATTGGTAACGTATTTACCATCTACAAGATACACTGCAGCAACGCACCAGGGCTCCTTAGACAGCACCTTCCAAACCCGCAACCTCTATACCACCTAGAAGGACAAGGGCAGCAAATGCATGGGAACACCACCACCTGCAAGTTCCCCTCCAAGCCACACACCATCCTGACTTGGAACTATATCGCCGTTCCTTCATTGTCGCTGGGTCAAAATCCTGGAACTCCCTTCCTAACAGCACTGTGGGTGTACCTACCCCACATGGACTGCAGAGGTTCCAGATGACGGCACAGTGGCGCAGTGGTTAGCACCGCAGCCTCACAGCTCCAGCGACCCGGGTTCAATTCTGGGTACTGCCTGTGTGGAGTTTGCAAGTTCTCCCTGTGTCTGCGTGGCTTTCCTCCGGGTGCTCCGGTTTCCTCCCACATGCCAAAGACTTGCAGGTTGATAGGTAAATTGGCCATTATAAATTACCCCTAGGATAGGTAGGTGGTAGGGAAATATAGGGACTGGTGGGGATGTGGTAGGAATATGGAATTAGCATAGGATTAGTATAAATGGGTGGTTGATGGTCGGCACAGACTCGGTGGGCCGAAGGGCCTGTTTCAGTGCTGTATCTCTAATAAAAAAATGACAGCTCACCACCATCTTCTCAAGGGCAATTACTGATGGGCAATAAATGCTGGCCTAGCCAGCAACACCCACATCCCATGAATGAATAAAAAAAGGTGGCTCGCATGAAGCATTGGCCATTTGGGCCAAACGACCTGTTTCTATGCTGCAGACTATGTAAAAGTTATTTTTATATCAGTTGTTCACTGGAAGGATCTATGAAAAGCAATTATGACAGGGCAGGTGAATTTTATTTCATAATTATGATAATACGTAAAGGTATTTTGGCCCTGAGAAAAGGATGTACAATTCACAATTACCTATTGGTACCCCACTCTTCTGTCATTAAGTCCACTAATGAATCATATCAAGGCAGAATGACCTTACAGACACTGAGGGCTGAATTTTACTTGAGAGACGCCGGTCCAGAAGCAGGCACAAAGCATGTCAAGGGGCAGGAGCGACTGGCTGCACGCGATTCAGCGGCGGCCGGTCAACTAGCCTAATTAGCCATGAACTCGACCAATTGCATGGTCGGGGTCAGACCCGGAGCCGGGGAGCACGACGTCAGGTTATGCCTCGGCAGTTGATCAGGGTATTTTTAAAGAGCTGCCAGGTCTGCAGTGCACACTGCATTCGGAAGGCCTGGAAAAAGAGGAGTTCATAGTCGATATTTAGAAATGGCTGAGAAGATACCACTTGCAGACCCAGACTCCCCTGATGCCTCCCTCCAGGTGCTCCTACAGGCTGCCAGGGAGAGGAGGGGCATCTTGTTCCCGAGGGACAGAAGGAGATCGTATTCACTCTGGCAAGGTGAGTACAATGCTGAACCCTTTGGACAGGCCTCTGGGTATTCAACCTCCAACAGACGCTCCAGCTGAGGCGCCTGAGGGCACATGCTGCTCCTGAACATGGGAGGCGTGTGTGCCCAGGACACTCAATGATCCCCTAGAATAACTCAGAGCCACAGTGCTGTTGAGTACTTACCAGCACTGATAGATGCAGCTTCTAATGAATAGGAGTAGTTGGCATTGGCTATAGAGGCCAGCAGTACCTTATCTCTCTCTCGCTCTCTCTGTGTTGTCTTTGCAGGAGAAACAGGCATGTAATGCCTGAGAGAGGGGCCAGATGGGATGAGGGGTTCCATACCTGCACATCATGGGGCGGCACAGTGGTTAGCACCGCAGCCTCACAGCTCCAGCGACCCGGGTTCAATTCCGGGTACTGACTGTGTGGAGTTTGCAAGTTCTCCCTGTGTCTGCATGGGTTTCCTCCGGGTGCTCCGGTTTCCTCCCACATGCCAAAGACTTGCAGGTTGAAAGGTAAATTGGCCATTAGAAATTGCCCCTAGTATAGGTAGATGGTAGGGAAAATATAGGGACAGGTGGGGATGTGGTAGGAATATGGAATTAGTGCAGGATTAGTATAAATGGGTGGTTGATGCTCGGCACAGACTTGGTGGGCCGAAGAGCCTGTTTCAGAGCTGTATCTCTAAACTAAACTAAACATCATCACCACAACGAAGGAGGGAACCACAGACATTGCCAGGATTGCGGACCATGAGGAAGTTAGGCAAGGGGAGATGGGCATCCATGGTGGAGATAGTGATTAGAGTGCAATGCATTCATTAAGGGGGTGCATTGCACTCCACCTCAGCATGCCCAAGACTCACCTCAGCACATGCAGGGCCTTCTGCTCTCCAAGGCTAGTTCTCATGATCTCTCAGTGTGTGACCCAAAGACACAGATGTCGAGGCAATAAGACCAAGTCCCTCACAATCACCAGGCCAACCGCAGCCAATGCAGCGCTCAGACCAAGAACCGTCACTCACCAGCGCATCCTCCATAGTGCAGATACAGTCACCTTGGTTGATTCTCGCGCGCAATTGATAGGGTGGCATTGGGTAATGAGCACATCATAAGTTTGGAGGCGAAACCCACAGCCCCCTGTGCCTGTGAGGCACCATCTGTCAGGAATTGTATGTGCTGCCCAGCTTTCGCAAAAAGGGCATCAAAAACCTGTGAGATGCAGTGGTGTGCAGCCGCTTGCGAGATGCCGCCAAGGTCCGCTGATCCGTAGAAGGAGCCAGAGGTGAAGTTCAATGCCACAGTCACTTTGACAGCTAGTGGCAGGGCTGAGCAATGCTGCGAGGTGTGAGGCCTTCTGCGACAAGGACACAAATCTGTGTGACCATCTGCCTAGATAGGCACAGTCTCCTCTGGCACTGGTTCTCGGTCATCTCAAGATAGATCCGTCTTTAGGGGTAGATCCTACGCTAGGTTTATGACCTGCGGTGCCTTCCTGTGCCTTGTCCCTCTCCTCTACCCCCCTGATGCCCAGGGCTCTGCCCTTCCTGCAGAGGATGTTGTTCCTCATTGCCATTGGACCTGAAATCTGAGAGCTGCACTCCCATTGTTAGCTGCTGCCTTCCTTGTGCTCAGGTGGAATTCCAATTCTGTCTGGAAGCCTTGCACCCTTTTCCTGCGATGAAAGGGACGGTGACAATTCCCTGCACTACTCTCCCTGCAATCTGCGGTGACCCGATGGTACCTGTGTGCCAATGGCCGAGTCCCCCTCTGCGCCATGCTCCTTTTCATGGGGTCCATCTAATTTGTTGGGACGGCCATGACTGGCTCCCCGCTGTGTTGCCACCTCCATGCACCTGGTCTTCCCCAGACACCGCACGCAGCCCGTGCACCCCTGCCAAAATCTGAACATGGCCCACAATGAACACACAATGAGCTCTTTAAGTACCTTAATTGGCATCATCACCAGATTGTGCAGGTTCTTAGGGCCACCTTGCCCCACTCTGGTGAAAGTCGCCAGCGATGGGAAGAGTGATGGGAAACTGGCATGACAGCCGGCACCGTATTTTCATCCCCCACGCCCCTATGTTCCAGCCCCGGCAGTGAGCTCCACATCCAGCCCATGGTGCAACCTCATAAATTTGACTCCGCATTTCTTCCTCCAATTTCCTTCCACTGTTTGGTGCACTATTGTATATCCCAATTAGTGTGACAGATGTGTTATCTATTAACTTAGTCCATATGGATTCTGCATCTATCTTACTGCAAGTTACATCCTTTTATTTTACTCCTCATTATGTAATCCTTATCACCACCCATCCTTCCTTCCGTTCCTAAATGTATTAGATCCTGCAATTTCAGTTGCCAATACTGTTTTCTATGTAACCATGTTTCAGTCATTCCTATATCCAGATCACCTCTACAAATTATTATCTCCAGTTCATTCATTTTGATTTGAATACTATGTACATAACTGTACCAAGAGTTTATTTTTATTGCTTGCTCCTCGGTGTTTAGTAATTATTTTAACTTTATGTCCATTGACTTTATCTGATATCTGGTCTTTTGTGTTATCCTTATTCCCTCTTTTGGTTTGTCCTTTACTCTCTATTCTTCTATTATTAGGTTTCTGTAATTTCTAGCAATTCCCTCCGGTGTTATTAATACAAAATCTTATTTGCATTCCAATTATCATTTCTGCTAGGCCTGCTGCTTCATGGTTAGCATTCTTGGTCAGCATTCTGGCTATCCTTCCCACAGTCTTTCTCCTTACTCTCATAGGTATTGAGTACTTTGTACCTGTTGGATAAGAGCAGCATTTGCTGGATCTTCTTCACTACCTCTCCTACCCCTTACCCGACTGATTGGCAGTTACACCCTTTTTTTCCTGCACCTGCGCTTTTCTCTGGTATGTGGCTGCATCCAGTAATCCTTTTCCTCCCGTGTTGGAATCTCTCTTGCTCGGATTCAAGTTCAATGACTCTGAGCCAGAGTTTCTTGCGGCAGAGATATTTCTTGCAGATGTGACAGTCAAGGTCAGTCTCATTGTCCACAACTCCCAAATACTACAATCCAAAAACACTGCCTGCACTTTTATTAACTAATTAATTAATTTCTTTAACTAATTGGCCACTTGACTAGATTTATTAAATCGGATTTAGCTTGATTAGTTAGTAGTTACTGTGATTAATAACTTAGCTATCAGTTATCATCTTTAAATGCAGTTAGAATTTAATCATTTCACTTGTTTTCCTTTTACTTGCACTAATATTAAATCTTTACTAACTTAAGTTTTAACACTAACCACTAAAAATAAGAAACACACAAAAGGATAGCCAAATACTTACCTTCTGACTTATCTTGATTTCCTCAGGTTATTCTGCTCCTCTGTGTTATGAGGTGCGATTATTTGTTTAAGTTACTTAGCACCAAATTCCCATTGCCACTCTGTTCAGTAAGCTACTCCGTTTATGAGATTCTCCCAGCTTTGTGGGGTTGGGTGATTCTGCTGGTCTCTTCTCCGTCTCTTCCAATAAGATGTCCTCCAACATCAAGAACTACAACTCTGCGAAGAGGAAAAACTTCCCAAAGCCAACAACTTGAGTATTTATTCCCCTTAAGTCTGGATTCAAACTTGCACTTGTGATTAGGAGCCAAATACACTAGATCGCCAATCTAATCTTTTAATACACTATAGTAGTGTAGTTTTGGACTGCACCGTACAAGAAGAATGCAGAAGCAATAGAGAGGTTACAGTACAGATTCAAGAGGAGGCCACCAAATAGGAGAAATACATACCAAGAAGAATGAAAAATTGATGCTGTTTTCATTATGGAGTGATTTCATTATGGCATGACTTGATAGAGGTGTTAAAAATTATGAAATGATGGGACAGAGAAGATAGAAACAGACTGTTTCTGGTGGTTAAGGGTGTTATAGCCACGGGCATAGATATAAGATGCATGAGTTTTAGGACAGTGAGCAGGAAATCTTTTTTTTAACAAAGGGGGCTGTAGCTGTAGGTGACTGTTGGTGACTGAAGAAGGGACCATGTCAACATTTAAGAGGAGTGGAGAGCACAGAGTGATTGTGAAACTGAGTGTATCGTTAACAGTGTGCTAAAGGCAGGAATTTAGTGCAAGTGGGAATTCTGTGCAGGGGGAAGGAGATGCTGCTTTTTATTCTTTTTTATTGCTGTCAGTAACTGGTGAGTGTTTTTCTTTAAATCTTAAGTTTATTTTTTAGAATTAGAACATTACAGCGCAGTACAGGCCCTTCGGCCCTCGATGTTGCGCCAACCTGTGAAACCATCTGACCTACACTATTCCATTTTCATCCATATGTCTATCCAATGACCACTTAAATGCCCTTAAAGTTGGCGAATCTACTACTGTTGCAGGCAGGGCGTTCCACGCCCCTACTACTCTCTGAGTAAAGAAACTACCTCTAACATCTGTCCTATATCTATCACCCCTCAACTTAAAGCTATGTCCCCTCGTGTTTGCTATCACCATCCGAGGAAAAAGACTCTCACTATCCACCCTATCTAACCCTCTGATTATCTTATATGTCTCTATTAAGTCACCTCTCCTCCTCCTTCTCTCCAACGAAAACAACCTCAAGTCCCTCAGCCTTTCCTCGTAAGACCTTCCCTCCATACCAGGCAACATCCTAGTAAATCTCCTCTGCACCCTTTCCAAAGCTTCCACATCCTTCCTATAATGCGGTGACCAGAACTGCACGTAATACTCCAGGTGCGGTCTCACCAGAGTTTTGTACAGCTGCAGCATGACCTCGTGGCTCCGAAACTCGATCCCCCTACTAATAAAAGCTAACACACCATATGCCTTCTTAACAGCCCGATTAACCTGGGTAGCAACTTTCAGGGATTTATGTACCTGGACACCAAGATCTCTCTGTTCATCTACACTACCAAGAATCTTCCCATTAGCCCAGTACTCTGCATTCCTGTTACTCCTTCCAAAGTTTCTGTTAAGTTAGTTAATAGGCTAATAAAGAGGCATGGCAGGGCACCTCATTCCTATGCAATGCATGTCCTGGTCCATGCGAGGACTCCAGCACCTAATGTGCAGGAAGTGTCATCAGCTGGAGGAGCTAGATCTCCGAGTTTCAGAGCTTGAGCAGCAGCTGGCATCAATGCAGTGCATCCGCTAGGCTGAGAACTGTACGGATAGCACATTTCTGGAGGTGGTCACTTTGCTGCTTAATAGTGTGCAGGAAGAGAAGAAATGGGTGTTGTCCAGAGAGTCAAGGAAGATGGGACAGGTAGTTCAGGAGTTCCTTGATTGCATCTCACTCTCTAACCAGTTTTCAGTTCTGAATACATGTTAGATGGTTCCTCTGGGCAATACAACCAGAGCCAAGGCCATAGCACCATGGGTGGTTCAGCTGTGTGGGGGGCAGGAGGAAGGTCAGAAAAGCCATATTGATAGGAGATTCAATAATTAGGAGAACAGACAGGTATTTCTGTGACTGTAAATGTGACTCCAGGATGGTGTGTTGTTTCCCTGGTGCCAGGGTCAAGAATGTCACGGAGCAGCTGCAGAACATTCCGAGGGGCAAGGGTGAACAGCCAGAGGTCGTGGTCCATATCAGTACTAACGACATAAGTAAAAAGAGGAATGAGACCCTGCAGCAGATTTCATGGAGCTAGAGATGAAACTAGTACGTAGGACCTCAAAGGTAGGAATCTCCGGATTACTCCCAGCGCCATGTGCCAGAGAGTACAGAAACAGGAGGATCATGAAGTTGAATATGTGGCTGGACAGATGGCGCAGGAAGGAGAGCTTTAGATTCCTGGGGCACTGGGACAGGCTTTGGGGGCCAGAGAGGTTGCATCTCAACTGGGCCGGGACCAATATCGTGGCAGGGAGATTTGCTCATGCTCTTCGAAAGGGTTTAAATTAACTTGGCAGGGGTATGGGAACCTGACCATAGATTCAGAAAAGAGAGAAGCAAAACTGGAAATATAAGGTAAAAAATTAGGAAGCGAGTATGGAAGGTTGAAGAAACAAAGGATTGGAGTGTGGCAAATGTTTTTCAACAAAGGGTATAAGGACAGTCCTAGCAACTACAATCCAGTTAGTTTAACATCAGTGGTGGGTAAGGCTTGAAAAACAAGAGTCAGGGAAAAAATCAACAGGCACTTGGAGAGGTTTGAGTTAATTAAGGATAGCCAGCATGGATTTGTAAAAGGCTTGACTAATTTAATTGAATTTTTTGATGAAGTAACAGAGAAGGTTGATTAAGGGATTACAATGGATTTTAAGAAAGTGTTTGATAAAGTACCACATAAAAGGCTGGTTAACAAAATTGAGGCTCATGGAATAGTCAGTGTCCAACTGGATTAAAAATTGTCTCAAGGACAGAAAACAGTGGTAAATGGTTGTTTTTCAGACTGGAGGATGGTAGACAGTGGTATTCCCCAAGGGGCAGTGTTAGGATCACTTTTTTTTGGCTATATATAAATGACTTGGATATTGGATTACAGAGCAGAATTTCAAAATTTGATGATACCAAACTTGGAGGGGTTGCAAACAGTGAGGATAATACAAACAGGACATAGATAGGCTAGCAGAAAGGGCAGACAAGTAGCAGATGGAATTTAATACTGACAAGTGTGAGGTGATGCATTTTGGCAGAAGGAATAGGGTGAGGCAATGTTGACTTAATGGCACAGTTCTAAAAAGCATGCAGGAACAGAGCATCCTGGGGGTGTATGTGCATCAATCTTTGAAGGTGGGAGGACATATTGAGAGAGTGATTAGCAAAGCATATGGAATCTTGGGCTTCATAAGTACAGGCATAGAGTACAAAAGCAGGGAAGTTATGCTGAACATTTACAAAGCTCTGGTTAAGCCCCAACTAGAGTACGATGTCCAGTACTGGTCACCACACTTTAGGAAAGATGTAAGGGTCCTTGAGTGGGTGCAGAGGAGATTTACCAGAATTGTAATGGGGATGGGGGATTTTAGTTACAAGGTTGGGTTGGAAAAGCTGGGGTTGTTCTCCTTACAGCAAAGTAGATTGAGGGGAGATTTGATAGAGGGGTACAAAATTATGAAAGGATTAGATAAGTTAGACAAGGAAAATCTGTTCCCATTAGCTGATAGTACAAGGACTAGGGGACACAGATTATGAAGGATTTGGGCATGAGATACAGGGGGAATACAAGGAAGAACTTTTTTATGCAGCAAGGTGTAACGACTTGGAGCTCACTGCCCATTAGGGTGGTGGAAGCAGAGACAATCAATGATTTCAAAAGGAAACTGGATGGGCACTTGTAGGGAATAAACTTGCAGGGCTCCAGGGATCGAGTGAGGGAGTGGGAGTGACTGGATTGCTCCGCGGGAACTGACATGGACTCGATGGGCCGAATGGCCTCCTTCTATGCCGTAACTGTCTCCATGACTCTAAAATAGACAACAAAGGAGTTGTTCAGTCACTAGTGGTATATATTTCAATGCAAAGGGTCTACTTAATAAGGCAGATTAGGTGAGGGCACAGATAGATACTTGGAAGTATGATCTCACAATTATTACTGAAATGTGGTTTAAAGAAGTGCAGGAATGGCAGCTCAATATTCCTGGTTATAGGATTTTCAGATGGGATAGAGAGTGGAATATACGGGGGAGGTGGGGGGTTGCAATATCGGTTAAAGGAACAATCACAGCTGTGAGGATGGATGATATGCCAGAAGGAGCATCAAATCAGGCCATACAGATTCAAATGGAGGAATAAAAAAGGGGCAATCACACTGCTGGGAACTTACTATAGATGCAAACTGTCAGAGGAAGATATAAAAGCAAATATGTAGGCAAATTGCTGAGAATTGCAGAAACAATAGAGCAGTAATAGTAGGGGCTTTCAATTACCCTAAATTGAAATAAATTCAGTGTAAAAGAGAGAGGGCGTAGAACTCTTAAACTGTTTTCAGGAGAACTTTTTTAGCCATTAGGTAGCAAGACCAACAAGAGAAGGGGCAGATCTAGATTTAGTTTTAAGGAATGAAGTAGGGCAGATGGAAGGTGTATCAGAGGGAGAGCATTTTAGTGGTAGTGATCATAATTCAGTTAGATTTAGAGTAGTTCTGGAAAAGGAGAAAGATAAGCTATGAGTAAAAGTTTCAAATTGGTGTGTTATGGCCATGTGGTGAGGGGTTTGGGTGGTTCCCACTGTTCAACTCACACCTGACCGCAAGTTTTTTTTCTTATTAGGGTTTAACGCCTTTGTGTTTTATTAGTCAAATAAACAGACAGCAACAGGTTTAACACAGAAGATTAATTATTTATTGAGCAATTTGCCTTATCCTGAAATTGTTGCAACTGCATCCACTCATGCATTCACTCACACTCTTACACATGAGAACGGGCAGATAGAGAGGGAAAGGGGAAAGTGGCTTTTAAGTGAGGTAGGGTTTCGGGGTTCACGGTAAATCTGTTGAATTCTCTCAGAGATCAAGTTCTGAGGTGGTTGCAGATTGCTCTTGTTTGAAAGTTGAGTTTGAAGACAGAGGATCACTTCAAATTCACTGCTGCACAAGTTGAAAATGTAGAATTCACAGCAGGGCAGACTCCTTCTTGGCTTAGTTTAGTTTAATTTAGTTTAGAGATACAGCACTGAAACAGGCCCTTCAGCCCACCGAGTCTGTGCTGACCATCAACCACCCATTTATACTAATCCTACACAAATCCCATATTCCTACCACATCCCCACCTGTCCCTATATTTCCCTACCACGTACCTATACGAGGGGCAATTGCTAATGGCCAATTTACCTATCAACCTGCAAGTCTTTGGCAAGTGGGAGGAAACCGGAGCACCCGGAGGAAACCCACGCAAACACAGGGAGAACTTGCAAACTCCACACAGGCAGTACCCAGAATTGAACCCGGGTCACTGGAGCTGTGAGGCTGCGGTGCTAACCACTGCGCCACTGAGCCGTCCTGCCTTGTTGGATTTCTTCCCAGCTCCGAGCTGGACAAGTGATGCTTCTTCCTGGCTTCTTCTCTCTCTCTTCAGAGAGCTACCTTTAAAGCTTAAAAATAGTTTCACACCTTTGCCTCTGTTTGGGAGACAAAGATCTTCCCTGGGGTGACTGACAGTGGCCCAGGAAAAAAAAAACAAAGAACAAAGAAAATTACAGCACAGGAACAGGCCCTTCAGCCCTCCAAGCCTGCGCCGATCCAGATCTTCTATCTAAACATGACGCCTATTTTCTAAGGGTCTGTATCTCTTTACTTCATGCCCATTCATGTATCTGTCTAGATACATCTTAAAAGACGCTATTGTGCCCGCGTCTACCACCTCCGCTGGCAACGCGTTCCAAGCACCCACCACCCTCTGCGTAAAGAACTTTCCACGCATATCCCCCCTAAACTTTTCCCCTTTCACTTTGAACTCGTGACCCCTAGTAATTGAATCCCCCACTCTGAGAAAAAGCTTCTTGCTATCCACCCTGTCTATACCTCTCATGATTTTGTACACCTCAATCAGGTCCCCCCTCAACCTCCGTCTTTCTAATGAAAATAATCCTAATCTACTCAACCTCTCTTCATAGCTAGCGCCCTCCATACCAGGCAACATCCTGGTGAACCTCCTCTGCACACTCTCCAAAGCATCCACATCCTTTTGGTAATGTGGCGACCAGAACTGCACGCAGTATTCCAAATGTGGCCGAACCAAACTCCTATACAACTGTAACATGACCCGCCAACTCTTGTACTCAATACCCCGTCCGATGAAGGAAAGCATGCCGTATGCCTTCTTGACCACTCAATTGACCTGCGTTGCCACCTTCAGGGAACAATGGACCTGAACACCCAAGTCTCTCTGCACATCAATTTTCCCCAGGACTTTTCCATTTACTGTATAATTCACTCTTGAATTGGATCTTCCAAAATGCATCATTTTGCATTTGCCCTGATTGAACTCCATCTGCCATTTCTCTGCCCAACTCTCCAATCTATTTATATTCTGCTGTATTCTCTGACAGTCCCCTTCACTATCTGCTACTCCACCAATCTTCGTGTCGTCTGCAAACTTGCTAATCAGACCACCTATACTTTCCTCCAAATCATTTATGTATATCACAAACAACAGTGGTCCCAGCACGGATCCCTGTGGAACACCACTGGTCACACGTCTCCATTTTGGAAAAACTCCCTTCTACTGCTACTCTCTGTCTCCTGTTGCCCAGCCAGTTCTTTATCCATCTAGCTAGTACACCTTGGACCCCATGCGCCTTCACTTTCTCCATCAGCCTACCATGGGGAACCTTATCAAACGCCTTACTGAAGTCCATGTATACGACATCTGCAGCCTTTCCCGCATCAATCAACTTTGTCACTTCCTCAAAGAATTCTATTAAGTTGGTAAGACATGACCTTCCCTGCACAAAACCATGTTGCCTATCACTGATAAGCCCATTTTCTTCCAAATGGGAATAGATCCTATCCCTCAGTAACTTCTCCAGCAGCTTCCCTACCACTGACGTCAGGCTCACCGGTCTATAATTACCTGGATTATCCCTGCTTCCCTTCTTAAACAAGGGGACAACATTAGCAATTCTCCAGTCCTCCGGGACCTCACCCGTGTTTAAGGATGCTGCAAAGATATCTGTTAAGGCCCCAGCTATTTCCTCTCTCGCTTCCCTCAGTAACCTGGGATAGATCCCATCCGGACCTGGGGACTTGTCCACCTTAATGCCTTTTAGAATACCCAACACTTCCTCCTTCCTTATGCCGACTTGACCTAGAGTAATCAAACATCTGTTCCTAACCTCAACATCCTTCATGTCCCTCTCCTCGGTGAATACCGATGCAAAGTACTCGTTTAGAATCTCACCCATTTTCTCTGACTCCACGCATAACTTTCCTCCTTTGTCCTTGAGTGGGCCAATCCTTTCTCTAGTTACCCTCTTGCTCCTTATATATGAATAAAAGGCTTTGGGATTTTCCTTAACCCTGTTTGCTAAAGATATTTCATGACCCCTTTTAGCCCTCTTAATTCCTCGTTTCAGATTGGTCCTACATTCCCGATATTCTTTCAAAGCTTCGTCTTTCTTCAGCCGCCTAGACCTTATGTATGCTTCCTTTTTCCTCTTAGCTAGTCTCACAATTTCACCTGTCATCCATGGTTCCCTAATCTTGCCATTTCTATCCCTCATTTTCACAGGAACATGTCTCTCCTGCACGCTAATCAACCTCTCTTTAAAAGCCTCCCACATATCACATGTGGATTTACCTTCAAACAGCTGCTCCCAATCTACATTCCCCAGCTCCTGCTGAATTTTGGTATAGTTGGCCTTCCCCCAATTTAGCACTCTTCCTTTAGGACCACTCTCGTCTTTGTCCATGAGTATTTTAAAGCTTACGGAATTGTGATCACTATTCCCAAAGTAGTCCCCTACTGAAACTTCAACCAACTGGCCGGGCTCATTCCCCAACACCAGGTCCAGTATGGCCCCTTCCCGAGTTGGACTATTTACATACTGCTCGAGAAAACCCTCCTGGATCCTCCTGACAAATTCTGCTCCATCTAGACCTCTAACACTAAGTGAATCCCAGTCAATGTTGGGAAAATTAAAATCTCCTATCACCACCACCATGTTGCTCCTACATCTTTCCATAATCTGTTTACATATTTGTACCTCTATCTCACGCTCGCTGTTGGGAGGCCTGTAGTACAGCCCCAACATTGTTACCGCACCCTTCCTATTTCTGAGTTCTGCCCATATTGCCTCACTGCTCGAGTCCTCCATAGTGCCCTCCTTCAGCACAGCTGTGATATCCTCTTTGACCAGTAATGCAACTCCTCCACCCCTTTTACCTCCCTCTCTATCCCGCCTGAAGCATCGATATCCTGGGATATTTAGTTGCCAATCGTGCCCTTCCCTCAACCAAGTCTCAGTTATAGCAATAACATCATACTCCCAGGTACTAATCCAAGCCCTAAGTTCATCTGCCTTACCTACTACACTTCTTGCATTAAAACAAATGCACCTCAGACCACCACTCCCTTTGCATTCATCATCAGCTCCCTGCCTACTCTTCCCCTTAGTCACGCTGACTTCATTATCTAGTTCCTTACAGGCTTTCATTACTACCTCCTTACTGTCCACTGACCTCCTCATTTGGTTCCCATCCCCCTGCCACATTAGTTTAAACCCTCCCCAACAGCGTTCGCAAAAGCACTCCCAAGGACATTGGTTCCAGTCCGGCCCAGGTGTAGACCGTCCAATTTGTAATAGTCCCACCTCCCCCAGAACCGGTCCCAATGTCCCAAAAATCTGAACCCCTCCTTCCTGCGCCATCTCTCAAGCCGCGCATTCATCCTGACTATTCTTTCATTTCTACTCTGACTATCACGTGGCACTGGTAGCAATCCTGAGTTTACTACCTCTGAGGTCCTACTTTTTAACTTGGCTCCTAACTCCCTAAATTCTGCTTGTAGGACCTCATCCCGTTTTTTACCTATATCATTGGTGCCTATGTGCACAACGACAACTGGCTGTTCACCCTCCCCCTTCAGAATGTTCTGCAGCCAATCTGAGACATCCCTGACCCGTGCACCTGGGAGGCAACATCCCATTCGGGAGTCTCGTTTTCGACCACAGAACCGCCTATCTACTCCCCTTACAATCGAATCCCCTACGACTATAGCCCTTCCACTCTTTTTCCCGCCCTTCTGAACAGCAGAGCCAGCCACAGTGCCATGAACCTGGCTACTGCTGCCTTCCCCTGGTGAGCCATCTCCCTCAACAGTATCCAAAATGGTATACTTGTTTTGGAGGGAGATGATCGCAGGGGACTCCTGCACTGCGTTCCTGCTCTTTCTCTGCCTTTTGGTCACCCATTCCCTTTCTCCCTCAGCAATCCTAATCTGCGGTGTGACCAATTCGCTAAACGTGCTATCCACGACCTCCTCAGCATCGCGCATGCTCCAAAGTGAGTCCATCCGCAGCTCCAGAGCCGTCATGCGGTCTAACAAGAGCTGCAGCTGGACACACTTCCTGCACGTGAAGGAGACAGGGACATCAGCCGTGTCCCTGAGCTCCCACATTGAGCAAGATGTGGCTACTTCACACCTTCTTTGTTGCAGAAGAACCTATTCAACTCAAAATGTCTCTTGATGGATTCAGGATGGGTGTAACTGACACCTATTGGGGTGGTTTTTACGGTGGGTGGACGGGAGCTGGCCACCGATGTAAAAATCAGTGGTGAACCCACTTCCGCCTAGCCTGGGGATCCGTCCAGCATTTTATGGGTTCCCATACTTTAACTGTTCTGAGGCGGGACTTCCACGCACTTGAGGGAGGAAGTCCCACCTCATTGAGCTGCCGGCCGATCAGTGGGCCGGCATCTCTTAGTCCCAGCAGCGCCACCGGGAGCGGTGGCCACTGCTGGAACTGCAGCCCAGCCGAGGACATGGAGCTAGGAGTCCAGGTAAGTTTGGATTGCCTCGCCGGGGGTAATCAGTCGGGCCCCGCCGAGGCAAGGGTGGTCGTTTGGGGGAAGAGCGCGTCTTGGGTCCTGGGGGTGGTTGGGAAAGCTGGGGAGGCCCACCCCTGGGGCACTGAGAGGCTGCCTGCTTTTTGCGGGCAGCCTTTCCCGGCTCCAGGATGCCCACTTGCCACGTGTAAAATCCATGTGGAGGCGGGTGAAGGCCCTTAAGTGGCTGTTAATTGGCAACTTAAGGGCTTGATTGGCCTGGGGCGGCCGGCCCGTTTTTCGCCCCCTCCGCCTGACGTAAAGTGGGGCGGAGGCGGAAGCGGGTCGATAAGGCCTCCCGGAGCTTCCCGCTCTATTTTACGTCACCCCTACCCCCCCTGGCAGCATTCGGCTGGTTGGGGTGGCGTAAAATCCTGGCCCTTGGCTTTGAATGTATTCTATTGTCTTTGCCAGACAGTCTGAATATAAAAAGCCAGGTCTCTTAATCTTCAGTGGCCATTTTTTAGCACATTGTCCACTTTGTTCAAAGAAAACTCAATTTTTATAAATCTTCAGGATGAGTTCTTGTAGTTTCAATCGCTGCACTTTATGTGAGCATCACACCTCCCCCACTGTGGGCGGCACAGTGGCGCAGTGGTTAGCACCGCAGCCTCACAGCTCCAGGGACCCGGGTTCGATTCCGGGTACTGCCTGTGCGGAGTTTGCAAGTTCTCCCTGTGTCTGCGTGGGTTTTCTCCGGGTGCTCCGGTTTCCTCCCACAAGCCAAAAGACTTGCAGGTTGATAGGTAAATTGGCCATTATAAATTGTCACTAGTATAGGTAGGTGGTAGGAGAATATAGGGACAGGTGGGGATGTTTGGTAGGAATATGGGATTAGTGTAGGATTAGTATAAATGGGTGGTTGATGGTCGGCACAGACTCGGTGGGCCGAAGGGCCTGTTTCAGTGCTGTATCTCTAATCTAAATCTAAAAGGGAAAAAATGAAATTCATTTTTATGTTGTTGGGCTTTTTGGTTCAGATAGAAAGAAAAAGAAAGAAGGGAAGTATAGGAGACACACCACTGTAAACATGGCAACAACACCTGGATCTTGACCCAGCCACACTGAAGGAACGGCGATACATTTCCAAGTCAGGATGGTATGTGACTTGGAGGGGAACTTGCAGGTGGTGGTGTTCTGCTGTCCTTGTCCTTCTCGGTGGTAGAGGTCACAGGTTTGGAAGGCGCTATCGAAGGAGCCTTGGTGATTTGCTGCAGTGCATCTTGTAGATGGTATACACTGCTGCCACTGTGCATTGGCGGTGGAGGGAGTGAATCTTCAAGATGGTGGATGGGGTGCCAATCGAGTGAGCTGCTTTGTCCTGGATGGCGTTGAGCTTCTTGAGTGTTGCTGGAGCTGCACTCATCCAAGCAAGTAGAGAGTATTTCATCACACTCCTGACTTGTGCCTGTAGATGATGGACAGGTTTCGGTGAGTCAGGTGGTGAGTTATTCTCCACAGAGTTCCCAGCCTCTGACCTGCTCTTGTAGCCACAGTATTTACATGGCTGTCTAGTTCAATTTCTGTTTAATGGTAACTCCCTGGATGTTGATAGTGGGGGATTCAGCAATGGTAATGCCATCCAGTGTCAAGGGAAGACGGTTGGATTCTCTCTTGTTGGAGATGTTCATTACCTGGCACTTGTGTGGCGCAAATGTAACATGCCACTTATCTGCCCAAGCCTGAATGTTGTCCAGGTCTTCATAGGATCATAAGAAATAGGAGCAGGAGTAGGCCATTCAGCCCATTAAGCCTGTTCTGCCCTTCAAACAGATCATAGCTGATCATTTACCTCTACGCCATTTTTCTCCACTATCCCCATATCCCTTGATGTCATAAGTATCCAGAAATCTATCAATTTCTGTCTTGAGCATGCTCAGTGATGGAGCTTCCACAGCCTTGTGGGGTACAGGATTCCACTGATTCACCACCCTCATCTCAATCTTAAATGGCCTTCCCCTTATTCAGAGATTGTGTCCCCTTGTTCCAGACTCACCAGCCAGAGGAAACATCCTATCTACATCCACCCTGTCATGCCCTGTAAGAATTTTGCAAGTTTCAATGAGATCACCTCTCTTTCTTTGAAATCTGAGAGAATACAGGCCCAGTTTCTGCATTCTCTCCTCATAAGACAATCCCACCATCCCAGGGATTAGTCTGGTGAATTCCCGTTGCACTCCCTCTATGGCAAGTATCCTTCCTTAGAAACTGTACACAATACTCCAGGTGCAGTCTCACCAAGGCTTTATACAACTGAAGCAATACATCTTTACTCCTGTACTCAAATCCCCTTGTAATGAAGGCCAACATACCATTTGCCTTCTTAATTGCTTGCTGCACCTGCATACTAGCTTTTAGTGACTCTTTAGACACTCAGGTCTCTTTGGATATCAACACTTCCCAACTTCTCTCCATTTAAGAAATACTCTGCCTTTCTGTTTGTTCAACCAAAGTGATCACTTCACACTTATTTACATTATGTTCCATCCCCCATGTTCTTGCCCATTCACTTAGTCTGTCCAAATCCCCTTGATGCCTCCTTGCATCTTCTTCACAACTTACATTCCCTCCTAGTTTTGTGTCATCAGCAAATCTGGAAATATTACAATTGGTCCCCATATCCAAATCATTTATATAGATTGTGAACAGCTGTGGCCCTAGCACTGATTCTTGCGGTATTCCATTATTAACAGCCTGCCATCCTGAGAATGACCCATTTATTCCTACTCTCTGCTTTCTGTCTGTTAACCAATTCTCAATCCATCGCAATATATTACCCCCCAATCCCACGTGCTCTAACTTTGTTTACTAACGTCCTGTGTGAGACCTTATCAAAAGCCTTCTGCAAATTGAAATACAGCACATCCACTGGTTCTCCTTTATCGAAGCTACAAGTAACATCCTCAAAAAACTTCAACAGGTTTGTCAGACATGATTTCCCTTTCACAAATCCATGCTGACTCTGCCCAATCATCTCATTATTTTCCAAGTGTCCAGTTTCCTCATCCTTTATAACAGATTCTAACATTTTCCCTACTGCTTACGTCAAACTAATAGGTCTGTGGTTCTGCATTTTCTCTCTCGCTCCCTTCTTAAATAGTGGGGTTACTTTTGCTACTTTCCAGTCTGCAGGAACCCTTCCAGAATCTATAGAATTTTGAAAGATAACCATCAATGCATCCACTATTACTATACCCACCTCCTTCAATACACTGGGATGTAGCTCATTTGGTCGAGGATATTTACCAACTTTCAATCTAATTAATTTTTCGAGTACTACCGCTTTATTGATACTACCTCTTTATTGCAGGTCTTGCTGCATCTGGACACAGACTACTTCAGTATCTGAGGAGTCGCTAAATGGTTCTGAATTGTGCAATCATCAACAAACATCCGCACTTACAGCAGAATATAGATAGATTGGAGAGTTGGGCAGAGAAATGGCAGATGGAGTTCAATCAGGGTAAATGCGAGGTGATGCATTTTGGAAGATCCAATTCAAGAGTGAACTATACAGTAAATGGAAAAGTCCTGGGGAAAATTGATGTACAGAGAGATTTGGGTGTTCAGGTCCATTGTTCCCTGAAGGTGGCAACGCAGGTAAATAGAGTGGTCAAGAAGGTATACGGCATGCTTTCCTTCATCGGACGGGATATTGAGTACAAGAGTTGGCAGGTCATGTTACAGTTGTATAGGAGTTTGGTTCGGCCACATTTGGAATACTGCGTGCAGTTCTGGTCGCCACATTACCAAAAGGATGTGGATGCTTTGGAGAGGGTGCAGAGGAGGTTCACCAGGATGTTGCCTGGTATGGAGGGCGCTAGCTATGAAGAGAGGTTGAGTAGATTAGGATTATTTTCATTAGAAAGATGGAGGTTGAGGGGGGACCTGATTGAGGTGTACAAAATCATGAGAGGTATAGACAGGGTGGATAGCAAGAAGCTTTTTCCCAGAGTGGGGGATTCAATTACTAGGGGTCACGAGTTCAAAGTGAAAGGGGAAAAGTTTAGGGGGGATATGCGTGGAAAGTTCTTTACGCAGAGGGTGGTGGGTGCCTGGAACGCGTTGCCAGCGGAGGTGGTAGATGCGAACACGATAGCGTCTTTTAAGATGTATCTAGACAGATACATGAATGGGCAGGAAGCAAAGAGATACAGACCCTTAGAAAATAGGCGACATGTTTAGGTAGAGGATCTGGATCGGCGCAGGCTTGGAGGGCCGAAGGGCCTGTTCCTGTGCTGTAATTTTCTTTGTTCTTTGTTCTGACCTTATGATGAAGGGAAGATCACTGATGAAGCAGCTGAAAATGGTTGCGACGAGGACACTACCCTGAGGAACTCAATGTAGTGTTAATTGACAGAAAAATTAACAGCCCTGGCCCAAAGCACAAACATGAAAAAACAGTGGGCAGGCACATGGTTGAAAAAATTAATGATGAAACAAACTAAAATAAAATATACAAATAAGGAGTAAAAAAGAAAAAATAACTAAAGATAAAAATAAAAAGGGGAGCATGTCATGCTCTGAAATTATTGAAATCATTGTTCAGTCCAGCAGGCTGTAGTGTGCCTAATCGATAAATGAGATGCTGTTCCTCGCGCTTGTGTTGATGGTCACTGGAACACTGCAGCAAGCCCAGAACAGAGCTATGTGGGCATGAGAGCAAGGGGGGTATGCTGAAATGGCAAGCAACCAGAAGCTCGGAGTCATGCTTTCAGACTGAGCGGAAGTGTTCCACAAAGCGATCACCCAATCTGCGTTTGGTCTCCCCAATGTAGAGGAGACCACATTGTGAGCAGCGAATACAGCATAATAAATTGAAAGAAGTACAAGTAAATCGCTGCTTCACTTGAAAGTTGTGTTTGGGGCATAGGATAGTGAGGAGAGAGGAGGTAAAAGGGCAGGTGTTACACCTCCTACGATTGCATGGGAAGGTGCCATGGGAAGGGGACGAGGTGTTAGGGGTAATGGAGGAGTGGACCATGCTGTCGCGGAGGGAACGATCCCTTTGGAATGCTGACAGGGGAGGGGAGGGGAAGATGCGTTTGGTAGTGGCATCATGCTGGATGTGGCGGAAATGGCAGAGGATGATCCTTTGGATGTGGAGGCTGGTTGGTGGAAAGCTAGGACAAGGGGAACCCTGTTGCGGTACTGGGAGAGAGGGGAAGGGGTGAGTGTAGAAGTGCGTGAAATGGGTTGGACACGGTCAAGGGCCCTGTCAACCACGGTGGGAGGCAAGCGCTGTCGTGGAAAGTTGTATCATCAGAGCAGATGTGTCGGAGACAGAGAAAATGGAATGGAATCCTTACAGGAGACAGGGTGTGTAGAAGTGAAGTCGAGGTAGCTGTGGGAGTTGGTGGGCTTATAATGAATATTAGTCGACATCCTATCCCCAGAGATGGAGACAGAGAAGTTGAGGAAGTGAAGGGAAGTGTCGGAGATGGACCATGTAAAGGTGAGAGAAGGGTGGAAATTGGAAGCAAAGTAGATAAAGTTTTCCAGTTCGGGGCGGGAGCAGGAAACAGATACAGTCATCAATGTACCGGAAAAGGTTTTGGGGGAGGGGGCATGAGTAGGACTGGAACAAGGAATGTTCAACATATCCGACAAAAAGACAGGCATAACTAGGAACCATGTGGGTACCCATGACAACATCTTTTACTTGAAAGAAATGAGTGGAGTTGAAAGAGAAGTTGTTCAAAGTTTAGCCAGGCAGTGGAGGGTGGTGGTGGATGGGGACTGGTTGGGCCTCTGTTCAGGGAAGAAGCGAAGAGCCCTCAGACCGTCCAGGTGGGAGGTGGAGGTGTAGAGAGATTGGATGTCCATAGTGGTCGGGGCCAGGAAACTGGAAATTGTCAAAATGATGTAGGGCATCAGAAGAGTCACAGTTGTAGGTGGGAAGAGACTGGACCAGGGGAGAAAAGATAGTGTCAAGATAGGAAGAAATAAATTTAGTGGGGCAGGGACAGGCTGAAACAATGGGTCTGCCAGCACAGTTCTGTTTGTGGATTTTAGGAAGGAGGTAGAAGCGGGCTGTCCTGGGTAGCAGGACTATGGGGTTGGAAGCTGTAGAGGGAAGATCTCCAGAGGAGATGAGATCAGTAACAGTCCTGTGGACAGTCGCTTGATGTTCAGTGGTGGGGTTATGGTCCAGGGGGAAGTAGGAAGAAACATAGAAAATAGGAGCAGGAGTAGGCCATTTGGCCTTTTGAGTCTGCTATGCCATTCATTATGATCATGGCTGGTCATCCAACTCAGTAGCCTGTTCCCGCTGTCGCTCCATACCCTTTAATCCCTTTAGACCCAAGAGCAAGATCTAACTCCTCTTGAAAACATACAATCATTTGGCCTCAACTGTGGTAGCGAATTCCACAGGCTCACCACTCTCTGGGTGAAGATATTTCTCCTCATCTCAGTCTTGAAAGGTGTACACCGTATCCTTAGACTATGGCCCCTGGTTCTGGACTCCCCCAACATCGGGACCATTCTTCCTGCATCTACCCTGTCCAGTCCTGTTAGAATTTTATAGGTTTCTATGAGAATCCCCCCTCACTCTTCTGAACTCCAGCAAATATAATCCTAACCGACTCAATCTCTCCTCATACGTCAGTCCCACCATCTCAGGAATCAGTCTGAAGTGTCTAAGAGTTGGCACTAAGCCTCTGCAAGGTAGAGGTTGGCGCGCCAGACAACAACAGCACCACCCTTGCTGCAGGTTTGATGACAATGTTGGGGTTAGACCTGAGAGAATGGAGTGCAGCAAGTTCAGAGGGGGACAGGTTAGAGTGAGTGAGGGGAGCAGAGAAATTGAGATGGCCGATGTCTCGCTGACAGTTTTCAATGAAACGATCAAGAGCGGGTGAGAGGCCAGAGGGTGTGGTTCAGGTGGAGAGTGAATGCTGGAGGTGGGTGAATGGGTCTGCTGGTCGGGGGGAGGACTCCTGGTCAAAGGACAAAGAACAAAAGAAAATTACAGCACAGGAACAGGCCCTTCAGCCCTCCAAGCCTGCGCCGATCCAGATCCTCTATCTAAACCTGTCGCCTATTTTCTAAGGGTCTGTATCTCTTTGCTTCCTGCCCATTCATGCATCTGTCTAAATACATCTTAAAAGACGCTATCGTGCCCGCGTCTACCACCTCCGCTGGCAACGCGTTCCAGGCACCCACCACCCTCTGCGTAAAGAACTTTCCACGCATATCTCCCCTAAACTTTTCCCCTCTCACTTTGAACTCGTGTCCCCTTGTAATTGAATCCCCCGCTCTGGGAAAAAGCTTCTTGCTATCCACCCTGTCTATACCTCTCATGATTTTGTACACCTCAATCAGGTCCCCCCTCAACCTCCGTCTTTCTAATGAAAATAATCCTAATCTACTCAACCTCTCTTCATAGCCAGCGCCCTCCAGACCAGGCAACATCCTGGTGAACCTCCTCTGCACCCTCTCCAAAGCATCTACATCCTTTTGGTAATGTGGCGACCAGAACTGCACGCAGTATTCCAAATGTGGCCGAACCAAAGTCTTATACAACTGTAACATGACCTGCCAACTCTTGTACTCAATACCCCATCCGATGAAGGAAAGCATGCCGTATGCCTTCTTGATCACTCGATTGACCTGCGTTGCCACCTTCAGGGAACAATGGACCTGAACACCCAAATCTCTCTGTCCATCAATTTTCCCCAGGACTTTTCCATTGAGAGTATAGTTCACTCTTGAATTGGATCTTCCAAAATGCATCACCTCGCATATTTTTTTTTTAGAGATTAGAGATACAGCACTGAAACAGGCCCTTCGGCCCACCGAGTCTGTGCCGAACATCAACCACCCATTTATACTAATCCTACACTAATCCCATATTCCTACCAAACATCCCCACCTGTCCCGATATTTTCCGACCACCTACCTACACCAGTGACAATTTATAATGGCCAATTTACCTATCAACCTGCAAGTCTTTTGGCTTGTGGGAGGAAACCGGAGCACCCGGAAAAAACCCACGCAGACACAGGGTTAACTTGCAAACTCCACACAGACAGTACCCGGAATCGAACCCGGGTCCCTGGAGCTGTGAGGCTGCGGTGCTAACCACTGCGCCACTGTGCCGCCCGCATTTGCCCGAATTGAACTCCATCTGCCATTTCTCTGCCCAACTCTCCAATCTATCTTTATTCTGCTGTATTCTCTGACAGTCCCCTTCACTATCTGCTACTCCACCAATCTTAGTGTCGTCTGCAAACTTGCTAATCAGACCACCTATACTTTCCTCCAAATCATTTATGTATATCACAAACAACAGTGGTCCCAGCACGGATCCCTGTGGAACACGTCTCCATTTTGAGAAACTCCCTTCCACTGCTACTCTCTGTCTCCTGTTTAGTTTAGTTTAGAGATACAGCACTGAAACAGGCCCTTCGGCCCACCGAGTCTGTGCCGACCATCAACCACCCATTTATACTAATCTTACACTAATCCCATATTCCTACCACATCCCCACCTATCCCTATATTTCCCGGCCACCGACCTATACTCGGGGCAATTTATAATGGCCAATTCACCTATCAACCTGCAAGTCTTTTGGCCGTGGGAGGAAACCGGAGCACCCGGAAGAAACCCACGCAGACACAGGGAGAACTTGCAAACTCCACACAGGCAGTACCCAGAATTGAACCCGGGTCGCTGGAGCTGTGAGGCTGCGATGCTAACCACTGCGCCACTGTGCCGCCCAGCCAGTTCTTTATCCATCCAGCTAGTACACCCTGGACCCCATGCGACTTCACTTTCTCCATCAACCTACCATGGGGAACCTTATCAAACGCCTTACTGAAGTCCATGTATATGACATCTACAGCCCTTCCCTCATCAATCAACTTTGTCACTTCCTCAAAGAATTCTATTAAGTTGGTAAGACATGACCTTCCCTGCACAAAACCATGTTGCCTATCACTGATAAGCCCATTTTCTTCCAAATGGGAACAGATCCTATCCCTCAGTATCTTCTCCAGAAGCTTCCCCACCACTGACGTCAGGCTCACTGGTCTATAATTACCTGGATTATCCCTGCTACCCTTCTTAAACAAGGGGACAACATTAGCAATTCTCCGGTCCTCCGGGACCTCACCCGTGTTTAAGGATGCTGCAAAGATATCTGTTAAGGCCCCAGCTATTTCCTCTCTCGCTTCCCTCAGTAACCTGGGATAGATCCCATCCGGACCTGGGGACTTGTCCACCTTAATGCCTTTTAGAATACCCAACACTTCCTCCCTCCTTATGCCGACTTGACCATGAGTAATCAAACATCTGTCCCTAACCTCAACATCCGTCATGTCCCTCTCCTCGGTGAATACCGATGCAAAGTACTCGTTTAGAATCTCACCCATTTTCTCTGACTCCACGCATAACTTTCCTCCTTTGTCCTTGAGTGGGCCAATCCTTTCTCTAGTTACCCTCTTGCTCCTTATATATGAATAAAAGGCTTTGGTATTTTCCTTAACCCTGTTTGCTAAAGATATTTCATGACCCCTTTTAGCCCTCTTAATTCCTCGTTTCAGATTGGTCCTACATTCCCGATATTCTTCCAAAGCTTCGTCTTTCTTCAGCCGCCTCGACCTTATGTATGCTTCCTTTTTCCTCTTAGCTAGTCTCACAATTTCACCTGTCATCCATGGTTCCCTAATCTTGCCATTTCTATCCCTCATTTTCACAGGAACATGTCTCTCCTGCACGCTAATCAACCTCTCTTTAAAAGCCTCCCACATATCAAATGTGGATTTATCTTCAAACAGCTGCTCCCAATCTACATTCCCCAGCTCCTGCTGAATTTTGGTATAGTTGGCCTTCCCTCAATTTAGCACTTTTCCTTTAGGACCACTCTCGTCTTTGTCCATGAGTATTCTAAAACTTACGGAATTGTGATCACTATTCCCAAAGTAGTCCCCTACTGAAACTTCAACCACCTGGCCAGGCTCATTCCCCAACACCAGGTCCAGTATGGCCCCTTCCCGAGTTGGACTATTTACATACTGCTCGAGAAAACCCTCCTGGACGCTCCTTACGAATTCTGCTCCATCTGGACCTCTAACACTAAGTGAATCCCAGTCAATGTTGGTAAAATTAAAATCTCCTATCACCACCACCCTGTTGCTCCTACATCTTTCCATAATCTGTTTACATATTTGTACCTCTATCTCACGCTCGCTGTTGGGAGGCCTGTCGTACAGCCCCAACATTGTTATCGCACCCTTCCTATTTCTGAGTTCTGCCCATATTGCCTCACTGCTCGAGTCCTCCATAGTGCCCTCCTTCAGCACAGCTGTGATATCCTCTTTGACCAGTAATGCAACTCCTCCACCCCTTTTGCCTCCCTCTCTATCCTGCCCGAAGCATCGATATCCTGGGATATTTAGTTGCCAATCGTGCCCTTCCCTCAACCAAGTCTCAGTAATAGCAATAACATCATACTCCCAGGTACTAATCCAAGCCCTAAGTTCATCTGCCTTACCTACTACACTTCTTGCATTAAAACAAATGCACCTCAGACCACCAGTCCCTTTGCGTTCATCATCTGCTCCCTGCCTACTCTTCCCCTTAGTCACGCTGACTTCATTATCTAGTTCCTTACAGGCTTTAGTTACTATCTCCTTACTGTCCACTGACCTTCTCATTTGGTTCCCATCCCCCTGCCACATTAGTTTAAACCCTCCCCAACAGCATTAGCAAAAGCACCCCCAAGGACATTGGTTCCAGTCTGGCCCAGGTGTAGACCGTCCAATTTGTAATAGTCCCACCTCACCCAGAACCGGTCCCAATGTCCCAAAAATCTGAACCCCTCCCTCCTGCACCATCTCTCAAGCCACGCATTCATCCTGACTATTCTTTCATTTCTACTCTGACTAGCACGTGGCACTGGTAGCAATTAGGGCGGCACAGTGGTTAGCACCGCAGCCTCACAGTTCCAGCGACCCGGGTTCAATTCTGGGTACTGCCTGTGTGGAGTTTGCAAGTTCTGCCTATGTCTGCGTGGGTTTCCTCCGGGTGCTCCGGTTTCCTCCCACAAGCCAAAAGACTTGCAGGTTGATAGGTAAATTGGCCATTATAAATTGCCCCTGGTATAGGTAGGTGATAGGGGAATATAGGGACAGGTGAGGATGTAGTAGGAATATGGGATTAGTATAGGGTTAGTATAAATGGGTCGTTAATGGTCGGCACAGACTCGGTGGGCCAAAGGGCCTGTTTCAGTGCTGTATCTCTCTAAAAAAAAAATCCTGAGATTACTACCTCTGAGGTCCTACTTTTTAACTTGGCTCCTAACTCCCTAAATTCTGCTTGTTGGACCTCATCCCGTTTTTTACCTATATCATTGGTGCCTATGTGCACAACGACAACTGGCTGTTCACCCTCCCCCTTCAGAATGTTCTGCAGCCGATCTGAGACATCCCTGACCCATGCACCTGGGAGGCAACATACCATTCGGGAGTCTCGTTTTCGACCACAGAACCGCCTATCTACTCCCCTTACAATCGAATCCCCTATGACTTTTGCCCTTCCACTCTTTTTCCCGCCCTTCTGAACAGCAGAGCCAGCCACGGTGCCATCTCCCCCATCAGTATCCAAAACGGTATACCTGTTTTGGAGGGAGATGACCGCAGGGGACACCTGCGCTGCCTTCCTGCTCTTTCTCTGCCTTTTGGTCACCCATTTCCTTTCTCCCTCAGCAATCCTAATCTGCGGTGTGACCAATTCGCTAAATGTGCTATCCACGACCTCCTCAGCATCGCGCATGCTCCAAAGTGAGTCCATCTGCAGCTCCAGAGCCATCATGCGGTCTAACAAGAGCTGCAGCTGGACACACTTCCAGCACGTGAAGGAGTCAGGGACATCAGCCGTGTCCCTGAGCTCCCACATTGAGCAAGAGGAGCATAACACGGGTCTGAGATCTCCTGCCATTTTTAATCTTAAGCTTAACTTAGTCTTAACTTAGATAAATGAAAAAGGAACGAAAAGTTTTTACCAATCACACGAAAAAAAAAGAAATCGAAAAAGCCTTACCTTATCTACACACCACCGAGTCCTTTTTTTTTGGTTAGAGGAGGAGGGCGGGTGGGAGACACGACAGGTGTAGTGTCTCGGGTTCAGCCGCTGCCCAAATATATAGGACTTACTTACCCAGCTGCCACCTCGCTCTCCCTGTTGCCGCTGCAAAAAGAAACTGCCGAAACAAAAAGGTAAGTTTATATAAGTTGAAACTCACTTACCCAGCTGCCACCTCACTCTCCCTGTCGCCGCTGCAAAAACTCCAACAGTGTTGTCCTGAGACTGAGATGATTGACTTTCAACAACCACAACCATCTTCCTTTGTTCTATGACTCCAACCAGTGGAGAGTTTTCCCCCATTCCCATTGACATCAGTTTTGCGAGGGCTACTGGATGTCATACTTAGTTTAATCCTGCCTTGATATCAATGGCAGTCACTCTCACCTCATCTCTTGAGTTCAGCACTTTTGTTCATGTTTGGACAAAGGCTGTAATGAGGTCAGGAGCTGACTGGCCCTGGTGGAACCCAAACTGAGCATCAGTGAGCATGTTATTGCTCAGTAAACACTGCTTGATAGCACTGTTGATGACATCTTCGTCAGTTGCTGATGGTTGAGAACAGACTGATGGGGTGGTAACTGGCCAAGCTGGATTTGTCCTGCTTTTTGGTGCACTGGATGTACTTGGGCAATTTCCCACATTGTTGAGTAGATGTCAGTGTTGTAGTTGTACTGGAACAGCCTGGCTAGGGGTGCAGCCAGTTCTGGAGCACATGTCTTCAGAATATTGTCAAGGCCCATAGCTTTTGCAATATCCAGTGCCTTCAGCCATTTCTTGATATCACGTGGAGTGAATAGAATTGTTGAAGATTGGCATCTGTGATGCTGGGCACCTCAGGAGCAGGCCGAGATGGATCATCAACACGGCACTTCTGGCTGAAGATGGCTGCAAATCCTTCAGCCTTGTCTTTTGCACTTATGTGCTGGGCTCCCCCATCATTGAGGATGGGGATGTTTGTGGAGCCGCCTCCTCCTGTTCATTGTTTATTTTTCCACTACCATTCACGACTGGATGTGGCAGGACTGCAGAGCTTGGAGATGATCCATTGGTTGTGGGATTGCTTAGCAGTCCATCGCATGCTGCTTCCGCTGTTGGTATGCATGCAGTCCTATTGTAGATTGACCAGGCTGATGCCTCATTTTTATACTCCTGGCATGCCTTCCTGCACTCTTCGTTGAACCAGGGTGGGGGATATGCCGGGCCATGAGGTTACAGATTATGGTTGAATACATTTCTGCTGCTGCTGCTGACCCACAGCGCCTCATGGATGCCCAGTTTTGAGTTGCTAGATCTGTTCGAAATCTATCCCATTTAGCACGGTGGTAGTGCAACATAACACGATGGAGGGTATCCTCAATGTGAAGACGGGACTTTGTCTCCGCAACGACAGTGCAATGGTCACTCCTACCAATATTGTCATGGACAGATGCATTTGTGACAGCTAGATTGGTGAGTGTGACGTCAAGTAGGTTTTTCCCTCTTGTTGGCTCCCTCACTACCTGCCGCAGACCTAGTCCCTTTAGGACTCAGCTAGTTCGGTGAGTAGTGGTGCTACCAAGCCACTCCTGGTGATGGACACTGAAGCCCCCCCACCCAGAGTACATTCTGTGCCCTTGCCACCCTCAGTGCTTCTTCCAAGTGGTATTCAACATGGAGGAGTACTGATTCATCAGCTCGGGGAGGGCAGTAGGTGGTAATCAGCAGGAGGTTTGCTTGCCCATGTTTGACCTGATGCCATGAGACTTCATGAGGTCTGGAGTCAACGTTGAGGACTCCCAGGGCAACTCCGCCCGAATGTATACAACTATGCCACCACCTCTGGTGGGTTCATCCTTTTGGTGGGACAGGACATACCCAGGGATGGTGAAGGTAGTGACTGGGACCTTGTTGTAAGGTATGATTCTGTCAATATGATTATGTCAGGCTGTTGCTTAATTAGCCTGTGGGACAGCTCTCCCAATTATGGCACAAGCCCCCAGATGTGAGCAAGGAGGACAGGGCTAGGTGTGCTGTTGTCGTTTCCTGTGCCTAGTTCGATGTCGGATGGTCTGTCCAGTTTCATTCCTTTTAGACCTTTCTCTAGAGGTTTGGTGCAACTGAGTGGCTTGCTACACCATTTCATAGGGTATTTAAGAGTCAACCACATTGCTGTGGGTCTGGAGTCACATGTACGCCAGACCAGTTAAGGATGGCAGATTTCCCTCCCTCAAGGGCATGTTATGGCCACGTGGTGTGACATGGGTGGTTCCCACTGTTCAACTCCTCACCTGACTGCAGCAAGTGTATTTGTATTAAGAGTTTAGCCCCTTTGTGTTTTATTTTTCAAATGAAGAGATGACAGGTTTTCTTGTAGGATTTTAAAAACAGAAAGTCAATTGTTTATTGATCGCTATGCCTTATCCTAAAATTGTTGCAACCTTATTCACTCACGCATTCACTCGCACACAAACACAGATACAAGAAACAGATAGGGAAGGGAAAGTGGTAGGTGGGTTTTTGTGGGAGAGAATGTTACAATAAACCTGTTGAATTCTCTTCAGACTCAAAGTCCAGATAGTTCAAGGCCTGTGGTGATTGTAGATTTAACTCTTGATTAAAAGTTCTGTTGAAGTTGTTTAGTCACTTCCAGCACTCTCTCTCTCTCTGCTCTATGATGTTGAAGTTGGATCTTTTCCAGCAGGGCATGTGCTTTCTGGCTTCCTGGAATGCCAGCAGTTACAAGTAGCTTCACCTTCTGGGTCAGTCTCTCTTTCTCTCTCTTTCTGGCTGTCATTTTTAAAGGTAAAACTGTCACTTCTCACCTTCTTTTAGGCAACATTCTGGTTTCTTGTCCATGGTGATCGCACAATGGCCCAAGATGTGGCTACTTCACACTTCCTTTGTTTGAGAAGAATACATTCAGTTCTGGAATGTTTCTATGATAGGTGTGAGATTGGTTTCATTATGAGCTTTTGGCTTTGAAGATTTTATCAGACTATTTGAATATACAAAATGTTAATCCACTTTGCTTTGGAAGCCATTTTGGACCATTGTTCACATTTTTAAAATCAAGGTTCTTTTTTTTTAAAGACAAAGTCAATTTTTTCATGACTCTTCAGAGTTACTGCGTGAATGTTGTATCATTGCACCTCCAATGTGCTTGACAGACATTAGTGAACCAGATGAGTTTTTATGACAATCGACAATGGTTTCATGGTTACCATTACTGAGATCAACTTTTTAATTCCAGATTTATTAACTGAATTTAAATTCCACCAGCTGCTGTGGTTGAATTTGAACCTGTGTCCCAGAGCAGTAGCCTGGGCCTCTGGGTTGCTAGTCCAGTGACATTACCATTACGTCACTGCCTCCCCTAGGATATTAGCAAACCAGACGGCACTTTGTCCTTAATGAGTTCTGAATCTGTTTGGCTGGGTTCCGTTAGCTCTGACTTTAGTATCTGACCCTTTGATTTTTCGGGAGGCACATCTAAACTGCCCTCACTTTTAATTTTCTGGTGGCATTCCCAAGTGTCGTTTACTTTAAGGTATTTTACCTTCCCCTTCCTTTTATTTCAGAGATGGGTTTTCCCTAATGTCCTCTGGGACACTACTGCTCGCGGGTGGTTGTCCAGCTTCCGCTGCTCTCCCCTGTGGCACTTCATCTAGATGAGGCATCTCCTTCACTTTTGGTTTGCCTGTTTGGGAACGTTCCTTATCCCTATATAAATCTTTAAAGACAGTTTTGGCTAACCATATTCTGGTCTTTTTCCTTCAACTTTTGCTGCTTTTATCTCAGCTCCTTCAAACTCTTCTGGCCCTATCTTGGCCTTTTTAAATTTCATTGTTTTTATCTTTGCCTTTTTAAATTTTTCTGGCTTTCCTTTAGCCTCTCTAATCTTTACTGCTCCTATCGCACTTGTGGGATTTTTGGGACCTCCTCAGCACTCTGCAGTTGTGCAGAGTTTTGTTTGTTTCTCTCAGTTTCTCCAGTCTCTGCGGACTACTCCGGACCCTCGTGGTACAATACTGTGCTTTCTGCCAAGTTACTGTCCAGCAATAGGTTGATCCCCTGCATTGGTAAGCTTGGAATGATCCCAACCATCACTACCCTGGTAACCAACTTACTCTGTAGGTAACGTTTAACTAAGGGAACCTTCAAGCATCCCTTCGAGTTCCCACACCCCTGACAAGTTACCAGTTTTGCCTCCCTCCAATCTGAGCTCCCTCTCAGGTTCCCATCCTCCTGCCAATCTAGTTTAAACCCTCCCCAACAGCACTAGCAAATCTCCCTGCGAGGATATTAGTCCCAGTCCTTCTAAGACGCAACCTGCCCATCTTGTACAGGTCCCACCTGCCCCAATGCCTCAGAAATCTGATGCCGTCCCTCCTACACCAGTTCTCCAGCCACGTGTTCAATCGCTCAATTCTCCTATTCCTATGCTCACTCGCACGTGGGACTGGGAGTAATCCTGCGATTACTGCTTTTGAGGTCCTGTTTTTTAATCTCCTTCCGAGCTCCCTAAAATCTGCTTTCAGGACCTCATCCCCCTTCCTACCTATGTCATTGGTTCCAACATGAACCACGACCTCTGGCTGTTCACCCTCCCCCAGAAGAATATCCTGTAGCCATTCTGTGACATCCTTGACCCTGGCACCAGGGAGGCAACACATCATCTTGGAGTCACGTCTATGGCCGCAGAAACACCTTTCTGTACCCCTAACTAATGAATTCCCTTTCACAATTGCTCTTCCGCTCTTCTTCCTCCCCTCCTGTGCAGCTAAGCCACCTGTGGTGCCACAAACTTGGCTCTGACTGTACTCCTCTGAGGAACCATCACCAGTATCCAAAATGGAAAACCAATTAGCAAGTGAGATCGTCTCGGGGGCTTCTGCCTGGCTCTCTTAGACTGCTTGGCAGTCACCCATTCCCTATCTGCCTGCATGCTCCTAACCTAGGGAGGTGATGTGACCACCTTCCTAAACGTGCTATCAACATAGTTCTCTGCCTCGCGGATGCCCCACAGTGACTCCAGCCGCCGCTCGAGTTCTGAATCCGGAGCTCAAGCTTGTGCAGCTGGTGACACTTCCTGCAGATGTGTTTGTCTAGGATACATGGTGCGTCCATGACTTCCCACATGCCACAGGCTGTAAATTCCACTCGGCTGAGCTGCCCTGCCATACCTTAACTTTACAGACTATTATAAGTACCATACAAGTATTATAAGCTTACCAGTTACTCACCAACCAACTCCTTCCACTGCACCGAAGCAAGAACAAAATACTGGAGAGCGAAAAAAGTAGAAAAAAGGAGCACCTCCTCCCTGCTTCACCGAACTCGCCGCTCATCAACTCTTATCTCAACAGTCTGCTTGCAATCTGCATGCCGTTTGCTGGCTACACCCAGACCTCTGTATTTATACTTTTTGAAGCTGAAACTGCAGCAATTAGATTGGATTGATCAGATACTTAACAAATCAGCTACTCTGCAATAGAACCTGTTAATCCCTGCCTAAGACTGGAAGAAACTTACTTTAATTTCTTAACCCTACTTTATCTAGAGGGTAAATCCCAGTTAAATGCTAACTGCAGACCAGATTTTTAGAAAGATATTAACACTTAAAATCCCCACTCACCAACCTCCTACCTCCACACTCTGCTTGCAATCTACACTCCTTTTTCAATGGTTTCATGGTCATCATTAGACTAGCTTTTTTTTAAATTCCAGAATTATTAATTGAATTCAACGTTCACCATCTGCCGTGGTGGGATACAAGAACACAAGAAATAGGAGCAGAAGTAGACCATATGGCGCATCGAGCCTGCTCCGCCATTCAATATGATCATGGCTGATCTTGGGCTTCAATTCCACTTTCATACCCGCTCCCCATATCCCTTGATTCCCTGTGAGACCAAAAATCTATCTATCCCAGCTTTAAATATATTCAATGATAGACCATCCACAACCTTCTGGCGTAGAGAATTCTAAATATTCACAACCCTTTGAGTGTAGTAATTTCTCCTCATCTCAGTCCTGAATGATTGGCCCTTTATACTGAGACTGTGCCCCCGTGTTCTAGATTCCCCGACCAGTGGAAACAATCGCTCAGCTTCTACCCTATCAAGCCCTTTCAGAATCTTGTATGTCTCAACTAGATCGCCTCTGATTCTTCTAAACTCCACAGAATATAGGCCCAATTTACTCAGCCTCTCATTATAGGACAACCCCCTCATCCCAGGGACCAATTTAGTAAATTTTTGCTGCACTGCCTCCAGTGCAAGTATGTCCTTTCTTAAATGTGGAGACCAAAACTACACACAGTATTCCAGGTGCAGTCTCAGCAAACCCCTGTACAGTTTTCGTTAGACTTCTTTATTCCTGTACTTCAATCCCCCTGCAATAAAGGCCAACATGCCATTTGCCTTCCTAATAGCCCACTGCACCTGCATGTTAACATTGTGCATACCTTATATGAGTACCCCCAAGTCTCTCTGAACATTAACATTTACCAGTTTCACATCTTTTAAAAAATATTCTGCTTTTCTATTTTTATGACCAAAGTGAACAACTTCACACTTCCCTACATTTTACTCCATTTGCCATCTTGTTGCCCACTCACTTAGCCTGCCTATATCTCTTTGCAGCCTCTCTATGTCCTCCCCGCAGCTTACCTTTCTGCTGAGCTTTGTATCATCAGCAAACTTAGATATATTACTCTCTGTCTCTTCATCCAAGTCATTAATATAGAGTGGATTCGAACCCATGTCCCCAGAACATTAGCCTGGGCTCTGGATTACTAGTCCAGTGAGATTACCATTATGCCACCGCCTCCCCCTTGTTATATTAATTGACTTTATTATCTAATTGAATTTAAATTCCACCTGCTACTATGGTGGGATTTGAACCCATGACCCCAGAGCATTAGCCTGGGCCTGCTGGATTACTAGTTCAGTGACATTACCACTATGCCACCATCTCCCCAAAAGTTGGAGACTGATCTGGATTTCCTTCCCTACTCTTTTCTTTCCAGACCATTTCTGTTTTATCTGCATTCCTGCTATCTCTTCCTAGCCTGTAAGAGTTACTAGACCCAAATTTATTCTGAGTCAGGGATTTGTGTACCAATTCATAATCATCGGCCATTTTTGCTGCTTCTCTTACTCTTGTGACCATTGTTCTTCCAGCAACATCACTTCTCTCAAATTTTCATATGAGGGTTTTAGCTTGGGAGATCATATCCAGCGATGAAAATCCGTATGTTTAAGTCTTTTGAATTCTGTGCGGCCTTTTCCTGCTGAGTCCGGATTTCTGTCTATATGCTTCAGGTACCAACTTATATGCATTTAGAATTGCCATTTGCGTTTGTTCACAGTCAGAGGAACTGTCTTCTGATAACAGGGAAAAAGCTTCACGAGTCGCAACCACAAACTTGCCTAATTCTTTCAGGCATTTTAGCCTGGTAGCTATTCTCTCAAATGAGATAAAATTTGACTCAACCACCTCCTCATTAAATTTTGGCACTAGTCTTGAGTGTCTCAGTACATCAAACGTTTGCTCTGAATTGGGGATAAGGTTTGAGTGGTTGTTGGCATTTTCATTTTGGGTTTGCAGCCTTGCTAATTCAAACTGGTTCGCCTCTCTTTCCTCTTTCTCCTTCTGAAACTCCCTTTCTTTTTTTTCCTTTTGAAGCTGAAACTCGCTGTCTTCCTTTTCCTTGGTTTGCACTGGAGTGCGACAGTTGGTAACTGAGGATAATTAAGGGTTAATTTTATCTTAAATCTAATCTGTCTTTTATTTAGCAGATGAACTTAACAGTTGCTGTTAGGGTTGGAGAAGGTGAGTTTTAGACCAGCTTGAAACAGGTTCACTCAGGCTCTGCTTGCAGCTGCACCTTGTTAATTAGAGAAGTGCCTTAAACCAGTTTTCAAGGGGCTAGAGTCAGTCACTATAAAAGTGAGCCATCTTACAGTGCTAACTTTGTTTGGAATGAAGTGCTGACTTGGGTTGCATTAGAGTGCTACAGTGGAAGTTTGGAAACTGAGGAAGTTCGGTAAGGAGGGAGCGAGGAGCTCCTTTCATTTCCTACCTGTCCTCAGTGAGGGCAGCCGAGAGCTTCCAAAGAGCAGAGCTGACTGGGAGAAGACTCGGAGGGTGGAGTTCCGGACCGGTAAGTATAAAAAACTTACCTCTGGTAAACAAGCTGAAAGTGACGTCACAGGAAAGCTGTGACCTGATTGGCTGGTAGGGAATTTTTTTAACTGAATTTGAAAATAAAACATTGATAAAAATTGATTAAAACCCTAATTAACTAATTGATAAGTAGAGTAGCTAAACCAGAGGGAGGAGATTACTGTATTTAGTTCGCATTTAATATTTATAGTAGGAATCTAGCACGAGGGACCATATAGTTAATTATAACAATTTAGTAAGGATTTAATAAGTATTTATTTATTTTAAATTAATTAATTAATTAGTGCCAGACATGTCAGTTAGAGGGGTGAAGTGCTTCACCTGTGAGATGTGGGAGGTCCGTGACGCTTCCAGCGTTCCGGACGACTACATCTGCAGGAGGTGTACCCAGTTGCAGCTCCTCACAGACCACATGTATCGGTTGGAGCGGCAACTGGATGCACTTAGGAGCATTTAGAGGGGATGTGCGAGGCAAGTTTTTTACATTGAGGATGGTGAGTGCATGGAACCTGCTGCCAAGGGAGGTGGTGGAAGCAGATACGATAGGGACTTTTAAGAGACATCTTGACAAATACATGAATAGGAAGGGAATAGAGGGATATGGGCCCCGGAAGTGCAGAAGGTGTTAGTTTCGGCAGGCACCAAGATCGGCGCAGGCTTGGAGGGCCGAATGGCCTGTTCCTGTGCTGAACTGTTCTTTGTTCATGCAGGTGGCAGAAAGCATCATAGACAGGAGTTTTAGAGAAGTGGTTACACCCAAGGTGCAGGCAGATAGATGGGTGACTGCTCGAAGGGGCAGGCAGTCAGTGCAGGAATCCCCTGTGGCTATTCCCCTCTCTAACAAGTATACCATTTTGGATACTGTTGGGGGGATGGCCTATCAGGGGAAAACAGCAGCAGCCAGAGCAGTGGCATCACAGCCGGCACTGTTGTTCAGCAGGGAGGGATAAAGCGCAGAAGAGCAATAGTTATAGGGGACTCTACAGTCAGGGGCACAGATAGGCGCTTCTGTGGACGTGAAAGAGACTCCAGGATGGTATGTTGCCTCCCTGGTGCCAGGGTCAAGGATGTCTCTGAACGGACAGGGGGCATTCTGAAGGGGGAGGGTGAACAGCCAGAGGTTGTGGTACACATCGGTACCAATGACATAGGCAGGAAGAGTGATGAGGTCCTGCAAGGGGAGTTTAGGAAGTTAGGTAGAAAGTTAAAAGACAGGACCTCTAGGGTTGTAATCTCGGTATTACTCCCTGTGCCACGTGCCAGTGAGGCTAGAAATAGGAAGATAGTGCAGCTAAACACGTGGCTGAGCAGCTGGTGTAGAAGGGAGGGTTTCAGATATCTGGACCATTGGGATCTCTTCAGGGACAGATAGGACCTGTACAAGAAGGACGGGTTGCATCTAAACTGGAGGGGCACAAATATCCTGGCTGCGAGGTTTGCTAGCGTCACTCGGGAGGGTTTAAACTAGTGTGGCAGGGGGGGTGGGAACCAGAGCAGTAGGACAGCAAGAGAAATAAATGAGGGGAAACAAGTAAATAAGGCCAGTAAGACTAAGAGGAAGAGCAAGTAGGGAGATGTTGCGGAGCACAGCGGGACTGGTTGTCTGAAGTGCATTTGTTTCAATGCGAGAAGTATAACAGGTAAGGCAGATGAACTTAGAGCTTGGATTAGTACTTGGAACTATGATGTTGTTGCTATTACAGAGACTTGGTTGAGGGAAGGACAGGATTGGCAGCTAAATGTTCCAGGATTTAGAAGCTTCAGGCGGGATAGAGGGGGATGTAAAAGGGGAGGGGGAGTTGCATTACTTGTTAAGGAGACTATCACAGCTGTACTGCGGGAGGACACCTCGGAGGGGTCATGCAGCGAGGCAATATGGGTGGAGCTCAGGAATAGGAAGGGTGCAGTCACGATGTTGGGGGTTTTCTACAGGCCTCCCAAGAGCCAGCAGGAGGTAGAGGAGCAGATATGTAGACAGATTTTGGAAAGATGTAAAGGTAACAGGGTTGTAGTGGTGGGTGATTTTAACTTCCCCAATATTGACTGGGACTCACTTTGTGCTAGGGGCTTGGATGGGGCAGAATTTGTAAGGAGCATCCAGGAGGGCTTCTTGAAACAATACGTAGATAGTCCAACTAGGGATGGGGCCGTACTGGACCTGGTATTGGGGAATGAGCCCGGCCAGGTGCTCGAAGTTTCAGTAGGGGAGCATTTCGGGAACAATGACCATAATTCCATAGGTTTTAAGGTACTTGTGGATAAGGATAAGAGTAGTCCTCGGGTGAAGGTGCTAAATTGGGGGAAGGCTAATTATAATAATATTAGGCAGGAACTGAAGAATTTAGATTGGGGGCGGCTGTTTGAGGGTAAATCAACATCTGACATGTGGGAGTCTTTCAAACGTCAATTGATTAGAATCCAGGACCAGCACGTTCCTGTGAGGAAGAAGGATAAGTTTGGCAAGTTTCGGGAACCCTGGATAACGCGGGATATTGTGAGCCTCGTCAAAAAGAAAAAGGAAGCATTCGTAAGGGCTGGAAGGCTAGGAACAGATGAATTCCTTGAGGAATATAAAGACAGTAGGAAGGAACTTAAGCAAGGAGTCAGGAGGGCTAAAAGGGGTCATGAAAAGGCATTGGCAAACTGGATTAAGGAAATTCCCAAGGCTTTTTATACGTATATAAAGAGCAAGAGGGTAACCAGGGAAAGGGTTGGCCCACTCAAGGACAGAGAAGGGAATCCATGTGTGGAGCCAGAGGAAATGGGTGAGGTACTAAATGAGTACTTTGCATCAGTATTTATCAAAGAGAAGGACTTGGTGGATGATGAGCCTAGGGAAGGGAGTGTAGATAGTCTCAGTCATCTCATTATCAAAAAGGAGGAGGTGTTGGGTGTCTTGCAAAACATTAAAGTAGATAAGTCCCCAGGGCCTGATGGGATCTACCCCAGAATACTGAGGGAGGCAAGGGAAGAAATTGCTGGGGCCTTGACAGAAATCTTTGCATCCTCATTGGCTACAGGTGAGGTCCCAGAGGACTGGAGAATAGCCAATGTTGTTCCATTGTTTAAGAAGGGTAGCAAGGATAATCCAGGAAATTATAGGCCGGTGAGTCTTATGTCAGTGGTAGGGAAATTATTAGAGAGGATTCATCGGGACAGCATTTACTCCCATTTGGAAACAAACAAACTTATTAGCGAGAGGCAGCGTCGTTGTGCGAAGGGGAGGTCGTGTCTCACTAACCTGATTGAGTTTTTTGAGGAAGTGCCAAAGATGATTGATGAAGGGCAGTGGATGTTATCTATATGTACTTCAGTAAAGTCTTTGACAAGGTCCCTCATGGCAGACTGGTACAAAAGGTGAAGTCACACGGGAACAGAGGGGAGCTGGCAAGATGGATACAGAACTGGCTCGGTCATAGAAGACAGAGGGTAGCAGTGGAAGGGTGCTTTTCTGAATGGAGGCATGTGACTGGTGGTGTTCCGCAGGGATCAGTGTTGGGACATTTGCTCTTTGTAGTATATATAAATGATTTGGAGAAAAATGTAGTTGGTCTGATTAGTAAGTTTGCGGACGACACAAAAGTTGGTGGAGGATTGTCAGAGGATACAGCAGGATATAGATCGGTTGGAGACTTGGGCGGAGAAATGGCAGATGGAGTTTAATCCGGACAAATGTGAGGTAATGCATTTTGGAAGGTATACAGTAAATGGCAGAACCCTTAGGAGTATTGACAGACAGGGAGATCTGGGCGTACAGGTCCACAGGTCACTGAAAGTGGCAACGCAGGTGGATAAGGTAGTCAAGAAGGCATACGGCATGCTTGCCTTCATCGGTCGGGGCATAGAGTATAAAAATTGGCAAGTCATGCTGCAGCTGTCCAGAACTTTAGTCAGGCCACACTTAGAATATTGCGTGCAATTCTGGTCGCCACAGTACCAGAAGGACGTAGAGGCTTTGGAGAGGGTTTACCAGGATGTTGCCTGGTCTGGAGGGCATTAGCTATGAGGAGAGGTTGGATAAACTCGGATTGTTTTCACTGGAACGACGGAGGTGGAGGGGCGACATTATAGATGTTTACAAAGTTATGAGTGGCATGGACAGAGTGGATAGTCAGAAGTTTTTTCCTCGGGTGGAAGAGTCAGTTACTAGGGGAGATAGGTTTAAGGTGCGAGGGGCAAAGTTTAGAGGGGATGTGCGAGGCAAGTTCTTTACACAGTGGGTGGTGAGTGCCTGGGACTTTCTGCCGGGGGAGGTGGTGGAAGCAGGTACGATAGCGATCTTAAGAGGCATCTTGACAAATACATGAATAGGATGGGAATAGAGGGATACGGACCCCGGAAGTGCAGAAGGTTTTAGTTTAGGCGGGCATGATGATCGGCGCAGGCTTGGAGGGCCGAATGGCCTGTACCTGTGCTGTACTGTTCTTTGTTCTTCTGAAATTGCATTTCCTCTGTTTTCAACTGCAACTGCATCTCAAGCTAGGGCTATCCTTTCAGTTTCAGATTTCATGCTTTCTTCTTCTGGTTTAGGGGTAAGTTTAAAATGGTTAGCTAGACTCTTCACCAGTTCAGGTTTCTTTGCTTTTTGTTTGAAAGTGATTCCCATCTCTGTAGCTAAGCTTTTTAAATCTTCAATGCTTAATTTATTTAACTTATCATCAGATAAGTTAAGGCACAGTGGCACAGTGGTTAGCACCGCAGCCTCACAGCTCCAGGGACCCGGGTTCGATTCTGGGTACTGCCTGTGTGGAGTTTGCACGTTCTCCCTGTGTCTGCGTGGGTTTTCCCCAGGTGCTCCGGTTTCCTCCCACAGCCAAAGACTTGCAGGTGATAGGTAAATTGGCCATTGTAAATTGCCGCTAGTGTAGGTAGGTGATAGGGAATATGGGATTACTGTAGGGTTAGTATAAATGGGTATAAAGACGTCTGCAAACGTGACATGAAATCGTGTGATATTGATCACAAGTCGTGGGAGTCAGTTGCCAGCATTCGCCAGAGCTGGCAGGCAGCCATAAAGACAGGGCTAAATTGTGGCGAGTCGAAGAGACTTAGTAGTTGGCAGGAAAAAAGACAGAGGCGCAAGGGGAGAGCCAACTGTGCAACAGCCCCGACAAACAAATTTCTCTGCAGCACCTGTGGAAGAGCCTGTCACTCCAGAATTGGCCTTTATAGACACTCCAGGCGCTGCTTCACAAACCACTGACCACCTCCAGGCGCGTATCCATTGTCTCTCGAGATAAGGAGGCCCAAAAGAAAAGAAAGAATGTATAAATGGGTGGTTGTTGGTCGGCACAGACTCGGTGGGCCGAAGGGCCTGTTTCAGTGCTGTATCTCTCAATAAAAATAAAAAATAAATCTCTCTCCCTGCTCTACTAACCCCTCAGCGTTAAATGTGACCATATCTTTTGTTTCTAGTACTGTAGAGAAAAAACAGAATACAAGAAAACCTGTTTGTTTACTTTTCCACAATTTCACAGGTTAATTTTCCTCCCACTTTCCAAATCTCTCATTTGTCTGGCGATTCGAGCCCCAATTTGTTACGGCCACATGGTGAGGGGTGTGGGTGGTTCCCACTGTTCAACTCCCACCTGACTGCAGCAAGTTTTTTTTCTTATTAGGGTTTAATCCCTTTGTGCTTTATTTGTCAAATAAACAGACAGCGACAGGTTTTCTTGTAGGTTTAAAACAGAAGATTAATTATTTATTGAGAAATATGCCATATCCCGAAATTGTTGCAACCGCATCAACGCACATGCACATGCACACAGACACATACACACACACACGAAGAGACAGATAGACAGGGAAAGGGGAAATAGATTTCAAGTGAGGTCGAGTTTCGGGGTTCTCTCGGAAGTCAAGTTCTCTTTGGCTGTAGGCTTGAGATGTTTATAGATTTCTCTCTTAGTAGAAAGTTGAGTTTGAAGACACAGGATCACTTCCAATTCACTGCTGCACAAGTTGAAAATGCAGAATTCACAGCAAGGCGCTCTTTTTGGCTTATTGGATTTTTCCCCAGCTGTTAGCTGGACAAGCTTTTGGTGATGCTTCTTCCTGAGTTCTCCTTCAGAGAGCTACCTTTCAAGCTCAAAAATGGTTTCACACCTTTGTCTCTGTTTGGGAGATACGAACATACGAACTAGGAGAAGGAGTAGGCCATTCAGCCCCTCAAGCCTGCTCTGCCATTCTAAAAGATCATGACTGATCTGTTTGGGGACTTGAATCCAATTTCCTGTCTGCCCCTGATACCCTTTGACTCCCTTGTTTGTCAAAAATCTGTCTACCTCTGCCTTAAAATTATTCAATGACTCCCCTGCTCTCTGGGGAAGAGAGTTTCACGACCCTCTGAGAGAAAAGATTTCTCCTCATATCTATCTTAAATGGGAGACCCCTTATTTTTAAACTGTTCCCCCTAATTTAGTCTCTCCCACAAGGTGAAACATCCTTTCAAATTTCACCCTGTCAAGTCCCTTCAGGAGCTTATATGTTTCAGTAAGATCATTTCTCATCCTTCTAAACTCCAATGAATACAGACCCAACCTATCCTCATAAGATAATCCTCTCATCCCAGGAATCAGTCGAGTGAACCTTCTCTGAACTGCTTCCAATGCAGTTTTATCCTTTATTAAGTATGGAGACCAAAACTGCACAATACTCGAGATGTGATCTCACCAATGCCCTTTACAATAGTAGCAAAACATCTTTAGTTTAGTTTAGTTTAGAGATACAGCACTGAAACAGGCCCTTCGGCCCACCGAGTCTGTGCCGACCATCAACCACCCATTTATAATAATCCTACAGTAATCCCATGTTCCCTACCATCTCCCCACCTGTCCCTATATTTCCCTATCACCTACCTATACTAGGGGCAATTTATAATGGCCAATTTACCTACCAACCTGCAAGTCTTTTGGCTTGTGGGAGGAAACCGGAGCACCCGGAGAAAACCCACGCAGACACAGGGAGAACTTGCAAATTCCACACAGGCAGTACCCAGAATTGAACCCGGGTCGCTGGAGCTGTGAGGCTGCGGTGCTAACCATTCCCCTTGCATTGCTAAAGAAAACTAGCTTCATATTCTTTGGGTCACCTAAGGATAGGACGTTAAGTATGTATTGATCCAAATTTATTTTTCATGATGTTTTGTTTACCCTTAAAATATCCTCTTTTTTGGGGTGTTTCATCAAAGTACTTAACTCCAACACATCAAAAATAGTATCTGGTTTAGTATGAGTGCGTAACTAGTTCAACTAATTCATGGCCATTCAAAGCCAGAATGATGGCGTGGCGGGGGGGGTGGGGTGATGGGGAACAGAGAATCGCATCAGAAATGAGATGACGTTAGTTCCAGATTATGTCAGCGGTGGGAAAGCACCCACCGATGACCCAATATGGCGGAAATGTATTTTAGATTGTAGAACGTTGACTTTAAATACATAAATACATTAGCATCTCATTCGGTGCAATTCAATGGGGGGTGGGAGTAAGTGAACTGTAGCGGCACTCACGTCTCACGTGCCCTTGAGTGCATGACCGTTAAAAGCTGGTGGCACCATGGCGAGGCTTCAGAGCCACAACAGGGAGGGAGCCATGGCCAGCACTGCATAGGGAGAGGTGGGGGTGTGGAGGCCATTTTTGGACTGTGGTGCTGTGCCCTCTGCAAGATGGGTCGGGGTCTCGGGGATTCTGCAAGGGGGTGCTTGGGGGCTCTTCAAGGGTCCTGGGAGCTCTGCAAATGAGGGGAGGGGTCACTTGGGTTTGGGTGGCTGTATCAGGTGACCAAACTGTTGGGTGAGATGTTTGATTGCCCATACTGCTAGATGAGGGGGTCCGTTATCAGTAGGATATAAGATCTTCCCTGGGGTGACTGACAATGGCCCAGGATGTGGCTACTTCACACTTTCTTTGTTTCAGAAGAACCTATTTAATTCAAAAATGTCTCTTGATGGATTCATAATGGGTGTAATTGACAGCTCTTCATTTTGACTGTCTTTGCCAGACAGTTTGAATATACAAAGCCTTCGGTGGCCATTTTTTTGCATATTGTCCTTTTTTTTTATAAAAGAAAAGTACATTTTTATAACACCTCAAGGTAAGTTCTTGTAGTTTCAATTGCTGCACTTTATGCGAGTGTCACATGGAGAAAAGCCAATTTTACTAACCTGAGATGCGATTTAGCAAAAGTGGACTGCAAACAGCTACTCAAAGGTAAATCAGTGTCAGAGCAGTGGGAGGCATTCAAGGAGATAAAGAGGGTTCAGAACAAATATGTCCCAAATTTAGACCCACCCAGATGTGAAAGAGCATAGAGTAGGATAAGGCAAAAAAAAAGCTTGTCAGATGCCAAAAGCTCAATACTGCAGAAAAGCTAGAGAAGTATAGAAAGTGCAAGGGTAAAATTAAAAAGGAAATTAGGAAAACAAAGAGAGGGCATGAAAAAGTATTGGCAAGTAAAATCAAGGAAAACCCAAAGATGTTTTATCAATATGTAAAGAAGAAGGTGGTAACTAAAGAAATGTTAGGGCCGATTAGAGACCAAAAAACCTGCGTGTGGAGGTGCAAGACCGAGTCTGTGCCGACCAACAACCACCCATTTATACTAACCCTACAGTAATCCCATATTCCCTATCACCTCCCGACACTAGGGTCAATTTACAATGGCCAATTTACCTATCACCTGCAAGTCTTTGGATGTGGGAGGAAACCGGAGCACCCGGCGAAAACCCACGCAAACACAGGGAGAACTGGCAAACTCCGCTCAGGCAGTACCCAGAATCGAACCCAGGTCCCTGGAGCTGTGAGGCTGCAGTGCTAACCTCTGCGCCACTGTTCCGCCCAACTTTGTAAACCTCTATCATGTCGCCCCTCCACCTCCGTCGTTCCAGTGAAAACAATCCGAGTTTATCCAACCTCTCCTCATAGCTAATGCCCTCCAGACCAGGCAACATCCTGGTAAACCTCTTCTGTACCCTCTCCAAAGCCTCCACGTCCTTCTGGTAGTGTGGCAACCTGAATTGCACGCAATATTCTAAGTGTGGCCTAACTAAAGTTCTGTACAGCTGCAGCATGACTTGCCTATTTTTATACTCTATGCCCCGACCGATGAAGGCAAGCATGCCGTATGCCTTCTTGATTACCTTATCCACCTGCGTTGCCACTTGCAGTGACCTGTGGACCTGTACGCCCAGATCTCTCTGCCTGTCAATACTCCTAAGGGTTCTGCATTTACTGTATACTTCCCACCTGCATTAGATCTTCCAAAATGCATCACCTCACATTTGTCCGGATTAAACTCCATCTGCCATTTCTCCGCCCAAGTCTCCAACCGATCTATATCCTGCTGTATCCTCTGACAATCCTCATCACTATCCGCAACTCCACCAACCTTTGTGTCGTCCGCAAACTTACGAATCAGACCAGCTACATTTTCCTCCAAATCATTTATATATACTACAAACAGCAAAGGTCCCAGCATTGATCCCTGCGGAACACCACTAGTCACAGCCCTCCATTCAGAAAAGCACCCTTCCACTGCTACCCTCTGTCTTCTATGACCGAGCCAGTTCTGTATCCATCTTGCCAGCTCCCCTCTGATCCCATGTGACTTCAGCTTTTGTATCAGTCTGCCATGAGGGACCTTGTCAAAGGCTTTACTGAAGTCCATATAGATAACATCCACTGCCCTTCCTTCATCAATCATCTTTGTCACTTCCTCAAAAAACTCAATCAAATTAGTGAGACACGACCTCCCCTTCACAAAACCATGCTGCCTCTCGCTAATAAGTCCATTTGTTTCCAAATGGGAGTAAATCCTGTCCCGAAGAATCCTTTAATAATTTCCCTACCACTGATGTAAGGCTCACCGGCCTATAATTTCCTGGATTATCCTTGCGACCCTTCTTAAACAAAGGAACAACATCGGCTATTCTCCAGTCCTCTGGGACCACACCTGTAGCCAATGAGGATGCAAAGATTTCTGTCAAGGCCCCAGCAATTTCTTCCCTTGCCTCCCTCAGTATTCTGCTTTTTGATAATGCGATGACTGAGACTATCTACACTCCCTTCCCTCGGCTCATCATCCACCAAGCCCTTCTCCTTGGTGAATACTGATGCAAAGTACTCATTTAGTACCTCGCCCATTTCCTCTGGCTCCACACATAGATTCCCTTCTCTGCGCTTGAGTGGGCCAGCCCTTTCCCTGGTTACCCTCTTGCTCTTTATATACGTATAAAAAGCCTTGGGATTTTCCTTAATCCAGTTTGCCAATGACTTCTCATAACCCCTTTTAGCCCTCCTGACTCCTTGCTTAAGTTCCTTCCTACTGTCTTTATATTCCTCAAGGAATTCATCTGTTCCTAGCCTTCCAGCCCTTACGAATGCTTCCTTTTTCTTTTTGACGAGGCTCACAATATCCCGCGTTATCCAAGGTTCCCGAAACTTGCCAAACTTATCCTTCTTCCTCACGGGAACATGCTAGTCCTGCTTTCTAATCAACTGACATTTGAAAGACTCCCACATGTCAGATGTTGATTTACCCTCAAACAGCCGCCCCCAATCTAAATTCTTCAGTTCCTGCCTAATATTGTTATAATTAGCCTTCCCCCAATTTAGCACCTTCACCCGAGGACTACTCTTATCCTTATCCACAAGTACCTTAAAACTTATGGAATTATGGTCATTGTTCCCGAAATGCTCCCCTACTGAAACTTCGACCACCTGGCCGGGCTCATTCCCCAATACCAGGTCCAGTATGGCCCCATCCCTAGTTGGACTATCTACGTATTGTTTCAAGAAGCACTCCTGGATGCTCCTTCCAAATTCTGCCCCATCCAAGCCCCTAGCACTAAGTGAGTCCCAGTCAATATAGGGGAAGTTAAAATCACCCACCACTACAACTCTGTTACCTTTACATCTTTCCAAAATCTGTCTACATATCTGTTCCTCTGCCTCCCGCTGGCTGTTGGGAGGCCTATAGTAAACCCCCAACATCGTGACTGCACCCTTCCTATTCCTGAGCTCCACCCATATTGCCTTGCTGCATGACCCCTCCGAGGTGTCCTCCCGCAGTACAGCTGTGATATTCTCCTTAACCAGTAATGCAACTCCCCCACCCCTTTTACATCCTCTTCTATCCCGCCTGAAGCTTCTAAATCCTGGAACATTTAGCTGTCAATCCTGTCCTTCCCTCAACCAAGTCTCTGCAATAGCAACAACATCATAGTTCCAAGTACTAATCCAAGCTCTAAGTTCATCTGCCTTACCTGTTATACTTCTCGCATTGAAACAAATGCACTTCAGACCACCAGTCCCGCTATTCTCCGCAACATCTCCCTGCCTGCTCTTCCTCTTAGTCTTAATGGCCTTATTTACTAGTTTCCCTTAATTTATTTCACTTGCTGTCCTACTGCTCTGGTTCCCACCCCTCTGCCACACTAGTTTAAACCCTCCTGAGTGACGCTAGCAAACCTTGCAGCCAGGATACTTGTGCCCCTCCAGTTTAGATGCAACCCGTCCTTCTTGTACAGGTCCCATCTGTCCCTGAAGAGATCCCAATGGTCCAGATATCTGAAACCCTCCCTTCTACACCAGCTGCTCAGCCACGTGTTTAGCTGCACTATCTTCCTATTTCTAGCCTCACTGGCACGTGGCACAGGGAGTAATCCCGAGATTACAACCCTAGAGGTCCTGTCTTTTAACTTTCTACCTAACTTCCTAAACTCCCCCTGCAGGCCCTCATCACTCTTCCTGCCTATGTCATTGGTACCGATGTGTACCACAACCTCTGGCTGTTCACCCTCCCCCTTCAGAATGCCCCCTGTCCGTTCAGAGACATCCTTGACCCTGGCACCAGGGAGGCAACATACCATCCTGGAGTCTCTTTCACGTCCACAGAAGCGCCTATCTGTGCCCCTGACTGTCGAGTCCCCTATAACTATTGCTCTTCTGCGCTTTGTCCCTCCCTGCTGAACAACAGTGCCAGCCGTGGTGCCACTGCTCTGGCTGCTGCTGTTTTCCCCTGATAGGCCATCCCCCCCAACAGTATCCAAAACGGTATACTTGTTAGAGAGGGGGATAGCCACAGGGGATTCCTGCACTGACTGCCTGCCCCTTCTCGCCGTCACCCATCTATCTGCCTGCACCTTGGGTGTTAACACTTCTCTAAAACTCCTGTCTATGACACTTTCTGCCACTTGCATACTCCTCAGTGCATCCAGTTGCTGCTCCAACCGATCCATGCGGTCTGTGAGGAGCTGCAACTGGGTACACTTCCTGCAGATGTCGTTGTCCGGAACACTGGCAGCGTCACGGACCTCCCACATCTCACATGTGAAGCTCTTCACCCCTCTAACTGTCATTTCTAGCACTAATTAATTAATTAATATAAAAGAAATAAATACTTATTAAATCCTCAGTGGCAGGAAGCAAAGGGTAATGGCTGACAGGTGATTATTTAACTGGAAGGCTATTTTTCTGTGCTGTTCGAAGTATATGTCAATTATTTAGACTTAAATGTAGGGGACATGATTAAGACATTTGCTGATGATGCAAAAATTGGCTGTGTGATTGATAGTGAGGAAGAAAGCTGTAGACTGCGGTAAGGTATCAATGGACTGATCAGGTGGGCAGAAAAATGGCAAATAGAATTCAATCCAGTGAAGTGCGGGGTAATGCATTTGGGGAGGACAGCATTCTGAGAAGTGCAGACGAACAGAGGGACCTTGGATGGCATCCACAGATCCCTGAAGGTAACAGGACAGGTAGATAAGGTGGTCAAGAAGGCATATGTGATACTCTCCTATATTGGCTTAGGCCTAAGGTTATAAGAGCAGGGAAGTTATGTTAGAGCTATATAAAACACTAGTTAGACCGTAGTTAGAGTACAGCGTACAGTTCAGGTCACTGCATTACAGGAAGTATGTGATCGCATTAGAGAGGATACAGAGATTTATGAGGCTGTTGCCAGGAATGAAGAATTTTAGTTGTGAGGGAAAATTGGATAGGCTGGAGTTGTCTTCCTTAGAACAGAGGAGGCTGAGGCGAGATTTAATCGAGGTGCATAAAATTAAGAAGGGCCTAGATAGACCTGATCAGATCGAATGTGGGGGTGGGGTTGACAGCATAGATCCGTGGAGAGCCGGCATAGACTCGATGGGCGTAAATGACTCTATGACTGAGCCAATTTGTATCCAACTTGCCACTTTCCCTTGAATCCCATGAATTTTTAATTTTCTGACCACTCTGCCATGTTGTTCCTTCTCAAAGGCCTTGCTAAAATACATGCAGACTACATCAAATACACTACCCACTTCGACTATTCCTCGTTACCTCCTCAAAAAATTCCGTCAAGTTAGTCAGATACGACTTTCCATTAGCAGAGAGGCCAATAACCAGGGGGCATAGATCTAAAGTAATTGGTGGAAGGACTAGAGGGGAGTTAAGGAGTACTTTTTCACCCAGAGGGTGGTGGGGGTTTTGAACTCACTGTCTCAAAGGGTGGGAAGGACAGAAACCAGGGTTGGGGCCGACCATGACGCATGGCCCTCCTGCCTTGGGCGCTATGGCATTGGAAGGATCAATGAGAATGGAGAGAGACTTCTTGAGTTGTGTACCTATCATAACCTCTGCATCACCAAATCGTTCTTTCATACTAAACTCTGTCACCAGGTTTCTTGGAGGCACCCAAGATCACGTCGTTGGCACCAGCTGGACCTCATCGTCACAAGGCGAGCGTCTTTAAACAGCATTCAAATCACACACAACTTCCACAGTGCGGACTGCGACACCGACCACTCCCTGGTGTGCAGCAAGGTTAGTCTCAAACCAAAGAAGCTGCATCACTCCAAGCAGAAGGGCCACCCGCGCATCAACACTAGCAGAATTTCTTAGCCACAGCTGTTACATAAGTTTCTAAATTCACTTAAGAAACCCTTCAAAACACTCCTACAGGGGATGCAGAGACCAAGTGGGCCCACATCAGAGACGCCATCTGTGACTCAGCAATGACCACCTATGGCAAATGTGTGAAGCAGAATGCAGACTGGTTTCAATCTCACTTTGAAGAGCTGGAACCTGTCATAGCTGCTAAGCGCGTTGCACTGCTGAACTACAAGAAAGCCCCCAGTGAGTTAACATCCATAGCACTTAAAGCAGCCAGAAGTGCTGCACAAAAGAACAGCCAGGCGCTGCGCAAATGACGACTGGCAACACCTTTGCAGTCATATTCAGCTGGCCTCCGACACCGGAAACATCAGAGGAATGTATGAAGAGAGCTTTTGGGCCAACAATCAAGAAGATCGCCCCCCTCAAATCTAAATCAGGTCACACAATCACTGACCAACGCAAGCTAATGGACCGCTGGGTGGAACACTACCGAAAACTGTACTCCAGGGAAAATGTTGTCACTGAGACCGTCCTCAATGCAGCCCAGTCTCTGCCAGTCATGGATGAGCTGGACGTACAGCCAACAAAATCGGAACTCAGTAATGCCATTGATTCTCTAGCCAACGGAAAAGCCCCTGGGAAGGACGGTATTACCCCTGAAATAATCAAGAGTGCCAAGCCTGCTATACTTTCAGCACTCGACTAACTGCTTTGCCTGTGCTGGGATGAGGGAGCAGTACCACAGGACATGCGTGATGCCAATATCATCACCCTCTATAAGAACAAGGGTGACCGCAGTGACTGCAACAACTACCGTGGAATCTCCCTGCTCAGCATAGTGGGGAAAGTCTTCGCTCGAGTCGCTTTAAACAGGCTCCAGAAGCTGGCTGAGCGTGTCTATCCTTAGGCACAGTGTGGCTTTCGAGCAGAGAGATCCACCATTGACATGCTGTTCTCCCTTCGCCAGCTACAGGAGAAATGCCACGAACAACAGATGCCCCTCTACGTTGCTTTCATTGATCTCACCAAAGCCTTTGACCTCATCAGCAGACGTGGTCTCTTCAGACTACTAGAAAAGATCGGATGTCCACCAAAGCTACTAAGTATCATCACCGCATTCCATGACAGTATGAAAGGCACAATTCAGCATTGCAGCCTCATCAGACCCCTTTCCTATCCTGAGTGGCGTGAAACAGGGCTGTGTTCTCGCACCTACACTGTTTGGGACCTTATTCTCCCTGCTGTTCTCACATGCGTTCAAGTCTTCAGAAGAAGGAATTTTCCTCCACGCCAGATCAGGTGGCAGGTTGTTCAACCTTGCCCGTCTAAGAGCGAAGACCAAAGTACGGAAAGTTCTCATCAGGGAACTCCTCTTTGCTGATGATGCTGCATTAACATCTCACATTGAAGAGTGTCTGCAGAGACTCATCGACAGGATTGCGGCTGCCTGCAACGAATTTGGCCTAACCATCAGCCTCAAGAAAACGAACATCATGAGGACGTAAGAAATGTTTCATTGATCAATATCGGCGACCACGCTCTGGAGGTGGTTCAAGAGTTTACCTACCTAGGCTCAACTATCACCAGTAACTTGTCTCTCGATGCAGAAATCAACAAGCGCATGGGAAAGGCTTCCTCTGCTATGTCCAGACTGGCCAAGAGAGTGTGGGAAAATGGCGCACCGACACGGAACACAAAAGTCCAAGTGTATCAAGCCTGTGTCCTCAGTACCTTGCGCTACGGCAGCGAGGCCTGGACAACGTACGTCAGCCAAGAGCGACATCTCAATTCATTCCATCTTTGCTGCCTCTGAGAATCCTTGGCATCAGGTGGCAGGACCGTATCTCCAACACAGAAGTCCTCGAGGTGGCCAACATCCCCAGCATATACACCCTACTCAGCCAGCAGGGCTTGAGATGGCTTGGCCATGTGAGCCGCATGGAAGATGGCAGGATCCCCAAGGACACACTGTACAGTGAGCTCGCCACTGGTATCAGACCCACCGGCCGTCCATGTCTCCGCTTTAAAGATGTCTGTAAACACAACATGAAGTCCTGTGACATTGATCACAAGTCATGGAAGTCAGTTGCCAGTGATAGACAGAGCTGGCGGATAGCCATAAAGGCGGGGCTAAAGTGTTGCGAGTCAAAGAGACTTAGCAGTTGGCAGGAAAAAAGACAGAAGCGTAAGGGGACAGCTAACTGTGTAACAGCCCTGACAGCCAATTTTATCTGCAGCATCTGTGGAAGAGTCTGTCACTCTAGAATTGGCCTTTATAGCCACTCCAGGCGCTGCTTCACAAACCACTGACCACCTCCAGGCGCTTACCCATTGTCTCTAGAGACAAGGAGGCCAAAGAAGAAGAATAATTGGTGGAAGGACTAGAGGGCAGTTGAGGAGTACTTTTTCACCCAGAGGGTGGTGGGGGTTTTGAACTCGCTGTCTGAAAGGGTGGTAAGGACAGAAACCCTCGTCGCAATTAAAAAGCACTGAGATATGCACAAGAGGTGCCATAACCTACAGGGCTACAGACAAAGAGCTCGAATGTAGGATTAGGCTGGATAGCACTTTTGGCCAGCACGGTATATATGGACTTCCAAAAGGCATTTGATAAAATGCCATATAATCAGCTTACTAGCAAAGTTGAAGTCCATGGAATAAAAGGGACAGTGGCAGCATGGATACAAAGTTAGCTGAGTGACAGGAAACTGAAGATGTACAGTGTTCCCCAGGGGTGATACTAAGATCACTGCTTTTCTTCATGTATATTAATGACTTAGACTTGGGTGTACAGGACACAATTTCAAAAGCTGCAGCTGACACAAAACTTAGAAGTTTAGTGAATTGTGAGGAGGATAGTGATAGATGTCAAGAGGACATAGACAGGCTGCTGGAATGGGCAGACACATGGCAGATGAAATTTAAACAGAGAGAAGTGAAAAGTGATGCATTTTGGTCGGAAGACCGAGGAGAGGCACTATAAACTAAAGGGTGCAATTCAAAATGGAGCTCAGGAAGACATGGGTGCACAAATCGTTGAAGGTGGCAGGGCAGGTTGAGAAAGTTGTTATAATGACATACAGGATCCTGGGTTTTGCAACATGCTAATTCACAGGATAAATATGACCTAGTTATTTATAAGTATGATATGCCAAAATTGAAGGGTAGATGGCATACTTTATATGATTGGTGCATATACTTGGATTTTTTCTTTAAAGTACTTTTAAACAAATAAGGCAATGTGATTTCCACAGAATACTGGCCCGAATTTTGCAGTGGTAGCGACAGCGAACCTGTCAGCATTTGCCTTCATTGCTCCACTAAAACTGACAGCAACTTCAGGAATTCGCACATGCGCAGAATAATGCAGAAATCCAGAAGTTGTTGTCAGTGATAACACAGTTATCGGCACAGTGGTTAGCACCGCAGCCTCACAGCTCCAGCGACCTGGGTTCGGTTCTGTGTGCTGCCTGTGTGGAGTCTGCCAGTTCTCCCTGTGACCGTGTGGGTTTCCGCTGGGTGCTCCAGTTTCCTCCCACAGCCCAAGACTTGCAGGTTGATAGGTAAGTTGGCCATTGTAAATTGCCCCTAGTGTAGATAGGTGGTAAGAAATGGTGGGGATGTGGTAGGAAATATGGGATTAATGTAGGATTAGTATAAATGGGATGAAACTGACGAGCACAGCTGCCGATTCTTCAATCTCCGATCCTGCTGTCTTCACCGCCCAGAGTGTCTGCAGCCACGGCGTGCGGTAAGTCCATTGAGGTGAAGAAGGAGCAGCGGGACCCGAGAGAAGTCCTGAGAAAAGGTGCCCCGAACACCCAAAAAATCCACGAACGGCCCCCCCGGCCGCAACTTCAAAGCGCCCGCGGGAGATGGCTCGGAGAGCATCTGCAGCGCACTGTCAGCAATGCTGCATGCCTTTATTTAAACCACTGCAAAAAAAAAAACCCTTAGCAAATGTAATCACCTCTAAGTCTGCCAAATGATGCTTCACCTCCCGAAGGACGTGGATGAGCTTTCCGGACGTCGATGGTGGGCACTGAGGAAATGGCTTATTACCTGCACCAGCTTCCCCCCCACCCCCCCACCCCCCTTTACCCCCCTTCCACCCCCCCCGTCCCCTTCCCTGCTCCACCCTCTCAGCTCACCCCCTCACAACCCCGTCCCAGCCCGCTCCCCCCCTCGCACCCTCTTCCCCTGCAACCCCCCCCACCCCCTCCCTCTACCCCTACCCCTCCCCCTTGCATCCCCTCCTCCCACCGGCACCATCCTACACCTGCGTAGGGGCCCCAACAACCCCACTGCCTTGTGCGCGTCTCGGGAGAGACCAAGGCTAAGGGAGTAAACCCGAACAGATAATCCGGAGCAGAACCCCGTAGGCGGTCATGTGTCACCTTTGGCATGTTTCCGGCAGTTCCTGCAGCCATACTGGTGCCAAACGTCGTGTCCTGCACTCCTTTGGACCCCACCAGAAAGGCCGAGAGGGGGGTTTTGACGACTGGGCAACTCTCAACCTCCATAAATTTGCCCAGGCATGCGCCATGGAGAGGTCACTCCATAGTTGCCTCACAGCGACTAAAACAACACGGAAGGCAGCAGTTACGGGTTATAAGTCCAAATAAATTGGCGTAGAAACTGGGCGCCACGGGTTGCCTTTGTCGGTGGGAGAGGTCATTGCACCTCACTGGACAGTTACCGCCCGCCTCAAACCGGGCAGCCCCCGGTCAATAAGGTTCTGTCCCGCCACAGTCTGCCTGCTTCAATGGGTGCTTGGAGCTCAGGGTCATTGCCCGAAAGGTGGACTGATACACCGCACCAAACAACATGAAAAAAGGAAAGAAGGTACCAGCCCTTCGCTTTGCAAGCTGGAACGTCGGAACTATGTGGCCTGGCCTGTCGGAAGACCTTACACAAATCAACGATTCTCGGAAGACCGCCATCATTAACAACGAGCTCAGTAGATTCAATGTGGACATTGCAGCACTTCAGGAGACTCGCCTCCCCGCGAGTGGCTCTCTAGCAGAGCAAGACTACACCTTCTTCTGGCAGGGCAGGGATCCTGAAGAACCAAGACAGCATGGAGTGGGCTTCGCCATCAGAAACTCCTCGCTCAGCATGACAGAGCCTCCCTCAAATGGCTCGGAACGCATACTGTCCATCCGACTGCTCACCACCTCTGGTCCAGTACACCTACTCAGCATCTATGCTCCAACACTCTGCTCCCCACCTGAAGCTAAAGACCAGTTCTATGAACAACTCCATAACATCATTAGCAGCATCCCCAACACCGAACACCTATTCCTGCTGGGGGACTTTAATGCCAGGGTTGGGGCCGACCATGACTCATGGCCCTCCTGCCTTGGGCACTATGGCGTTGGAAGGATGAATGAGAACGGGCAGAGACTGCTTGAGTTGTGTACCTATCATAACCTCTGCATCACCAACTCGTTCTTTCACACTAAACCCTGTCACCAGGTTTCATGGAGGCACCCATGATCGCGTCGTTGGCACCAGCTAGACCTCATTGTCACAAGGCGAGCCGCCTTAAACAGTGTTCAAATCACACGCAGCTTCCACAGTGCGGACTGCGACACCGACCACTCCCTGGTGTGCAGCAAGGTTAGACTCAGACCAAAGAAGTTGCATCATTCCAAGCAGAAGGGCCACCCGCGCATCAACACGAGCAGAATTTCTCATCCACAGCTGTTACAAAAATTTCTAAATTCACTTATAACAGCCCTTCAAAACACTCCCACAGGGGATGCTGAGACCAAGTGGGCCCACATCAGATCCGCCATCTATGAGTCAGCTTTGACCACCTACGGCAAAAGTGCAAAGAGAAATGCAGACTGGTTTCAATCTCATAATGAAGAGCTGGAACCTGTCATAGCCGCTAAGCGCATTGCACTGTTGAACTACAAGAAAGCCCCCAGCGATTTAACATCCGCAGCACTTAAAGCAGCCAGAAGTACTGCACAAAGAACAGCTAGGCGTTGCGCAAACGACTACTGGCAACACCTATGCAGTCATATTCAGCTGGCCTCAGACACCGGAAACATCAGAGGAATGTATGATGGCATGAAGAGAGCTCTTGGGCCAACCATCAAGAAGATCGCCCCCCTCAAATCTAAATCGGGGGACATAATCACTGACCAACGCAAACAGATGGACTGCTGGGTTGAGCACTACCTAGAACTGTACTCCAGGGAGAATGCTGTCACTGAGACTGCCCTCAATGCAGCCCAGCCTCTACCAGTCATGGATGAGCTGGACATACAGCCAACCAAATCGGAACTCAGTGATGCCATTGATTCTCTAGCCAGCGGAAAAGCCCCTGGGAAGGACAGCATTACCCCTGAAATAATCAAGAGTGCCAAGCCTGCTATACTCTCAGCACTACATGAACTGCTATGCCTGTGCTGGGACGACGGAGCAGTACCCCAGGACATGCGCGATGCCAATATCATCACCCTCTATAAAAACAAAGGTGACCGAGGTGACTGCAACAACTAGCGTGGAATCTCCCTGCTCAGCATAGTGGGGAAAGTCTTTGCTCGAGTCGCTCTGAACAGGCTCCAGAAGCTGGCCGAGTGCGTCTACCCTGAGGCACAGTGTGGCTTTCGTGCAGAGAGATCGACCATTGACATGCTGTTCTCCCTTCGTCAGATACAGGAGAAATGCCGTGAACAACAGATGCCCCTCTACATTGCTTTCATTGATCTCACCAAAGCCTTTGACCTCGTCAGCAGACGTGGTCTCTTCAGACTACTAGAAAAGATCGGATGTCCACCAAAGCTACTAAGTATCATCACCTCATTCCATGACAATATGAAAGGCACAATTCAACATGGTGGCTCCTCATCAGAGCCCTTTCCTGTCCTGAGTGGTGTGAAACAGGGCTGTGTTCTCGCACCCACACTTTTTGGGATTTTCTTCTCCCTGCTGCTTTCACATGCGTTCAAATCCTCTGAAGAAGGAATTTTCCTCCACACAAGATCAGGGGGCAGGTTGTTCAACCTTGCCCGTCTTAGAGCGAAGTCCAAAGTACGGAAAGTCCTCATCAGAGAACTCCTCTTTGCTGACGATGCTGCTTTAACATCTCACACTGAAGAGTGCCTGCAGAGTCTCATCGACAGGTTTGCGGCTGCCTGCAATGAATTTGCTCTAACCATCAGCCTCAAGAAAACGAACATCATGGGGCAGGACGTCAGAAATGCTCCATCCATCAATATTGGCGACCACGCTCTGGAAGTGGTTCAAGAGTTCACCTACCTAGGCTCAACTATCACCAGTAACCTGTCTCTAGATGCAGAAATCAACAAGCGCATGGATAAGGCTTCCACTGCTATGTCCAGACTGGCCAAGAGAGTGTGGGAAAATGGCGCACTGACACGGAACACAAAAGTCCGAGTGTATCAGGCCTGTGTCCTCAGTACCTTGCTCTACGGCAGCGAGGCCTGGACAACGTATGCCAGCCAAGAGCGACGTCTCAATTCATTCCATCTTCGCTGCCTTCGGAGAATACTTGGCATCAGGTGGCAGGACTGTATCTCCAACACAGAAGTCCTTGAAGCGGCCAACACCCCCAGCTTATACACACTACTGAGTCAGCGGCGCTTGAGATGGCTTGGCCATGTGAGCCGCATGGAAGATGGCAGGATCCCCAAAGACACATTGTACAGTGAGCTCGCCACTGGTATCAGACCCACCAGCCGTCCATGTCTCCGCTATAAAGACGTCTGCAAACACGACATGAAATCGTGTGACATTGATCACAAGTCGTGGGAGTCAGTTGCCAGCATTCGCCAGAGCTGGCGGGCAGCCATAAAGACAGGGCTAAATTGTGGCGAGTCGAAGAGACTTAGTAGTTGGCAGGATAAAAGACAGAGGCGCAAGGGGAGAGCCAACTGTGCAACAGCCCCGACAAACAAATTTCTCTGCAGCACCTGTGGAAGAGCCTGTCACTCCAGAATTGGCCTTTATAGCCACTCCAGGCGCTGCTTCACAAACCACTGACCACCTCCAGGCGTGTATCCATTGTCTCTCGAGATAAGGAGGCCCAAAAGAAAGAAAAAGAAGAAGTATAAATGGGTGGTTGATGGTCGGCACAGACTTGGTGGGCCAAAGGGCCTGTTTCAGTGCTCTATCACTCGATGATATTACTCTCCTGAGGGTGCACTTTTGAAATGCTGCCAGACTACAAGTAGGGATAGGCACCACCATGTTGCACCACAGACATGGGGCCAATTAATCTGTATATAAAGTGTATAGCCAACCTAATGACATCAAAACACAGTCCAATTTAAAACGCATTTCTCCCTATTTAGTGAAATATTGTTTTGGCATTGTTTTGATTGTACAAGTAGTCAATGTCTGCCCACACATTTGATGCAGCGACGCGGAGAATGTGGATAGATGTCCATTTGTCAGGTGTGATCCTGTTCTCTTTCTCTCCCCTCTCACTCTCTTTCTCCCTCTGTGTCAATCCGTATCACCTCTCTGAATCCATCACTCTCCACTTTCTCTTCCTCCTCTGTGTCCATCTCTCTCTCCTCTCTCTCTCTCTCTATCCTCTATCTCCTCCCTCTGTGTCCATCACTCTCCGTGTCTCTCTCTCTCTCTCCCCCCACCCCCTCTCTTTCTTCCCCTTCTCTCTCCTCCCCCTCTCTCCCACTCTCTATCTGTGTCTCTCTGTCTTTTTCCCCTCTCTCTCCCTCTCCTCTCCTGCCCTCCCTTCCACCCGCCCCCTCCCCCCATCACTCCCGCCCACTCTCTCTCTCTGACCGTTGCTGAGAGCGGGAATAGCAGTTTCTGAACGTCAGACAGATTCGGAACCCGCCGAAAAACCCCAAATCTGTCCGAAATTCGGAAGCGCTGTTCCCTCTCTCAGCACCCGTCAGCTGTGAAACTGACTTGCAATTTTTTAAAAAAGCCAGTCTGAAGAAGCCAGTGGGAAATTTCTCATCCCTGAAAATACCAGTCACAAACCCACAGAAACTGGTGTCCGTGTATGGACACGTTGCCGAACCCTGACTAGAATAAATGGGAAATCTTTGAACCGACGAGAACATCGACTCTTACGCTGTTAGTCCCACTATAAAAAACCTTGGACAAGTACACATTTTTGAATGAGGTATAACTGTGTTTTTAACTGCACAAAGTTCATAATTACTGCTAAATACCCTCACTGGCCCTGAAAAGTTCATTTTATATTTGTGAAATGTCAAATTTCTCCATTATGTTAAAAAATTCCATATTTCTTTAAACTTTGTTTTTAAGTTTGATTATTTTAGCTTATATCTTAATGCAATCATAATCATTTATTTCACACTCTGCACTTTTAAATTAAAGCAAAGGGATTCAGTGCCTTTAACTTCTTGGTTTGCTGTCTGTGCAAATATTTTAATGTGATTAGCTGCTTACCCTGCAGCACACCTGGAGAACTCCTTGACTCGGCACCAGATTTAAACTGCCACCAGGAAAGGGAAAGTCTGCGCCACAGAGATCTTTGTGGACAGCTTTCTTCAAGTTCAGCAGCTTGCTTCATCGCTGACAGCAAAATCTGGACCATATTCCCATGATCTCAAGTCAAAGAATAATTTACACTTAAACGTTTTTGAAAAAACTAATTGCACACCAGATCCCTCCAAAACATTGGATGGCAGCCCCATCTTGAATGCACATTATATCAATGATTACAACAGCATAAAATCATAACTTGTTTTATTTGTCAAATGAACAGCTGCCTTGTGGGCGTCTCGGGAGAGACCACGGCTAAGGGAGTAAACCCTAACAGAAAATCCGGAGTGGAACCCCGTAGGCGGTCATGTGTCACCTTTGGCATGTTTCCGGCAGTTCCTGCAGCCATACCGGTGCCAAACGTCGTGCTCTGCACTCCTTTGGACCCCACCAGAAAGGCCGAGAGGGGGGTTTTGACGCTTGGGCAACTCTCAACCTCCATACATTCGCCCAGGCATGCGCCATGGAGAGGTCACTCCATAGTTGCCTCACAGCGACTGACACCACTGACCACCTCTAGGCGCTTACCCATTGTCTCTCGAGACAAGGAGGCCAAAGAAAGAAAGAAAATCATACAGATAATGCATGTACAATTATCCCAATAATTTCTGTGTACTCGGACTAGGATAGGGACATCTTTACGTCGCAGAATACGCACCACAAATATTGCAGAATTTTTCCTTACACCCTCTTTTTGTAATAGTAATGTTGGGGTGATTTGGTCCTGACTTCAACGATGTCTAAGCTAGATTTAAGAAAGCACACCAGAATGGTATGGAGAATTTACCTCTGATCTTCCACTCTCCCACCTCACCTCAGTTTTGAACACTCCCCTCTTTCTGAAAACTCACTATGCCTTCATATAGCTTTAATCGACTTGCAAGTTGCAAAGGGGTGATAGCTCATGAATTTTTTGGAAACTTTTGTTTAGAGAGAGAAAACAGTGCTGCATCATCTTAATTAAATGAAATTTCTGTCCTGTTATTGTGCATTTGCAAATGAAAAAATGTTAAATAATTTTTGATGAACATACTAAGCTGCCATTTCATGCTTTATTGTAACTGCATTGCTCACCTTTTAAACCTGAGTGGATAACAGTGGGTGACAAATCATCATAGTTGTTCATCATGCTAATATCCCCAGATGTGAAGCTGACAGTCAGCAGCGGCTTGCTGTTCTGAATTGGTAGGGGGTATACTGCTGGGCCATCTATAACAAAAAATAGACAACCGTGATTTACACTTTCAAGGCCTAGTTAAAAATAGACTACTTTCTGATCGCAAGAACTATTTCTGCATCAATCACTCCAAATGGTACTAGCTGAGACCATTTAAAGTTAGTTGATCAACTTAATAGATTTAAATAGAAATTGGAATTTAAAACAAAGTACTCGCACTACGACCAGGTGAGGAAGGGGTCTCAGGCTCCCCTCTTGCCCCCTTCCTGGTTCGGCCGTAACAGGGTTTATCTTTTAAAACACAATGTTTTTAGTTTACCACCTCAGTGAGTCCTTGCTCATTGCTTTCTAATTGTAGTTGCAAATGAACCAATCAGAAAGATGTAAGTTTATTAGCCTTACCACACTAACTCAGTTAAAATTACTAAAATACGCGATGCAACCATGCTAGCATGCATACGACATAAACACACATGCAAATAGATACAGAGGGGAAGGAAGTATTAAGGGGGGGAGCGTTTAAGTAGGGCTGGCAATAAAAAGAAATCAGTACTGTCTTTCAGTTTTGATGTAAAGTCCTTGGTTGACGTTGAGGTCTTGGAGTTCTCACTGGGGCCCAGTGCACACTTTCAAATTTGCTTCTCTGGTACCAGAAGGCTGAAGAGATGTTCTATCTTGAGGCTTAAGCTGCTACTGTGGATCCCTGGGACTTTGCTTGAGAGAGACAGAGAAAGAGCGGAGAGCTTCCTCCTTGGTTCTCAACTTGCAGTCTGTTACCTTTCTGTGAGGCACAATTCAAACAGTCCCCAGTCTGGCCAGCAGGTAAGTCATGTAACCATCTCTTTGTTTGAAATTGCGACTTCTCAGAGGGTTGCTGGACTTCAGAGTCTTCCACTTGGTGGCCCGGGGGTGTGGTGGAGGTTTGTCTTTTACAAAGTCAATGGCTCTCAATGTATTTTGATCATCACTATTGACAAAACCCATTTCACTAATTGAATCAGGGAGCACTTCCATTGTCTCTCTATGCAACTATCTCTCAGAATGCAAATGTGCAACCATGTTTTCAGCTGGTTAGCTTTGTTGGTTTTTTTAAACAAGTTGTGTGCAATGTCCAGTAAAAAAGGTTCAAATAGTGTTGCATATGACAAAATTAATATGTTTCCATTGGCAGATGTGATTTCCATCACACCGCCATCTCTCACTGATTGAAATGTGCCATTAGGGGAGCATTTAATTAGAAGGAAGAGAAAATGCAGGAAAGCACACATGCATTTCTCTCATTCATTCGGAAATCTTAAAATTGTTTCAGCCTGTCTTTCCTTTGTAGCAGTGCTGCTTTAAACAGCTCCTTTTCCCTTGAGGTGGGTCTGAGATAGTTATGTGTTGCCCAAGGGTTTAAAGTTTCTTTAATATCAGCTTGCAATATGTTGGGACTAGGCATCCCAATAAACATGTGATTTTTGGGAAGGTTTGAGGTTTGCACATTTCCATGATGGTCTAGGGTGCCTTTGTTCCTGTTGGGGTCTGCAGTGGATGGTTAGATTTAATTAGCTCCAGTTTGGAACTCTGATCATGGGAGTCGGCAGTGGGTGGATCCACTCTGACCTCACTTTCAGTGCTCTGGTGAGTCATGCAAGTGCTGTTCACTTCAGGATATTGTTGGTTCCCTTTTCTCCTGACTGTGGGGTGATTCTTTGCTAAGCTTCCCTTTGTCCTCTGGGACATTCCTACTTACAGGTATTTGTCCAAATTCAACTGAACTCCCCTGTGGCACTTTGACTAGGTGAGGTATCACCTTCACTATTTCTTTGCCCACTTGAGGACTTGCTTTGTCCCTGCAGGTTTCTGCAAATGCTGTTAGCAACCCTAGTAGGGTGCTTTGGTTGTCCACATTTACATAGGAGGATGTGGGGTCTAATTTTTCCAACATTTCGGGGTTGGCTGACCGGACAGTAGGGGTTTACATTTGGGAATCCACCCAGACCTCCTTTAACCTGTCCTTTTTGTCCCCTTCCTCTCTAACTCTCTGTCAGACCTGTGCCTGTCTATCCCCTGTTGTTCTCGGCAGGGGTCCCTTACAATTCACCAGCCCTCTGCTGGAGGGTCCTCCAAACGCTGATAGAGGATTTAGGGGTGTAGATTTCACTGTTGTTTGGGGTTTCCCCTCAACCTGCACATGTGGCAACTCCCACAGTACTCCATCAAATCTTTGTGTAATTTTGGCCAGTCAAACTGCTACCTTATGCGGGTTTTGGTTTTCCGTATACCGACATGTACAGCTATTGTCAACTCTTCCGGTACCTCTGCAGCACCACTAACTGGTGAACCACTGTCCACTCTTTGTCCTCAGGTTTGTGAGGAGAACTCCACTTCCTCATCAGTACCACATTCTTTAGATAGTAGCAATCAGGGACTCCCTCTGCTTCAATTTCAATTTGGGCAGCCTGTGCTAACTCTCTCAATACTGGGTCAGCTCACTGAGCCTCAGCTAGGGAAGATCCATTTAATCCATTCACTGGGTCTTCTAACTTTCCAAAGAAAGTCTCAGACAGATAGACCGCATGGTCATCTGCCCGTAGTGCCAATTCAGTCTCCTCTGGGGGAGCTGGTTTGGCCATGGCCCGATTCACTACACAGTGGTGCAGTGGTTAGCACCGCAGCCTCACAGCTCCAGCGACCTGGGTTCAATTCTGGGTACTGCCTGTGTGGAGTTTGCAAGTTCTCCCTGTGTCTGCGTGGGTTTTCTCCAGGTGCTCCGGTTTCCTCCCACAAGCCAAAAACTTGCAGGTTGATAGGTAAATTGGCCATTAGCAATTGCCCCTAGTATAGGTAGGTGGTAGGGAAATATAGGGACAGGTGGAGATGTGGTAGGAATATGGAATTAGTGTAGGATTAGCATAAATGGGTGGTTGATGGTCAGCACAGACTCGGTGGGCCGAAGGGCCTGTTTCAGTGCTGTATCTCTAAATTAAACTAAACATTCAGGGAAACTACAGAGGACCGTCTCCTGCCACTGCCCTGTCTCTCTGACCTCCTTTGGTCTCTCTTTCACTACCGGGGAATCTACCACCTTCGCCCCCACCAGATCTTTACCTAGAAGCAGGTCAACCCATCAAGCAGTTGAGGCCAAAACATCATATGTTTTCAAGAAGGAGTTAGATATAGCTCTTGGGGCGAAAGAGATCAAAGGATATGGGTGGAAAGCGGGAACAGGCTACTGAGTTGGATGATCAGCCATGATCATAATGAATGGCGGAGCAGGCTTGAAGGACCAAATGGCCTACTCCTGCTCCTATTTTCAATGTTTCTACGTTAACCCTGTCCACAGGCAAACTAGGGACAATCCCCATGGTCACCGGTCCCAAAACTAGGTCGCACTCCAACCGTACCTGGTGTAAAGGTACACTGCCCTCCAATACCATTCACCACCATTCTGGTATTTACTGCACTCTCTGGGGGAAAGGTGATGCCTTTTCCCGGCAAGAGGGATCTCGTGACTCCTGTATCCATGAGGCTTGCTTGCCCCACTCAAGGGGTATGGGGTTACTCTCCCTTCAGGTACAAATTCCTGATAACCTTCAGGGATCCTATTAAATTAAATGACAAAATTAATATATTTCCATTTGGCAGGTGTGATTTTCATCACATTAGTTTAAAAAAATGACCAATAATATAGCTGCATAAAATCATTTTGATCATTTTAATCTACAACCTATGAGGAAATACACTGAAAGGAGTCAAAACCTGTCAACAGTAAACTGGGAAAATTTGTTAATGGGTAAAATGGCAGATCAGTGGGGGTGTTCAAAAAATAATTTAATGTGATACAGAACCAGTTAATACTACGAAACAACTAAAAAGGTAAGAGACAACAAAAATTTAAAAGTAAAAGCATACAAACATGCAAAAATTAGCACAGATCCTGGCAAATGGTCAAGATGCAAAGAAGAGCAAAGGGTGACAAAGTACTATAAAAAGGAAGCATGAAAAGAAACTTGCAAGGGATATCATTTGGAAGAAGACAGTGGTCAGGAGCTAGTTGGTACCTTGAAAATTGATAGTGATGTTGTCAGTGAAAATAAGGAAATGACAGACATGTTGAATAATTACTTTGCATCTGTATTTACAGTAAAGGAAAAGATCAGCATGCCTAAAGAAATTAACACTGAATCAAGAACGATGGCTCACCAAAATTAATCCAAGCAAGAGAACAGTAATGGCAAAAAAAGGGCACTGAAGAGTGACATATTCCCAGGGGCAGATGGTTTCCATTCCAAAGTTTTAAAGGAAGCAGGTGAGAACACTGCAGATGCCCTAACTATAACCTTCTAAAGTTCTCTCGATTCAGGAACTGTTCCTTTAGATTGGATAACTGCACATGTCAGTCTGCTATTTAAGGAAGGAGAGGGAGGGAAACCAGAGAATTACAGACCAACTAGTTTAATGCCTGTCATTGGAAGATTGCCAGCATCTATCATTAAGGAGGCTGACCGAACACCTTAAAAACAACAGATCAAAGAGAGATGGCATGGATCTGTAAGCACAGGTGATAGCTGACGAATCTGGTTGAATTTTTTAAAGAGGTGACTAAAGTAGTGAACAGGGATATGTTATTTATATGCAATTCCAGAAGGCATGTGATAGAGACTGTTAGCAAAAGTCGTAGGTCATGGAAATTGAAGGCAAATTATTGACCTGGTTCGGAAATTGGCTGAGCAGCAGGAGACAGAGTAGGGATAAGTACTCTAATTGGCAGGATGTGACAAGTGACCGTCACGCATCTGTGTTGGGGCCTCAACTATTCACTCTATTCATGAACAACTTAGATGATGGAATATTATCATTAGCCACGGGTGAGGTACCAGAAGACTGGAGGATAGCTAATGTTGTGCCTTTATTTAAGAAGGGCAGCAGGGATAAGCTAGGGAACTACAGGCCGGTGAGCCTTACATCAGTGGCAGGAAAGTTATTGGAAGGGATTCTGAGAGACAGGATTTATATGCATCTGGAAAGGCATGGTCTGATTAGGGATAGTCAGCATGGCTTTGTGCGTGGGAAATCATGTCTCACGAATTTGATTGAGATTTTCGAGGAGGTGACCAAGAGGATTGACGAGGGCGGGGCGATGGACGTTGTCTACATGGACTTTAGCAAGGCCTTTGACAAGGTCCCGCATGGTAGGCTGGTCCAGAAGGTTCCAACACATGGGATCCAGGGTGAGCTAGCAAATTGGATACAAAATTGGCTTGGTGATAGGAGGCAGAGGGTGGTAGTGGAGGGTTGTTTTTCAGATTGGAGGCCGGTGACCAGTGGTGTGCCACAGGGATCGGTGCTGTGCCCTCTGTTGTTTGTCATTTATATTAATGACTTGGATGTGAATGTAAGGGGCATGATTAGTAAGTTTGCAGCTGACACCAAAATTGGTGGTATAGTGGACAGTGAAGAACGTTGTCTAAGGTTACAACAGGATATAGATCAACTGGGAAAGTGGGCAAGGGATTGGCAAATGGAATTTAACGCAGACAAGTGTGAAGTGATGCATTTTGGGAAGTTAAACCAGGGCAGGACATATACAGTGAATGGCAGGGCCCTGGGGAGTGTTGTTGAGCAGAGAGACCTTGGGGTGCAAGTACATAGTTCCCTGAAAGTGGCAACACAGGTAGAAAGGGTGGTGAAGAAGGCTTACGGCATGCTTGCCTTCATCAGCCGAGGCATTGAGTACAAGAGTTCGGACGTTATGTTACAATTGTACATAACGTTGGTTAAGCCGCATTTGGAGTACTGTGTGCAGTTCTGGTCGCCGCACTACAGGAAAGATGTGATTAAGCTAGAGAGGGTGCAGAAAAGATTCACAAGGATGTTGCCTGGTTTGGAGGGCTTGAGTTATAAAGAGAGATTGGAAAGGCTAGGTCTGTTTTCCCTGGAGCGAAGGAGGCTGAGAGGGGACATGATAGAGGTATATAAAATTATGAGAGGCATAGATAGGGTAGATAGCCAGATTCTGTTTCCCATGGTAGGGGTGAGTAAAACTAGAGGGCATAGATTTAAGGTGAGAGGGAGGAGGTTTAAAGGGGATCAGCTGGGTAAATTTTTCACACAAAGAATAGTGGGTATCTGGAATGAGCTGCCTGAGGAGGTGGTGGAGGCAGGAACAGTAGCGACATTTAAGAGGCATCTGGACAGGTACTTGAATGAGCAAGGCATAGAGGGATATGGAATTAATGCAGGCAAGTGGGATTAGTATAGATAGGCATTATGGTCGGCATGGATGCAGTGGGCCAAAGGGCCTGTTTCTATGCTGTACGACTCTATGACTATGACTCTATGACTAATAGAAAGCCACATATTCAAATTTGCTGATGACACAATGATAGGCAGCATTGCAAGCAGTGTAGATGGAAGCATTAAATTATAAAGAGATTAAGTGAATGGACAATGCTATGACAAAAGAATTTCAATGTAGGCAAATGTGAGGTCATCCACTTTGGACCTGAAAAGGAAAGAATAAGGTACATTTTAGGTGAGGAAATGCCGGAAACAGTGGAGGTCCAATGAGACTTGGTGTGAGATTTTGCCGAAGGGGTGGAGGTCCCGTCATTGAGGTGGTTTTCGGGTGGCTGGCATGCTCGGGCAAGAGGTGGACACATTATTGCCAGGAGGAGGCAATTAACAGCCAGCAGGCAGGGGAGGCAGGATGGCAATCAGAGGGCTGGCAACTCTGGAGCCTTGGCAGCACCACCGAGAAGGTGGCTGCTGCTGAGGCAGAAAGAAGAATGTGAGGGCAGGTTCATTTTGAAGCGTCCTTGGAAGGGTGAGCATTGAATAAATGTTTACATGGGCCAAGCCGGCATGGCCTGGAGAACAGAGGGAAACACACCCCAGCGCCAGCATTAGGGTCGTGGAGGCATCATTTGCTGCTGAAGGCCCCCTCCCTGCGCCAAAGAGTCTCTGACTCTGATTCCCCACCCCATGACCACTGGGCCTGGGAAGCCACCAGGAAGCCATCTTCATGCAGCTGGCAGCTTCCCATCCATTCGGTAGGGAGCCGAACAACTGTGGTTCCCACCACAGCAAACCTTCCCCAGCACTGGGACTGTAATGGGAGGCGTCCTGATGCAGTTCCCCAGCATTTTACAGGCCCTCCACGCCTCCTTTCCCGCCACCCAGGGGCCGGTAAAATTCCACCATTGGAGTCAATACGTAGATCATTAAAATGTCATGAATAGGTAACAAAAATAATCAAAAAGATGAATGGAATGCTGACCTTTATATATAGAGGACTAGAATACAAAGGGGTAGAAGAAATGCTTCAACTATACAAAGCCCTGGTTAAATCACACCGTGAGCGTCCGCGTATATGTGAAAACTATCGCTCTGCATTTGGATGTTGTCGTCGAGAAGCAGCATGTAGATGAGAAATAGGAGGGGGACAAGGACAGATCCTTGGGGAACACCAGAGGTAACAGTGTGGAAGCAGGAATAGAAGTCATTGCAAGTGATACTCTGACTACGATTAGATAAATAAGAATGGAACCCAGGTGAGAGCAGTCCCACCCAGCTGGACTACAGTAGTGAGTCAGTGTAGGAGGATGGTGTGGTCAAGTGCATCAAAGGCCGCAGACTGGTCGAGAAGGAGAAGGTGGGATAATTTGCCTTTGCCACAATCATATAGGATGTCATTTGTGACTTTGCTAAGAGCTGTTCTGGTTCTCTGGCAGGGGCAGAAACCTGATAATTTGCCTTTGCCACAATCATATAGGATGTCATTTGTGACTTTGCTAAGAGCTGTTCTGGTTCTATGGCAGGGGCAGAAACCTGATTGGAAGGATTCAAACACGGGACTCGGAGGGAAAGGGAAGGCAGAACTGGAAGCAGGTGGCGAAGGCCCTCCCCCTCCGACTCCCGTTCCCATTGAAATCTTACATCAGCCCCAATGAATGGCCAGCAGGCGAGGTGGCAGGCCCTGAGATGGCTGACGCATAAGTGTTGGTGGCTGCCAGTACACGAGCCCTGTATGAAACTGGCCAGCAGGAAGCCTGCAACCAGCGACCATGCTCTTCAGCCAGCAACCAGACCCCTTCCCCCTCCAGCCAAGGACTCCCATCAGCCTGCACAATGCCCATGCCACCTGAGCCCTGCCGCTATAAATGAGGCACCTTTCCAGAGGATGCTCAAATGCTACCAGCCCATTACCTTCTCAGGCCCCTCTCCAGTGAGCCCCCTGACAGGAGGAATAACTCCTCAAGGTGATCTCAACCCCAAATACATGGTTTCCCTACTCCTTCCTTGCAATGAAAGTGAAATGCCACACTGCACGGCTGCTGAGTTTTTTTTTTATTTGTTCCTGGGATGTGGACATCGCTGGCTAGGCCAGCATTTATTGCCCATCCCTAATTGCCCTTGAAAAGGTGGTGGTGAGCTGTCTTCTTGAACTGCTGCAGTCCATGTGGGGTAAGTACACCGACAGTGGTGTTGGGAAGTTAGTTCCAGGACTTTGACTCAGCGATAGTGGAGGAACGGCGATATAGTTTCAAGTCAGGATGGTGTGTGACTTGGACGGGAACTTGCAGGTGGTGGTGTTCCCATGTGACTGCTGCCCTGGCCCTTCTAGTGGTAGAGGTCACGGGTTTGGAAGGTGCTGTCAAAGGAGCCTTGGTGTGTTGCTAGAGTGCATCTTGTAGATGGTATACACTGCTGCCACTGTGCGTCGGTGGTAAAGGGAGTGAATGTTTGTGGATGGGGTGCGTATCAAGCAGGCTGCATTGTTCTGGATGGTGTCGAGCATCCATCCACGCAAGTGGAGAATATTCCATCACACTTGTGCCTTGTAGATGGTGGACAGGCTTTGGGGAATCAGGAGGTGAGTTATTCACCGCAGGATTCCTAGCCTCTGACCTGCCCTTGTAGCCACGGTATTTATATGGCTACTCCAGTTTAGCTTCTGGTCAACGGTAACCCCCCAGGATATTGATAGTGGGGGATTCAGTGATCGTAATGCCATTGAATGTCAAGGGGAGATAGTTACATTCTCTCTTGTTGAAGATGGTCATTGCCTGGCGCGAATGTTATTTGTCACTTATCAGCTCAAGCCTGGATATTGTCCAGGTCTTGCTGCATTTCTACACGGACTGCATCAGTATCTGAACATTGTGCAATCATCTGCGAACATCCCCACTTTTGACCTTATTATTGAAGGAAGGTGCTGAAGGAAGGTGATGAAGCAGCTAAAGATGGTTGGGCCTAGGACACAACCCCGAGGAATTCCTGCAGTGATGTCCTGGAGCTCAGATGATTGATCTCCAACAACCACAACCATCTTCCTTTGCGCTAGGTACAACTCCAACCAGCAGAGAGTTTCCCCCACCGATTCCCATTGACTCCAGTTTTGCGAGGGCTCCTTGATGCCATACTTGGTCAAATGCTGCCTTGATGTCAAGGGCAGCCACACTCACCTCACCTCTTGAGTTCAGCTCTTTTGTTCATGTTTGGATCAAGGCTGGAATGAGGTCTGGAGCTGAGTGGCCCTGGCGGAACCCAAACTGAGCGTCACTAAGCAGGTTATTGCGAAGCAATTGCCGCTTGATAGCACTGTCAATGACACCTTCCATCACTTTACTGATGATTGAGAGTGGACTGATGGGGCGGTAATTGGCCGGGTTGGACTTGTCCTGCTTTTTGTGCACAGGACATACCTGGGCAATTTTCCACATTGCCAGGTAGATGCCAGTGTTGTAGCTGTACTGGAATTGCTTGGCTAGGGGCGTGGCAAGTTCTGGAGCACAGGTCTTCAGTACTATTGCCAGAATGTTGTCGGGGCCCATGTTGGGGCGGCGCAGTGGTTAGCACCAGCGACCCGGGTTCAATTCTGGGTACTGCCTGTGTGGAGTTTGCAAGTTCTCCCTGTGTCTGCGTGGGTTTCCTCCGGGTGCTCCAGTTTCTTCCCACATGCCAAAGACTTGCAGGTTGATAGGTAAATTGGCCATTATAAATTGCCCCTAGTATAGGTAGGTGGTAGGGAAATATAGGGATAGGTGGGGATGTTGTAGGAATATGGAATTAGTATAGGATTAGTATAAATGGGTGGTTGATGGTCGGCACAGACACGGTGGGCTGAAGTGCCTGTTTCAGTGCTGTATCTCTAAACTAAACTAAACTAAACTAAGCCTTTGCAGTATCCAGTGCCTTCAGTCGTTTCTTGATATCGCGCGGAGTGAACTGAATTGGCTGAAGACTGGCATCTGTGATGCTGGGGATTTCAGGAGGAGGCCAAGATGGATCATGGCTTGATGGTTATGGTAGAGTGGGGGATATGCCGGGCCATGAGGTTACAGTTTGTGGTTGAGTACAATTCTGTTGCTGCTGATGGCCCACAGCGCCTCATGGATGCCCAGTTTTGAGTTGTTAGATCTGTTCGAAATCTGTCCCATTTAGCACAGTGGTAGTGCTTGGCCATGTGAGCCGCATGGAAGATGGCAGGATCCCCAAAGACACATTGTACAGCGAGCTCGCCACTGGTATCAGACCCACCGGCCGTCCATGTCTCCGCTATAAAGACGTCTGCAAACGCGACATGAAATCGTGTGACATTGATCACAAGTCGTGGGAGTCAGTTGCCAGCATTCGCCAGAGCTGGCGGGCAGCCATAAAGACAGGGCTAAATTGTGGCGAGTCGAAGAGACTTAGTAGTTGGCAGGAAAAAAGACAGAGGCGCAAGGAGAGAGCCAACTGTGCAACAGCCCCGACAAACAAATTTCTCTGCAGCACCTGTGGAAGAGCCTGTCACTCCAGAATTGGCCTTTATAGCCACTCCAGGCGCTGCTTCACAAACCACTGACCACCTCCAGGCGCGTATCCATTGTCTCTCGAGATAAGGAGGCCCAAAAGAAAGAAGTGCCACACAACACGATGGAGGGTATCCTCAATATGAAGATGGGACATCGTCTCCACAAGGACTGCGCAATGGTCACTCGTACCGATACTATCATGGACAGATGTTCCGTGGCAGGCAGATTGGTGAGGACGAGGTCAACTATATTTTTCCCTATTGTTGGTTTCCTCACCACCTGCCGCAGACCCAGTCTAGCAGCTATGTCCTTTCGGATTTGGCCAGCTCAGCCAGTAGTGGTGCTACCGAGCCACTCTTGGTGGTGGACACTGAAGACTCCACCCAGAGTATATTCTGAACCTTTGCCACCCTCAAGTGCTTCCTCCAAGTGCTGTTCAATATGGAGGAGTACTGATTCATCAGCTGAGGGGGGGAGGGGGGGGCAGTAGGTGGTAATCAGCAGGAGGTTTCCTTGCCCATATTTGACCTGATGCCATGAGACATCATGGGGTCTGGAGTTGATGTTGGGGACTCCCAGGGCAACGCCCTTCCGACTGTATACCACTGTACCGCCACCTCTGCTGGGTCTGTTCTGCCAGTGGGACAGGACATACCCGGGGATGGTGATGGCTGTGTCTGGGACATTGTAGATATGATTCGGTGAGGATGACTATGTCAGGCTGTTGCTTGACTGTCTGTGGGACAACTCTCCCAACTTTGGCACAAGCCTCCAGACGTTAGTAAGGAGGACTTTGCAGGGTCGACCAGGCTAGGTTTGCCATTGTCATTTCTGGTGCCTAGGTCGATGCCGGGTGGTCTGTCCAGTTTCATTCGTTATTGACTTTGCAGCGGTTAGATACAACTGAGTGGCTTGCTAGGACATTTCAGAGGGCATGTAAGAGTCAACCACATTGCTATGCGTCTGGAGTCACTTGTAGGCCAGACCAGGTAAGGACGGCAGACTTCCTTCCCCAAAGGATATTAGTGAACCAGACGTGTTATTTTCAAACAATCGACAACTTTTTTAAAAATTCCAGATTTTTATTACTTGAATTCAAATTCCACCTTCTGCCGTGGTGGGATTTGAACCCATGTCCCCAGAGCAATACCCTGAGTCTCTGGGTTACTAGTCAAGTGACAATACCACTGCGCCACCGCCTCCCCAACACCAACAGCTGCCGCTCTGTTGCTGCCCTTTAAAAGCTGCTGAGGCTCTGACACCCCATAATGCCCATGGGCTACTCGAAAAATTCAGAGGGGCCCATAAAATCACTTTCAATTGCATCCTTAATCATCTAAATTACTTTTTAATTGCTTGTTTTCAAAATACGAGTGGAGTCCCCACAGGACTTGCTGTCCACCACTCGTGAAATCGCATCCCGGTGTGATGACGCGGAGGCCCGGCCCAATGCCATTTCAAAGACCACCCCCCCTCCCGCCTCCATCGCCATCCACTGCCCCCCCCATACAGTCCCAACCACAGTCCCAGGGAGGATGGGCAGGACATGGGAGGCGACATGTTCAAGGACAGTGGAGGAGAAAAGCGCACGCACACATGCACACACACACACACTCTGTCAAGGATCACTTGACAATGATCAACAGCAGGACCCTAACCAATTTTTGCTCCATCCGTCGCCCAGTTGCAGCAACTGACCTGAGTCAAATAAGCTAAATTGCACGATAATCAAAACCTCTGGTTGTCTGGAATAGTGTTACACAGAGTATTACACTTTACTCAGTAGGCCAGACAAAATGTTCTGAAGAAAAACTCACTGTACTTCAGTAAAAAAAAGCGTATTTAATTTTATAGCTTAGAAACTTATTCAACTGAATTGCTGGCAGAATATGTTAATTTTATACAGAATATTATTTAGACCAAAGAACAAAGAACAACGAACAAAGAAAATTACAGCACAGGAACAGGCCCTTCGGCCCTCCAAGCCTGCGCCGATCCAGATCCTCTATCTAAACATGTCGCCTATTTTCTAAGGGTCTGTATCTCTTTTCTTACAGTTTTCTTACCACTCACAGTACTGTGTACAGTTCTGCTCTCCAAATAGTGGCACATTATGGGTATATCCTGGCAGGACAAAATCACAAATGCGGCAATCCTCTCAAAGGCAGAGCTTCCAAGTGTGTTGGTACCAATTAAACAGAGGCGATTTTGGTAGTTTGGGCATGTCCACAGGATGGAGACAGTTGCATACCCAAAGACCTAGGTATGGTGAGGTAGCTGGAGCCAGATGACCAGTGGGGCGCCCTAGGCTCTGCTTCAAGAATGTTTGCAAGCGTAACATGAAGGCCCTAAATGTTGACTACTGCACCTGGGAGTCACTAGCTGGTGAAATGGGAAACGGAGACACATCCTATGGACTGGTGTGCACGACCACAATGACAAGTTGCTACAGCAGCTTGGCAACAGGCGCCGACGTCAAAAACAACAATGCATAGTGTCACTTGGCAGCTTCACGTGTGGCATTTGTGGCAGAACCTGCCTCTCAAGGATTGGCCTTCACAGCCATCAGCAAAGGTGAACCAAGAGAAGATACTCCACCTAAATGGACTGTTTGCTGCTTGTCCATCATCTTTCGTAGATGGAAAGATGCCAACCAGTACAAAAAGGATACCAAAACAGTGAAAAAATTGTTGAAAAGGTATACAAGTAGGTTAGCAAAATTGAGAGGATGCAGCCATCAGGAAAGATGAACAGCCAATGGGCTCATTAAAAGAGAAGACCTGAAAAGTCTTTAAAATTTTGAAGGATTCTAAAGGGTGGATGTGGAGAAACAGTTTCCACTTGTGGTTAGGTCCAGAACCAGAGGGTATAAATACAAAATGGCCATTTACAGATTGATCCTTGTCACTGCCATTATTGCTATTACTGAGACTTGGTTGAGGGAAGGGCATGATTGGCAACTAAATATCCCAGGATATCGATGCTTCCAGCGGGATAGAGAGGGAGGTAAAAGGGGTGGAGGAGTTGCAGTACTGGTCAAAGAGGATATCACAGCTGTGCTGAAGGAGGGCACTATGGAGGACTCGAGCAGTGAGGCAATATGGGCAGAACTCAGAAATAGGAAGGGTGCGGTAACAATGTTGGGGCTGTACCACAGGCCTCCCAACAGCGAGCGTGAGATAGAGGTACAAATATGTAAACAGATTATGGAAAGATGTAGGAGCAACAGGGTGGTGGTGATAGGAGATTTTAATTTTCCCAACATTGACTGGGATTCACTTAGTGTTAGAGGTCTAGATGGAGCAGAATTTATCAGGAGCATCCAGGAGGGTTTTCTAGAGCAGCATGTAAATAGTCCAACTCGGGAAGGGGCCATACTGGACCTGGTGTTGGGGAATGAGCCCGGCCAGGCGGTTGACGTTTCAGTAGGGGACTACTTTGGGAATAGTGATCACAATTCCGTAAGTTTTAGAATACTCATGGACAAAGACGAGAGTGGTCCCAAAGGAAGAGTGCTAAATTGGGGGAAGGCCAACTATACCAAAATTCGGCAGGAGCTGGGGAATGTAGATTGGGAGCAGCTGTTTGAAGGTAAATCCACATTTGATATGTGGGAGGCTTTTAAAGGGAGGTTGATTGGCGTGCAGGAGAGACATGTTCCTGTGAAAATGAGGGATAGAAATGGCAAGATTAGGGAACCATGGATGACAGGTGAAATTGTGAGATTAGCTAAGAGGAAAAAGGAAGCATACATAAGGTCTAGGAGGCTGAAGAAAGACGAAGCTTTGAAAGAATATCGGGAATGTAGGACCAATCTGAAACGAGGAATTAAGAGGGCTAAAAGGGGTCATGAAATATCTTTAGCAAACAGGGTTAAGGAAAGTCCCAAAGCCTTTTATTCATATATAAGGAGCAAGAGGGTAACTAGAGAAAGGATTGGCCCACTCAAGGACAAAGGAGGAAAGTTATGCGTGGAGTCAGAGAAAATGGGTGAGATTCTAAATGAGTACTTTGCATCGGTATTCACCGAGGAGAGGGACATGACGGATGTTGAGGTTAGGGACAGACGTTTGATTACTCTCGGTCAAGTCGGCATAAGGAGGGAGGAAGTGTTGGGTATTCTAAAAGGCATTAAGGTGGACAAGTCCCCAGGTCCGGATGGGATCTATCCCAGGTTACTGAGGGAAGCGAGAGAGGAAATAGCTGGGGCCTTAACAGATATCTTTGCAGCATCCTTAAACACGGGTGAGGTCCCGGAGGACTGGAGAATTGCTAATGTTGTCCCCTTGTTTAAGAAGGGTAGCAGGGAAAATCCAGGTAATTATAGACCGGTGAGCCTGACGTCAGTGGTAGGGAAGCTGCTGGAGAAGATACTGAGGGATAGGATCTATTCCCATTTGGAAGAAAATGGGCTTATCAGTGATAGGCAACATGGTTTTGTGCAGGGAAGGTCATGTCTTACCAACTTAATAGAATTCTTTGAGGAAGTGACAAAGTTGATTGATGAGGGAAGGGCTGTAGATGTCATATACATGCACTTCAGTAAGGCATTTGATAAGGTTCCCTATGGTAGGCTAATGGAGAAAGTGAAGTCGCATGGGGTCCAGGGTGTACTAGCTAGATGAATAAAGAACTGGCTGGGCAACAGGAGACAGAGAGTAGCAGTGGAAGGGAGTTTCTCAAAATGGAGACGTGTGACCAGTGGTGTTCCATAGGGATCCGTGCTGGGACCACTGTTGTTTGTGATATACATAAATGATTTGGAGGAAAGTATAGGTGGTCTGATTAGCAAGTTTGCAGACGACACTAAGATTGGTGGAGTAGCAGATAGTGAAGGGGACTGTCAGAGAATACAGCAGAATATAAATAGATTGGAGAGTTGGGCAGAGCAATGGCAGATGGAGTTCAATCAGGGCAAATGCGAGGTGATGCATTTTGGAAGATCCAATTCAAGAGTGAATTATACAGTAAATGGAAAAGTCCTGGGGAAAATTGATGCACAGAGAGATTTGGGTGTTCAGGTCCATTGTTCCCTGAAGGTGGCAACGCAGGTCAATAGAGTGGTCAAGAAGGCATACGGCATGCTTTCCTTCATCGGACGGGGTATTGAGTACAAGGGTTGGCAGGTCATGTTACAGTTGTATAAGACTTTGGTTCGGCCACATTTGGAATACTGCGTGCAGTTCTGGTCGCCACATTACCAAAAGGATGTAGATGCTATGGAGAGGGTGCAGAGGAGGTTCACCAGGATGTTGCCTGGTATGGAGGGCGCTAGCTATGAAGAGAGGTTGAGCAGATTCGGATTATTTTCATTAGAAAGACGGAGGTTGAGGGGGGACCTGATTGAGGTGTACAAAATCATGAGAGGTATAGACAGGGTGGATAGCAAGAAGCTTTTTCCCAGAGTGGGGGATTCAATTACTAGGGGTCACGAGTTCAAAGTGAGACGGGAAAAGTTTAGGGGGGATATGCGTGGAAAGTTCTTTATGCAGAGGGTGGTGGGTGCCTGGAACGCATTGCCAGCGGAGGTGGTAGACGCGGGCACGATAGCGTCTTTTAAGATGTATCTAGACAGATACATGAATGGGCAGGAAGCAAAGAGATACAGACCCTTAGAAAATAGGCGACATGTTTAGATAGAGGATCTGGATCGGCGCAGGCTTGGAGGGCCGAAGGGCCTGTTCCTGTGCTGTAATTTTCTTTGTTCTTTGTATTACATTGCATGCATATAGTCTTACAGGATGACAATGGCAAAAGAAAAGAACAAATTTAAATTTCTCGCATAAGCTGTCAATTTTGGAAGACTGCACCACTGTAGTTATTATTCCTATTGGAATCAACTTTCCAAGCTTTCAAATGTTAAATTTTTGAGAATCTGAGGAACTTTTTAAAATCCAAATACCATCCTGTTTATAAAGCATGTGTCATTGTGGTTGAATGAATTATTGCAATTCCCTTTTAAAATATCAAGAGTTGAAGGAGCAAGATACCGCAATCTGTCGGACAGTGAAGGGATGACACAGATTGAAATAAGTCAGCTAGCCAGAGTTGCATTTAGTGGTCTAAAATAAATTCTCATGCATTACATTTCTGTTGGCTAATTTAGATTTTTAAAAACTTTCTAAGCATGGAAAGCACGTTCATATCACCGACAATATGCCATCTAAGTTATTATGACCATCCCTCTAGAAATAATTAACTGCCACATATTGGAAGTCACTACAAATGGGGACTTAAATACTAAAGAAGTACAAATTTCCTGAAACATTGTAGATGAAGAAAAGTTTGCCATACATGTTGCAATGACAAACTGTATCAAAGTCATGCCGTGTCGCTTGTAACAGCGTCATTACAATAAAAGTGATGCATGCCTCTTTGGCTTCTGAACAAAAAAGGTTTGCCAAGCACATTCCCATGAACAGAGTGCCCTTTGTGTTTTGGCTTCAAATACTAATTGAATGAATTTAGTGTGAATTCTTAGCTTTATGTCAGAAACAAACCCTTAAAAAGTTGTCTTTTCCCAAATTTTGTGGATGGCAAGAAAATCAGCTTTTACTCTCAGTTTTTACTGCAGGATCTACATTTTTTTTATTCATTCCTGGGATGTCAGTGTCGCTGGCAAGGCCAGCTCTTATTGATCATCAAAAATTGCCCTTGAGAAGGTGGTGCTGAGCTGCCTTCTTGAACTGCTACAGTCCATGTGCTCTAGGTGCACTCAGAGTGCTGTTAGCGAGGCAGCTGCAGGACTTTGACCCAGCGACAGTGAAGGAATGGCGATATGGGTCCAAGTCAGGAAGATGTGTGACTTGGAGGGGGAATTGCAGGTGGTGGTATTCCCATGCCTCTGCTGCCTTGTTCTTCCAGATGGTAGAGGTCGTGGGTTTGGACAGTACTGTCGAAGGTGCCTTGGTGAGTTGCTGCAGGCCTCTTGTATATGGTACACACAGCTGCCACTCTGCATCAGTGGTGGAGGGAATGAATGTTTAAGATAGTGGATTGGGTGCCAAACAAGTGGGCTGCTTTGTCTTGGATGCCGTCAAGCATCTTAATTGATGTTGGTGCTTCACTCATCCAGGCAAGTGGAGAAGACTCCATCACACTCCTGGCTTGTGCCTTGTAGATGGAGGACAGGTTTTGGGGAGTCAGGAAATGAGTTATTCACCAGAATTCCCAGCCTCTGACCTGCCCTTGTAACCACAGTATTTATGTGGATGGTCCAGTTAAGTTTCTGGTCAATGATAAGCCCCAGGATGTTGATTGTGGGAGATTCAGCAATGGTAATGCCGTTGAATGTCAAGGGGAGATGGTTATGCTCTCTCTTGTTAGTGATGGTCATTGCTTGGCACTTGCGTGGTGCAAATGTTACTTGCCACTTATCAGCCCAAGCCTGAATGTTGTCAAGGTCTTGCAGGCGGGCACACACTGCTTCAGTATCTGAGGTGTTTTGAATGGTACTGAACACTGTGCAATCATCAGCGAACATCCAACTTCTGACCCTATGTTGGAGGGACAGTCATTGATGAAGCAGCTGAAGAGGATTAGGCATAGGACACAGCCCTGAGGAACACCTGCAGCAATGTCCTGGGACTGAGATGATTAACTTCCAACAACCACAAACATCTTTTTTTATGCTAGGTATGACTCCTAGTGGAGAGTTTCCCCCCTGATTCCCATTGACTTCAATTTTGCGAGGGTTCCTTGATGCCAAACTTGGTCAAATGCTTCTTCGATGTCCAGGATAGTCACTCACCTCTGGAATTCAGCTCTTTCATCCATTTTTGGATCATGGCTTAATAAGGTCTGGAGCTGAGTGGCCCTGACGAAACCCAAACTGAGCATTGGTGAGCAGGTTGTTGCTGAGTAAGTGCCACTTGATAGCTTTGTTGATGACTCCTTCCATCATTTTGCTGACGATAGAGAGAAGACTGATGAGGCAGTATTGGACAGACTGGATTTGTCCTGTTTGTGGACAGGACATACCTGGGCAATTTTCCACACTGTCGGGTGGATGCCAATGTTGTAGCTGCAATCAAACAATCTGGCTAAGAGCATGGCTAGTTCTGGAAGACAAGCCAGAATGTTGTCAGGGCCCATAGTCTTTGCTGTATCCACTGGCTTCAGCAGTTCCTTGGCATCACGGAGTGAATTGAATTGTCTGAAGACTGGCATCTATAATGGTGAGGACCTCAGGAGGAGTCCGAGATGGATCATCCACTTGGCACTTCTGCCTCAAGGTGGTTCCAAATGCTTCAGCCTTGCCTTTTGCACTAACGTGCTGGGCTCCCCATCACTGAGGATGGGGATGTTTTTGGAGCCTCCTCCTCTGGTTACTTGTTTGTCTACCACCATTCACGACTAGATGTGGCAGGACTGCAGAGCTTTAATCTGAGCCGTTGGTTGAGGGATTGCTTAGCCCTGTCCATAGCATGCATGTAGTCCTGTGTTGTAGCTCTACCAGGTTGGCATCTCATTTTTAGAAATGCCTGGTGCTGCTCCTGGCATGAACTTCTGCAATCCTCATTGAAATAGGATTTGTCCGCTGGCTTGATAATTGAACAATATGCCAGGCACAAGGTTGCAGATTGTGGTTCAATATAATTCTGCTGTTGCTGATGGCCCACAGCGCCTCATGGATGCCCAGTTTTGAGCTGTTAGATCTATTCTGAGTCTATCCTATTTAACACGATTTAGTGCCACACAACACAGTGGAGGCTGTCCTCAATGTGAAGATGAGACTTTGTCTCCACAAGGGCTGTGCGATGGTCACTCCTACCAATACTGTCATGGACAGCTGCATCTGTGTCAGATAGATAGATGAGAAGGTGTGGATGAGGTCAAGTAGGCTTTTCCCTCATCTTGGTTCTCTCAACACCTGCTGCAGACCCAGTCAGCAGATATGTCCTTCAGGACTCGGTCAGTTCAGTTAGTAGTGGTGCTACCGAGCCACTCTTGGTGATGGACATTGAAGTCCCCTTGCTACCTTCAGTGCTTCTTCCAAGTGGTGTTCAACATGGTGTTCATCAGCTGAGGGAGGGCAGTAGGTGGCAATCAGCAGGAGGTTTCCTTGTCAGTGTTTGACCTGATGTCATGAGCCTTCATGGGGATCACAGTCAATTTTGAGGACTCCCAAGGACACTCACTCGACTGTAAACCACTGTGCTGCCACCTCCGGTGGATCTGTCCTGCCAATGGGACAGAACATACCCAGGGATGGTGATGGAGGAGTCTGGGGCATATACAGTGAAAACACAGGGCGGAAGCAATTGCACACTTTCAATGCTGTTACAATATTTAGTAACCATGAAGATTTTATTTCCAGAATTTACAGACCACATGTATCATAACTTAGGTATATACATGGATACCTTGTGGTGGTGAGTAATCATCGGAGTCTGTGTCACTCTCGCTGCTGTCCTCCACCAGAAAACTGGGATAATTCCAAGACATTCCCAGGATACCATCAGATTCATGAAGTAATACATGAGCCAGCATACGTCCATGGCAGTCCATCACTATCACCTGTCCATCAGCTGTACCAAACAGCACCTACAAAGATACAAAAAGTGAACAGACAGCAAAATACCAAAGAACCAATTTCAATAAAATTCCCTTAGAAAATTGATGCTGAACAATTTAAAGTAAAATACTGAATCAACAATGAAACTGAAGATGAACATTCTATAGAGGGTAAGCATGTACCTCCCACACCATTAATCATTGCTTTACATGGATTGGGTTTAAGATCAATTTTGTATATACAGCAGCCAAATTGCTGCTTGTCGTATGTCATTGTTTTGTTTTGCCTTTACTAGGCTTTGCAGTTTGACATTATGCCAGTCCACAAACAATGTAGCTGTTCCTTGCAGTCTGATGCAGCTCAAAATTGTGTCTGTCACTGTACTTGACAAGAAATGGCCTTGAAATGATCCCTGAATTATATGTACGCTTTCCTAAAGTCGTTAACTGAAAAAAGATTTCTGAAATATATAAAGAGGAAATCCTTCAGTTATAATGAGATTAAACAGATCTTTCAAAACAAAACAAATTGCCAACTTCGTCACAAATGAAATATTTGTCCATTTTTCCTACAAGTAATAAAAATAAATGACTAAAATAATTGCCTTGTCACCAGCCTAGCTAATAATCTGCTAGTTTACAGCTACATCTCTACTAATGTTAATCCAATTCTCTCACAATGGAAATCACAATGGGAATCGGTAACCAAGTTACACAGTCATGAGCATTCGCCATTCTACACAAAGAAATTTTAAAAATGACTGACATAGGTGGCACACAACAAAGGAGATAGTTATTGTTCTCCAAGGCAAATTCAAACGGTGTCCTAATATCAAGGCTCTCTGTAATTAGGTTAGAACCTTAGTATTATGTATGTATATGTATTATTTTGGGATATATTGGCCAGGATTTTGCAGTCCCAATAGCGGCGAACGTCGACCACAACTTTTGGCATGCATACTTACGCCAAAAACCAGAAGTTGCAGCGTGCTTCAATGGGCTCCAGAGGAGCATACGATGATGGTCCCACTGAACCGCGCTGTAAGGCGGCAGGGACCTGTAATTCGACAATTTGGGCTGATTACCCACAAGTTATACTGATTTTCACATTTTTTTATAAAGCTGGTTTTCGATGGTGCAGACCCTACTCGGGAGATTCCGCACTATAAATTAACAAGCCCCTTAACCTAAAGCACCTCTCCACAAGTACATCTAAACGTGCAAGATATTTCCAAACAGCAAGATCTTTTGCAATGCAAACCTCCCGATTCGCAGGGCATTTTGTTTTTAACTTTAGTACTCCATTTTTAAAAATGCACTGAAAGACAAAAAGACATTTCAGGCTTCATAACAAACGCATTGTAAAGATAGCCAAAATCTTTTCTCCCCTTCAAGCATCTAATAGAAATGCAATAGATAGTGCATTTGATACAAATATTGCATTCTGCCATTTACATTGCTCAATCACAAAAACAACGGGCCTCAAAACAAGGATTCGTGATCTTTTTACCGTAGAAGTGACTTTTCAATCCTTAACACCTCAAAATATATTTTAAAGCCACATCGCATCTTCACCTATGTAAACAGTGCCCACAGTGTCTTCAAATATCAGGGGTGTTCGCACACACCTGCTCCATTTGAAATTGCCTATGATGTTTGTAGGTGGCATTATATTAAAGGGCCTTCCAAGCTTAGTGCGCTTTGGCAACATTTTGGATAATATTTTGCCCATCTTAACCCCCATAACTGCAATTCCCCTGCAAAAAAAAGCTCATAAATAGCCTCTACCTGACTGATCTCAATGCACACATTGCTATCCTTGATCTTAAAATGACAAGACAAAACAAACTGAATGCATTATTAAAGGAACATGTGTGAGCTAAAGACTGGAAAAGACAAAGAGAAGGGACAGAGTGAAGGATTTAATTGAATAGGAAGCAAAAGTTCTTTTTCAGGCTCTTCCCACAGCATGTAACCTTTCTGGCAGTGGGTCAGAAAGATCACATACCTTGCAGGCTGATTCACAATGCAGCCACTTTTTGGGCAGGCAATTTTTGATGGAAATAGAGAGGCCTCACTGCAGGTATACACAACCTATGTTAATTATGCAAATTAAGCCATTCACCAAATTTCCCTAAGTCAGGTGACATTTCATCCTCAGCTTGCTGCTCGTTCATGTAAAATGGGCATACAGCAGAGAAACAGGCCTAGTTTGTCACATTCAGTTTGCAGTTCTCTGAATACTAGTTTTTTTTGGCAGCGTGCATTTCTATGTTTGTGCAGTGAACATCACAGAAACCTTTTTTTTGCTCATTCCACATTTTCACTGAGACCTTTATTTTGATAAGATACAATTTCCTTGACAACTGCTGCTACAAGTATAGGTTGCAGATAACTGTTGGGAGGATGTTGGCAGGGCCCTGGGGAGTGTTGTTGAGCAGAGAGACCTTGGGGTGCAAGTACATAGTTCCCTGAAAGTGGCAACACAGGCAGACTGGGTGGTGAAGAAGGCATATGGCATGCTTGCCTTCATCGGCCGAGGCATTGAGTACAAGAGTTGGGACGTCATGTTACAGTTGTACATAACGTTGGTTAGGCCGCATTTGGAGTACTGTGTGCAGTTCTGGTCGCCGCACTACAGGAAAGATGTGGTTAAGCTAGAGAGGGTGCAGAAAAGATTCACAAGGATGTTGCCTGGTTTGGAGGGCTTGAGTTATAAAGAGAGATTGGATAGGCTGGGTCTGTTTTCCCTGGAGCGAAGGAGGCTGAGAGGGGACATGATAGAGGTATATAAAATTATGAGAGGCAGAGATAATGTAGATAGCCAGAGTCTGTTTCCCATGGTAGGCGTGACTAAAACTAGAGGGCATAGATTTAAGGTGAGAGGGAGGAGGTTTAAAGGGGATCAGCTGGGTAAATTTTTCACACAAAGAATAGTGGGTATCTGGAATGAGCTGCCTGAGGAGGTGGTGGATGCAGCAACAGTAGCGACATTTAAGAGGCATCTGGACAGGCACTTGAATGAGCAAGGCATTGAGGGATATAGAATTAATGCAGGCAGGTGGGATTAGTATGGATAGGCATTATGGTTGGCATGGACGCGGTGGGCCGAAGGGCCTGTTTCAATGCTGTACGACTCTATGACTCTATGATGAAAATTCCTTTGGGTATTTCCATAGCCCTGCATGAATTGGACGAGAAGGACCAATTCACAAAGGCTCAGAAGTTCACTACTGCATCCCACACAACCACAGGATTCTTCCAGGCCACGTCAAGGCATACGGCAGGTAAGCCAAACCATTCCGATGAAGGGTCACTGACCCGAAACGTTAACTCTGCTTCTCTTTCCACAGATGCTGCCAGACCTGCTGAGTGGTTCCAGCATTTCTTGTTTTTATTTAAGCCAAACCATTGTTCATTCCTATATAAAGCAAGTGGTTGACACCATGTCTGCCAGGAGAAATACTATTAGTATGCTCCCAGTGCAAAGGTGATACCAATCTATACAAAATCAAAGTCACAGTTGGAGCTTTCTGTGAAGTTTTGGACTCCATGATATAGGAATGCTGCTACGGCAACACAAATAAGAAGGCATTAAAAGTTGGTCTTTCGTTGAGAACAGAGGAGATTAAGGAATGGTATGATGGGTGAGAAGTTTAGGATGGGAGTTCTAGACTGTAGTTTCAAGGTGGGATGAACGGTATTGGGTTGCATAAGAGACAAATATTGGAGAAACAGAGATTTCGGCCATGGGGATGGAAGTTGGTTGAGGGGGGTGTTACAGAAACAAGGAGGAAAAGATCATGGAAGGTTTAAAGACAAGACTGAAAGTTCCAAATCTGGAACTTTGTCAGCAACAAGTTTATGGAGTTTGTAATGGGGGCCAACGATAACAGCTTCAGTCTTCTAAACAGCTTCTAATCTTCTAAAGTTTTAAATTTAAAGGGTTTAGTCATGGCAGGAGAGCTTGAAGCCATGGTTTGCTCCTCTTGCTGCATGTGGGAATCCGGGAACATTTCCAGTCCCCGGGACCAGCATGTGTGCAGGAAGTGTGTCCAGCTGCAGCTCCTGGAAGCTCGAGTTTCAGAGCTGGAACGGCGGCTGGAAACACTATGGAGCATCCGCGAGTCTGAGAGCATTGTGGATAGCACGTTTAGAGAGGTGGTCACACCGCAGCTGAAGGGACTTGAGGAAGGCAACCACCAGGCAGTCCAAGAGAATCAGGCAGGTAGTTCAGGAGTCCCCTGGGGTCCCGCTTGCAAATCAGTATTCCATTTTGGAGGCTGATGAGTCTGGTTCCTCCAGGGAGTGTGGACAGAGCCATGCTTCTGGCACCACAAGCAGCCTGTCTGCACAGGAAGGGGGAAAGAGAGGAAGAGCAATAGTAATAGGGGATTCTATAGTCAGGGGAACAGATAGGCGCTACTGTGGCTGTCAACGTGACTCCAGGATGGTGTGTTGCCTCCCTGGTGCCAGGGTCCGGGATGTCACTGAACGGCTGCAGGGCATCCTGAAAGGGGAGGGTGATAAGGCAGAGGTCATGGTACATGTTGGTACCAATGACATAGGTAGAAAGAGGGATGAGGTCTTGCATCAAGAATTCAGGGAGTTAGGTAGTAGACTAAAAAGCAGGACCTCTCGGGTTGTAATCTCTGGATTACTCCCAGTGCCACGTGCTAGCGAGTATAGAAATAGGAGAATAGCACAGGTGAATGTGTGGCTTAAGAGTAGCTGCAGGAGGGAGGGTTTTAGATTACTGGATCACTGGGACTGTTTCTGGGGAAGGTGGGACCTGTACAAGTGGGACGGTCTACATCTGAACCAGAGGCGGACTAACATCCTTGCTGGCGGGTTTGTCAGTGATGTTGGGAGGAATTTAAATTAATTTGGCAGGGGAAGGGGATGCAGACTCCGAGCAGAATAGGGACACAGCTAAACACAGGAAAGCGAACAAGTCAGAGGGAATACAGCGGAAGAAAGTTTCAAGGGAGTAAGACCAGGATGGAAGGCCTCTACTTTAATGCCAGGAGTATTGCAGGTAAAACGGATGAGTTAAGGGCAATGATTGACACGTGGAATTGTGATATAGTAGCCATCACGGAGATATGGTTGAGGGAGGGGCAGGATTGGCAGCTCAATATCCCGGAAGATAGAATCTTCAGGCAAGACAGAGGAGGGGGTAAAAGAGGAGGGGGCATTGCAATATTAGTTAAGGAATCAGTTACTGCAGTAAGGATATCTTGGAGAGGGCATCAAATGAAGCTTTATGGGTAGAGTTTAGGAATAGAAAAGGGACAGCCACATTGCTAGGTGTTTATTATAGACCCCAGATAGTCAGCGGGAAATTGAGGAGCAAATATGTGCGCAATTTGCAGAGGTGTGTAAAAATAATAGGGTAATTATATTAGGTGATTTCAACTTTCCCAACATTAATTGGAATAGTCATCATGTTAAGGGCTTAGATGGAGTGGAGTTCTTAAAATGTATACAGGAGAACTTTTTAGCTCAATATGTAGAGGATCCAACAAGGGAGGGTGCAGTGCTCGACCTAATTCTGGGGAATGAAGCCGGACAGGTGGTTGATGTGTTGGTGGGGAAGCATTTTGGTGTTAGCGACCACAACATGGCACAATTTAATCTTGTTATGGAGAAAGAAATAGACAAGTTGCAAAAAAAGGTTTTGGATTGGGGGAGAGCGAATTTTAGTAAAATAAGGCAGGATCTGGCCAAGGTAGACTGGAAAGAGTTACTTGTCGGGAAATCTACAGAAGAGCAGTGGGGGGCATTCAAAAAGGAAATGGGGAGGGTACAGACCCAACACGTTCCCTCTAGGGTAATAGGTAGGAGCAACGAGCCCAGAGAACCATGGATGACCAGAAACATTCAGGGTACGATGAGAAGGAAGAGAGGCTTTTAGCAAATACAAGGAGAGCAAATCAATGGAAGCATTAGTGGAGTACAGAAAGTGTAGGATGGAGCTTAAGAAAGCAATTAGGAGAGCAAAGAGGGGATATGAGAAAGCTCTGTCTGGTAAAAGTAGGGAAAATCCCAAGATATTCTATAAGTGTATCAATGGGAAGAGGATAACCAGGGAAAGAGTAGGACCCATTAGGGCGCAAGGGGGAAATTTGTGGGTGGAGCCAGAGGACATTGGTAGGGTGTTGAACGAATACTTCACATCTGTCTTCACCCAAGAGAAAGAGGATGTAGATATGGAACTTAGAGAGAGAGACTGTGAGATTCTTGAGCAAATTGTCATAGGGAGTGACAAGGTATTGGAGGTTTTGGAAGGCTTAAAAGTGGACAAATCTCCAGGTCCGGACGATTTGTGTACCAGGATGCTGTGGGAGGCGAGGGTGGAGATTGCAGGGGCTCTGACCCTAATTTTTAATTCCTCTCTGGCCACAGGGGAGATGCCAGAGGACTGGAGAACAGCTAATGTGGTCCCACTATTTAAGAAAGGTTGCTGAGATAAGCCAGGGAACTACAGACCAGTGAGTCAGTGGTAGGGAAACTATTGGAGAAAATTGGAGAGAATCTATCACCACTTGGAGAGGCAAAATTTGATTAGGAATAGTCAGCATGGCTTTGTCAGAGGGAGGTCATGCCTAACAAATTTGATCGAATTTTTTGAGCATGTGACCACATGTGTAGATGAGGGTAGTGCAGTTGATGTAGTTTACATGGATTTCAGCAAAGCCTTTGAAAAGGTCCCACATGGGAGACCTATCAAGAAAGCAAATGCACATGGGATACAAGGTAACTTGATAAGGTGGATTCAAAATTGGCTTAGCTGGAGGAGACAGAGAGTGATGACAGACGGCTGTTTTAGTGACTGGAAGCCAGTGTCCAGTGGCGTACCACAGGGATCTGTGCTGGGTCCCCTATTGTTTGTCATTTATATAAACGACATAGATGACTATGTCGGGGGTAGGATCAGTAAGTTCGCAGATGACACAAAGATTGGCTGAGTGGTTAACAGTGAGGTGGAGTGTCTTGAGTTCCAGGAAGATATAGACGGGATGGTCAAATGGGCAGAAAAGTGGCAGATGGAATTTAACGCTGAAAAGTGTGAGGTGATACATTTTGGAAGGAGTAATGTGACACGGAAGTATTCAATGAATGGCCTGACACTGGGAAATTCCGAGGAACAAAGGGACCTTGGCGTGTTTGTCCATAGATCTCTGAAGGCAGAAGGGCAGGTTAATAGGGTGGTGTAAAAGGCATATGGGACACTTGCCTTTATCAATCGAGGCATAGATTACAAAAGCAGGGAGGTCATGTTGGAGTTGTACAGAACTTTGGTAAGGCCACAGCTAGAGTACTGTGTGCAATTCTGGTCGCCACATTATAGGAAGAATGTGATTGCATTGGAGGGGGTGCAGAGGCGATTCACTGGGATGTTGCCTGGGATAGAACATTTAAGCTATGAAGAGAGGTTGGATAGGCTTGGGTTGTTCTCACTGAAGCGGAGAAGGCTGAGGGGTGACCTAATCCAGGTGTACAAGATTATGAGGGGCATGGACAGGGCAGATAGGGAGAAGCTTGGGCGGCACAGTGGCGCAGTGGTTAGCACCGCAGCCTCACAGCTCCAGCAACCCGGGTTCAATTCTGGGTACTGCCTGTGTGGAGTTTGCAAGTTCTCCCTGTGTCTGCGTGGGTTTTCTCCGGGTGCTCCGGTTTCCTCCCACAGGCCAAAGACTTGCAGGTTGATAGGTTAATTGGCCATTATAAATTGCCCCTAGTATAGGTAGGTGGTCGGGAAATATAGGGACAGGTGGGGATGTGGTAGGAATATGGGATTAGTGTAGGATTAGTATAAATGGGTGGTTGATGGTCGGCACAGACTCGGTGGGCTGAAGGGCCTGTTTCAGTGCTGTATCTCTAAAAAAAAAAGCTGTTCCCCTTAGTTGAAGGGTCAGTTACGAGGGGTCACAAGTTTAAGGTGAGGGGCGGGAGGTTTAAGGGGGATTTGAGGAAGAACTTTTTTACCCAGAGGGTGGTGACGGTCTGGAATGCCCTGCCTGGGAGGGTGGTAGAGGCGGGTTGCCTCACATCCTTTAAAAAGTACCTGGATGAGCACTTGGCACATCATAACATTCAAGGCTATGGGCCAAGTGCTGGCAAATGGGATTAGGTAGACAGGTCAGGTGTTTTAATGCATCGGTGCAGACTCGATGGGCCGAAGGGCCTCTTCTGCACTTTATTATTCTGTGATTCCCAATGTTCTGCTGGAAGAAATGGTGGCTCATCCTAAATTGGATGTTGGACAAGCAATTGACAGCACAGAGGAAGTGGAAGGGTTGAAAGAGATGAGTAGAGATGGGTACAGCTGGGTGCTGTTGGAATAAATGAAAGCTGACTTATTTCTGGAGAGGGTATTACCAAGGAGCAGCATGCATTTGAGGAAGAGGAAGGGGTCAAGATTCCAGAGATGAATGGAAGTCATTGCTAGAGATGGTCTAAGCACAATCAATCAGATAGGTAAGACTGGAGCTAAGCAAGGGCATCTCAGTGAGTTGGAGAACTGAGGATACATGTTGGAGGAGGATGCTGGGTTCAACCATGTCAAAGGCTGCAGAGGTTGAGGATGATAAGAAGGAATAATGCAACAGTGCACAAATGCAATGAGGCTTATGCCACCACCCAAGTTCCTGATTAAGAACAAATGGTTCAGACACTTAGGAGGTAATTGGTTATTTGGTTCACTCTGGTTGGTTCTCTTCTAAGGTTCAGCCAAATTTTACACCACCACCATCATCTTTTGCACACTGCAATTTTGCCACACAAGAAAAATGGACATGCAGGAGAAGAAGACGACCCACAGTCTTGCACTCTCAAAGGAAGATGATGACAAACAGGAGTACAGAGATGAAGATGTTATACAAGCAGGGAGATTGTTCTGGACATTTACTTCCAATAATGGACATATCCTATCATAGACCAACTTTTATTTTCCATATGCATCATCTCTTCAACGTCAGACAGCTGTTTTGTCCGAGAGAGACGGTGTTGAGGTAGAGCTGGTTTTCCTCAATCCATGTGTGGAACCCAACATTGTGTTTTCAGATGACGTTACCATGCAGATGAGAAATAGGAGGGTGCCAAGCATAGATCCTTGAGAGACTCCAGAGGTAAAGGTGCAGAACAAAGGACAGTACAGCACAGGAACAGGCCATTCGGCTCTCCAAGCCTGCGCCGATCTTGATGCCTGCCTAAAGTAACACCTTCTGCACTTCCGGGGTCCATATCCCTCTATTCCCTTCCTATTCAGGTTCCAGGCACTCAGCACCCTCTGTGTAAAAAACTTGCCTCGCACATCCCCTCTAAACTTTGCCCCTCGCACCTTAAACCTATGTCCCCTAGTAACTGACTCTTCCACCCTGGGAAAAAGCTTCTGACTATCCCCTCTGTCCATGCCGCTCATAACTTTGTAAACCTCTATCATGTCGCCCCTCCACCTCCGTCGTTCCAGTGAAAACAATCCGAGTTTTTCCAACCTCTCCTCATAGCTAATGCCCTCCAGACCAGGCAACATCCTGGTAAACCTCCTATGTACCCTCTCCAAAGCCTCCAAGTTCTGCTGGTAGTGTGGCGACCAGAATTGCACGCAATATTCGAAGTGTGGCCTAACTAAGGTTCTGTACAGCTGCAACATGACTTGCCAATTTTTATACTCTATGCCCGACCGATGAAGGCAAGCATGCCGTATGCCTTCTTGACTACCTTATCCACCTGCGTTGCCACTTTCAGTGACCTGTGGACCTGTACGCCCAGATCTCTCTGCCTGTCAATACTCCTAAGGGTTCTGCCATTTACTGTATACCTCCCACCTGCATTAGACCTTCCAAAGTGCATTACCTCACATTTGTCCGGATTAAACTCCATCTGCCATTTCTCCGCCCAAGTCTCCAACCGATCTATATCCTGCTGTATCCTCTGACAATCCTCATTATTATCCGCAACTCCACCAACCTTTGTGTCGTCTGCAAACTTACTAATCAGAGCAGCTACATTTTCCTCCAAATCATTTATATATACTACAAACAGCAAAGGTCCCAGCACTGATCCCTGCGGAACACCACTAGTCACATCCCTCCATTCAGAAAAACACCCATCCACTGATACCCTCTGTCTTCTATGTCCGAGCCAGTTCTGTATCCATCTTGCCAGCTCACCTCTGATCCCGTGTGACTTCACCTTTTGTTCCAGTCTGCCATGCAGGACCTTGTCAAAGGCTTCACTGAAGTCCATTTAGATTACATCCACTGCCCTTCCTTCATCAATCATCTTCGTCACTTCCTCAAAAAACTCAATCAAATTAGTGAGACACGACCTCCCCTTCACAAAACCATGCTGCCTCTCGCTAATAAGTTCCTTTGTTTCCAAATGGGAGTAAATCCCGTCCCGAAGAATCCTCTCTAATAATTTCCCTACCACTGACGTAAGGCTCACCGGCCTATAATTTCCTGGATTATCCTTGCCACCCTTCTTAAACAAAGGCACAACATTGGCTGTTCTCAGGTCCTCTGGGACCTCACCTGTAGCCAATGAGGATGCAAAGATTTCTGTCAATGCCCCAGCAATTTCCTCCCTTGCCTCCCTCAGTATTCTGGGGTAAATCCCATCAGGCCCTGGGGACTTATCTACCTTAATGCTTTGCAAGACACCCAACACCCAAGCAGGACGAGTAGCCATGATATGTGATTCTCTGGCTATGATTGGATAGAAAAGAATGGAACCAGGTGAGGGCAGTCTAACTCAACCAGACAATGGAGGTGAGGCATTTGAGAAAGATGGTGTGATCATCGTGTCAAAGGCTGCAGACATCCAGAGGGCTGTGGATGCTCAGTCATTGAGTATATTCAAGTGTCTTTTGGGCACTGATATGGGGATAGGGTAGAAAAGTGGAGTTGATGTAGAAGTTTAGCCCATATCTTATTGATATATTGATATATATGGCCTCAAGGGGCCTTAGGACCTACCCCTACTCCTATTTCTCACGTTCTTATAACAGGTCAAGAAGGACGAGGAGGGACAGTTTACCACAGTATCAGTCACATTAAATGTAATTGTGACTTTGATAAGGGCTGTTTGTGATGTGGCAGGGGCGAAACCTGAATGGAGAGGTTCAAACATGGAGTTGCGGGACAGCGCTGCACGCATTCGAGAGCAGACAAAATGTTCAAGGACTTCAAACAGGAAAGGAAGGTTAGAGGTGATGCGGTAGTTTGCAAGGACAGAGCAGTCATGGGTGCATTTGAAAGAAGAGGGTGACGACAGGCAGATTTGAATGGGCGGGGGAATTGTAAACAATATCAATTATCGGGGGCTCAGGAAGAGAAGTTAGGTGGTCAACGGTTTGGTGGGAATAGGTTCAAGAGAGTAGGACATGGGATTTGTGGACAAGATGCTCTCAGAGAGGCCATACAGGAGGGAAACTAGCAAAAGACAAGATTCAGGGCTGTGGGAGGTGGTGGGGGGGAGGCGGTGAATCTTTGAGGAGGTTTTGCTTTGTGGGTGCGAGGAAGGGAGGGAAATGGGAGTGGCAGCTGAACAGATGGTGTTACGACCTCAGTGAGACCGTTAAAGTTAAAACACGAGATATGAATTCCCCAGACCAATTTAAATAATTAAAGGACAAGATTTCACACTTTAAGACTTTTATTTTAACAAGTAAATTAAAAGAAAGTCCCATTAACTAAATAGTATGTTGTAAGTGTCTGATACCCCTAACTACAGAGAAAGGTATTTTCTTCACTTATTAAACACTTGAAAACCTCACACCACACTTGATGGTGAAATCTTTGCAGCTAAAAGTCCAAAGTTCCTTCCAGTTGTAATGGATTTGATATCCCAGACCGTTCTCAAAGTCAATATCCTCGTCACGCTCTTCTCCCAAGCAATTTTGACCTGGACTTCCATGAATAAGGTGATCCCTGGTGATCCTGTTGGTCTTTCTCTTCTCCGCAAACCTCAATTTTCAAAACAGGGTCAAGTCTTCGCAGCTTTTCACTGTATCAGTCTTCTGAGAGTAAGTATTCCCCCTCTCTATCGTCTCCTAGTCGTGTTCATGTCTTCCTGACAGCCTTTTCCGAGGCTGATACTGCTGATCTTTTTTTAGAGCCCATCTACCTTCTGAAAATCTGTTGAACTTATCTGGACTCAGAAGTCAATAGTCAATTGTCTTTTTTAATATGCAAAGTCTACAAGTCTGGCTACAGCTGATCGGGCTTTCCAGTGTTTCCAGGTGTTAGCAACTGTCATTTGTACTTACATTTTCAGAACCTAGTTTTGTCTCATCCGCTAACTTGGAAATACTACATTTGGTCCCCATTCAAATCATTGATATATATTGTGAACAGCTGGGGCCCAAGTACTGATCCTTGCAGTACGCCACTAGTCACAGCCTGCCAATGCAAGAGTGACTCGTTTATTCCTACTCTCTGTTTTCTGCCTGTTAACCAATCCTTAATCCATGCCAGTATATTACCTCCAATCCGGTGTGCTTTAATTTTATTTTATTTTTTTATTTATTTAGAGATACAGCACCGAGTCTGTGCCGACCAACAACCACCCATTTTGCTAACCAAACTCCTGTGGGGAACTTTATCAAAAGCCTTCTGAAAATCCAAGTATACCACTTCCACCAACTCCCCTTTATCAATTCTGTTCGTAACATCCTCAAAAAAGTCCAACAGGTTCGTCAAACATAATTTCACATTCATAAATTCATGTTGACTGTGCCCAACCAGATTATTATTATCCAAGTGTCCATTTATCACATCCTTTAGAATAGATTCTAGCATATTTCCTACTATTGATGTACGGCTAACACAGTTCCGTGTTTTCTCTCTCCCTCCCTTCTTAAGTAATAGGGTGGCATTTGTTACCTTCCAATCTGCAGGAACCGTTCCAGAAACAATAGAATTTTGGAAGATGATCACCAATGCATCCACTATCTCCACAGCTATCCCTTTCAACACTCTGGGATTTAGGATATAAGGTCCCGGGGATTTATCAACTTTCAGCCCCATTAATTTCCCCAATACAACCTTCCTACTAATACTAATTTCCTTCAATTCCTCATTTTCCTTAATCCCTTGGATCTCTTAGGTTGGGAGATTCCTTGTATCCTCCTCAGTGAAGACAGTCACAATCATTTAGCTTCTCTGCCATTTCTCTATTCCCCATTACAAATTCTCCTGACTTTGCCTGTAATGGACCCACATTTGTCTTAGCCAAACGTTTCCTTTTTATGTACCAATAGCTTTTACAGTTCGTTTTTATGTTTTTTGCTAGCTTATGTTCATATTCTATTCGCCCTTTCTTTATCAGTTTCTTGGTCCTCCTTTGCTATATTCTAAAATCCTCCCAATCCTCAGGTTTACTACTATTTCTGACAACTTTATAGGCCTTTTATTTTAATCTTACACAAACCTTAGCTTCCTTCATTAGCCACAGTTGACTGACTTTTCTTTTTGGGATTTTGTGCTTTGAAGCAATTTATAGTTGCTATAAATTATGTAATAATTCTTCAAAGACTATCCACTGCCTAAGTACTGTCATACCTTTTAATGTATTTTCCCAATCCACCTCAGCCAATTTGCCCCTCATACTTTCATAATTTCCTTTGTTCAAATTCAACACCCTGCTTTCAGATTGAACTACCTCACTTTCAAACATAATGTAAAATTCTATCATGTTATGATCACTCATCCCTAAAAAGTTCTTTTACAACAAGATTATTTAGCCCCTTCTCAATACATAATACGAGATCTAAAATAGCCTGTTCTCTAGTCAGTTCCTCAAAATACTGCTCTAGAAAACCATTCCGAACATACTCCAGAAACTTCTCCTCCACAGCATTAGTGCTCAATAGGTTTACCCTCTCTATCTGCAGATTTAAGTCACCCATGATTACTGAATTACCAATGCTATATGCTTCTCTAATCTTCTGATTAATACCATGCCCCACATGACCAGTACAACTCCGACCAATATTAGCTGCCCTTGCTGTTTCTTAACTCCACCCAAATAGATTCCACATTTTACTCTTCCAATCAGAGATCCTCCCTTACTAATGTACTGATCCCATCCCTTATTATATCAGCGCAACACCACCTCCTTTCCCTTTTTGCCTGTCCTTCCTAAACGTCGAATATCCTTGAGTATTCAGTTCCCAGTCTTGGCCACCCTGTAGCCACGTTTCCGTAATGGCAAATAGATCATACCCATTTACCTCTACTTGTGCCTTTAAATCATCTACCTTGTTGCTAATGCTGCGTGCACTCAGGTAGAGTGTCCGTAACTTTGTCTTTATGTCATTATTCTGCATTCTAAGCCTAGTTGATGCTCGCCTTTGTTTCACCTGCCTGTTAATTTCTCTTGCTACTTTTGTACTTCCTTTTACGAGCTTTACTTCCTTCCAATTTGAGCTACCTCTCAGGTTCTCATCCCCCTGACAAGCTAGTTTAAACCCTCCCCAACAGTACTAGCGAATATCCCTGCAAGGATATAAGTCCCAGTCCTGTTAAGGTGCAACCCATCCATCTTGTACAGGTCCCAACTGCCCCAAAACCGGTGCCAATGCCTCAGAAATCTGATGCCCTCCCTTCAACACCAATTCTCCAGCCACATGTTCAATCAATCAATCCTCTTATTCCAATGCTCACTTACACGTGGTACTGGGAGTTCTTCTTCTTTGGCCTCCTTGTCTCAAGAGACAATGGGTAAGCGCCTGGAGGTGGTCAGTGGTTTCTGCAGCAGCACCTGGAGTGGCTATAAAGGCCAATCCTAGAGTGACAGACTCTTCCACAGGTGCTGCAGATAAAATTGGTTGTCGGGGCTGTTACACAGTTGGCTCTCTCCTTGCGCTTCTGTCTTTTTTCCTGACAACTGCTAAGTCTCTTCGACTCGCCACGCTTTAGCCCCGCCTTTATGGTTGCCCGCCAGCTCTGGCGATCGCTGGCAACTGACTCCCACAACTTGTGATCAATGTCACAGGTCTTCATGTCGCATTTGCAGACATCTTTAAAGCGGAACCATGGACAGCCGGTGGGTCTGGTACCAGTGATGGGCTCGCTGTACAGTGTGTCCTTGGGGATCCTGCCATCTTCCATGCTGCTCACATGGCCAAGCCATCTCAGGCGCCACTGGCTTAGTACGGTGTATATGCTGGGGATGTTGGCCGCCTCGAGGACTTCTGTGTTGGAGATACGGTCCTCCCACCTGATGCCAAGGATTCTCCGGAGGCAGCGAAGATGGAATGAATTGAGACGTCGCTCTTGGCTGACGTACGTTGTCCAGGCCTCGCTGCCGTAGAGCTAGGTACTGAGGACACAGGCTTGATACACTTGGACTTTTGTGTTCTGTGTCAGTGCGCCATTTTCCCACACTCTCTTGGCCAGTCTGGACATAGCAGAGGAAGCCTTTCCCATGCGCTTATTTAATTCTGCATCGAGAGACAGGTTACTGGTGATAGTTGAGCCTAGGTAGGTAAACTCTTGAACCACTTCCAGAGCGTGGTCGCCGATATTGATAGATGGGGCATTTCTGACGTCCAGTTCCATGATGTTTGTTTTCTTGAGGCTGATGGTTAGGCCAAATTCATTGCAGGCAGCCGCAAACCTGTTGATGATTCTCTGCAGACACTCTTCAGTGTGAGATGTTAATGCAGCATCGTCAGCAAAGAGGAGTTCCCTGGTGAGGACTTTCCGTACTTTGGTCTTCGCTGTTAGACGGGCAAGGTTGAACAACCTGCCACCTGATCTTGTATGGAGGAAAATTCCTTCTTCTGAGGACTTGAATGCATGTGAGAGCAGCAGGGAGAATAAGATCCCAAACAGTGTAGGTGCGAGAACACAGCCCTGTTTCACGCCACTCAGGAGTGGAAAGGGGTCTGATGAGGCACCGCAATGCTGAATTGTGCCTTTCATATTGTCATGGAATAAGGTGATGATACTTAGTAGCTTTGGTGGGCATCCAATCTTTTCTAGTAGTCTGAAGAGACCACTTCTGCTGACGCGGTCAAAGGCTTTGGTGAGATCAATGAAAGCAACGTAGAGGGGCATCTGTTGTTCACGACATTTCTCCTGTAGCTGGCGAAGGGAGACCAGCATGTCAATGGTGGATTTCTCTGCTTGAAAGCCACACTGTGTCTCAGGATAGTCACGCTCAGCCAGCTTCTGGAGCCTGTTTAAAGTGACACGAGCGAAGACTTTCCCCACTATGCTGAGCAGGGAGATTCCACGGTTGTTGTAGCAGTCACCGCGGTCACCCTTGTTCTTATAGAGGGTGATGATATTGGCATGGCGCATGTCCTGTGGTACTGCTCCCTCATCCCAGCACAGGCAAAGCAGTTCGTGCAGAGCTGAAAGTATAGCAGGCTTGGCACTCTTGATTATTTCAGGGGTAATGCCGTCCTTCCCAGGGGCTTTTCCGCTGGCTAGAGAATCAATGGCATCACTTAGTTCCGATTTTGTTGGCTCTACGTCCATGACTGGCAGAGACAGGGTTGCATTGAGGGCGGTCTCAGTGACAACATTTTCCCTGGAGTACAGTTCTAGGTAGTGTTCCACCCAGCGGTCCATTTGCTTGCGTTGGTCAGTGATTGTGTCCCCTAATTTAGATTTGAGGGGGGCAATCTTCTTGATTGTTGGCCTAAAAGCTCTCTTAAGGCCATCATACATCCCTCTGATATTTCTTGTGTCAGAGGCCAGCTGAATATGACTGCATAGGTGTTGCCAGTAGTCATTTACGCAGTGCCTGGCTGTTCTTTGTGCAGTGCCTCTGGCAGCTTTAAGTGCTACGGATGTTAGCTTGCTGGGGGCTTTCTTGTAGTTCAGCAGTGCAATGCGCTTAGCGGCTATGACAGTTTCCAGCTCTTCAATGTGAGATTCAAACCAGTTTGCATTCCGCTTCACACAATTGCCATAGGTGATCATTGCTGAGTCATAGATGGCGTCTCTGATGTGGGCCCACTTGGTCCCTGCATCCCCTGTGGGAGTGTTTTGGAGGGCTTTTTCAAGTGAATTTAGAAACTTGCGTAACAGCTGTGGATGAGAAATTCTGCTCGTGTTGATGCGCGGGCGGCCCTTCTGCTTGGAGTGATGCAGCTTCTTTGGTTTGAGTCTAACCTTGCTGCACACCAGGGAGTGGTCGATGTCGCAGTCCGCACTGTGGAAGCTGCGTGTGATTTGAACACTGTTTCAAGAGGCTCGCCTTGTGACGATGAGGTCCAGCTGGTGCCAACGACGTGATCTTGGGTGCCTCCAAGAAACCTGGTGACAGGGTTTAGTGTGAAAGAATGAGTTGATGATGCACAGGTTATGATAGGTACACAACTCAAGCAGTCTCTGTCCATTCTCATTGATCCTTCCAATGCCATAGCGCCCAAGGCAGGAAGGCCATGAGTCATGGTCGGCCCCAACCCTGGCATTAAAGTCCCCCAGCAGGAATAGGTGTTCGGTATTGGCAATGCTACTAATGATATTATGGAGTTCCTCATAGAACTGGTCTTTAGCTTCAGGTGGGGAGAAGAGTGTTGGAGCATAGATGCTGAGTAGGTGTACTGGGCCAGAGGCGGTGAACAGTCGGATGGACAGTATGCGTTCCGAGCCATTTGAGGGTGGCTCCATCATGCTGAGCAAAGAGTTTCTGATGGCAAAGCCCACTCCGTGCTGTCTTGGTTCTTCAGGATCCCTCCCCTGCCAGAAGAAGGTGTAGTCTTGCTCTCTTAGAGATCCGCTCGCAGGGAGGCGTGTCTCCTGAAGTGCTGCAATGTCCACATTGAGTCTACTGAGCTCGTTGTTGATGATGGCGGTCTTCCGAGAATCGTTGATTTGTGTAAAGTCTTCCGACAGGCCAGGACACATAGTTCTGAAGTTCCAGCTTGCAAAACGAAGGGCTGGTACCTTCTTTCCTTTTTTGGTCGTGCTGTTAGGCGCGGTGTTGCAGTCCACTTGTCGGGCAATGACCCTGAGCTCCAAGCACCCATTGAAGCAGGTGGACTGTGGCGAAACAGAACCTTACTGACCAGGGGCTGCCCGGTTTGAGGCGGGCGGTAGCTGTCCAGTGAGATGCGATGACCTCTCCCTAATCCTAATCCTGAGATTACTGCTCTTGAGGTCCTGCTTTTTAATTTCCTTCCTAACTCCCTAAAATCTGCTTTCAGGACCTCATCCCTCTTCCTTCCAATGTCATTGCTACCAATGTGAACCTCTGGCTGGTCACCCTCCCCCAGAATGGTGTCCTGCAGCCGTTCCATGACATCCTTGACCCTAGCACCAGGGAGGCAACATACCAGCCTGGAGTCACGTTTATCTCCGCAGAAACCCCTGCCTGATCCCCTGACTATCGAATCCCCTAACACTATTGCTCTTCCACTCTTTCTTCCCTCCTGTGCAGTTGAGCCACCCGTGGTGCCACGGACTTTGCTCAGGCTGCACTCCCCTGAGGAACCATCGCCCTCATCAGTATACAAAATGGAAAACCCATTAGCAAGCAAGATAGACTCAGGGTTCTCTTAGACTGCCTGGCGGTCACCCATTCCCTTTCTGCCTGCATGCTCCGAATATGAATTGTGACCACCTCCCTAAACATGCTATCCACGTAGTCATCAGCCTCACGAATGCACAACAGTGACTCCAGTCACCGCTTAACTTCTGAAACCCGGAACTAAAGCTTCTGCAGCCAGTGACACATCCTGCAGATGTGTTCGTCTGGTACACATGGTGCGTCCATGACTTCCCAGATACTGCAAGATGTACATTCTACTTGGCCGAGCTGACCTGCCATAACGTAACTGTAAAAACTATTTATTACAATCAGAATAAGTATAACAACTTACCAGTTACTCACCAATCAGCTTCTTCCCCTGTACCGAAGTAAGAGCCTGCTACTGCTGAAAAAAGGTAGAAAAAGAAAGAAGCACCTCCCTCACTCACCAAACTCCCACTTTACACTGTGCACTCAAAGCAGCATTCATTGCAGATGAAGCAGCACCGAGGAAGCCCTGCTTTTATACTTTGAGAAACAACTGATTCAAGCTTCTGAAAACCAGTTGAAGCCAGCTACCTAGCTGCAGCTGCTCCCAGAGAGCTTGTGTACCTCCGTTTTAAGGCTGGAATAAAACGTAACTTTCTTAACTTAAGGAGCAATTTTTAGTTAATTGTTAAATTGAAGAAAACACTTTAGATAGAAATTGATCCTTAAAACTTCGACACACCAGCTCTCAGTGCAGTCCTTGGCATTACCATCACTGAATCCCCCACTATCAACATCCTGGGGGTTACCAGTGACGAAGAAACTGAAATGGACCAGCCAGATAAACACTGTGGCTATGAGAGCAGGTCAGAGACTTGGAATTTTGCAATGAGTAACTCACCTCCTGTCTCCCCAGTGTCTGCCCATCATCTACAAGGCACAAGTCAGGAGTATGATGGAATACTCTCCACTTGCCTGGACGGGTGCATCTCCAACAACGCTCAAGAAGCTCGACACCATCCAGGACAAAGCAGTCCACTTGACTGGCTCCCATCCACAAACTTCCACTCACTCCACCACCGCTGCCCAGTGGCAGCAGTGTGCAACATATACAAGATGCACTGCAGCAATTCACCAAGGTACTTTGACAGCACCTTCCAAACCTACGACCTCTACCAACTAGAAGGAGAAGGGCAGCAGATGCATGGGAACACCACACCAAGTTCCCCTCCAAGTCATACACCATCCTGACCTGGAACTATATCGCCGTTCCTTCACTGTCACTGGGTCAAAATCCTGGAACTCACTTCCTAACCATGTACCTATGCCTGAAGGACTGCAGCAGTTCAAGAAGGCAGCTCACCACCACCTTCTCAAGGGTAATTAGGGATGGGCAATAAATGCTGGCCTAGCCATCAAAGCCCACATCCCATGAACGAATGAAAAAAAAAGACTTGTCGAATGTTCTGTTAGGTACACTGATCATGGTTTCAAGGCTTGTTTTTTGAGACAGACCCTAACTGAATGGAGAAAAAACCTCAGGTTTCTGGGAAGCCATCCAAGGACAGATCACACAGGAGTGGAGTGCGAGCCAGCTGACGAAAAGTGAAGGTTGGTTCCAGGAGCTGGCTGCAGCTAGTTCTGTTATTTAAGCTAATACTGGTGGACCTACGCCATCAAGACTGTCATGAGCAGAACTGAGGAAGTTCTGGACAGGTGCGCTGTTTTGGGAAAAGACCATACCCATGGAATGTGGGTTGAAGGGAAACTGATGTCAGATGAGAACTGGTGGCTGCATCTTGGAAGAAAAGAGCTGGAGATTTATCTGAGAAAGTTCAGAGCTTTGAAGAACTTTGTGGCTATAATTGGTGATATATATTGAGATAGAGTCCATGGTTTGCGAGATTAGTAGGGAGCGTGTGTGAACTGTGTCTGAACTGATGACTTGTCGAATGTTCTGTTCGGTGCACTGACCCTTGAAGCAAAGCTTTTTTTTTTCTAGCAAGACCTTAACTGAAAGGGAAACCTAACTGAAACAGAAATGGAAGCTAAAACGGAAACAGGAACAGGCACTAAAATTCAGGTTTCTAGGGAAACAGAAACAGTTGGAACCAGATAAAAAGGACACAGAGCCATCCAAGCTCAGAACACACAGGAGTACGGTGCCGACAGATTAAAGAAAGTGAAGGCTGAATCCAGGAGCTGTTTCTGTTACTTAAATTAACTAATTAACCAGACCCAGCCATGCAGTTCACAGGGTTGTCACTGAAAGGCTCAAATAAAGGTAATATTGGTGGATTCACACCATCAAGACTGTTGTGAGCAAAGCTGAGGTGGTTCTGGAGAAGTATGTCTTTTGTTGAAGACCATACCTGTGGAGTTCGAATTGAAGGAGAACTGCTGTCAGATGAGAATCAGTGGCTACATCTTGGAAGACCGGAGCTGGAGATCTACCCGAGGAAGTTCAGAGCTTTGAAGAACTTTGTAGCTGTATTTGGTGCCTTTTACGCTGTGTGGAATGATCAGTAAATCTTTGAGATCTGTCTGTTATATCTGCAGGGCTACAGGGATCGAGTAGGGAAGTGGGACTGACTACTGAATTGCTCTGTGGAGAGCTGTCATGGACATGATGGACTGAATGGCCTCCTTCTCTGCCGTAAATGACTCTATGACTCTAAAATAGACAACAAAGGAGTCATTCAGTCACGAGTGGTATATTTCTATGATGGTTAATGTGTAATTTGTAATATAGATATTGACTGTGATCTATCTGTTAATTCATGTTTAATTTAAATTGATTTTGGTTTGATTGTTAAAGTAAAAGTTATAAAAGTGAAATCTTGTCCAATTTTTTTTATTGGGGTCATTCGGTAAATTCAGTTCTTTCAGTTTTTTGATCTCCACAGAAATCATTACAAAACTGGGATTGATCCAAATTAGGCTGTGAAATGGGTTCACTGGAATCTTCCAGAACTTAAACAAGATTTCACATTTACTTTTGTTGTATTCCGTGGGAACTCAACGTGAGTACTAATGATGCTCAGGATTTTGAGGATATGCCCTGGAACGGTTGACAAAAGATAATTTGAAGGGCATAGCAGGAAGCATAGGGGTCAGCTTAAAATCAGGGGCTAAGAAGGCAGAGATCATTGAAGGATTGGCTCCTCATTTGAAGCTTGTGAAAAAAAAGGATGTTTCTGTTAGTGTTCAAACTAGAACTAGCCAAAACTGAATTCGCAAAAGGGATGAAATTGGAAAGGGAAAGAGAAAAAAAAAGGGAAATGCGAAAACATGAATTAGGAAGAGAAATGTAAAAACTTGAATTAGAATTTGAAAGAGAAAGTGACCAAGAGAAATTACAATTGGAAAGGGAAAAGCTCAAAGTCCGTGAACGTGCAATGGAGGTGAAAGGTGAGGGCGACCCAGAACAAACTTCTTGAAGTTTTTATTTGGCATAGAATATTCACTTGGTAGCTAAATTTAATGAAAAGAGATTAAAAATGTACTTTCTGTCATTTGAGAAAATTGCCACGAATTTGAATTGGCCTAACTCATGGTGTATTCGTAGCAAAAGCTTTGCAAGTGCACTCATTTCTTTCAGAAGACCACTTATAGGTCTATGGGTAAAGACTGCTGTTCTCAATGACGATGAGTTGGTACCAGAGGCCTATAGACAGAAGTTCAGAAATTTAAAAAGGAAACAGGGCCAGACATAAGTGGAATTTGCTAGAGAGAAGGAAATGGTGTTTCATAGGGGGTATAGTTCTGATGAAGGGTCACTGACCTGAAACTTTAACTTTGCTTCTCTCTCCACAGATGCTGCAGACCTGCTGAGTATTTCCAGCATTTCTTGTTTGTGTTTCAGATTTCCAGCATCTGCTGTACTTTGCTTTTATTATAGATTGACAAAGATTGCACAAGACATTGAGAGCCTGAAGTAAGGGATTCTCCTTCCAACAAAGGAGATTTAAAAGAAATGTACAAGATTATGACATACGAACGTAGGCCATTTGGCCCATCTAGCCTGCTCTGCAATTCAATAAGATCATGGCTGATCTGTTTGTTTCTCGAATTCTACATAAAGCCAATGAGCTGAGGACACAGATAGACACATGGCAACACGATATTGTTGCAAAAACGGAAACTTGGCTTAAAGTGGGGCAAGAATGGCAGCTCAACATCCCAGGATATAGAGTTTTCAGGCGGCAGAGATAGGGGGATAAAAAAGGAGGAGGTGTGGCATTATTGGTTAAGGAATCAATAACAGCTGTGAGGAAGGATGATACGCTAAATGAATCATCAAATGAGGCCATATGGGTGGAGATCAGAAATACAAAAGGGGCAGCCACAATACTAGGAGTGTACTATAGCCCCCCAAACAGTGAGAGGGAGATAGAGGAACAAATATGTAGGCAAAATTCTGAGTGTAAAAACTATGGGCAAAAATAGTTGGGGATTTCAACTACCCCAACATCAACTGGGATACAAACAATATGAAGGGCACAGAGGGCACAAACTTCTTGAACTGCATTCAAGAGAACAAGCCCAACAAGAGGAGGCGCAATTCTAGATTTAGTCTTCGCTAATGAAGCTGGGCAAGTAGATGAAGTAGCAGTGGGTGACCATTTCGGAGATAGCGATCATAATATAGTTAGTTTCAGCATAATCATGGAAAAGGACGAAGTTAAGACAGAAGTTAAAGTTCAAAATTGGGGGGGAAGGCAAATTTTACGAAACTGAGGGGCGATCCGGCGATAGTGGAAAGGATACAGCTACTGGAAGGAAAATCAGTGGCAAACCAGTGGGAGGCATTCAAAAGCCAGATTCTACAGGCAGTGTAGGCATGTCCCCACAAAAATAAAGGGTGGTACAGCCAAATCTAGAACCCCCCGGTTATCTGGAGGCTTACAGGGTATACTGAAGCAGGAAAAGAAAGCTAATGACGATCACAAAAAACTTAATACTTTAGAAAGCATAGAGGAGTATAGAAAGTTCAGGGGTGAAGTAAAAAAGGAAATTAGCAAAGCACAGAGAGGACATGAAAAAAATATTGGCAGGCAAAATCAAGGAAAACCCAAAGATGTTTTATCAGTACATTAAGAGCAAGTGGATAACTAAGGAAGGGGTAGGGCCTGCCAGAGATGTACAAGGGAACTTGCATGTCATATAGTTATACAGTACAGAAACAGGCCCTTCGGCCCATCATGTCCGTGCCGGCCATCAAGCAATGATCTATTCTAATCCCATTTTCCAGTACTTGGCCCCATAGCCTTGTATGCTATGGAGTTTCAAGTGCTCATCTAAATACTTCTTAAATGTTGTGAGGGTACCTGCCTCTACCACCCCTTCAGGCAATGTGTTCCAGATTCCAACCACCCTCTGGGTGAAAAAAATCTTTCCTCAAATCCCCTCCAAACCTCCTGACCCTGACCTTAACTCTATGCCCCCTGGTTATTGACACCTTCACTAAGGGAAAAAGTTCCTTCCGATCTTTTTTATTTTTTTTAAAATCTCTTTTGTCAATTTAGAGCGGAGGGAATGGAAGTTGCATGCTCCTCTTGCAGGATGTGGGAGGTAAGGGTCACCACTTGTGTCCCTGCTGACAGGAGGCTGAGGGGGTGATAGAGAGCAGTTATGGGGGAAGTAGTGACACCTAAGTTACAGGATAAAGGTAGCTGGGTGACCGTCAGGGGAGGGAAAGGGAATAGGCGCACAGTGCAGGAATCCCCTGTGGCCGTTCCCCTCAATAATCAGTATACCGTTTTGGATACGGTTGGGGGGGGGACGACCTACCAGGGGAAAGCCACAACGGCCAGGTCTCTGGCACTGAGCCTGGCTCTGTGGCTCAGAAGGGAAGGGGGGAGAATAGGAGAGCGATAGTAATAGGAGATTCAATGGTTAGAGGAACAGACAGGAGATTCTGTGGTCGCGAACGAGATTCCCAGATGGTATGTTGCCTCCCGGGTGCCAGGGTCAGGGATGTCTCGGATCGAGTCTACAGGATTCTTAAGGGGGAGGGGGAGCAGCCAGAAGTCGTGGTACACATCGGTACCAATGACATAGCTAGGAAAAGGGATCAGGACCTGAAAAGCGAATATAGGGAGTTAGGTTGGAAGCTAAAAGGCAGGACGAGCAGAGTAGTAATCTCAGGATTGATACCGGTGCCACGTGCTAGTGAGGCGAGAAACAGAGAGCGAGTGCAGCTGAACACGTGGCTACAGAGCTGGTGTAGGAGGGAGGGCTTCAGATATGTGGATCATTGGGATATCTTCTGGGGAAGGTGGGACCTGTACAAGAAGGACGGGTTGCATCTGAACTGGAGGGGCACCAATATCCTGGGCGGGAGGTTTGCTAGAGCTCTTCGGGAGGGTTTAAACTAATTTGGCAGGGGGATGGGAACCGGAGCTACGGATCAGTGGATGGGGTAGCTGTTGAACAGGCAGATACAGAGTGCAGAGAGTTTGTGAGGAAGGTTAGACAGTTGACAGGGCAAAGCTGCAGCCAGTATGATGGGTTGAAGTGTGTCTATTTTAACGCAAGAAGTGTCAGGAATAAGGGTGATGAACTTAAGAGCATGGATCAGTACTTGGAGCTACGATGTTGTGGCCATTACGGAGACTTGGATATCACAGGGGCAAGAATGGATGTTGGATGTTCCGGGGTTTAGATGATTCAAAAGGAATAGGGAGGGAGGTAAAAGAGGTGGGGGAGTGGCATTGCTAATCAGGGATAGTATCACAGCTGCAGAAAGGGAGGTCGTCGAGGAGGGTTTGTCTACTGAGTCAGTATGGGTGGAAGTCAAACAGGAAAGGAGTAGTCACTTTATTGGGAGTTTTCTATAGCCCCCCCAATAGCAACAGAGACACGGAGGAACAGATTGGGAGGCAGATTTTGGAAAGGTGCAGAAGTAACAGGGTTGTTGTCATGGGTGACTTCAACTTCCCTAATATTGATTGGAACCTCCTTAGTGCAAATAGTTTGGATGGAGCAGATTTTGTCAGGTGTGTCTAGGAAGGTTTCCTGACTCAATATGTAGATAGGCCGACTAGAGGGGAGGCTATGTTGGATTTGGTGCTTGGCAACAAACCAGGCCAGGTGGCAGATCTCTCAGTGGGAGAGCATTTCGGTGATAGTGATCACAACTCCCTGACCTTTACTATAGTCATGGAGAGGGATAGGAGCAGACGGGATGGAAAAATATTTAATTGGGGGAGGGGGAATTACAATGCTATTAGGCAGGAACTCGGGAGCTTAAATTGGGAACAGATGTTCTCGGGGAAATGCACGACAGAAATGTGGAGGTTGTTCAGGGAGCACTTGCTGCGACTGCTGGATAGGTTTGTCCCGATGAGGCAAGGAAGGGATGGTAGGGTGAAGGAACCTTGGATGACAAGAGATGCGGAACAGCTAGTCAAGAGGAAGAAGGAAGCTTACTTAAGGTTGAGGAAGCAAGGATCAGACAGGGCTCGAGAGGGTTACAAAGTAGCCAGGAAGGAACTAAAGAATGGACTTAGGAGAGCTAGAAGGGGACATGAAAAAGTCTTGGCAGGTAGGATTAAGGAAAATCCCAAGGCGTTCTACACTTATGTGAGGAACAAGAGGATGGCCAGAGTGAGGGTAGGGCTGATCAGGGATAGTGGAGGGAACTTGTGCCTGGAGTCGGAGGAGGTAGGGGAGGTCCTAAATGAATACTTTGCTTCAGTATTCACTAGTGAGAGGGACCTTGTCGTTTGTGAGGACAGCGTGAAACAGGCTGATATGCTCGAACAGGCTGATGTTAAGAAGGAGGATGTGCTGGAAATTTTGAAAGACATGAGGATAGATAAGTCCCCGGGGCCAGACGGGATATACCCAAGGTTATTATGGGAAGCGAGGGAAGAGATTGCCGCGCCTTTGGCGATGATCTTTGCGTCCTCACTGTCCACTGGAGTAGTACCAGATGATTGGAGGGTGGCAAATGTTATTCCCTTGTTCAAGAAAGGGAATAGGGATAACCCTGGGAATTACAGACCAGTCAGTCTTACATCGGTGGTGGGCAAATTATTGGAGAGGATTCTGAGAGACAGGATTTATGATTATTTGGAAAAGCATAGTTTGATTAGAGATAGTGAGCATGGCTTTGTGAGGGGCAGGTCATGCCTCACAAGCCTTATTGAATTCTTTGAGGATGTGACAAAACACATTGATGAAGGAAGAGCAGTGGATGTGGTGTATATGGATTTTAGCAAGGCGTTTGATAAGGTTCCCCATGGTAGGCTCATTCAGAATGTGAGGAGGCATGGGATTCAGGGAAATTTGGCTGTCTGGATACAGAATTGGCTGGCCATAGAAGACAGAGGGTGGTAGTAGATGGAAAGTATTCAGCCTGGAGCTCGATGACCAGTGGTGTTCCGCAGGGATCTGTTCTGGGACCTCTGCTCTTTGTGATTTTTATAAATGACTTGGATGAGGAAGTGGAAGGCTGGGTTAGTAAGTTTGCCGATGACACGAAGGTTGCTGGAGTTGTGGATAGTGTGGAGGGCTGTTGTAGGTTGCAACGGGACATTGACAGGATGCAGAGCTGGGCTGAGAAGTGGCAGATGGAGTTCAACCTGGAAAAGTGTGAAGTGATTCATTTTGGAAGGTTGAATTTGAATGCAGAATACAGGCTTAAAGACAGGATTCTTGGCAGTGTGGAGGAACAGAGGGATCTTGGGGTCCACATCCATGGATCCCTCAAAGTTGCCACCCAAGATGATAGGGTTGTTAAGAAGGCGTATGGGGTGTTGGCTTTCATTAACAGGGGGATTGAGTTTAAGAGCCGCGAGGTTATGCTGCAGCTCTATAAAGCCCTGGTTAGACCACACTTGGAATATTGTGTTCAGTTCTGGTCGCCTCATTATCGGAAGGATGTGGAAGCTTTAGAGAGGGTGCAGAGGAGATTTACCAGGATGCTGCCTGGACTGGAGGGCATGTCTTATGAAGAAAGATTGAGGGAGCTAGGGCTTTTCTCATTGGAGCGAAGAAGGATGAGAGGTGACTTGATAGAGGTGTACAAGATGATGAGAGGCATAGATAGAGTGGATAGCCAGAGACATTTTCCCAGGGCGGAAAGGGCTATCACCAGGGGGCATAATTTTAAGGTGATTGGAGGAAGGTTTAGGGGAGATGTCAGAGGTAGGTTCTTTACACAGAGAGTGGTGGGTGCGTGGAATGCACTGCCAGCGGTGGTAGTAGAAGCAGATACATTAGGGACATTTAAGCAATTCTTGGATAGGTACATGGATGATAGTAGAATGAAGGGTATGTAGGTAGTTTGATCTTAGAGTAGGTTAAAGGGTCGGCACAACATCGTGGGCCGAAGGGCCTGTACTGTGCTGTACTGTTCTATGTTCTATCTAACCTACCAATGACCCTCATAATTTTGTACACCTCAATCAGGTCCCCCTCAGCCTTCTCTGCTCTAAGGAAAACAACCCTAGCCTATCCAGTCTCTCTTCATAATTGAAATGCTCCAGCCCAGGCAACATTCTGGTGAATCTCCTCTGCAGCCTCTCCAGTGCAATCACATCTTTCCTATAGTGTGGCGACCAGAACTGTAGAGTACTCCAACTGTGGGCACCTAGCATTTTATACAGCTCCATCATAACCTCCCTGCTCTTATATTCTGTGCCTCAGCTAATAAAGGCAAGTATCCCATATGCCTTCCTAATCATCTTATCTACCTGTGCTGCTGCCTTCAATGATCTATGGACAAGTACACCAAGGTCCAAGGATGCAGATGATGTGGGGAGAGGTCTTAATGAATTTTTTGCCACTGTCTTCACAGAGGACAGGGATGATGCAGACATCGTAGTAAAGGAGGAGTGTGAAATATTAGATACGATCAGCAAAATTAGAGAGGAAGTACTAGAGGGTCTGACATCCTTGAAAGTGGATAATTCACCAGGGATGGACGGATTGCATCCCAGGTTGTTAAAGAAAGCCAGGGAGGAAATAGCAGATGTGCTGAGGATCATCTTCAAATCCTCACTTGATACGGGAGAGGTGCCAGAGGATTGGAGGTCTGCGAACATTATAACATTGTTTAAAAGGGGAAAATAATTATAGACTGGTCAGCCTGGACTCGGTGGTGAGTAAATTATTGGAACCAATTCTGAGGGACAGGATAAACTGCCACTTAGAAAGGCACGGACTGATGTGGGATAGTCAACATGAATTTGTTAAGGGAAGGTCATGTCTTACTAATTTAATTCAATTCTTTGAGGAAGTAACATAGAAACATAGCAAAATAGGAGCAGGAGTAGGCCATTTATCCCTTCGAGCCTGCTCTGCCATTCAATACGATCATGGCTGATCATCCAAACTCAGTAACCTGTTCCTGCTTTCTCCCCGTATCCCTTGATCCCATTAGCCTAAGAATTATATCCACCTCTTTCTTGAATATATTTAATGATTTGGCCTCAAATGCTTTCCGTGGTAGAGAATTCCACAGGTTCACCACACTCCGGGTGAAGAAATCTCTCCTCATCTCAGTCCTAAATGGCTTACCCCTTATCCTTAGGCTGTGACCCCTGGTCCTGGACTCCCCCGCCATCGGGGACATTCTTCCTGCATCTAGTCTGTCCAGTCCTGTTAGAATTTTGGACGTTTCTATGAGATTCCCCTCTCATTCTTGTAAACTCTAGTGAATACAAGCCTAATCGTCCCAATCTCTCTTCATACGTCAGTCCTGCCATCCCAGGAATCAGTCTGGTGAACCTTCGCTGCACTCCCTCCATAGCAAGAACATTCTTCCTCAGATAAAGGGACCAGAACTGAACACAATACTCCAGATGTGGTCTCACCAAGGCCTTGTATAATTGCAGCAAGACATCCTTGCTCCTGCACTCGAATCCTCTCGCTATGAAGGCCGACATACCATTTGCCTTCTTAACTGCCTGCTGCACCTGCATGCTTACTTCAGCGACTGGTGCACAAGGACACCCAGGTCTCGCTGCACCTCCCCCTTTCCCAATCTATCACCGTTCAGGTAATAATCTGCCTTTCTGTTTTTGCCACCAAAGTGGATAACCTCACATTTATCCACATTATACTGCATCTGCCATGTATTTGCCCGCTCACTCAACCTGTCCAAATCACACTGGAGCTTCTCTGCATCCTCCTCACAGCTCACACTCCCGCCCAGCTTTGTGTCGTCTGCAAACTTGGATATATTACATTTAATTCCCTCATCTATATCATTAATATATATTGTGAATAGCTGGGGTCCAAGCACTGATCCCTGCGGTACCCCACTAGTCACTGCCTGCCACTTGGAAAAAGACCCGTTTATTCCTACTCTGTTTCCTGTCTGCCAACCAGTCCTCTATCCATGTCAGTACCTTTCCCCCAATCCCATGTGCTTTAATTTTGCACGCTAATCTCTTATCTGGGACCTTATCGAAAGCCTTCTGAAAGTCCAAATACACCACATCCACTGGTTCTCCCTTATCTATTCTACTAGTTACATCCTCAAAAAATTCCAGTAGATTTGTCAAGCATGATTTCCCTTTCGTAAATCCATGTTGACTTTGTCCAATCCTGTCATTGTTTTCCAAGTGCTCTGCTGTTACATCTTCTATAATGGACTCTAGCATTTTCCGCACGACTGATGTCAGGCTAACAGGTCTATAATTCCCTGTTTTCTCTCTACTTCCTTTTTCAAATAGTGGGGTTACATTAACTACCCTCCAATCCATTGGAACTGTTCCAGAAGCTATAGAATTTTAAAAAATGACCAGCAATGCATCTACTATTTCTCGGGCCACTTCCTTAAGTACACTGGGATGTAGATTACCAGATGTAGATTTATCAAAGAACAAAGAACAGTACAGCACAGGAACAGGCCATTCGGCCCTCCAAGCCTGCGCTGATCTTGATGCCTGTCTAAACTAAAACCTTCTGCACTTCCGGGGTCTGTCCCAATCCCTCTATTCCCATCCTATTCATGTATTTGTCAAGATGCCTCCTAAACGTCGTTATCGTACCTGCTTCCACCACCTCCCCTGGCAGCAAGTTCCAGGCACTCACCACCCTCTGTGTAAAAAACTTGCCTTGCACATCCCCTCTAAACTTTGCCCCTCGCACCTTAAACCTATGTCCCCTAGTAACTGACTCTTCCACCCTAGGAAAAAGCTTCTGACTATGCACTCTGTTCATGCCACTCATAACTTTGTAAACCTCTATCAGATTGCCTGTCGACCTCTGTCATTCCAGTGAAAACAATCCGAGTTTATCCAACCTCTCCTCATAGCTAATGCCCTCCAGACCAGGCAACATCCTGGTAAACCTCTTCTGTACCCTCTCTAAAGTCTCCACATCCTTCTGGTAGTGTGGCGACCAGAATTATCGCCCTTCAATCCCATCAATCCCAGGGCCTGGTAATCTACATCCCTACTAATACTGATTTCATACAGTCCCTCCTTCTCACTAGATTATATGTTCCCCAACATTTCTGGGAGGCAATTTGTGTCCGCCTTTGTGAAGACAGAACCATAGTATGTATTTAATTGGTCTGCCATTTCTTTGTTCCCCGTTCTAAATTCCCCGATTTCTGACTGTAAGGGACCCACATTTGTGGTCACTAATCTTTTTCCCTTCACATATCTATAGAAGCATTTCCAGTCAGTTTTTATGTTCTCTGCAAGTTCATTCTGAATCTCTGTTTTCCCCTTCCTAATCAATCCGTTTGCTGAATTCTAAACTACTTCCAATCCTCAGGTTTGCTGCTTGTTCTGGCCATTTTATATTTCTCCTCCTTGGATCTAATACTATCCCTAATTTCTTTTGTAAGCCACAGTTCAGCCACCCTTCCTGTTTTATTTTTGCGCCAGACAGGAATGAACAATTATTGTAATTCATCCATGCGCTCTTTAAATGCTAGCCATTGCCTATCCACTGTCAACCCTTTAAGTAACGTTCCCCAATCTATCAAAGTCAACTCGGGCATCATACCTTCATAGTTTCCTTTATTTAGATTCAGGACCCTAGTCTCGGAACCAAGTCTCTCACTCCATCTTAATGAAGAATTCAATCATGTTATGGTTGTTCTTCCCCAAGGGACCCCGCACAACAAGATTGTTAACTAATCCTTTCTCATTGCACAATACCCAGTCTAGGATGGCCTGTTCTCTAGTTCGTTCCTCAACGTATTGGTCCAAAAAACCATCACGTACGCACTCCAGGAATTCCTCCTCTACAGTATTATTGCTAATTTGGTTTGTCCAATGTATATGTAGATTAAAATCATCCATAATTACAGCTGCACCCTTATTTCATGCGTTTCTAATTTCCTGTTTAATGCCATCCTCTACATTACCACTGCTGTTTGGGGGTCTATATACAACCCCCACCAACGTTTTCTGCCCCTTGGTGTTTCTTGGCGCCACCCATACAGATTCCACATCAGAATTCTCTAAGCTAATATCCTTCCTCACTATTGTATTGATTTCCTCTTTTACTAACAACACTATTCCACCTCCTTTCCCTTTTTGCCTGTCCTTCCTAAATACTGAATACCCTTGGATGTTCAGTTCCCATCCCTGGTCACCCTGCAGCCGTGTCTCCGTAATTTACATCTATTTGTGCGGTTAATTCACCTATCTTATTGCGAATACTCCGCGCATTGAGACACAATGCCTTTAGGCTCGTCCTTTTAACATTCTTGGTCATCTTAGCATTATTTTGCACTATGGCCCTATTTGTTTCTTGCCCTTGATTTCTATGCCTTCCACTTTTGTCTTTTTGTTTCCTGTCTTTCGTTTCTACCCTTGTTTCCTCCTCCTCCTCACTCTCCCTGCTCAGGATCCAATCCCCCTGACGTTCTAGTTTAAATCCACTTCAACAGCACTGGCAAACGCCCCTGCGAGGACATCGGTTCCGATCCTGCCTGGATGTAACCCGTCCTGCATGTACAGATCCCACCTTCCCCAGAACCAGTCCCAATGTTTCAGGAATCTAAATCCCTCCCTCCTGCACCATTTCTCCAGCCACGTATTCATCTGATCTATTCTCTTGTTCCTATACTTACTAACACGTGGCACAGGAAGTAATCCTGAGATTACTACTTTTGAGGTCCTGCTTTTTAATTTAGCTCCGAACTCCTTAAATTCATCTTGCAGGACCTCATCCCTTTTCTTACCTAAGTCGTTGGTACCGACATGTACCGCGACCTCTGGCTGTTCACCCTCCCCCTTCAGAATGTCCTGCAGCCGCTCCAAGACATCCTTGACCCTAGCATCAGGGAGGCAACATACCATCCTGGAGTCTCATTTGCGGCCACAGAAACGCCTGTTTGTTCCCCTTACAACTGAATCTCCTATCACTATGGCTCTCCCAGTCTTTTCTCCCCTGCTGTGCAGCAGAGCCATGAACTTGATTGTTGCTGCTTTCTCCTGGGAGGGCATTCCCCACCCCCCCTCCCCAACAGTATCCAAAGCGGTATATCGTTTGAGAGGGTGATGGCCACAGGGGACTCCTGCACTACCAGCCTGCGCCTACTACTCCGCCTGGTGGTCACCCACCCCTTTTCTGCCTGTGCAGCTATTACCTGCGGTGTGACCACCTCGCTAAACGTGCTATCCACGACGTCCTCAGCAGCGTGGATGCTCCACAGTGAATCCACCCGCAGCTCCAGCTCCATAATGCGGGTAGCCAGTAGCTGCAGATGGATACACTTCCTGCACACACTGGAAGCGTCCCTGTTTTCCCACATAGCGCAGGAGGAGCATATCACGGGTGCGAGCTCTCCTGCCATGACTTACCTTTAGATTATTTAGTTACTCCCTTTAAAAAATAATAAATACACTAGGGGAATAAAAGCAAAATACTGCGGATGCTGGAAATCTGAAATAAAAACAAGAAATGCTGGAACCACTCAGCAGGTCTGGCAGCATCTGTGAAAAGAGAAGCAGAGTTAACGTTTCGGGTCAGTTCCGAAGAAGGGTCACTGACCCGAAACGTTAACTCTGCTTCTCTTTTCACAGATGCTGCCAGACCTGCTGAGTGGTTCCAGCATTTCTTGTGTAAATACACTAGGGGCCTTGTTCTACTTCAAACACTACCCACTACACCAACTGAAAAAAAACACACTTTAGTAGTACTAACCTTATCACCTATACAGTAGGTTTAAAAAAAAAGAACTTTCCCCTGATTTTTTAAAAGCTACCTACAGGCACTAACAGCTGTTACTCACCAACCAATCACCTTGCAGCTTTCCTGTGATGTCACTGTTGACTTTTCTTTTACAAATCCGGCGCGCCTGGACTGCTCTCCGCTCCGCTCCCGTAAGGTAAGTGACTGGGCCTCGATCCTCGGGCTCAATTTATCCTCTTCTCTCTCTGTGTTCTCCCCACAGGTCCGCTCCTCTCCCAGAAGGTAAGGCAACAAGGAGGATTGATGAGGGGTGTGCAGTGGATCTGGTCTACATGGATTTTAGTAAGGCATTGACAAGGTCCCGCATGGCAGACTGGTCAGTAAAATGAAAGCCCATGGGATACAGGGGAATGTGGCAGGTTGGATCAGAATTGGCTCAGTGACAGGAAGCAAAGGGTAGTAGTCGGCGGATGATTTTGTGAATGGAAAGCTGTTTCCAGTGGCGTTCTACAGGGCTCAGTCCCTTGCTGTTTGTGGTATATTTTAATGATATGGACTTAAATGTGGGAGGCATGATTGGGAACTTTGCTGATGACACAAAAATTGGTCGTGTAATTGATAGTGAAGCGGATGGCTGTAGACTCCAGAATAATGTCAATGGATTGGTTGAGTGGGTAGAAAAGTGGCAAATGGAATTCAATCCAGAGAAATGCACTTGGGGAGGGAAAATAAAGCGAGGGAATACACAATAAACAGGAGGATATTGAGAGGGGTAGAACAAGTGAGAGACCTTGGAGTGCATGTCCAGGTAGATAAAGTGTTGAAGGAGGCATATGGAATGCGGTTAGCACCACAGCCTCACAGCTCCAGCGACCTGGGTTCAATTCTGGGTACTGCCTGTGTGGAGTTTGCAAGTTCTCCCTGTGTCTGCGTGGGTTTTCTCCGGGTGCTCCGGTTTCCTCCCACAAGCCAAAAGACTTGCAGGTTGATAGGTAAATTGGCCATTATAAATTGCCCCTAGTATAGGTAGGTGGTAGGGGAATATAGGGACAGGTGGGGATGTGGTAGGAATATGGGATTAGTATAGGATTAGTATAAATGGGTGGTTGATGGTCGGCACAGACTCGGTGGGCCGAAGGGCCTGTTTCAGTGCTGTATCTCTAAAAAAAAAAAATACTTTCCTTCATTGGCCGAGGTATAGAATACAAAAGCAGGGATGTCATGCTGGAACTGTATGAAATGCTGGTTTGGCCACAGATAGAGTTCTGTTCTGGCGTACAGTTATGGTCGCCACATTACAGGAAGGACATAGTTGCTCTAGAAAGAGTGTAGAGGAGATTTACAAGAATGTTGCCAGGGCTTGAAAGTTGCAACTATGAAGACTGGATAGCCTAGGGTTGTTTTCCTTAGAACAAAGGCTGAAGGGTGACTTAACGGAGGTGTACAAAATTATGAGGGGCCTAGATTGAGTAGACAGGAAGGACCTGTTTCGCCTAGCAGAGGTCAATTATCAGGGGGCACAGATTTAAGGTGGTTGGTAGAAGGATTAGAGCGGACATGAGGAAAAACCTTTTACACCCAGAGGTGGTGGATGTCTGGAATTCACTACCAGGAATGGTGGTGGAGGCAGAAACCCTCAATTCTTTTAAAAGGTACCTTGACATGCACCTGAAGTGCTGTAATCTGCAAGTCTATGGACCAGGTGCTGGAAGGTGGAATTAGATTGGGCGGCCAGTTTTTTTCCAGCCGGCACGGACACGATGGGCTGAATGGCCTCCATCTGTGCTGTAATTTTTCTATGGTTCTACTCCCATCTACCCCTGATATTCTTTGATTCCCGTGCCTAACAAGAATCTATCTACCTCCGCCTTAAAAATATTCAATGACCCCGCCTCCACCACCTTCTGAGGCAGAGAGTTCCAAAGTCGCACAACCCTCAGAGACAAAATTTCTCCTCATCTCTGTCCTAAAAGGGCGACCCCCTAATTTTAAAACAGTGCACCCTAGTTCTGGACTCACCCACAAGAAGAAACATCCTTTCCACATCCACCTTGTCATGACCGTTCAGGATCTTATAAAATTCAATCAAATCGCCCCTCACTCTTCTAAACTCCAGTGAAAACAAGCCCAGTCTGTCCAACCTTTCCTCAAAAGACAACCCGCTCATTCCAAGTATCAATCTAGTAAACCTCCTGTGAAACGACTCAAACGCATTTACATCCTTCCATAAAGAAGGAGACCAAAACTGCACACAATATTCGAGATGTGGTCTCACTAATGCCCTGTATAACTGAAGCATAACATCCTTACTTTTATTTTCAATTCCTCTCATAATAAAGGATAGCATTCCATTAGCCTTCTTTAGTACTTGCTGTACCTGCATACTAGATTCATGCACGAGAACGCCTAGATCCCCCTGCCACCTTGGAATTCTGCAGCCATTCTCCTGCCAAAGTGAACAACTTCACATTTTCCCACATTATACTCCATCTGCCAGATTCCTGCCCGCTCACTCAACCTATCTATATTGGTCTGTAACCTCATGTCCTCGATACACCACACTTTCCTACATATCTTTGTGTCATCTGCAAATTTAGCTACTATGCCATTGCTCCCCTTATCTAAGTCATTGATATAAACTGTAAAAAGTTGAGACCCCAGCATTGACCCCAGCGGGACTCCACTCAGAAAAGGACCCATTTATGCATACTCTCTGTTTTAACATAGAAACATAGAAAATAGGAGCATGATTTGGCCATGTGGCCCTTCGTGCCTGCTGCGCCATTCATTATGATCATGGCTGATCATCCAACTCAGTAGCCTGTTCCGGCTTTCGCCCCATACCCTTTGATCCCTTTAGACCCAAAAGCTATATCTAACTCCTTTTTGAAAACATTCAATGTTTTGGCCTCAACTGCTTTCTGTGGTCGCGAATTCCACAGGCTCACCACTCTCTGGGTGAAGAAATTTCTCCTCATCTCAGTTTTCTGCCAGCCAGCCAATCTTCTATCCATGCTAATATGTTACCCACAACAGTATGAGCTCATACTTTGCGCAGTAACCTTTTATGTGACACCTTGTCAAATGCCTTCTGGAAATCCAAGTACAGTACATCAACGAGCTCCCCTTTATCCACTGCACATGTTACCCCTTTAAAGAACTCAACTAAATTGGTTAAACATGCTTTTCCTTTCACAAAACCATGCCGACTGTTACCGATTACCTTGAATTTTTCTAAGTGCCCAGCTCTCGCCTCCTTAACGAACAATTCGAACACCTTCCCCACGACAGACATCAAGCTAACTGGCCTATAGTCACCTGTTCTCGCCTCTCCTGCCTTCTTGAATAGAGGGGTTATGTTTGCTACTTTCCAGTTTGATGGAACCTTTCCAGAATCTAACAAATTTTGAAAAATTAACACCAACGCATCTATGACCTCATTAGCCACCTCTTTTAAGAACCAAGGATGAAGCCCACCAGGGTCCGCGGACTTGTCAGCCCGCAGCTCCATCAGTTTACTCAGTACCGCTTCCCTGGTGATTGTAATTTCACCAAGTTCCTCTCTTCCTTCTACCTCCTGATTTACAGCTATTACTGTAATGTTTTTTGTATCTTCTATAGTGAAGACTGAAGCAAAATATTTGTTCATTTCATCCGCCATTTCCTTATTATAGAACAAAGAACAGTACAGCACAGGAACAGGCCATTCGGCCCTCCAAGCCTGCGCTGATCTTGATGCCTGTCTAAACTAAAACCTTCTGCACTTCTGGGGACCGTATCCCTCTATTCCCATCCTATTCATGTATTTGTCAAGATGCCTCTTAAACGTCGCTATTGTACCTGCTTCCATCACCTCCCCCAGCAGCAAGTTCCAGGCACTCACCACCCTCTGTGTAAAGAACTTGCCTCGCACATCCCCTCTAAACTCTGCCCCTCGCACCTTAAACCTATGTCCCCGAGGAACTGACTCTTCCACCCTGGGAAAAAGCTTCTGACTATCCACTCTGTCCATGCAACTCATAACTTTGTAAACCTCTAACATGTCGCCCCTCAACCTCCGTTGTTCCAGTGAAAACAATCCGAGTTATCCAACCTCTCCTCATAGCTAATGCCCTCCAGACCAGGCAACATCCTGGTAAACCTCTTCTGTACCCTCTCCAAAGCCTCCAAGTCCTTCTGGTAGTGTGGCGACCAGAATTGCACGCAATATTCCAAGTGTGGCCTAACTAAGGTTCTGTACAGCTGCAGCATGACTTGCCAATTTTTATACTCTATGCCCTGACCGATGAAGGCAAGCATGCCGTATGCGTTTTTGACTACCTTATCCACCTGCGTTGCCACTTTCAGTGACCTGTGGACCTGTACGCCCAGATCTCTCTGCCTGTCAATACTCCTAAGGGTTCTGCCATTTACTGTATACCTCCCACCTGCATTAGATCTTCCAAAATGCATTACCTCACATTTGTCCGGATTAAACTCCATCTGCCATTTTTCCGCCCAAGTCTCCAACTGATGTATATCCTGCTGTATCCTCTGACAATCCTCATCACGATCCGCAACTCCACCAACCTTTGTGTCGTCCGCAAACTTACTAATCAGACCAGCTGCATTTTCCTCCAAATCATTTATAGTCATATAATACAAACAGCAAAGGTCCCAGCACTGATCCCTGCGGAACACCACTAGTCACAGCCCTCCATTCAGAAAAGCAACCTTTCACTGCTACCCTCTGTCTTCTATGACTGAGCCAGTTCTGTATCCATCTTGCCAGCTCACCTCTGATCCCGTGTGACTTCACCTTTTGTATCAGTCTGCCATGAGGGACCTTGTCAAAGGCTTTACTGAAGTCCATATGGACAACATCCACTGCCCTTCCTTCATCAATCATCTTCGTCACTTCCTCAAAAAACTCAATCAAGTTAGTGTGACACGACCTCCCCTTCACAAAACCATGCTGGCTCTCACTAATAAGTTCATTTGTTTCCAAATGGGAGTAAATCCTGTCCCGAAGAATCCTCTCTAATAATTTCCCTACCATTGATGTAAAGCTCACTGGCCTATAATTTCCTGGATTATCCTTGCTACCACGCGGTCACGGGAGAACTTACAAACTTGATAACAGAATAGCTACAAGTTAAACTGGATTGGAAGATGTAAACTATCAGGGCCAGTGTTTTAAAGACTGAATACATGAAATGTCATTATATGGCAATCCAGAAGTTTTAATGTTTTGGGGGGCCTAATTCCACAATTCTATTGAAAAGTAAGCCCCATTTATGGCAGCCAAAACTCAGTCAAATTTTACTTTTATAACAGGCACTTTTCCTGCTGTTTTGGGGATTGTATCCCGCAATTCCTAAATGTTTGTAAAAAGACACAAATAAATAGACCATCTTATGACTGATACTATAGCATATCTACATGGAGGCAAAATGTGATAATATAAGGAAGATTGTACTGCAGCCAAAGCAGCATAGTTGCCCTTATAGTTGTCCCGTGACCGCGTGGGTTTCCTCCGGGTGCTCTGGATTCCTCCCACATGCCAAAAGATTTGCAGGTTGATAGGTAAATTGGCCATTATAAATTGCCCCTAGTGTAGGTAGGTGTTAGGAGAATTGAGGGAAGATGGGGATGTGAGAGGAAAAAATGGGATTAATGTAGGATTAGTATAAATGGGTGGTTAACAATTGGCACGGACTCGGTGGGCCGAAGGGCCTGTTTCGGTGCTGTACCTCTCTCTATGACTCTCTATGTATGCATGAAAGCTGAGCTAGCTGAAGTGAATTAGTTTACTAGGCTAGGAGATAGATCAATAGAGAAGCAGTGGCAGACATTTAAGGGGCTATTTCAGAATGCTCAGGATAAGTTACCAGACAGGATAAGTAACTACTATAAAGAAAAATTCTAAGGGGAGGACCCACCATCCGTAGTTAACGAAAGAAGTTAAGGAAAGCATCAAACTTAAGGAAAAAGCACATAATTACGCAAACATGAGTGGCAGGTCAGATGATTGGTCAGAATATAAAGGACGGCAGAGACTAAAAGTTAATCAGGAGAAAAGAATTAGAGTATGAGAGGAAGCTAGCTAGAAATATAAAATGGATAACAAGAGTTTTTATGGGTATTTAAAAAGGAAAAGAGTAAGTAACGTCCTCTAGAGAGTGAGATTGGGGAGTTAATAGTAGATAATTTGTTTAAGAAGGGTAGCAAGGATAATCCAGGAAATTATAGGCCGGTGAGCCTTACGTCAGTGGTAGGGAAATTATTATTGGTTGATTGAAAACCTTTTCAAGGATTTAGATGGTGATGTTGGTGATAAAGGGTCCAAGGCTAATACTGGTGAATTGCTGAGGCACAACAGGTAGATCCTGATATGAGGAGCTTGTCTCAGGTGGCGTCTTCTGAGGGAGAGGCTGAAAAGGTTGCCTGAGTGTTATTATGTCAAGAATTACATTTTTATGAGGAAGTGGAAACCTCCCCAGAGGCCCGCTAATGAAGACTGGGCTGTAGCCCATCAAATTGTTGTTCCTCCTTGCTACCGCAGTTAAATTTGAAGAATTGCCCATGAGATTCCAGTTGCAGGTCATTTGGGTATTCGCAAGAGACAGGCTGAGGTAATGGCACATTTTTACTGCTGAAACTGCATAGGGATGTGGTTTACTTCTGTAAGACATGTCACACATGTCAGATGATTGGGAAGCCTGAGATTGGTTGGTTGGCATCCTTCCATCTACGAAAGATGATGGACACACAGCAAATAATCCATTGAGATGGGGTGTCTTCTCTTGGTGCACCTTTGTTGAAGGTTGTGAAGGCCAATCCTTGAGAGGCATGTTTCTGCCACAAGTGCTGCACATGAAGCTGCCAAGTGACACTATGAGCTGTTGGTTTTGACGTTGGCACCTATTGCCAAGCTGCTGCAACAACTGGTCATCGTGGTAGTACACACCAGGCCATAGGATGTGGCACCATTTCCCTCTTTCACCAGCTAGTGACTCCAACGTACAACTGTCGACATTTAGCGCCTTCATGCCACACTTGCAAGCATCCTTGAAGTGGAGCTTTGGGTGGCCCACTGGGTCGTCTGGCCCTGGCTACCTCACCGTACAGAAGGTCCTTGGGTATGTAACTGTCTTCCATCCTGCAGACTTGTGCGATCCACCAAAGCCGCCTCTGCTTGATTGGTGCCAACACACATGGGAGCTCTGCCTTTAAGAGGACTGCCACATTTGTGATTTTTACTTTTGGGAAGTCACAGCCTTCGATTAAGCCAGCCCCATTAATGCATTTGATTCAACCTTCATTTGATGAACCATTCCATAAGGTTCTTGTGGATTGTGTTGGATCCTTGCCTAAGACTAGGTTCAGTCACAGATATACCCTGACCATCATGGATTTGTCTACTCATTTCCAGAGGCAGTACCATTGAAGAAGATCACAGCGAAAGCTGTGATTGAGGAGTTGGTCCCTTTTCACTAGGTAAGGTTTGCCAAAAGAAATTCAGTCTGACCAGGGGTCAAATTTCATGCCAGGTGTATTTCAGGAGATCATGTCTAATTTAGAAGTGAAGCAGCTCAAGTTGTCTTCTTATTACCCGCAGTCCCAAGGTGCTTTGCAGAGATATCACCAAACCCTAAAGAGTATGATTAAGGCCTATTGTCTTGAACATCCCCAAGATTGAGATAAAGGATATCATTGTTGTTATTCACAACTAGGGACATGCAAAATGAGTCTACTTGTTTCAGTCCCTTCAAATTAGTCTATGGGCATGAGATTAGCGGCCCCCTACAATTCATTAGAGAGAGATTTTTGGCACAGGAGGATCAAATTACCCTCCTACATTATATGTCCGAGAAAGACTCTCAAATGCTTGTGCAATGGTCAGAGTACACCTCAAGGCTTCTCAGCAGGTGATGAAAACACAATGAAATAGAACAGCGAAGGCACAGAGTTTTCAACCTGGGAATAAGGTGCAAGTCTTGCTGCCTTTGCCTGATGAACCACTGAAATTCAAGTATTGTGGACACTTCTTAGCAAAAGGAAACTCAATGATGTGAACTATGTAGTTAGTACATGTTACCTGTACAGTACTTGTTAGAATGTTTATGATGTTAAGAACTTGCTAGATTTCTAAATTGTTGAATAGAAAACGTTACTATGGTAAAGCTTTCTTTTTTCTGGATGGAGGTGGGGGGGGGGGGGGGGGAAGTGTGATGGAATTGTGTGCGTGTGTGAGCTGTTGTCTGAACAGATGACTTGTCCAATGCTATGTTAGGTGCACTGACCATGGTTTCAAGGCTTGTTTTTTTGAGACAGACCCTAACTGAAGGGGGAAAAAAACTTCAGATTTCTGGGGAAACAGAAACTGAAACTAAAACTTCAGGTTTCAGGGAAACAGAGACTGGATGGGTGGAACTAAGAAACAGCAAGGGGCAGCAAATATTGGTGGGAGCTGTTTATAGGCCACCAAACTGTAGTAGTAAAGTTGGGCACAGTATAACTCAAGAAATTGGAGCTGCATGTAGCATGGGTAATACAGTAACAGTGGGTGTTTTCAATTTACATATAGACTGGGTAAACCTAATCAGCACTTATGCTGTGGAGCATGAATTCCTGGAGTGCGTTTCTGGAGCAGTATGTTGAGAAACCAACTAGGAATCAGGCTATTTTAGATTTAGTAATGTAATGAGAAAGGAATAATTAATAATCATGCTGTAAAGGAGCCATTAGGAAATAGTGACCCCAAGAGTGATAGAATTTTACATTAAGTTTGAAAAAGATATAGGCCGGAATTTTACTTTAATTCGACGGGAGCCGTCCACTGACTGAAAAGTTGGTGGCGATTCCGTCTCCGCCTGGCCCGGGGATCGGGACCGCATCTTATGGTCCCCGGACCCTTAAGTAGTCTGAGGCAGGACATCCACCTCAGTGAGGCAGGAGGTCCCGCCAAATGGAGCTGCCAGCCAATCAGCGGGCTGGCAGCTTTTAGTCCCAGCATCAACACGAAGAGGAAGGACGCCCTGGGAAAAGTTACGTTTTTGGGGCCTCACCGGGGTGATTGGTCAGGCCCCGGCAAGGCAAGGGTGGTCGATTGGGGGGATGGGGGGCATGTTGTTTGTTGCGGGGTGGTTGGGGCATCAGAGGCAGCCCTCAGTCAGTCACAGAGTACATGATCCTGAGGGCACACTCCCCCCAGGCCGTCAGAAAGCTGCCTGCTTTTGTCAGGTGGCTTTACTCAGGCCTGGGCCACCCAACCGGCCAAGGGTAAAATCCCCGTGACGGTGGGCGGAGGCCCTTAAGTGGCTGTTAACTGGCCACTTAAGTGCCTTAATTGGCCTGGGGCGGGCAGGCAAGTTTTCGCTGCTGCCACCCCGGGTAAAATAGTGGTGGAGGCAGCAGCGGGTTGGCAAAGGCCGCCCAAGCCTCCCACTCCATTTTACGCCTCCCCCACCCCCCACCCCGCCAGCAACCCGCTCTTTGGGGGGCATAAAATTCCGGCCATAGATCATTCTGAAACTAGGGTCTGAAATATGAACAAAGGAAACCTTGGAGGACAGTAGGTCTGATACCAGTGGCGAGCTCGCTGTACAATGTGTCCTTGGGGATCCTGTTATCTTCCATGCGGCTCACATGACCAAGCCATCTCAAGCGCTGCTGACTCAGTAGTGTGTATAAGCTGGGGATGTTGGCCGTCTCGAGGACTTCTGCGTTGGAGATGCGGTCCTGCCACCTGATGCCAAGGATTCTCCGGAGGCAGCGAAGATGGAATGAATTAAGACGTCGCTCTTGGCTGACATACGTTGTCCAGGCCTCGCTGCTGTCGAGCAAGGTACTGAGGACACAGGCTTGATACACTCGGACTTTTGTGTTCCCTGTCAGTGTGCCATTTTCCCACACTCTCTTGGCCAGTCTGGATACAGCAGTGGAAGCCTTTCCCAAGCGCTTGTTGATTTCTGCATCTAGAGACAGGTTACTGGTGATAGTTGAGCCTAGGTAGGTGAACTCTCGAACCACTTCCAGAGCGTGGTCGCCGATATTGATCGATGGAGCATTTCTGACGTCCTGTCCCATGATGTTCGTTTTCTTGAGGCTGATGGTTAGGCCAAATTCGTTGCAGGCAGCCGCAAACCTGTCCATGAGACTCTGCAGACACTCTTCAGTGTGAGATGTTAATGCAGTATCGTCAGCAAAGAGGAGTTCCCTGATGAGGACTTTCCGTACTTTGGTCTTCGCTGTTAGACGGGCTAGGTTGAACAACCTGCCACTTGATCTTGTGTGGAGGAAAGTTCCTTCTTCTGAAGACTTGAATGCGTGTGAGAGCAGCAGGGAGAAGAAAATCCCAAACAGTGTAGGTGCGAGAACACAGCCCTGTTTCACGCCACTCAGGATAGGAAAGGGGTCTGATGAGGCGCCGCTATGCTGAATTGCGCCTTTCATATTGTCATGGAATGAGGTGATGATACTTAGTAGCTTTGGTGGACATCCAATCTTTTCTAGTAGTCTGAAGAGACCACGTCTGCTGACGCGGTCAAAGGCTTTGGTGAGATCAATGAAAGCAACGTAGAGGGGCATCTGTTGTTCGTGGCATTTCTCCTGTAGCTGACGAAGGGAGAACAGCATGTCAATGGTTGATCTCTCTGCTCGAAAGCCACACTGTGCCTCAGGATAGACACGCTCAGCCAGCTTCTGGCGCCTGTTTAAAGCGAATCTAGCGAAGACTTTCCCCACTATGCTGAGCAGAGAGATTCCACGGTAGTTGTTGCAGTCACCGTGGCCACCTTTGTTTTTATAGAGGGTGATGATATTGGCATCGTGTATGTCCTGTGGTACTGCTCCCTCGTCCCAGCACAGGCAAAGCAGTTCGTAGAGTGCTGAGAGTATGGCAGGCTTAGCACTCTTGATTATTTCAGGGGTAATGCCGTCTAATGGATGAGAGAATATGAATGCAAGCTAGCGAGAAACATAAAGGTCGACTATAAAAGCTTTAGGTATATAAAAAGGAAAAGATTATCAAGGACAAATGGACCCCCATTACAAGCAGAGACAGGAGCATTTGTGGTGGAGAATGAGGAAATGGCAGAGAAACTAAACAATTACTTTGTGTCTGTCTTCAGGGAGGAAGATACGGAAAATCTCCCAGAAATACTAGGGAACCAAGGGACTTGTAAAAATGAGGAACTGAAAGAAATTAGTATCAATAAAGAGGTAGTACTCGAAAAATTAATTGGATTGAAAACTGATAAATTCCCTGGACCAGATGAGTTACATCCCAGAGTACTGAAGGATGCATTGGTGGTTATCTTTCAAAATTCTATAAATTCTGGAAGGATTCCTGCAGACTGGATAGTAGCAAATATAACCCCACTATTTAAGAAATGAGCAAGAGAAAACGGAGAACTACAGACATGTTCGTTTGACATCAGTGGTAGGCAAAATGTTAGAATCTATTATAAAGGATGCGATAACTCGACACCTGGAAAATAATGATATGATTGGGCAGAGTCAACATGGATTTATGAAAGGGAAGTCACGTTTGACAAATCTGTTGGACTTTTTTGATGATGTTATTTGTAGCATAGATAAAGGAGAACCAGTGGATGTGGTGTACTTGGATTTTCAGAAGGCTTCTGATAACCTCCCACACAGGAGACCAAATTAGAGCACATGAGATTGGAGGTAATATACTGCGATGGATTGAGAATTGGTTAACAGACAGAAAGCAGAGAGTAGGAATAAACAGGTTATTCTCAGGATGGCAGGCTGTTACTCGTGGGGTACCGCTGGGATCAGTGCTGGGGCCACAGTTGTTCACAATCTATATAAATGATTTGGATGTGGGGAACAAATGCAATATTTCCAAATTTTCTCATGACACAAAACTAGGTGAGAATGTAAGTTGTGAGGAGAATGCAAGGAGACTTCAAGGGGATTTGGACAGGCTAAGGGCAGCAAACAATTCGGAAGGCAAATGGTATGTTGACCTTCATTGCAAGGGGATTTGAGTACAAGAGTAAAGATGTCTTGCTGCAATTATATAAAGCCTCGGTGAGACCGCAACTGGAGTATTGTGTACAGTTTTGGTGTCCTCATCTAAGGAAGGATATACTTGCCATAGAGGGAGTGCAACAGAGATTCATCAGACTAATCCCTGGAATGGTCGGATTGTTTTGTGAGGATAGATTGCAGAAACTGCATTCTCTATAGTTTCGATCTGATAGGTGATCTCATTGAAACTTACAAAATTCTTACAGGGTGTGACAGGATAGATGTGGATAGGATGTTTCCTCTGGCTGGTGAGTTTAGAACCAAGGGACACAGTCTTAGAATGAGGGCTGCCCATTTAAGACTGAGAGTAGGAGGAATTTCTTTGCTCAGAAGGTGGTCACTCTTTGGAATTCTCTACCCAGAGGGCAGAGGAAGCTCAATCATTGAGCATGTTCAAGTCAAAAATCGATAAGATTTCTGGATACTAATGACATCCAGGGATATGAGGATAGTGGGGTAAAATGCTGTAGAGGTAGATGATCAGCCATGATCTGTTTGAATGGCAGAGCAGGCTCGACAGGCCAAATAGCCTACTCCTGCTCCTATTTTCGATGTTACTATGTTGGAACCAGATAAAAAAGGCAGAGACATTCAAGTTTAGATCACACAGGGGTGGAGTGCAAGCAAGCTGAAGAAAGTGAAGGCTGTATTAAGACTGCCATCAAGACTGTTGTGAGCAGAGCTGAGGAGAAACTGGAGGGGGACGCCGTTTTAGGAAAAGACCGTACCTGTTGAGTTCAGGTTGAAGGGGAACTGCTGTCGGATGAGAATGAGTGACTGCATCTTGGAAGAAAGGAGCTGGAGATCTACCCAAGAAGTTCAGAACTTAGAAGAACTTTGTGGCTATAATTGGTGCCATATATGCTGAGTGGACCACCCAGTAAATCTGTGAGATCTATCTCTGTCTGTTAATTCATGTTTAATTTATGTTAATTTTGGTTTGATTGTTAAAGTAAAGGTCATAATGGTGAAATCTTGTCCATTTGTTTTTTTTATTGGGATTGTTTGGTAAATTTGGTTCTTTCGGTTTATTGATCTTCACAGGGATCATAACAATGTAGATGAGAAATAGAGAGATAAAACATTTATGCTATGTACTGATAAACCCAGAGAACTCAGTAAAACACTGAAGTGCAATTCTCACTGTGGCATTTTGCAGTTTTCTTTCTTTCAGAAAAAACTGCTGAGAGCACTCCATCCTAGCAGTAACCTTTACTGGTCTTGTTCAATTGCAACATTTCAATGCATAGACAATGAAAATCAACCGCAGTACTGTTACCTGTTGATCATCAGGTGTCCATATTCCACACGTAATCTGGCTGTCCAAATTAATCTCAGAAGACCAATGTCGCTGTCCACTGACAGATCCAACCAGCACAAAGCCATCCCGGTAAGAGATGAGTGCCTGAGTACCATCATGGCTCCAGGTAAAGTCACTCACCTGGAAAGCAGAATGGGGAGGGGGGAGGGTGAGGAGGGGGGAGGGGGGAGGGGGGAGGGGGAGCGGGGGGGGGGAAGAGGAAATCAATGAAACAATTCATGAAACTTTTAAATTCCCTTTTCCTACTTTTTAATCCTTGTTGATCTATAATTAAGCTAGCATACCCTCCTCTGCCTCACCCAAGTGACCTTTATTTGTGATCACAAGTGGCTTCATAGCTGTGTCAGATTTTCTCATCAGCAAACATCCTTATGTAATCATTAACAGCAGGGGTTAGAATTAGAATTAGAACATTACAGCGCAGTACAGGCCCTTCGGCTGGATAGCAGCCAGGAACAAGAACCCTGGCCAATATTCCCCTTCCTATTTAGAGGCCAATTGCAGTGCTCCAACCACCACCCTGGTTGAGAACTGCTAACTCAGTGCAATAAACATTTTCAAATGTTACGTTCGACATTTTGCTGACAAAAACTTACATAAATTAAACAAATCATTCAGCTAATCAGGGTTCACTGGTTCTTGGTCGCCTTGTCATGCCTACTTTCATTAAGGGTCACTTTGTTCAACCTGACATACCTGGCATCATTCCACAGGTCCTCCTCCTCTTCTAGACACATCTAATAGGAGGATTCTCAGTGGGATACCAGTTATGATGGTAAACAAATCATCACTTGCATCAATTGACACAAAGGCTCATGAGAACCTATGCATCTGGATTAAAAAAAAATAAAAATAGATAAAGAATAATGGTTCCAGGAACGAGGGACTTCAGTTACAGGGATGGATGGGAGAGGATGGAGTTGTTCTCCAAAGAGGAGAAAGTTGAGATGAGTTTTGATAGAGGCGTTCAAAATCACACTACATACGTATTAGGAGCAGAAGTAGGTCACTCAGCCCCTCGAGCCTGCTCTGCCATTCAATAAGATCATGGCTGATTTGTTTGTGTCTTGAATTCCACACTCCCATCTACTCCTTCCTTTGCCTAAAAAGAATCTATCTACCCCAACCTTAAAATTATTCAATGACCCTGCCTCCACCACCTTCTGAGGCAGAGAGTTCCAAAGTGAGGGGTCTAAACAGAGTAGATGGAGAGAAATTGTTCCCATTGGCAGAAGGGTGGAGAACTAGAGAACACAGATTTAAAGTGATTGAGAAAAGAACCAAAGATGACGTGAATAAAACTTCATACACAGCAAGTAGTTCCAATCTGGAATGCAATGCCTGAAAGTGTGATGGAGGGAGATTCAATGGTGGTTTTCATAGTCATGTAGGGCACAGGAGGAGTATATTCGGCTCATCGAGTCTATGCCGGCTCTGCGTAGAGCAATCCAGTCAGTCGCATTCCCCCGCACTATTGTCGTATTCCCTCCAAGTGCCCATCTAATTTCCTTTTGAAAGCATTCATTGTCTCTGCTTTCACCATCCTCGTAGGCAGCACAGCCAAGGTCATTACCACCCGCTGTGGAAAAAAGTTCTTCCTCACATTCCCCCCCCTGCATCCCTTGCCCAAAACCTTTAATCTGTGTACCCCAGTCCTTGTACCATCAGCTAATGGGAGCAGTTTTTCCTTGTCTACCTTATCTAAACCTGTCATAATCTTGTACACCGCTATCAAATCTTCCCCTCATCTCCTTTGCTACAAGGAGAACCTCAACTTCTCACATCTAACCATGTAGCTATAATCCCTCACCCCTGAAAGCATTCTGGTACATCTCCTCTGCACCCTCTCAAGGACCCTCACATCCTTCTTAAACTGTGGTGACCAAAACTGAACACAACATTCTAGTTGTGCCCTAACCAGAGCTTTATAAAGGTTCACAATAAATGGGAATTGGGTTAGCACCTGAAGGAAAACAAAATTACAGGGCCAAGGGCATAGGGGCAGGGAGTGAGACTAGCTTAAGTGCTCTTGCACAGTGCTGGTATGGGCTCAATGGACCAAGCAGCCTCCTTCTGTGCTGTAACCATTCCATGATTCTATATAAGAAATGCCAAAACTACAGCCAGCTTTACATCACTGTGCCCTTCCATTGTTTTCATAGTCACCAAGCAAAAATGAACACAATGGTCATTCTTCAGATCAGGCACTTTGCATGAAAGAAAATCAGAAACTGGATTGCATTCAAATGAAGGGCCTGACTATTCCAACTCACTGGAAAATGCATTAGGATGCAACCAGATGCATTCCTGGCAGGACAAAATGCACCCTAGCTGAGAAAGCCAGTAGCTAAATTAACGTCACTCTATAAACAGGGCCCAGGATGGTCCATGGCAACTATCTCTTCATTTCCTTTTGTGAGGAGCAAATGTCCTGTGTTCACAGCTCTCTTATATAGCAAGGAGATTAATAGCCATGTTCTTCCCACAGTAACACTGCACACTAGAGTCCCAAAGCACCATATCAGATTATCCACATCAGATGCTTTTGTCTGTATAGCTTATGATTTTCTGGCATTATTGCATTGACAGAATTCAAGTTCTTCTCCCTTGTTTCACAAACTACTGCAATGCACTTTTATCACAGATTCATACAAAGATACACATTCTCCTTTGCCTTTTTCATTTTTACATTAACACAAACTTATTAGAAGGCAAAAACAACTTAACTAAATCACCAAATGTTCCTGTTTTCTCAGTGGAATCTACCCCTAAGACTATTCCATACAACGATCACTGTGTAAATAATTCTTCCGAACAGTCCTTGACAGTTAGAGTCATAGAGTTATACAGCACAGAAACAGACCCTTCGGCCCATCGTGTCTGTGCCGGCCATCAAGCACCTATCTATTCTTATTTTTTATTTAGAGATACAGCACTGAAACAGGCCCTTCGGCCCACCGAGTCTGTGCCGACCAACAACCACCCATTTATACTAACCCTACAGTAATCCCATATTCCCTATCACCTACCTACACTAGGGGCAATTTACAATGGCCAATTTACCTATCACCTGCAAGTCTTTTGGATGTGGGAGGAAACCGGAGCACCCGGCGAAAACCCACGCAGACACAGGGAGAACTTGCAAACTCCGCACAGGCAGTACCCAGAATCGAACCCGGGTCCCTGGAGCTGTGAGGCTGCGGTGCTAACCACTGCGCCGCCCATTTTCCCATTTTCCAGCACTTGGCCCATAGCTTGTATGCTATGGCGTTTCAAGTGCTCATATAAATACTTCTTAAATGTTGTGAGGGTTCCTGCCTCTACCACCCCTTCAGGTAGTATGTTCCAGATTCCAACCACCTTCTGGATGAAAAAAGTTTTCTTCAAATCCCCTCTAAACCTCCTGACCCTTACCTGAAATCTATGCCCCCTGGTTATTGATCCCTCCGCTAAGGGAAAAAGTTTCTTCCTATCTATCAATCGCCCTCATAATTTTATATACCTCGATCAGGTCCCCCCCTCAGCCTTCTCTGCTCTAAGGAAAGCAACTCTAGCCTATCCAGTCTCTCTTCATAGCTGAAATGCTCCAGCCCAGGCAACATCCTGGTGAATCTCCTCTGCACCCTCTCCAGTGCAATCACATCCTTCCTATAGTTCAGTGACAAGAACTGTGCACAATACTCCAGTTGTGGCCTAACTAGCGTTTTATACAGCTCCATCATAACCTCCCTGCTCTTATATTCTTTGCCTCTGCTAATAAAGGCAAGTATCCCATATGCCTTCCTAACCACCTTATCTACCTGTGCTGCGGTCTTCAGTGATCTATGGACAAGTACACCAAGATCCCTCTGACCCTCAGTATTTCCTAGGGTCCTACCATCCATTGTATATTCCCTTGCCTTGTTAGTTCACTACTTAGAACCTATATCCTCGTATTCTATTGTTAATCACTTATCTTGAAATAGTACTCTGATACATCTTTTCAAACAATTTAAGATCTTACATACCTTCCTTAATATAGTTCCGCTTCCTTTCAGTGTTGAAGAGCCCCATTGTCCCAAATCTTTAATATTAACTCTAGGCATCAACATCATGTCTCTTCCATGTCCAGGGCTTGAATTGGTTCCTCTGTGCCTTGATAACAAAATCTGAACCAAAGCAGTCTGACCAGAATATCTCAGTTCAGGCATTAATCCCTCTGATTTATACTCCATTGATTTACCAACAAAATGTAACATTCCATTCACTTTGTTTATTGCCACTCTCCACAGTGATTTGGAATATCCATCAATTACACATTTAACTAATAAGTTAAGTTTTCCTTTCAATGTGCAGTATCTTACACTAGCATCTACTAAATTGTATCTACTATTTCACTCTTTTAAAGATTTAATCTATCCTCTTCTGTATCACTGCTGCTTTTTACAACTCAGTAGCAAACTCCTCAGTCCATTTCAATGTCTTCTGTGAATTTAGAAAATCTGCATTGACAACTTGGATTCGGAAAGTCAGTGTAGATTAGAAATTGTAGAGATCCCAGCAATGAGCCAACAAACATCAAATATTACTGTTAACAAATTCCTGATGCTTCCTTCTATGAAATTTCTTATCCTCTCCCTGTGCTTACAGTTTCAACTGTAGATGTTTTGAGAAATTTTATCAAAAGTTTTCTGGAAACCTGGTACACCACGTGAGTTTCCACAGTCCATCTGAGATATTGGGAAGACTGAAGCCATTGTTTTCGGCCCCCACTCCAAACTCCGTTCCTAGCTACTGAATCCATTCCACTCCCTGACGACAGTCTGAGATTAAGCCCCGACATTTGACCCCGAGACGAGCTGGTGACCTCATACTTATGCCATCACTAAGACCGCCTATTTCCACCTCCGTAACATCGCCTAACGCCTTATTTACTCCTATCAAAACCATTCATGATTGTGGACACTTCTACCCAAGCTGTGCTTATCTTTTTTGCACTAAGTAGAACAACACCAACTTCTCCAGTCTCTCCACATAACTGAAGTCCCTCATCCCTGGTAACCTGCACGTAAATCTTTTCTCCACCCTTTCTAAATCCTCAACATCCTTCCTAAGGTATGGTGCCCAGAATTGGTCACAATACTCCATTTGGGGCCTAATCACCGTTTTATAAAGGTTTTAGCATAACTTCCTTAGGTATGTTTGGCATCCTTCCATCTATGAAAGATGATGGACACACAGCAAACAGTCTACTTAAGTGAGGTGTCTTCTCTTGGTGCATTCCTTTTCTTGATGGCTGTGAAGGCAAATCTTTGAGAGGCTGGTTCTGCCACAAGTGCTGCACATAAGCTGCCAAGTGACGCTATGAGTTGTTGGTTTTGACGTTGGCGCCTTTTGCCAAGCTGCTGCATCGTGGTGGTGCACACCAGTCCACAGGATGTGGCGCCATTTCCCTCTTTCACCAGCTCATGACTCCTAAATGCGACAGTCGACATTTAGGGCCTTCATGTCACACTTGCAAATATCCTTGAAGTAGAGCTGTGGGCGCCCCATTGGTCATCTGTCCCCAGCTACCTCACCATACAGAAGGTCCTTGGGTATGCGACTGTTTTCCATCCTGGACATGTCCAACCTACCGAAGCCACCTCTGTTTGATAGTGCCAACACACTTGGGAGCTCTGCCTTTGAGAGGACTGCCACATTTGTGATTTTGTCCCACCAGGACATTTACCCATAATGCGCCGCAGCCAGCGAAGATGGAAATTATTGAAACGAAAACAACAAGTGCTGGAAATACTCGGCAGTTCTTGCAGCATCTGTGGAGAGAGAAGCAAAGTTAACGTTTTAGGTCTGTGACCTTTCATTAGAACTGGAAATTATTGAGCTTCTTTTCCTGTTAGCTGTAAGTCACCCATGTTCCACAGCCATACAGCAAGGTGCTGAGAAAACAGACCTTATAAATCATCAGCTTGATCCGAAGGGTCAGCTTGGTGTTATTCCATGTGCGTTTCGCAAGTTGGCCAAAGGTGGTAGCTTCTTTCCCTACATGTGGATCAAGCTCTGCATCAAGGGACAGATTGTCTGTCACCGTGGACCCAAGGTAGTAGAATTTGCTAACCACTTCCAGTGGGGTGTTATTTAGTGTGATCAGGAGCAGAGATGCAACACCTTATCCTATGACCATGGTTTTCTTGACGCTTATTGTCAAGGAGAACAAGTTACAGGCACGGGAGACGCATCCATCAGTCCTTGTCGTTGAGTTTTCTTGTGAGCTACTAGTGCAGCATGATCAGCGTAGAGGAGTTCTCTGATCAAGACATGATGTGTTTTTGTCTTTGATTTCAGCCTTAATAGATTGTAGAGCTTGCCGTCTGACCACGCTTGCAAGTAGACTCCTTCCATATCTGCAGGGAAGGCAAAGGTCAGGAGCATGGAAAAGACGATGCCAAACAGAGTGGGGGCTAGGACACAACCCTATTTCACTCCATTCTTCACTCCAAAACTGTTGGAAGTGGAGCCATCAAACTGTACAGTGCAGTGCATGTTGTCATGCAAGGAGCAGATGAGACTGAGGAGCTTCGGTGGACAGCCAATTTTTCCCAAAATCTTGCAGAGCCCTGCTCTGCTGACCATGTCGAATGCCTTAGTGAGATCTACAAAAATATGGTAAAGGGGTATACTCTGTTCCCTACACTTCTCTTGTAGCTGGTGTATGGAGAAGATCATGTCCACAGTAGATCTGCCGGTACGGAAACCGCACTGCGCTTCCGGGTACACTCGGTCTGCAAGTAGATGGAGTCTTTTAAGTATGACCCTAGCAAAGGCGTTCTCTGTGACGCTAAGGTGTGAAATACCCCTGTCATTGTTGCAGTCTCCACTGTCACCTTTGCTTTTGCATAGTGTGATGATTTTGGCATCATGCATCTCCTGTCGAACAGAGCCTACATGCCAGCAGAGAAGGAGAAGATTATAAAGGTGTGACAATAGATGGGACTTTCCGTGCTTGAGCAGTTCGGCTGCCATTCCGTCTTTGCCTGGTGCCCTTCTGTTCGTGAGACGGTCTATGGCCTTCTCGAGCTCCAGTGATGAGAGATTTTCATCCATGACGGGAAGTTGCGGGAGAGCATTGAGCACAGACTGGGAGATGTCCGACTCACATCAGTACAGCTCACAATCATGTCCAGCCCAGCAGGACATCTGTTTACTTCTGTTGGTGAGTACTTCACCGTCTTCACCTTAGGTACATAGGGCATAATTCCAAAATTTGCAGATGACTCAATACCCAGAAACGTAGCAAGGATCCATATTTTTTTTTAGCTGCCTGTTCAACTTCGAAGATTTGGGTACATACCACTCCACCACCATGCCAGCCCCTGGCTTGGAACGGTGTTTCCGTTAGGAACATAGGAACAGGTGTCGGCCTTTCTAAAGGATATGATAAATGGACGCTTGGATAATAATGATCTGATTGGGCATATTCAACATGGATTTATGAATGGGAAATCACGTTTGACGAACCTGTTGGAGTTTTTTGAGGATGTTAACAACAGAATTGATAAAGGCGGACGTGGTATACTTGGACGTTCAAAAGCCTTTAATAAAGTCCCCCACAGGAGATTGGTTAGCAAAGTTAAAGCACATGGGATAGGAGGTAATATATTGGCATGGATTAAGGATTGGTTAACAGGCAGAAAGCAGAGAGTAAGAATAAATGGGTCATTCTTGCGTTGGCAGGTTATGACTAGTGGGTACCGCAGGGATCAGTGCTTGGGCCCCAGCTGTTCACAATATATATCAATGATTTGGATTTGGGGACCAAATGTAGTATTTCCAAGTTAGCGGATGACACAAAACTAGGTGGGAATGTGTGTTGGGAGGAAGATGCAAAGCGGCTTCAAGGAGATTTGGACAAGAACGTGGCAGATGGAATATAATGTGGAGAAATGTGAGGTTATCCACTTTGGTAGGAGGAACAGATGTGCAGAGTATTTGTTAAATGGTAAGAGATTAGAAAGTGTAGATATACAAATTGACCTGGGTGTCCTTGTCAATAAGTCACTGGAAGCTAACATGCAGGTGCAGCAAGCAATTAGGAAGGATAATGGTATGTTAGCCTTTATCGCAAAAGGATTTGAGTACAGGAGTAGTGAAGTCTTGCTTCAATTGTATAGAACCTTGGTTAGACCGCACTTGGAGTACTGTGTGCAGTTTTGGTCCCCTTACCTTAGGAAGGATATCACTGCCATCAAGGGAGTGCAACGAAGATTCACCAGACTTGTTCCCAGGAAGGTGGGACTGTCCTATGAAGAGAGATTGGGGAAACTGGGCCTGTATTCTCTAGAGTAATGAGAGGTGATCTCATTGAAACCTATAAAATACTTAAAGGGATAGACAGGGTAGATGCAGCTAAGATGTTTTTCCTGCTGAGGAGTCTAGAACCAGGGCACACAATTTCAAAATAAGGGGGAAGCCATTTAGGACAAAGATGAGGAGAAATGTTGATGCTCAGAGGGTTGTGAATCTTTGGAATTCTCTACCCCAGAGCGCTGTGGAAGCTGAGTCATTGAGTCTGTGTTCAGCAGAGATCGACAGATTTCTAAATACAAATGACATAAGGGGATATGGGGATAGTGTGGGAAAAAGGCATTAAAGTGGATGATCAGCTATGATTATATTGAATGGTTGGGCAGGCTCGATGGGCTGAATGACCTGCACCCACTTTAAAATTGTACCAGTTAGTTTATATTGCCTTTCCTCATTTTTCCTAACAAAATGAATCACTTCCCACTTCCCTGCATTAAATTTCAATTGCCATGTGTCTGCCCATTTCACCAGTCCATCTACGTCCTCCTGAAGTCTGTTACTATCCTCCTCACTGTTAGCTACATTTCTGGGTGCATCTGCAAATTTTGAAATTATGCCCAAGTCAGTAATATATAACAAAAATTGCAGTGGGCCCAACACTGACCTCTGGGGGAAACCAATGCACACTTTCCTTCAGTCTGAAAAACTGTTCACCAATGCTCTCTGCTTTCTGCCCCTTAACCAATTTACATGGGCTTCAATTTTGCTAATCGGTACATTATGTAGTACAAATGCCTTATAAAAGTCCAGATACACAACATCAACTACACTACCCTCATACACACTCTACTTCATCAAAGAACTCAATGAAGTTAACCCATATTTTTCCGAGTGCCAATTAATTTTGTCCTGGATTAATGTCACAAAGTTTCGCCACCACTAGAATTAGGCTGATTGACCTATAATTGCTCATCATGCACGTGCCAGCTCCTTGAAAGAATGCTCAGTTTAATCCCACAGCCCTACATTTTCCCATAACCCTGCAAATCAGTCCTCTGCAAGCATACCAGCACAAAAACAAAACACTACAGATGCTGGAAATTTGAAATAAAAACAAAAAATGTTGGAAATACTCAGCTGGTCTGGCAGCATCTGTGCAGAGAGAAACAGAGTTCTGATAAAAGGTCTCAGACCCGAAACATTAACTCTGAGTTCTGATGAAAGGTCACGGACCTGAAATGTTAACTGTTTCTCTCTCCACAGATGCTGGCAGACCTGCTGAGTATTACCAGCATTATCTGTTTTTATCTCTGCAAGTACATGCTTAATTGCCTTTTAATAGTTCAATAGTGTATCAAGTCTGCGTCCTCAGTACCTTGCTCTATGGCAGCGAGGCCTGGACAACGTATGTCAGCCAAGAGCAACGTCACAATTCATTCCATCTTCGTTGCCTCCAGAGAATCCTTGGCATCAGGCGGCAGGACCGTATCTCCAACGCAGAAGTCCTCGAGGCAGCCAACATCCCCAGCATATACACCCTACTGAGCCAGCGGTGTTTGAGATGGCTTGGCCAGTTGAGCCGCATGGAAGATGGCAGGATCCCCAAGGACACATTGTACAGCGAGCTCGCCACTGGTATCAGACCCACCGGCCGTCCATGTCTCCGCTTTAAAGACGTCTGCAAATGCGACATGAAGTCCTGAGACATTGATCACAAGTCGTGGGAGTCAGTTGCCAGTGATCGCAGAGCTGGCGGACAGCCATAAAGGCGGGGCGAAAGAGTGGCGAGTCGAAGAGACTTAGCAGTTGGCAGGAAAAAAGACAGAAGCGCAAGGGGAGAGCCAACTGTGTAACAGCCCTGACAACCAATTTTATCTGCTGCACCTGTGGAACAGTCTGTCACTCTAGAATTGGCCTTTATAGCCACTCCAGGCGCTGCTTCACAAACCACTGACCACCTCCAGGTGCTCACCCATTGTCTCTCGAGACAAGGAGGCCAAAGAAGAAGAAGAAGGAAGAAGAACAGTTCATATGAACCTGATCCTACCACCCTTTCAGGTTGTGTATTCCAGATCTTAATAACCCTCACTGTGAAGAAACTTCTAATTTTCCCTCTAGTTCTTTTGCCAGTTATTTTAAATCAACAACCTCTGGTTACTATTTGCCAAAGAAATAGTTTCTTCCTACTTGTTCTATTAAAACCCCTCATAATTTTAAATATCACAATTAGGTCTCCCCTTAACCTACCTTGGTCTAAGGAGAACAATGCTAGCTTCTTCAATCTTGCCATGTAACTGAACTCCATACCTATCATCCTGTTCAAATACCTCTGGTCAACCACCTCTTAGAGTGTCAGCTATGGCTCAGTTGGTAGCACTCTCATCTCTGAATCAGAATGTTGTGAGTTCCACTGCAGAGATCTGAACACAAAAATCTAGGCTGCAGTGCTGCACTGCCGAAGATGCTGCATTTTGGATGACACGTTAAACTGAGGCCCTGCCTGCTCTCTCAGGTGATGTAAAAGAACCCATGATCTTATTTCAAAGAAATATCCTCAATGCCCTGACCAATATTTATCTCTCAATCAACATCACTAAAAATAGATTATCTGATCATTATCACATTGCTGCTTGTGGGAGCTTACTATGTGCAAATGGGCTGGTAGATTTCCCATATTACAATAGTAACTACACTTCAAAAAAAATGATTCTGTTGACTGTAAAGCGCATTGGGACATCCTGAGGTCATAAAAGGCACTATATAAATGTATGTCGGTTTTTTTTCTTTTTTTCTTAACCCATGCTTCTCCAAGTGAGAATTAAGTTTTGTCTTTAAAATCGTCTCTAGTATTTTTCCCATCACTGACGTTAGACTGATTGGATAGCTGGTTTATCCCTCTCCCCTTTTTGAACTGGGGTGTAATATTTGCAGTTCTGCTGTCCTTTGGCGGCACTGTCATATCCAAGGAGGAATGAAAGACTGTTGTCAGAGCTTCTGCTATTTCCACCCTAGCCTCTCTCTGCAACCTAGGATGCATTCCATCTGGGCCTCCCTCCCTCCTTGCTGCCATACTCCAAGCACTATGCCTGAACGTGCCCCAATATTTCCTATTTGCTCAGGATTCTACCCAACAGTCCTCAGCTGTGGCATTCTACCTGTTACTTTCCCACCTGGCAGCCAGCCAAGCCTGTTGATCTGGCCAGCAGATAATGGAATGAAAAAATTAAAATGAAAAAACAATATGTTGAAGAACCAACTAGAGATAAAGCTATTATAGATCTAGTATTGTACAAGGAGGCAGGTTTAATCTCACAGTAAAAGATACACTGAGAAAAAGAGATCCTAATTCAATTGAATTCCATATTAAAGTTTGAAAGCATCTCCAGTCCCAAACAAGAATTTTGAACTTATAAAAAGCCAATTACATAGGTATGAGGGGAGAGGTGGCTAAGGTTGATTGGGTAAACAGGAGGCAGGGTGTACTGGAAAAAGAGTTGGGGAAGGGGGCTTGAGTAGGACTGGAACAAGGAATGTTTGATATATCCAACATTGATTGGTGCATCGATGATTGTATCGGTGCCGCTTCCTGCCCTCGCCCCGAACTGGAAAACTTCATTAACTTTGCTTCCGATTTCCACCCTTCTTGCGCCTTCACATGGTCCATCTCTGACAATTCCCTTCTCTTCCTCGACTTCTCTGTCTCCATTTCTGGGGATAGACTGTCCACTCATACTTATTGTAAGTCCACCAACTTCTTTAGGCTACCTTGACTATACTTCCTCACCCCTCTGCCTCCTGTAAGGACTCCATTCCATTCTCTCATTCTCTCCGGCTCTGATGCATCTGTTCTCATGATACAACCTTACACAACAGCGCCTCAAATATGTCTTCCTTTTTCCTCAACTGAGGATTCCCCCACACTGTGATTGAAAGGGCCCTCGACTGTGTCCAACCCATTTCCTGCATTTCTGCCCTCACCGCTTCCCCTCCCTCCCAGAACCGCGACAGGGTTCCCCTTGTCCTCAATTTCCACCCCACCAGCCTCCACATCCAAAGAACAAGAACAAAGAACAGTACAGCACAGGAACAGGCCATTTGGCCCTCCAAGCCTGCGCTGATCTTGATGCCTGTCGAAACTAAAACCTTCTGCACTTCTGGGGTCCGTATCTCTCTATTCCCATCCTATTCATGTATTTGTCAAGATGCCTCTTAAACGTCGTTATCGTACCTGCTTCCATCACCTCCCCCGACAGCAAGTTCCAGGCACTCACCACCCTCTGTGTAAAGAACTTGCCTCGCACATCCCCTCTAAACTTTGCCCCTCGCACCTTAAACCTATGTCCCCTAGTAACAGACTCTTCCACCCTGGGAAAAAGCAAAGGATCATCTTCCGCCAGTTCCACCACCTCCAGCGTGAAACTACCACTAATCACATCTTCCCCTCCCCTCCCGTCAGCATTCCGAAGGGACCGTTCCCTCCGCAACACCCTGGTCCACTCCTCCATCACCCCCAACACCTCTTCCCTTTGCCATGGCACCTTCTCATGCAATCGCAGGAGGTGTAATACCTGCCCTTTTACCTCCTATCTCGTCACCATCCAAGGCCCAAACACTCCTTCCAGGTGAACAAGCGACTTACTTGTACTCCTTTCAATTTAGTATACTGTATTTGATGCTCACAGTGCAGTCTCCTCTACACTGGGGAGACCAAATGCAGATTGAGTCACCACTTTGCGGAACACTTCCACCACAAGCGTGATCCCGAGCTTCTAGTTCACCACCTTGTTCCCATGTCCACAATTCTGTCCTTGATCTGCTGCAGTGTTCCAGTGAACATCAACGCAAGCTCGAGGAATGGCACCTCATCTTCTGATTAGTCACCCTGCAACCTTCTAGACTCAATACTGAGTTCAATAATTTCAGACAATGAGCCCCATTACTTCATTTATTTTTTAAATATATATATTTCTTCTTTTTAATTATTTATTTTTTAACCATTTGCTAGTCTTGAACTTATTTTTCATGTTTTTGCTTTCATACAGAGGTGTCCATTATCCTGTCATCAGCACTCTCTCTGGACTCATGCTTTATCTTTCGCTACAACTATTTAGCACTCTATTTGAATGCTGTTCCATGACATTTGTCATTTAATCGCTCCCCTCTGTCCTATCACAGTCCTTTCTTCTTGTTCTTCTTCCCCCCTCCCCCCTTTCACTTGCTGAAAGACTCTTACATTTCTAACTTTTGCCAGTTCTGATGAAGGGTCACAGACCTGAAATGTTAACTCTGTTTCTCTCTACACAGAGTATTGCTGAGTATTTTCGGCACTTTCCGTTCTCATTTCAGAATTCTACCATCTGCAGTATTTTGCTCTTATTACAAATAATCAAGAGTGCCAAGCCCTCTCAGCACTACATGAACTGCTATGCCTGTGCTGGGATGAGGGAGCAGTACCTCAGGACATGCGCGATGCCAATATCATCACCCTCTACAAAAACAAAGGTGACCGAGGTGACTGCAACAACTACTGTGGAATCTCTCTGCTCAGCATAGTGGGGAAAGTCTTTGCTCGATTCGCTCTAAACAGGCTCCAGAAGCTGGCCGAGCGCGTCTACCCTGAGGCACAGTGTGGCTTTCGTGCAGAGAGATCGACCGTTGACATGCTGTTCTCCCTTCGTCAGATACAGGAGAAATGCCGTGAACAACAGATGCCCCTCTACATTGCTTTCATTGATCACACCAAAGCCTTTGCCCTCGTCAGCAGACGTGGTCTCTTCAGATTACTAGAAAAGATTGGATGCCCACCAAAGCTACTAAGTATCATCACCTCATTCCATGACAATATGAAAGGCACAATTCAACATGGTGGCTCCTCATCAGACCTCTTTCCTATCCTGAGTGGCGTGAAACACGGCTGTGTTTTCGCACCCACACTTTTTGGGATTTTCTTCTCCCTACTGCTTTCACATGCGTTCAAGTCCTCGGAAGAAGGAATTTTCCTCCACACAAGATAAGGGGGCAGGTTGGTCAACCTTGCCCGTCCAAGAGCGAAGTCCAAAGTACGGAAAGTCCTCATCAGGGAACTCCTCTTTGCTGACGATGCTGCTTTAACATCTCACACTGAAGAGTGCCTGCAGAGTCTCATCGACAGGTTTGCGGCTGCCTGCAATGAATTTGGCCAAACCATCAGCCTCAAGAAAACGAACATCATGGAGCAGGACGTCAGAAATGCTCCATCCATCAATATTGGCGACCACGCTCTGGAAGTGGTTCAAGAGTTCACCTACCTAGGCTCAACTATCACCAGTAACCTGTCTCCAGATGCAGAAATCAACAAGCGCATGGGAAAGGCTTCCACTGCTATGTCCAGACTGGCCAAGAGTGTGTGGGAAAATGGCGCACTGACACCGAACACGAAAGTCTGAGTGCATCAAGCCTGTGTCCTCAGTACCTTGCTCTATGGCAGCGAGGCCTGGACAACGTATGTCAGCCAAGAGCGACGTCTCAATTCATTCCATTTTAGCTGCCTCCGGAGAATACTTGGCATCAGGTGGCAGGACCGTATCTCCAACACAGAAGTCCTCGAGGCAGCCAACATCCCCAGCGTATACACGCTACTGAGTCAGCGGCGCTTGAGATGGCTTGACCTCGTGAGCCGCATGGAAGATGGCAGGATCCCCAAAGACACATTGTACAGCGAGCTCGCCACTAGTATCAGACCCATCGGCCGTCCATGTCTCCGCTTTAAAGACGTCTGCAAACGCGACATGAAATCCTGTGACATTGATCACAAGTCGTGGGAGTCAGTTGCCAGCGTTCGCCAGAGCTGGCGGACAGCCATAAAGGCGGGGCTAAAGTGTGGCAGAGTCGAAGAGACTTAGCAGTTGGCAGGAAAAAAGACAGAGGCGCAAGGGAAGAGCCAACTGTGTAACAGCCCCGACAATCAAATTTTTCTGCAGCACCTGTGGATGAGCCTGTCACTCGACAATTGGCCTTTATAGCCACTCCAGGCGCTGCTCCACGCTCCACTGACCACCTCCAGGCGCTTACAAAGAACAAAGAAAATTACTGCACAGGAACAGGCCCTTCGGCCCTCCAAGCCTGCGCCGATCCAGATCCTCTATCTAAACATGTCGCCTATTTTCTAAGGGTCTGTATCTCTACTTCCTGCCCATTCATGTATCTGTCTAGATACATCTTAAAAGAGGCTATCGTGCCCGCATCTACCACCTCCGCTGGCAACGGGTTCCAGGCACCCACCACCCTCTGCGTAAAGAACTTTCCACGCATATCCCCCCTAAACTTTTCCCCTTTCACTTTGAACTCGTGTCCCCTAGTAATTGAATCCCCCACTCTGGGAAAAAGCTTCTTGCTATCCACCCTGTCTAAACCTCTCATGATTTTGTACACCTCAATCAGGTCCCCCCTCAACCTACGTCTTTCTAATGAAAATAATCCTAATCTACTCAACCTCTCTTCATAGCTAGCGCCCTCCATACCAGGCAACATCCTGGTGAACCTCCTCTGCACCCTCTCCAAAGCATCCACATCCTTTTGGTAATGTGGCGACCAGAACTGCACGCAGTATTCCAAATGTGGCCGAACCAAAGTCCTATACAACTGTAACATGACCTGCCAACTCTTGTACTCAATACCCCGTCCGATGAAGGAAAGCATGCCGTATGCCTTCTCGACCACTCTATTGACCTGCGTTGCCACCTTCAGGGAACAATGGACCTGAACACCCAAATCTCTCTGTACATCAATTTTCCCCAGGACTTTTCCATTTACTGCATAGTTCACTCTTGAATTGGATCTTCCAAAATGCATCACCTCGCATTTGCCCTGATTGAACACCATCTGCCATTTCTCTGCCCAACTCTCCAATCTATCTGAAACAAAAACAAGAAATGCTGGATTCACTCAGCAGGTCTGGCAGCATCTGTGGAAAGAGAAGCAGAGTTAACGTTTCGGGTCAGTGACCCTTCTTCCGAAGAAGGGTCACTGACCCGAAACGTGAACTCTGCTTCTCTTTCCACAGATGCTGCCAGACCTGCTGAGTGAATCCAGCATTTCTTGTTTTTGTTTCAGATTTCCAGCATCCGCAGTATTTTGCTTTTATCTCCAATCTATCTATATTCTGCTGTATTCTCTGACAGTCCCCTTCACTATCTGCTACTCCACCAATCTTAGTGTCGTCTGCAAACTTGCTAATCAGACCACCTATACTTTCCTCCAAATCATTTATGTATATCACAAACAACAGTGGTCCCAGCACGGATCCCTGTGGAACACCACTGGTCACACGTCTCCATTTTGAGAAACTCCCTTCCACTGCTCCTCTCTGTTTCCTGTTGCCCAGCCAGTTCTTTATCCATCTAGCTAGTCCACCTTGGACCCCATGCGCCTTCACTTTCTCCATCAGCCTACCATGGGGAACCTAATCAAACACCTTACTGAAGTCCATGTATATGACATCTAAAGCCCTTCCCTCATCAATCAACTTTGTCACTTCCTCAAAGAATTCTATTAAGTTGGTAAGACATGACCTTCCCTGCACAAAACCATGTTGCTGATCACTGATAAGCCCATTTTCTTCCAAATGGGAATAAATCCTATCCCTCAGTATCTTCTCCAGCAGCTTCCCTACCACTGACGTCAGGCTCACCGGTCTATAATTACCTGGATTATCCCTGCTACCCTTCTTAAACAAGGGGACAACATTAGCAATTCTCCAGTCCTCCGGGACCTCACCCGTGTTTAAGGATGCTGCAAAGATATCTGTTAAGGCCCCAGCTATTTCCTCTCTCGCTTCCCTCAGTAACCTGGGATAGAACCCATCCGGACCTGGGGACTTGTCCACCTTAATGCCTTTTAGAATACCCAACACTTCCTCCCTCCTTATGCCGACTTGACCTAGAGTAATCAAACATCTGTTCCTAACCTCAACATCCGTCATGTCCCTCTCCTCGGTGAATACCGACGCAAAGTACTCATTTAGAATCTCACCCATTTTCTCTGACTCCACGCATAACTTTCCTCCATTGTCCTTCAGTGGGCCAATCCTTTCTCTAGTTACCCTCTTGCTCCTGATATATCAATAAAAGGCTTTGGAATTTTCCTTAACCCTGTTTGCTAAAGATATTTCATGACCCCTTTTAGCCCTCTTAATTCCTCGTTTCAGATTGGTCCTACATTCCCGATATTCTTTCAAAGCTTCGTCTTTCTTCAGCCTCCTAGACCTTATGTATGCTTCCTTTTTCCTCTTAGCTAGTCTCACAATTTCACCTGTCATCCATGGTTCCCTAATCTTGCCATTTCTATCCCTCATTTTCACAGGAACATGTCTCTCCTGCACGCTAATCAACATCTCTTTAAAAGCCTCCCACATATCACATGTGGATTTACCTTCAAACAGCTGCTCCCAATCTACATTCCCCAGCTCCTGCCGAATTTTGGGATAGTTGGCCTTCCCCCAATTTAGCACTCTTCCTTTAGGACCACTCTCGTCTTTGTCCATGAGTATTTTAAAGCTTACGGAATTGTGATCACTATTCCCAAAGTAGTCCCCTACTGAAACTTCAACCACCTGGCCGGGCTCATTCCCTAACACCAGGTCCAGTATGGCCCCTTCCCGAGTTGGACTATTTACATACTGCTCTAGAAAACCCTCCTGGATGCTCCTTACAAATTCTGCTCCATCTAGACCTCTAACACTAAATGAATCCCAGTCAATGTTGGTAAAATTAAAATCGCCTATCACCACCACCCTGTTGCTCCTACATCTTTCCATAATCTGTTTACATATTTGTACCTCTATCTTACGCTCGCTGTTGGGAGGCCTGTAGTACAGCCCCAACATTGTTACCGCACCCTTCCTATTTCTGAGTTCTGCCCATATTGCCTCACTGCTCGAGTCCTCCATAGTGCCCTCCTTCAGCACAGCTGTGATATCCTCTTTGACCAGTAATGCAACTCCTCCACCCCTTTTACCTCCCTCTCTATCCTGCCTGAAGCATCGATATCCTGGGATATTTAGTTGCCAATCATGCCCTTCCCTCAATCAAGTCTCAGTAATAGCAATAACATCATACTCCCAGGTACTAATCCAAGCCCTACGTTCATCTGCCTTACCTACTACACTTCTTGCATTAAAACAAATGCACCTCAGACCACCAGTGCCTTTGCCTTCATCATCTGCTCCCTGCCTACTCTTCCCCTTGGTCACACTGACTTCATTATCTAGTTCCTTCCAGGCTTTAGTTACTACCTCCTTACTGTCAACTGATCTCCTCATTTGGTTCCTATCCCCCTGCCACATTAGTTTAAACCCTCCCCAACAGCGTTAGCAAAAGCACCCCCAAGGTCATTAGTTCCAGTCCGGCCCAGGTGTAGACCGTCCAATTTGTAATCGTCCCACCTCCCCCAGAACCGGTCCCAATGTCCCAAAAATCTGAACCCCTCCTTCCTGCACCATCTTGCAAGCCACGCATTCATCCTGACTATTCTTTAATTTCTACTCTGACTATCACGTGGCACTGGTAGCAATCCTGAGATTACTACCTCTGAGGTCCTACTTTTTAACTTGGCTCCTAACTCCCTAAACTCTGCTTGTCGGACCTCATCCCGTTTTTTACCTATATCATTGGTGCCTATGTGCACAACGACAACTGGCTGTTCACCCTCCCCCTTCAGAATGTTCTGCAGCCGATCTGAGACATCCCTGACCCGTGCACCTGGGAGGCAACATACCATTCGGGAGTCTCGTTTTCGACCACAGAACTGCCTATCTACTCCCCTTACAATCGAATCCCCTATGACTATAGCCCTTCCACTCTTTTTCCCGCCCTTCTGAACAGCAGAGCCAGCCACGGTGCCATGAACCTGGCTACTGCTGCCTCCCATTGTCTCTCGAGATAAGGAGGCCAAAGAAGAAACAAGTAACTCAGGGAATTTGGTAAGTGAGGGAATTTGGCACAGTGAGGGAAGAGGTGCTGTTCTGGTCTTTTATTTTGTCAGTGATTCAAGTGAGGGAGCAGGAGACGAGACCTGGCAGCTGATCAATCAGAGCAGGGGAAGAGCAGATCTTCCATGGTGTTTTCCAAAAAAGCAAGGTGTGATGTCGGAGGACAGCAGGTAAGTGACTGGTTGGTGAGTTTTAAGGGGGTTTTTCCCCTTCTAATCCAGGGCAGTTGTTTAAACAAGCAGCGGGAAACTGTAAAGTACTGTATTAAATCAACAGCTTAGATTAATTTTAAAAATTACAATTGGGGTCAGTATAGCAGTAAGTGAATTGATAAAAGTATTAGCAGAGCTAAAGGCATTAATTCAAATTAATAGTTTACACATGGTACTAACTAGATTATAAAAGAGGTAAGATTTTTTTTCTTAGATCATCGGCAGCTGAGACCTATTGCTTGCAAGTCCTGTGCCATTTGGAAGCTTCAGGACATTTCACGTAGCTTGAGGGACCATGTGTGCAGGAAGTGTCTCTAGTCGCTTCAGCTCGAGCTCAGGATTTCCAAGTTTAAGAGGCAGTATATGCCCAGCTTTTGTACTCAATATCTGTCTTTATGAAGCCCAAGATCCCATTAGCTTTGCTAACTACTCTCTCAGTATGTCCTGCCACCTTCAAAGATCTATGCACATTAAATCCCAGATCCCTCTGTCCCTGCACACTCTTAAGATCTGTGCCAATAAGTCTATATTATCTCTCCCTATACCTTTTGCCAAAATGCATCACCTCACACTTCTCTATATTAAATTCCATCAGCCACTTGTCTGCCCATTCTCCTAACTTATCTATGTCCTGTTGCAGTCAATTGGTATCATCCTTACTCCCTACCACGCCTCCAAGTTTGTTATCAGCAAATTTTGAATTTTATTCTGTATTCCAATATTCAAGTCACTTAAGTGTTCCCAGCAGTGAACCTTGAGGAACACCACTGTCCATCATCCTCCAGTCTGAAAAACAACCATTTACTATGACTCACTGTTTTCTGTCCTTAAGCCAATTTCTTATCTAAGGTAACACTGACCCTCATATTCCATGAGCCTCAAATTTGTTAACCAGCCTTTTATTGGTTCAAACATGGACAGAAGAGCTGAATTCCAGAGGTGAGGTGAGAGTGACTACCCTTGACATCAAGGCAGCATTTGACCGAGTGTGGCATCAAGGAGCCCCAGCAAAACTGAAGTCAATGGGAAATTGGAAAAGCTCTTTCCTGTCGGATTCATACCGAGCACAAACTAAGATTGTTATGGTTGGTGGACCCATCAACTCAGCCCCTGAACATTGCTTCCTCAGGGCATACTAATGTAGAGCGCAGTGAGGGGGAAGAGTTTCTGAATTGTGTTGAGGAGAACTTTCTTTATCAGTCTGTTTTCGACCCAACTAGGAAGGAGGCATTGTTGGAGCTGGTTCTGGGGAATGAGGCAGATTAAGTGGATCAAGTATCAGTCGGAGAACATTTAAGGAACAGCGATCATAGTATCATAAGGTTAAGGACAAGGAGTAAAATTAGAGGAGGGCCAATTTTAAAGAACAAAGAACAAAGAACAAAGAAAATTACAGCACAGGAACAGGCCCTTCGGCCCTCCAAGCCTGCGCCGATCCAGATCCTCTATCTAAACATGTCGCTTATTTTCTAAGGGTCTGTATCTCTTTTCTTCCTGCCCATTCATGTATCTGTCTAGATACATCTTAAAAGACGCCATCGTGCCCGCATCTACCACCTCCGCTGGCAACGCGTTCCAGGCACCCACCACTCTCTGCGTAAAGAACTTTCCACGCATATCCCCCCTAAACTTTTCCCCTTTCACTTTGAACTCGTGTCCTCTAGTAATTGAATCCCCCACTCTGGGAAAAAGCCTCTTGCTATCCACCCTGTCTATACCTCTCATGATTTTGTACACCTCAATCAGGTCCCCCCTCAACCTCCGTCTTTCTAATGAAAATAATCCTAATCTACTCAACCTCTCTTCATAGCTAGCGCCCTCCATACCAGGCAACATCCTGGTGAACCTCCTCTGCACCCTCTCCAAAGCATCCACATCCTTTTGGTAATGTGGCGACCAGAACTGCACACAGTATTCCAAATGTGGCCGAACCAAAGTCTTATACAACTGTAACATGACCTGCCAACTCTTGTACTCAATACCCCGTCCGATGAAGGAAAGCATGCCGTATGCCTTCTTGACCACTCTATTGACCTGCGTTGCCACCTTCAGGGAACAGTGGACCTGAACACCCAAATCTCTCTGTACATCAATTTTCCCCAGGACTTTTCCATTTACTGTATAGTTCACTCTTGAATTGGATCTTCCAAAATGCATCACCTCGCATTTGCCCTGATTGAACTCCATCTGCCATTTCTCTGCCCAACTCTCCAATCTATCTATATTCTGCTGTATTCTCTGACAGTCCCCTTCACTATCTGCTACTCCACCAATCTTAGTGTCGTCTGCAAACTTGCTAATCAGTCCATCTATACTTTCCTCCAAATCATTAATGTATAATGTATGTTTAGTGCGTTAAGAATGGATCTGTCACAGGTACACTGGAATCAAAGATTGGCAGGCAAAACCGTTATCGAATAATAAGCTGCCTTTAAAGGGGAGATGATTCGGGTACAGCTGAGGATAATTCCCACGAGGGGAAAGGTAGGACAATCAAAGCCAGAGCTCCCTGGATAACTAAAGAGCTACACAGTAAGATGAAGCAGAAAAATGTGTCGAAGGCAAATCGTGTTTAACTAACTTGATTCAATTTTTTAACGAGCTAACAGAGGGTTGATAAGAGTAAAGTGGTTGATGTGCACATGGACTCGCAAAAGGCATTTGATAAAGTGCCACATAACAGGCTTGTCAACAAAGTTGAAGCCAATGGAATAAAAGGGTCAGTGGCAGCACGGATACGAAGCTGGTTGAGTGATAGGAAACAGAGAGTAGTGGTGCATGGTTTGTCAGACTGGAGGAAGGTATACAAGGGGATTTCCCAGGGGTCGGTACTAGGACCACTGTTTTTCTTGATATATGCTAATGACTTCGGGAACAGGGTGTACAGGGCACAATTTCAAAATTTACAGCTGACACAAAACTTGGAAGTATAGTGAACTGTGCAGAGGATAGTGATAGATTTCAAGATGAAACAGGCAGGCTGGTGGAATGGGCAGACATTTGGCAGATGGAATTTAATGCAGAGTGATTAGTGATTGGTAGTGTTCCACAGGGATCAGTGCTGTGACCTTTGCTGTTTGTAGTATATATAAATGATTTGGAGGAAAATGTAGCTGGTCTGATTAGTAAGTTTGCGGACGACACAAAGGTTGGTGGAGTTGCGGAAAGTGATGAGGATTGTCAGAGGATACAGCAGGATATAGATCGGTTGGAGACTTGGGCGGAGAAATGGCAGATGGAGTTTAATCTGGACAAATGTGAGGTAATGCATTTTGGAAGGGCTAATACAGGTGGGAAGTATACAGTAAATGGCAGAACCCTTAGGAGTATTGACAGGCAGAGAGATCTGGGCGTACAGGACCACAAATCACTGAAAGTGGCAACGCAGGTGGATAAGGTAGTCAAGAAGGCATACGACATGCTTGCCTTCATCGGTCGGGCATAGAGTATAAAAATTGGCAAGTCATGCTGCAGCTGTACAGAACCTTAGTTAGGCCACACTTGGAATATTGCGTACAATTCTGGTCGGCACACTACCAGAAGGATGTGGAGGCTTTGGAGAGGGTACAGAAGAGGTTTACCAGGATGTTGCCTGGTCTGGAGGGCATTAGCTATGAGGAGAGGTTGGATAAACTCGGATTGTTTTCACTGGAACGACGGAGGTGGAGGGGCAACATGATAGAGATTTACAAAGTTATGAGTGGCATGGACAGAGTGGATAGTCAGAGTCTTTTTCCCAGGGTGGAAGAGTCAGTTACTAGGGGACATAGGTTTAAGGTGCGAGGGGCAAAGTCTAGAGGGGATGTGCGAGGCAAGTTTTTTACACAGAGGGTGGTGAGTGCCTGGAACTTGCTGCCGGGCAAGGTGGTGGAAGCAAGTACGATGACGACGTTTAAGAGGCATCTTGACAAATACATGAATAGGCTGGGAATAGAGGGATACGGACCCCAGAAATGCAGAAGGTTTTAGTTTAGACAGGCATCATGATGGGCGCAGGCTTGGAGGGCCGAATGGCTTGTTCCTGTGCTGTACTGTTCTTTGTTCTTTTCAGAGATGTGCGGTGATATTTCGATAGGAAGAATGAGGACAGGCAATAGAATCTAAAAGGTACAATTCTAAACAGGGTTCAGGAAATGAGAAACTTGGGGGTATATGTGCACAAATTGTTGAAGGTGGCCGGGCAGGTTGAAGTGGTTAAAAAGGCTAGTGCTGGAGCACAAGTATTCAGTACTATAGCTGGGACATAGTCAGAGCCCAAAGCCTTTGCTGTATCCAGTGTGCTCAGTTTCTTGGTATCCCATGGAGTGAATTGAATTGGCTGAAGACTGGCATGTGATGTTGGGGAGCTCAGAAGGATGCCGAGATGGATCATGCACTCGCACTTCTGGCTAAAGATGGTTGTAAATGCTTCAACCTTGTCTCTTGCACCGACGTGCTGGGCTCCACAATCATTGAGAATGGAGATGTTTGTGGAGCCTCCTCCTCAGGTTAGTTGTTTAATCGTCCATTCATGACTTGATGTGGCAGGACTGCAGAGGTTTGATCTGAACCATTGGTTGGTTGTGGGATCGCTTGGCTGTCCATAACATGCTGCTTCCACTCTAACATGCATGTAGTCCCGTGTTGTAGCTTCACCAGGTTGGCATCTTTTTTTAAAAAGGAATGCCTGGTGCTGCTCTTGGCATATACTCCTCTACACTTCACATTGAACCATGGTTGCTCACTTGGCTTGATGGTAATGTTAGAGTGAGATATATGCCGGGCCATGAGATTGTGCATGAATACAATTCTGCTGCGGCTGATGGCCCACAGCACCTCACGGATGTCCAGTTTTGAGCTTCTGGATCTGTTCTGAATCTATTCCATTTAGCATTGTGGTAGTGCCACACAACACAATGGAGTGTGTCCTTAATGTGAAGACAGGACTTCGTCTCCACAAGGACTGTGCAGTGTTCACTCCTGCTAATATCGTCATGGACGGATGCATCTGTGACAGGTTGACCGGTGAGGATGAGGTCATGTAGGTTTTTCCCTCTTGTTGCTTCTCTCACTATCTGCCATAGGCCCAGTTGGCAGATATGTCTTTCAGGACTTGGCCAGCTTGGTCAATAGTGGTGCAACTTGGTAACAGACATTAAAGTCCCCCGCTCAGAGTACTTCAATCAATACTGTCATTATAATTCCTCCTTTCTTTCCTTCCCTAGCTGCCCTGAAAACCTTGTGTCCAGGAATAATTTATGTCCAGTTCCTGCTCTTTTTTGAGCTAAGTCTCCATTATCACCACAGCATCATATTGCCATGTGGCTACTTGCAGCTCACTAACCTTATTTACCACACTTATTTCATTTACATACATGTACTGTAAATCTAACTTAGGCCTAATTGTATTCCCTCTTAGTTTGATCCCATCTACCATTTCATGCTCTATTGCTATCTGTCCCTCCTAACCCTTTGAGCATCTGGTTTCTCCTCTCTAATGTTACATCCTGTTTCCTATCCCCCTGCCAAATTAGTTTAAATCCTCTCCATCAGCGCTAGCAAACCACCCCATGAAGACATTGGTCCAGTCTCTGTTGAGATGCAACCCATCCAGCTTGTACAGGTCCCATCTCCCCTAATGGCCCAGGAATCTAAAACCTTCTCTCCTGTGCCATCTCTCCAGCCACGCATTCATCTGTTCTATCCTCCTATTCCTATATTCACTGGCAGGTGGCAATGGGAACAATCTGGAGCTTACTAAATTTGAGGTCCTGCTTACTCATTTATTTCCTAGCTCCATGAAACCTGCCTGCAGGACCTCATCCATCTTTCTACATATGGATATGGACCACAACCTCTGACTGTCCACCTTCCCCGCTCAAAATGTTCTGCAGCCACTCAGTGACATCCAGTGCCCTGGCACCTGGGAAGAAACATACCATCCTGGAATAACGTGTGCGGCCACAGAATTGCCTGTCTGTTCCCCTAACTATTGAATCCCCTATCACTACTGCTTTCCTGATCTTCCTCCTCTCCTCTTTTACAGCTGAGCCACACATGGTGCCATAAACTGGGCAGAGGCTCCACTCCCCAAAGAAACCATCACCAGTACTCAAAACTGAATACCGGTTAGAATACAAGAAATAGGAGGAGTAGGCCATTCGGCCCCTCGTGCCTGCTCTGCCATTCAATACGATCATGACTGATTTGATTGTGGCCTTTCCTTCCTTCTCCCCATAACCTTTGACTCCCTTGTACATCAAAAATCTAACACAGCCTTGAATATCTTTAATTAACCACCCTCCACTGCTCTCTGGGGTACAGAATTCCAAAGATTAATGGCTCTCAGAGCAGAAACTCCTCCTCATTTCCATTTTAAATGGGAGACTCCCTATTTCGAAACTATGCCCCCTAGTTCTGGATTCCCCCACGAGGGGAAACATCCTCTCAGCATCCACCCTGTCAAGCCCCCTCAAAATCTTATATGTTACAGTGAGATCACCTCTAATTCTTCTAAACTCCAATGAGTATGGGCCCAACCTGCTCAACCTTTCCTCATAAGAAAACTCTTCATCCCAAGGATCAACCTAGTGAACCTTCTCTGAACTGCCTCCAATGCAAGCATATCTCTTCTTAAATAAGGAGACCAACACTGTAAGCAGTACTTTAGGTGCAGTCTCATCAATGCCCTGTACAGTTATAGCAAGACTTCCCTAATTTTATACTGCATCCCCTTTGCAATAATGGACAACATTCCATGTGCCTTCCTAATTACTTCCTGTACCTGCATGCTAACTTTTTGTCATTCATGTACAAAGACATACATCTGTAACGCAACATTCTGCAGACACTCTCCATTTAATATTTTGCTTTTCTATTCTTCCTGCCAAAGTGAATAATCTCACATTTTCCCACATTATACTCCACCTGCCAAATTTTTGCCCACTCGCTTAACCTACCTCTATCCTTTTGCAGACTTGTCCGCTTCACAACTTGCTTTCTGACCTATCTTTGTATCATCAACAAATTTGGCTACAATACACTTTGTCCCTTCATCCAAGTGATTGTAAATAGTTGATGCCCCAGCACTGATCACTGTGACAGGCACCCCACCAGTTTATGTTTGCCAATCTGAAAATGACCCATTTCGCCTGACTCTCTGTTTCCTGTTAGTTAGCCAATTCTTTATCCATGCTAATATGTTACCCCCAACACCATCAGTTTTTATCTTGTGCAGTATCCTTTTATGTGGCACCTTATCAAATGCCTTTTGGAAATCCAAATACACATCTACTGGTTCCCCTTTATCCACCCTGCTTGTTACATGCTCAAAGAACTCTAATAAATTTGTCAAATACAATTTCCCTTTCATAAAACCATGCTGACTCTGCTTGATTGTATAATGATTTTCTAAATATCCTGCTATTTCCTTAATAATGGATCTCAGCGTTTTCAAAATGACAGACGTTAGTCTAACTGGCCTAGTTTCCTGCTTTCTGTCTCCCTCCTTTCTTGAATAGAGGTGTTACATTTGCAGTTTTCCAATCTGCTGGAAACTTTCCAGAATCAAGGGAATTTTGGAAGATTACAACCAATACATCCACTATTTCTGCAGCCACTTCTGTAAAGACCCTAGAATGCAGGCCATCAGATCCAGGGGACCTGTCAGCTTTTAGTCCCATTAGTATTCCTAACAATTTTTCTCTAGTGATAGTGATTGTCTTAAGTCCCTCCCTCCCGTTTGGCCCTTGATTTCTGACTATTATTGGGATGCTTTTAGTGTCTTCTACTGTGAAGACAGATACAAAATATTTGTTCAAAGTCTCTGCCATTTTCTTGTTTCCAAATATTAATTACCAGCCTCATCCTCTAAAGGGACCAATATTTACTTTAGCTACTCTCTTCCTTTTTATATACTTGCTGAAGTTCTTATTATCTATTTTTATGTTTCTTGCTAGCTTACTCTCATTTTCCAATTTCTCACTTTTTTCTTTAGGCATCCTTTGCTGGTTTCTAAAATTTTCCCAATCTTTTGGCCTACCAACAATCCTCGCAGCATTATACGCCTTTTCTTTCAATTTGATACCATCCTTAATTTCCTTAGTTAGCTACGGATAGTTCATTCTTCTCAGAGTCTTTCTCAATGGAATATATCTTTGTTCAGTTATGAAATTTCTCCTTAAATATCTGCCACTGTTTATCTACCATCTTACCTTTTAATCTACTTTCCCAGTCTACTTTAGCCAACTCTGTCTTCATATCTTTGTTTAGGGACAGGTGCACTACCTGCAATAAATGCGGGTCTTGCTTGTGATGCTCACATCCCATGAATACATTTTTTTTAAAAGACCAAAACTGCACACAGCACTCCAGATGTAGTCTCACCAAGGCCCTATACAATTGCAGTAAGAGTTCTTCACTCTTACACTGCAATCCCTTTGTAATAATGGCTAACATAACATTTGTTTTCCTAATTAATTGCTGTGCCTGCACATTAACTTTGTGATACCATGAATCTAGGTTCCTCTGAACACCAACATTTCTCAGTCTCTCACCATTTAAAAAACATTCTGCTTTTCTTTTTCTCCTTCTAAAGTGGATAATTTCACACTACACTTCCCCACATTATAATTCATCTACCATGTTCTGCCCACACACTTATCCAGTCCTTTGCATCATCTTCACTGCTTACTTTGCCACCTAAATTTGTAAAATCAGTAAAATTGAATACATTACACTTAGTTCCATCATCTAAGTCATTGACATAGGTTGTAAATAGTTTAGGCCCAAGCACTGATCCTTGCGATACCCTGCCAACCCGAAAATGACCTGCTTATCCCTACTGTTTTCTGTCCGGTAACCAATCTTCAAAGTCAACATCGCTTTACAAAAGGGAAATAATGTTTGACAAATGTATTAGTGCTTTTTGAGGATGTAACCAGTAGGGTAGACAAAGGAGAACCATAGATGTAGTATACTTGGATTTCCAAAAGGCAATGGAGGTGAAATCCAATGGCCTCTGTCCCTGCAAGGCCGTGTCCGTTAAATGAATATGCTGTCGAGCTCTGACAAAGAGAGCATCGGTGGCTGGCAAGATGCATTAGTTTGCAGCTGTTTTTAAGATGCCACTAAGTAATTGATCCTTGGAAGGAGCCAGAAGCAAAGAGGTACAAGGCCACAGTGATGTTGATGGCCACTGGCAGGGCATCAGGGCATGGTGACCAGTGCTGTAAGGTGCGAGGCCTTCAGCGACAAGGCCATGTGCCTGGAGAGCCGCAGGCCCCAGCTATTTCCTCTCTCGCTTCCCTCAGTAACCAGGGATAGATCCCATCCGGACCTGGGGACTTGTCCACCTTAATGCCTCTTAGAATACCCAACACTTCCTCCCTCCTTATGCCGACTTGACCTAGAGTAATCAAACATCTGTCCTTAACCTCAACATCCGTCATGTCCCTCTCCTCGGTGAATACCGATGCAAAGTACTCTTTTAGAATCTCACCCATTTTCTCTGACTCCATGCATAACTTTCCTCTTTTGTCCTTGAGTGGGCCAATCCTTTCTCTTAGGGCGGCACAGTGGCGCAGTGGTTAGCACCGCCGCCTCACAGCTCCAGCGACCCGGGTTCAATTCTGGGTACTGCCTGTGTGGAGTTTGCAAGTTCTCCCTGTGTCTGCGTGGGTTTCCTCCGGGTGCTCCGGTTTCCTCCCACATGCCAAAGACTTGCAGGTTGATAGGTTAATTGGCCATTATAAATTTCCCCTTGTATAGGTAGGTGGTAGGGAAATATACGGACAGGTGGGGATGTGGTAGGAATATGGGATTAGTGTAGGATTAGTATAAATGGGTGGTTGATGGTCGGCACAGACTCGGTGGGCCAAAGGGCCTGTTTCAGTGCTGTATCTCTGAAATAAACTAGTTACCCTCTTGCTCCTTATATATGAATAAAAGGCTTTGGTATTTTCCTTAACCCTGTTTGCTAAAGATATTTCATGACCTCTTTTTGCCCTCTTAATTCCTCGTTTCAGATTGGTCCTACATTCCCGATATTCTTCCAAAGCTTCGTCTTTCTTCAGCCGCCTAGACCTTATGTATGCTTCCTTTTTCCTCTTAGCTAGTCTCACAATTTCACCTGTCATCCATGGTTCCCTAATCTTGCCATTTCTATCCCTCATTTTCACAGGAACATGTCTCTCCTGCACACGAATCAACCTCTCTTTAAAAGCCTCCCACATATCAAATGTGGATTTACCTTCAAACAGCTGCTCCCAATCTACATTCCCCAGCTCCTGCCGAATTTTGGGATAGTTGGCCTTCCCCCAATTTAGCACTCTTCCTTTAGGACCACTCTCGTCTTTGTCCATGAGTAGTCTAAAACTTACGGAATTGTGATCACTATTCCCAAAGTAGTCCCCTGCTGAAACTTCAACCACCTGGCCGGGCTCATTCCCCAACACCAGGTCCAGTATGGCCCCTTCCCGAGTTGGACTATTTACATACTGCTCTAGAAAACCCTCCTGAATGCTCCTTACATATTCTGCTCCATCTAGACCTCGAACACTAAGTGAATCCCAGTCAATGTTGGGAAAATTAAAATCTCCTATCACCACCACCCTGTTGCTCCTACATCTTTCCATAATCTGTTTACATATTTGTACATCTATCTCACGCTCGCTGTTGGGAGGCCTGTAGTACAGCCCCAACATTGTTACTGCACCCTTCCTATTTCTGAGTTCTGCCCATATTGCCTCACTGCTCGAGTCCTCCATAGTGCCCTCCTTCAGCACAGCTGTGATATCCTCTTTGACCAGTAATGCAACTCCTCCACCCCTTTTACCTCCCTTTCTATCCCACCTGAAGCATCGATATCCTGGGATATTTAGTTGCCAATCATGCCCTTCCCTCAATCAAGTCTCAGTAATAGCAATAACATCATACTCCCAGGTACTAATCCAAGCCCTAAGTTCATCTGCCTTACCTACTACGCTTCTTGCATTAAAACAAATGCACCTCAGACAACCACTCCCTTTGCGTTCATGATCTGCTCACTGCCTACTCTTTCCCTTCGTCACGCTGACTTCATTATCTGGTTCCTTACAGGCTTTAGTTACTACCTCCTTACTGTCCACTGACCTCCTCATTTGGTTCCCATCCCCCTGCCACATTAGTTTAAACCCTCCCCAACAGCGTTAGCAAAAGTACCCCCAAGGACATTAGTTCCAGTCCGGCCCCGGTGTAGACTGTCCAATTTGTAATAGTCCCACCTCCCCCAGAACCGGTCCCAATGTCCCAAAAATCTGAACCCCTCCCTCCGGCACCATCTCTCAAGCCACGCATTCATCCTGACTATTCTTTCATTTCTACTCTGACTATCACGTGGCACTGGTAGCAATCCTGAGATTACTACCTCTGAGGTCCTACTTTTTAACTTGGCTCCTAACTCCCTAAATTCTGCTTGTAGGACCTCATCCCATTTTTTACCTATATCATTGTTGCCTATGTGCACAACGACAACTGGCTATTCACTCTCCCCTTTCAGAATGTTCTGCAGCCGATCTGAGGCATCCCTGACCCGCGCACCTGGGAGGCAACATACCATTCAGGAATCTCGTTTTTGACCACAGAACCGCCTATCTACTCCCCTTACAATCGAATCCCCTATGACTATAGCCCTTCCACTCTTTTTCCCGCCCTTCCGAACAGCAGAGCTAGCCACGGGGCCATGAACCTGGCTATTGCTGCCTTCCCCTGGTGAGCCATCTCCCTCAACAGTATCCAACACGGTATACCTGTTTTGGAGGGAGATGACCGCAGGGGACACCTGCACTGCCTTCCTGCTCTTTCTCTGCCTTTTGGTCACCCATTCCCTTTCTCCCTCAGCAATCCTAATCTGCGGTGTGACCAATTCGCTAAACGTGCTATCCACGACCTCCTCAGCATCGCGGATACTCCAAAGTGAGTCCATCCGCAGCTCCAGAGCCGTCATGCGGTCTAACAAGAGCTGCAGCTGGACACACTTCCAGCACGTGAAGGAGTCAGGGACATCAGCCGTGTCCATGAGCTCCCACATTGAGCAAGAGGAGCATAACACGGGTCTGGCGGTCCACAAGGCGGTCTTCTTTAGGGCTGGTGGAGGGCCCTCCTGATCGGGCACCCTGTACACTACGGAGGGCCACCCCTGAAGCCCCAACCACCCCCAACGCACAACACTCCCCACCACCCCCCACCGCCTCGCTGGTGACATTGGCAAATTTTGAAAATTTGGGACTAAGAGCTGCCGGCCCGCTCAAGGAGGTGGAAGTCCCGCCCAAGACCAATTAAAGGTCTGGGGAGAGAAAAACCCTAGACTGGCTCCCCAGGCCTAGCGGAGGCGGGCTCACCACCAACTTTTCGGCCCGTGGACGGGGCCTCCCGCCCAACGAAAAATTCCAGCCATTAAGTCTAAGTCTATATTGCATCTCCCTATCCCTTCTGCCAAAATACATCACCTCACACCTCTCTGTAAACTCTACCTGCCACTTGTCTGCCTATTCTGCTAACCTAACCATGTCCTGCTGCAGTCAACTGGTATCATCACTGTCTGCCACACATTTCTAAATTGGAAGAGGACTAACTTCAATGGGCTGAGGGGGAATCTCGTCAAGGGTAAAATGGAACCAAAGGCTGACAGGAAAAATGGCAATAGAACAATGGGTGATCTTTAAGGAGATGTTTCAGGTGCAGGCTCGGTCAATTCCAACAAGGGGAGAAAGTAGGGGAACTAAAGTCAGGGCTAATTAGACGATGAGGGAGATGGAGAAACAAAAAAAAAGAGTGTGTATGATGTATGTCAGATGAATTCTTCAAGCAAGAACCAGGCCAAACATAATTAAGTTGAAAGAAGAAGTGAAGAGGAAAATAAGACTGTCAAAGAGAGATTATGAGAACAGAATGGCAGTGAACATAAAAGGGAACACAAAAATTTTCTACCGGTATGCAAATAGTAAATGGGGGCAGGGTGGGGCCTATTAGGGACAAAGAGGGTGCTTAGAGGTGCAAGACAAGGCTAGAATACTGAATGGTACTTTGTATTGGTGTTTACTAAGGACGAGGATGCTGACAAAATATTGGTAGAAGTAGAGATGGTATATGTAATGGATGGGGTGAAAACTGAAAGGCAGTATGTTCTGGAATAACTGGCTATGCTTACAGTGGATAAGTCACCTGGTCCAGTTGGCTTGCAGCCCAAGCTGCTAAAGGAAGTGGGGTGCAGATAGCAGGAGGGCTTGCTATAAATCTTCCAACCTTCCTGAGACAGGGGGAAGATGCCAGAGAATTGGAGAATGACAAATGTGACACCCTTATTCAAGAATAACTAGTGACTGCAGACCGGACAGTTTACCATCAGTGGTGGGTAAGGTTCTAGAAACAATGATCAGGGAAAAAATTAACAGGCACTTGGTGAGGCTCGAGTTAATTAAGGAGAGCTGGTACGGATTTGTAAAAGGCAGATCGTACTTGACTAACCCAATTTAATTTTTTGATGAAGTAAGAGGGAAGGTTGATGAAGGGAATGCAATGGATATTATACAGATTTTAAAAAGCACTTGACAAAATACCACATAAAAGATCGGTTAACAAAACTGAGGCTCATGAAATAGGAGGGCCAGTGTCAGCTTGGATAAAAAAATTGGCTTAAGGACAAAAAACAGTGAGTCATGGTAAATGGTTGTTTTTCAGTCTGGAGGATGGTAGACAGTAGTGTTCCCTAAGGGTCATGCTAGGACCACTTGGATATTGGAAAACAGAGTAAAATTTCAAAATTTGCCAATATCAAACTTGGAAATGTGGCAAACAGTAAGGTTGATACCAATCAACTGTAGTAGGACAAATGGGTAGACAAGTGGCAAATGGAATTTAATACAGAGAAGTGTGAGGTGATGCATTTTGCTTTCCAAAAATCCAAATACGCTATATCGACTGGTTCCCCCTTATCTACCCTCCTAGTTACAACCACAAAAAACTTGAGCAGTTTTGTCAAGCATGATCTCCCTTTCATAAATCCTCGCTGATTCTATCAAATCATATTATGATTCTAAGTGCTCTGTTCACAAGTGCCTGATAATGGTTTCGAGCATTTCCCTACTACAGATGTCAGGCTAACTGGCCTATAGTTTTCTCTCTCCCTCCTTTCTTCAACAGTGAGGTTACGTCTGCTACCTTCCAATCGATGGGGGCGGGGGGGCGTTCTAGAAGCTAGAGAATTCTGGGAGATTAAAACCAATGCACCACTATCACTGCAGCTACCTCTTTTAAAACCCAGGATGCAGGCCATCAAGTCCAATGGATTTATCAACTTTTAAGTCCCATTAATTTCTCCAGTACTAATTCTTTACTAATAGTAATATCCCCAAGTTCTTCAATTTCACTTGACCCTCAGCTTGTCACTATTTTTGGAATTTATTTGTGTATCTGTCGTCACAGTGGAAGACAAAGTATTTGTTTAATGTCTCTGCCATTTCCCTATTCCCCATTATAATTTCTCCTGCCTCTGCCTCTAAGGGGCCCTTGTTTACTTTCTCTGATCTCTTCCCTTTTACATACCTAATGGAAGCTTTTACAATCTGTTTATATGCCTCTTAGCTACTTTACTCTCATATTCTCTTTTCTCTATTTTTATCCATTTCTTGGTTATCCTTTGCTACATTCCAAAATCCTCCCAATCCTAAAGCCTTTTTGACACTATAAGCCTTTTCCTTTGATCTAATGCTATTTTTAACATACGAATTAGGAGCAGGAGTAGGCCACTCGGCCCCTTGAGCCTGCTCCACCATTCAACACCATCATGGCTGATCTGATTGTAACCTCAACTCCACATTCCTGCCTACCCCCGATACCCGTTCACCTCCTCGCTTATCAAGAATCTACCTCTGCCTTAAAAATATTCAAAGACTCTGCTTTCACTGCTTTTTGTGGAAGAGAATTCCAAAGACTCACGACCCTCAGAGAAAAAATTTCTCATTTCTTCTTAAATGGGCGGCCCCTTATTTCTAAATAATGACCCCTAGTTCACACAAGAGGAAACATCCGTTCCGCATCCACCCTGTCAAGAACCCTCAGGACCTATATGTTTCAATCAAGTCGCCTCTTACTCTTTTAAACTCAAGCGGATACAAGCTTAGCCTGTTCAACCTTTCCTCATAAGACAACAAGCCCTTTCCAGGTATTAGTCTAGTAAACCTTCTCTGAACTGCTTCCAACGCATTTACATCCTTCCTTAATTAAGGAGACCAATACTGTACACAGTACGCCAAATGTGGTCTCACCAATGCCCTGTATAACTGAAGCAAACCTCCCTACTTTTGTATTCAATTCCCTTCGCAATAAACAATAACATTCTATTCGCTTTCCTAATTTCTTGCTGAACCTGCATGCTAACCTTTTGTGATTCATGCACTAGGACACCCAGATCCCTCTGTATTTCACAGCACTGCAATTTCTCACCATTTAGTTAATATGTTTCTTTTTTATTCCTCCTGCCAAAATGGACAATCTCACATTTTCCCACATTATGCCCACTCACTTAACCAATCTATATTCCTTTTTAACCTCATGTCCTCTTCACAACTTACTTTCCTACCTATCTTTGTATCATCATCAAATTTAGCAACCATACCTTCGGTCCCTTCATCCACGTCATTTATATAAATTGTAAAAAGTTGAGGCCCCAGCACTGATTCCTGCGGCAACCACTCGTTACATCTTGCTAATCAGAAAATGACCCATTTATGCCTACTGTCTGTTTCCTGTTAGCTAGCCAATCTTCTCCATGCCAATATGTTACCCCCTACACTATGAGCTTTTATTTTCCGCAATAACCTTTGATGTGGCACCTTATCAAATGCCTTCAGGAAATCTAAGTACAGTACATCCAACGGTTCCCCTTTATCCAAGCACATGTTACTTATTCAAAGAACTCCAATAAATTGGTTAAACATGACCTTTCACAAAACCATGTTGACTCTCCCTGATTACCTTGAATTTTTCTAAGTGCCCTGCTATAACATCTTCAATAATAGCTTCTAATATTTTCCCAATGACAGATGTTAAGCTAACTGGCCTGTAGTTTCCTGCTTTCTGTCTCCCTCCCTTTTTGAATAAAGGAGTTAATTCTCCTGTTAGCCCCAGTAGGACCACTTTTCTCATGGGACTTTTATTCAGTTCAACTTTTTAATTCTATCCCTCTAGAAATGAACCCCAGTGCTTTGTTTTTTTTTAAATGGCCTTATTATCTTGTGTCACTACTTTTCATGATTTGTGTATCCATACACCTAGGTCCCTTTGCTCCTCTACCTGATTTAGATTCCCAAGCAGTTTGTGGCCTCCTTTTTCTTCCTATCAAAATGCACCACCTCACACTTACCTATATTAAAATTCATTTGCCAATTACATGCTCATTCTGCAAATTTATTATGCGTTCTTTTCTCAGTCTTCCTCAATATTAACTATACCTCCAAATTGGTGTCATCAGGATTATGTTGAAAATGTACTTTGATTCCCGAGTCCTAATTGCGTATTGCTGGTCCCAGCACCAATCCTTGTGGAATATCACTTCCCAACTTTTGCCAATCTGAGTAACTAGTTTTAACCCCTACTTCCTTTTTTTTTGTTTTGTCACCAGCTTGCTAGCCATTCTGCTACTTGTCCCCTAACTCCACACACTTAGTTAAAAACAAAATACTGCGGATGCTGGAAATCTGAAACAAAAACAAGAAATGCTGGAATCACTCAGCAGGTCTGGCAGCATCTGTGGAAAGAGAAGCAGAGTTAACGGAGTTCCGAAGAAGGGTCACTGACCCGAAACGTTAACTCTGCTTCTCTTTCCACAGATGCTGCCAGACCTGCTGAGTGATTCCAGCATTTCTTGTTTTTGTTCCACATACTTAGTCCTTAGTCATAATCATAAACAAAGGCATTTTAAAAATCCAAATCTATTATATCTGGACATCACCCTTGTCTACTCTGTTACTTCTTCAAAGAATTCAATAAATTTATTTTTTTTATTTATTTAGAGATACAGCACTGAAACAGGCCCTTCGGCCCACCGGGTCTGTGCCGACCAACAACCACCCATTTATACTTTCTTTCTTTGGCCTCCTTGTCTCGAGAGACAATGGGTAAGCGCCTAGAGGTGGTCAGTGGTGTCAGTCGCTGTGAGGCAACTATGGAGTGACCTCTCCATGGCGCATGCCTGGGCGAATGTATGGAGGTTGAGAGTTGCCCAAGCGTCAAAACCCCACATTTATACTAATCCTACAGTAATCCCATATTCCCTACCACCTACCTACACTAGGGGCAATTTACAACGGCCAATTTACCTATCACCTGCAAGTCTTTTGGATGTGGGAGGAAACCGGAGCACCCGGCGAAAACCCACGCAGACACAGGGACAACTTGCAAACTCCGCACAGGCAGTACCCAGAATCGAACCCGAATCCCTGGAGCTGTGAGGCTGCGGTGCTAACCACTGCGCCGCCCAGATTGACTAGAGAGAGGGTAGGCCTTTTACGGCTTTTTATTCAAGTATGATAAAACATTCTTGGTTAACTAATGTAGGTGAGTATTAAGGGTTAGGTACGAATGTGTATTAGTAACTGGCTATAAGGGAAGACCAATGTGAATTGTCCTGATGAGCTAAAAAAGAAAAAATGCCTCATTAGGACTTTATAGAGGTTTAAAAGATACTTAAATATAGAAAACAAGCCTGAAACAGTTTTTTTCAAATACACCAAGGCAGCAAGACAAGATAGCACTGGTTCAGAAGCCTGAAAGGTGAACTTAGAACAGATGACAGGGAACAATTCAAAAAGGTGATCAATAATTCTAATAAGTTATGAAGAAGAGTGGCTGCGGTTGAGCAATGACTCATTAATCAACAATTAAATGCTACAACAAGCAGGTTTGGAATTCTGGAACTGCAAGATCAAATGGACAGAAGGTCCTGCCGAGCCCACCTTCTGACTAATAACTGCTCGGTTTCAAATTAAGACAAATTATTTAGCCATCAAATGAACTATTTTCAAGTTTTCAAAACTGAAAAACTTGCTTTCATGAGAAGGAATACAACAACAGAGATTCACAGTCACAGGTACCAAATCACATCAGAGATCAACAAAAAGGAATATATCATTTTGCTATAGGGTACAGAAGGCGGCACCCAGAATGATTGAGGGAATGAAGCCAACTGAATTATGAGGGGCGATTACGTAGGGTGGGCATGCTTTCACTGGAGGTGATGTGATTACTGTCTTTAAAACTCTGAACTCCTAATCTAGATCATGACAAACTGTTTTACCTCACCCAGAACAGTGGAACTAGAGAAGATGGCCCTATGCTTGAAGTGGGTGTAGACATTATTTCAGTGTGTGAATCTGTAGAACAGGCTTCCAAGGGAGGTAGTGGAAATAGAAAATATTGATTCATTCAAATTTAAATTAGATAGATTTCTTTCAGAAAATATTTTGGAATACAGTATATGAGTAATCTGAGATATGAGATGTGGTAAGTGTAGTATGTTTGAGAGAAAAATTTGACTTTGGGCCGATGTTTCCCAAAGCTTTCCACCATTGGAGCTTTCCTTACATCATGTCTGGGTCTGTGTGGACTATTTGAGAGAGATTGATTTCCATGATTAGTTAACAATTCCATTATTGTTGAGTCATGCAGTTACCAGGATGATAGAAGGCGAACTAGATGGATGTTGACTTTTTTAAAATCTAACAATTCGTATGTTCCGCATTTGTAAATGGAAAAAGTAACTCTTGTAGATGAATAATCCATCAGATGGTTTAAACAAAACAATTATGGGCCTCAAGATTATGGTTTGGATAACAGATTCACGTCTTCATATCTGAAAGTCATCTTCACACTACTTTAGCAAAGGCATTAACTGCTTCAAAATAAATGGATTAACACTTGTTCTAAAAAAATTCAAATAAATGCATAAAATGTATTATTCCACCATATGATTTCATCATAATTTTGAAATTAATTAACAGAATTTTAACCTCTGGGAAAGGTTTAATGTTTTGGAAATGTAACTGCAATCACTTAATAAAGGAAATTTTCAAATTTTTCGTTCTAACAAGAATATTTACCTGTGCTCCACGATCATTGACCAGCTCAACTGACCACCTGCCCTCGTACTGAATCCACACAAAAATTCCTCCATCAGCATCACACGTCGCAAGTTTCTGAAATGGTTCATTCCATCGCACGAGCACCACCTAAATACAACCAGCAACAGTTAAGTACATGAATTAAAGCAATGGAGGGTGGTAGACTGTGGTGCTCATACAGGAGGATGGTAGGCACTGGCGTTCCCCAAGGGTCAGTGCTGGGACCACTGTTTTTTTTGCTGTATATAAATTATTTGGATCTTGTAATGCAGAGCAGAATTTCAAAATTTGCCGATGACACCAAACTTGGAGGTGTGGCAAACAGTGAGGATGATATGAACTGCCTGCAACAGGACACAGCAGAATGGACAGACAGGTGGCAGATGGAATTTAATACTGACAAGCGTGAGATGTTGCATTTTGGCACAAGGAATAGGGAGACGCAATATATATGTCATGGTACAGTTCTAAAGAGTGTGCAGAAACAAAGGGACATGGGGCTGTATGTGCCCCATCTTTGAAGGTAGCAGGACACACAGAGAGTGGTTAGCAAAGCATTTGGGATCTTGAGCTTCATAAATAGAGCCATTGAGTACAAAAGCAGGGAAGGTATGCTGGACCTTTATAAAGCTCTGGTTAGGCCCCAACTGGAGTACTACATCAAGTTCTGGTCACCATACTTTAGGAAGGATGTGAGGATCCTTGAGAGGGTGCAGAGGAGATTTACCAGAATGGTTGCAGGAATGGGAGATTTTAGTCACAAGGTTAGGTTGGAAAGGCTGGGGTTGCTCTCCTTACAGCAAAGGAGATTGAGGGGAGATTTAATAGAGGTGTACAAAATTATGACAGGCATAGGTAACCTAGACGTGCAAAAACTATTCCCATTAACTAACGGTACAAGGACTAGGGGACACAGATCGAAGGTTTTGGGCAAGAGATGCAGGGGGAATGTAAGGAAGAACTTTTTACGCAGCGGGTGGTAATGACCTGGAACTCGCTGCCCACAAGGGTGGTGGAAGCGGAGACAGTCAATGATTTCAAAAGGAAATTGAATGGGCACTTGAAGGACTATGGGGATCAGACTGATTGGACTGCTCCGTGAGGAGCTGGGCATGGACACGACGAGCTGAATGGCCTCCTTCTGTGCTGGAAATGACTATGACTCTAAGATCAGAACCATAAAATGTTAAAAAACTAAGGGTTATGATTAAAAGATTCAAAATGCTGAAACCCAGTCGCATAACTGTTAATACTTATATCAAGAGCAGCACATCTGCATATCCAGATGTCATTTTTTAAGCAGGTGCAAAACAACCTAAAAATGTTTTTGAACTGTAGCCATGAAATGAAGAGCACATACAAATCACCAAGGATTCCTCACAAAAAATTAAAACTCAGCATTTTTAGTAATAATTAGGCTTTGTAGGCTTAAAAGGGACACAGCCCCCATTAGCAGAATACATTTTACATAGTATGATACAACACACCTCTCCTTAAAAAAAACACAAGTAGTGTTGTGGACAATGCAACTAAACATTTAATTATGACAAAAGCAAAATACTGCGGATGCTGAAAATCTGAAATAAAAACAAGAAACGCTGGAAATACTCAGCAGGTCTGGCAGCATCTGTGGAGAGGTTTCAGGTCAGTGACCCTTCTTCAGAACTAGCAGATATAAGAAATGTAAAAGATTTGAAGCAAGTAAAGCAGGGGATGGGGCAAGAGATAACAAAAGAGGTGCTGATAGGACAAGGCCACAGAAGGTCACAAGTTCTACATTGGGGAGACCAAACGCAGACTGGGTAACCGCTTTGTGGAACACCTCTGCTCAGTCCGAAAGCATGACCCCAAACTTCCGGTTGCTGGCCATTTCAACACACCCCCCTTCTCTCATGCTCACATATCTGTCCTGGGATTGCTGCAGTGTTCCAGTGAACATCAACGCAAGCTCAAGGAACAGCATCTCATTTACCGATTAGGCACGCTACAGCCTGCCGGACTGAACATTGCAATTTCAGAGCATGACGGGCCCCCCATTTTACTTTTATTTATTTTTTCTTTTTTGTGTTTATTTTAATTTAGTTTGTTCAGTTTGTTTCTCCTACGTCTACCCACTGTTTTTCTTCATGTTTGTGCTTGTGGCTGTTCAGTTTACAGTCCATTAACACCTTATCTGTACTAATGCTTTGTCTTTCAGCACACCATTAACATATTGTTTGTCTTTGCTCCATGACCTTCTGGTCAGCTATTCTGTTTAGGGGCGGCACAGTGGCGAGCACCGCAGCCTCACAGCTCCAGCGACCCAGGTTTGGTTCTGGGTACTGCCTGTGTGGAGTTTGCAAGTTCTCCCTGTGACTGTGTGGGTTTTCTCCAGGTGCTCCGGCTTCCTCCCACATGCCAAAGACTTGCGGGTTGATAGGTAAATTGACAATCGTAAAAAAATTGCCCCTAGTATAGGTAGGTGGTTGGAGAGTTGTGGGTATGTGAGGGAAAAGATGGATTAATATAGGATTAGCATAAATGGGTGGTTGATGGTCAGCACGGACTTGGTGGGCCGAGGGGTCTGTTTCGGTGCTGTAACTCTCTTTGACTAATTTGTATTTTAATAATGTCCTCCATTACCTCAGGTCCTAATGTCTAATTTTTTGGCTTAAAGGGATTTCTTTTGTCTAATTACACTCCAGTGCAGCTCCTTTGGGCCTTCTACTACATTAAAGGTACTATGTAAGTGCAAATTATCATTGCTATTGTCTCGAGCTGCTTTATGTAATTAATTAATTACTCAAGTGTAGTCACTTGTTAGGTAGGCAAACACAACAGCTAAGCTGCACAAACAGCAAATGAGATAACTACCCAGCAGTTAGTCCATTTTGGAAGCCAATAATTGAGGAATAAGTCAGGGTATTGGGAATATTCTCTGCTCCTGGTTGCAATATTATTGGATCTTTTACATCCACCTGAACAGGCAGAGAGGGGTGCAATTTAAAGTCCCATTTCAAAGATAACAAAAAATTATGCAGTACCTAAAAGTAATACACATTTTCTAGATCATGGATGGGCAGTTGAGACCTGTTGCTTGCAGTTCCTGCACCATGTGGGAACTTCAGGACACTTGGCACAGAATTTAGTGGAACCGGCAGAGCTCCCGACACTGGGCTGAAAAGGAAGTGGGAACCCTGCCTCGGCCATTCAAAGCCCCCCTGGCTGTATTTAACTGCACCTGGGCAATTAATAGTCCGGCGC